>NC_135488.1:35054860-35781595 GCF_052094955.1 Ictidomys tridecemlineatus | reverse complement strand
GCACAGTCTCTGACCTTGCCCTGCTATAGATCCCAGTCTGGGGATTCAAAGCTGGATGACATTGTCCAGCACTATGCCATTTCTTCACACCCAGCTGACCTCCATCCCCCAACACCATGGCCCATTTGCCTACAGTGAAGGCCAGAAGCAGCTTCCCACCATGGCTGGCAGGAGTGGGTGGAGAACACCCCAGCTCTCTCACCCTGTAGGAGGGCTTCTACTAGTAGCATGATCTACATGGACCCCAGCACTCCTTATCAGAACTGTGCTTAGTCACTCAGTGACAACAACTGGCTGGTACACCCTGTCTTCCAGTTCCTAATCACTTCCTGTTCCCACCTGGAGTTTTCTAGCATCACCTCCCAAGAAAACTACTTGCTAACAAATCTGGATCACAGAGTCTCCATTTTACCTCAGGGAAGCCAGAGCATGAAAGAAGGTTCTAGAAAGATATACAGTGATCCCAGTCTATCTGGCCATTTTGTGCCTGAATTTATAGTACTCCTTGGCTGCTCTGATTGCCCTGATAGGTTTAGGAGAAAAGACAAGCCATATTTTGGGATGTAAAATGCATTCAGGCCGAGTCACTTTCACTCAACCTACCAAGTAGGAGTAGAATCTCATGAAATTTTAAGTACAACAGAATGCCAAATGACTACTCATTCCAGTGAAGACATGCTGCAAACAAGACTTAGAGAAGTGTCCTCAGAGAAGATTCTGTCATTCTGCATTTGTTTCTGAAAGTTGAAGCACACAGTTCTAATGAGCCCAGGAAGAGGTTGATACCCATTTGAGTTGGCATATGATGTGCCAGAGCTCAGGACTTCAGGGCTGCTGTCAGGTGGTTCCCGGGCTCTTCTGGTCCTCACCTTCACTCAGTGTCTTTTTGTTGGTGATGTAGTTCAGCAATGGATTACTGGCCCAGAGACTTGTTCAGTATTGCTCCGTAGGAGCAAAACACTGTTACCAGTTGTAGGAAGCCAACTCCAGGTGAGAAACTTGATAGATGTTAATGCTCACGGCTTCACACCAGCAACCTGCCCCTCAGTGATCATGCTCTCTAAAATATACATCATGCTAAATTGTGTGGAAGCATTCTAGGTCTAGCCAAACGACACGATCTTTCAAAAACAGCCCAATAACATTTAGAGGATTCACTCTCCAAAGCAAGCTTGCCAATGCCTGAGCGCCCACACACTCTATTGGCGCCAACCTCACCTCCTTTTAGAATGCACACATCCACCAAGATACCACTGCCTGTGGTGGTTGAGCAGCCTTTCCAATGGACGAGGTGGATGTGAATGTAACACGTGAAGGAATTAGCATTTACCAACAACTGGAAGAAAAAAATCCATTCTCTAAGATATGATGACGGAGCTGCTCTGTGATCTAGACCATCCCCCTCTCCTGCATCCTCTCTCTTTTCTTCTGCCTCGATGGACCTCCAACTGAGCCCAGAAAGATGTGTCCTTTCTAGTCAGAAGCCCTGTCATGGCTTCCATTTCCAGGCCCTGATTCCTGGTTAACTGCAGCCAGAGCTCGCTTTCAAGGTAGTCTCTTCAGATCCCTTCCCTACCCTAACCACAGTGTGGGCTCTGGCCCCACCCTTACTCTCTACACCACCATTCCACATTAGGGTCTTCCTGTCCCTCTCTGTGACCCAGGACTGCCCATGACTGACCCCACCCAACAACAAGCTGTTGAACCAGGTGCCATCAAAGGGAAGAAATGACCAGAGATGGCTAACTTGAAGATTTCACAGAATAGTCCATGAGACAAGGAATATCCTGAACCAGTGAAATGACATAAGAGGAAGTCAATGAATTCTAACCTCAAGGGCAAATCCTACAGTACACTGGCTCTCAAATTCAGCTACACACTGGAGCCACCTGGGAGCTGTGCATAGTACTGACCGCTGGACCACCCACTGGCCCTGGGCTGATGGAATGGCTCTAGGCTAAGATGGGACACTGGGGTTTGTAAATTACCAGTTGAGTATAATATAAAGCAAACTTTGAGAACATTGCTTTTTTCCCCACATGAAGAATTGTGTGCATACAGATGCAGAAGTACACAAATCTGCAGCATAAACCTCCTTGAGGGCCATAGATTAAATGCACTGCAGTCACCAGCATCCTGGCTAGGAACACCACCAGCCTCCTATTTCCACCTTCCAGGTGATTGCAGCCCCGCCATCCAAGCATGGAGGAGTCCTCCCTGCTGAGAAATTTCAGTGTGCAGAATGGAGAGCCCTCTCTCCTAGGAGTCCCTGCTTTGACAATAAGTGCACTGGAGAAGTTGAAATCAAGTGGGAGGCACATGGGCAGGCTTCCTGGATGAGGCCCTATTGAAAGAAGGATGGGATCTGAGGAGTGGACCAGAGAGAGGAAAGATGGGAAGTACAGCAAGTACATTCAGAGCCGAGGTCAGGCCCAAAATCCAATGTTGGCTGACAAGAGAGCCCTTGCACCAGGATCAACAATTTTGAGAAGGCAATGAGGACTGCCTGAAAAGATCAATTCCACAAAATTCCATGGAAACCCACTCATCACACCTTTCTGAAAACACTGGAAATGTAGGTTTCATGCAAAGAACTCTGGGTGGCAGATGGCAAAGTTTGCCAAATGCAAACATGCCTACCAGCTCTGAGAAGCCATTCTCATTCACACTGCTTCAACCAGGGAAAATCCCCAGGTGCTCACTGAGAACAAGTTAGCTTGTGCCACTTGAAGCTGCTTCAACAAACAGCTTCACTTCTGCACTTCTAAGCTGTTCTCCTCAAGAACTTTCAGAGCACAGTTCAGGCATGAAACACAAAGGGTGCCAGAAAGAGATCTCTTGAATCTAGCATCACCAACGTGCAGTGAAAAAGAGGACCAGCTGAGAAGATCAGTTCTCCAAAGTCTCACTGACATCCATTTGTCACACTCATTTACAACATTCACTTGAAGTGCAGGTGCCCACATGAGTGAACTGTTTTTTTTTTATCAATGGCACAGAGGCTTCAATGTGTAAGCATGCCTGTCACCTGTAAGAAGCAGTTTTGAATTCTTCTAGGTCCACAGGAAAAAAAAATAGCATGTGCTCACTTACAACAAAGTTAATCAACAAAGCAAATTGAAACTGCTTGCAGCAAACAGCTTCCATTCTCCCATTCCCCAGCTATTTTCAGCAATCGCATCCAGAGTCCAATTCCAGCTCAATATAAAATGTGTGCTCCCAAGGAAGCCTGTATAATTGACATCACCCAACTTGGGGAGGCAAGGGGAATGCTGAGAAGATCAGTTCTTCAAAACTCCTACTTTTTCAGAAAACTCATTGAAAGGCAGGGTACCCACTTGCCGCCATCAGTGGTTGACAGATGGCACAGAGGCTTCAATGTGAAACCGTGAATGCCAATCATTACAAGTGCTTCTGACACACTCTAGTGCAACCTGGGACACCCCAAAGTGCTCAACGAGAACACACTTTGTTCCTGCAAGTGGAAGCAGCTTGCATGAACTGTTTCAATCAGGAAATTCCAAGCTCTTCTCAGCAATCACATTCAGAGCACAGTTTTGGCCCAATAGAAAAAGGGTCCTAGCAAGAGGGTCCCACACCTACGATCACCTTCATAAGGTAGCTTCCCATCTTCTGTGTGGAAGTGGGTTTCTCCTTGGCCCTTATGCTGTAGAGGAGACCACTAGGAGCTAAGCTTCATGCAGGACCATCTGACCCGGACTTTTTGCAAGCCCTATGAAGCCCTCACACAAGCTCAAATGCTACAGGACACTGCAGACCAGTCCATGCAACAGTAGACATTCATTCATTGTCTAGAGTCTACAGGTTCCTAAATGCATGGCATTCATTATCATCAAATGCACAATTTTGACCAAAAACCATCACAGTAGATCAGGTAACAAATCATCACAGTAGATCAGGTAACAAAAACATATATATTTTAAAATAATAATATATTAATGGGAACAACAAATACAGGATAGAGTAACAACTGTGTTACTAAACAAGGTCAAAGACAATGGCAAACTATAGATTCAAACTTTGAAGCAAATAGTAATCAATGTAAATATTCCTGGGCTGCCTCAGCCCCGCCCAGGCACACAGCAGCAGAATGGTTTTGCAAGCATCCTCAGGAGGGCTGGAGCCTTCTTTGCAGGACGAGAGGGAGGTTGAGGCTGGATCCACTCATCATTCTTTTGGGAGAGGCTCCTTTTCCTCAGCACGAAGTTGGGTTTCGTGTGAGGGTTCTTTGCGTAAAATACGTTGGCCTGCGCTGGAATCCTCAGCTCTGGGGAGAGAGGGGTGTACAAAATAAGGTGGCTCAGGAGGTGCTCCCTGGGACACCCCAACATCTGAGAGCCTGTGCCAGAAACGAACTGAGCCACACACCTGAGAGCTCTCCAATTCAGCACCAATACCAACAAGACAGCCTCCACAGTCCTCCCTGAGGAAGAACTAGGCAGAGCACTTCAACAGACCTAATGTCTGTTCCTACCAAAGGCTTTGGACTCCAAAACATCCCAGGTCCTCTTGCGTCTGCCAAAGCACACCACTAGGGTTTGCATCTGAAATCTCCCACAAAAGTGCCGAAGATTCAGACCCCACATGAGCCATCTTCACAGATGGGTTTGGAAGGAAGCATTGGATGGTGAGTGCTCTGATGTCAACATGAAATTCTCATTCAAGATGAATACACTACTGGGAGGTGGGAGGGACTGGAAGAAAGGTTGAGCATGCTTGGAGGAAGACCTAAACAGGAGTGCGCCCTGGGCACCAGTACCTTGTCCCTGTTGGCTCCACTGAATCCTCAATTCTCCAAGTAGAGGTCCTCCTTCTCCTCTCCGTCTTTCTCTCTCTCCCTCTCTCCCAGCCTTGTTCTCTCTCTCCCAGTCTATGCCTTTGTGGCAAGGGCTGAGGAGCTCTCCACTGCCACACACTAGAGCTTTATGGACAGCCTCAGTGCACAACCAAAGAGAAAGTTGTGAAACCCAGAGAAAAGGCCTAGGATTCTCAAGTATGGCCACGGTGAGGACAGGCTGACCAGCACGGATACCACATTAGAGCCACGCTTCTGCGTTGGTGGAGCCTGCTTCCATGTGAACCAGGCTTCTGAGAATGGAGGCCACATTCCAAATGCTGCCCTCCTGAGAACAATGATTCCAAAGACCAGCAAAGGGACTGCTTCCCTCCGACATGGTGTATGGCCCAGTGGTGCCATGACCCCGAGTGGGGGAATACAACAGCCAGCTTCTCCTTCCTCTGAACACCTCTTTCCTGTCGCCCTCCTCTAACCTAGAGCCTGTTCTCTATCCCTTCTGGGTTGGATGTGGGGATCTCTGCTATGAATTTCTTAGGCTACCAAGGCCCCAGACAGACTTCCTCTTCCATAGACTCTACTAACCTAACAGAAGGTTAAGATAGGAGACAAGTGATCCTAGAACTCATTGGGATGGTGGTCTTCAGCGTACATAGGCTGGGATAATGGCTGCTGAGGTGTTTGGCTCACAAAAGCCAACCAACCAACCAATGAAAAAGCGCTGACATTATTATCAGATGAGCTCTGTGGCTACGTGCTCAGGAAGCCCTCATCTGACTCTAGTTAGGGATCATAACCTGGCTATTGGGATCACTCCTTGGCTAGTGGACTCAGGTGCGGAAGACCATGGAATTGATGCAAAAACAGATGATTCAAGCTGTCTCCCAGGCTGTGTTTTCTTCCCAATTTCATCCTGTTACTGCTTGCTAGAATCTTGGCAATGCTCTGCCCAGGCAGTGGTTTTCTGGTCACACAGAAGGTTTTCAATCCTACTGCTTCAGTCCACAAAATGCCAGTTCCATCTTTAGCCCATGCATTCCCATGTTCCTCTGAAACCACTCCTATCTCAGACCACAGAACCATACTGCTCCTGGAAAGAGGCTTTCCTCCTCACTCCTCAATGATGTCAGCTTTGCATGCGTCTTCATGTCCTGGGCAGGGCACCTGGTGGGGAGCCGCACTAGCCACTGGGGTATACCAAAACACCTGGAGAGCTTACACCAGCAGAAGTGCAGTTGGCTTTGTGCACGAGCCCAACACACCCTGTTGGAGTGTTCTTGGGGGTCAGAGACTGCTCTTTGGTGCTAAGAGTCGACCTGAGTCCACATCCTGACCCTTGCTCTCTGTCATCTGATTGTCCCACTTACTCTGACGGTGAGAGATGATTTGGCCCAGCTCATATTCCTCCGGCTTCTCCTGAGTAAGCAAGTGTAGCTCGAGGGCCCTGCGGATGACGACAGGAGCCCGATCGTGGCAGGTCACCTGGAGCAGCATGGAAGACAGGCCTTCAGGAAATGGGCCTTGAAGTGACTACTCAAGGACAGTGGGCAGGGGCATTCTGGAGGCACCTCCACTCTAAATACAAGGGCAACATCCATGACCCTACTACCTGAGGCTGACCTCCTGCTCATCGCGTGGGCTCTTCCCATAGGCTACTAGCCCAATCCTTGTACATAGGACTTCCTGGACCTGCCATTGCTCTTTGTGGAGCTGCACTTCTCTCCAAGTGAAAGGACCCCACTACCTGCATACAGATGCAATCTCATCCCACAAGTTGGGAGGAATGGGACAATAGCCTCCAAGATCCTAGGTCTGCCCGAGGATGCAGGCGGCATTGGGAATGGCCTAGGCACAAAACCTAGAGGCTTTGGTCTGGATTGCCAGGGCCCAAATCAGACCCAGGAACATGACCACACACAGGAGTGACGAAAGATAGCCATGAGAGCTCCTGACCTCCAGAGGCTCAGTGCTGGCTGGGGTGTTCGAGGGCACCTGTTCCGCCAAGGGTGGTCATTGGGTTACCTGGACATTTAGTGTACTTGCTCCACATCCATACTGACTCTGCAGAGAGACCCTCTCAGCTCCTTGTTCAAGGAACATGCAGAACCTCATACTGGTGTCCTGCTCCATAGAGGCCAGCATCCCATACAGAGGAACCTGCAACCTAGGTCCTGGCCTGTTCTCATCTGTCACCCATACCTGCCTCTGCCCTTCTGGACTGCATGCTGCCACCTGACACACAGACTCCCTCAGACATGGCGGTGGACAAGCTGCTGTTCTCCCTCATCTCAGCTCCAGCCCTTCACACTGACCTCTTCCTTCTTGATTCCCATCTATCCTCCTGATCATCCAGAAGCTCCAAATCAAGAGGGCATGAGTAGTCCATGGTATTGGACCAGTGTCTGCTCCCCACCCAGGTGTAAGCACCAGGGGACATTCCTGCTCCCAGGCTTACCAAAACAGTCTTGGCCATCTTTGGACTTTGTGTTTCTAAGTGGACACGAATTAAGCAGGTGTCTCCCACCTGCCTGTGGGAAAGCGGCCTGGAGGACTTGCAGGTTGATTCTGAGAACTGTGGGGGATGGAACATCAGCAAACCCAGAAACAGAAAGCCACCCCAGCCTGTCAGTTGGCTCTATGGGCTTCTAGCACATATGTCCAGGTGCTCAGGCTTCTCATTTCCCCAGGTGGGAGTGGAATGGCAGCACAAGTACAGCTTGAATAAGGTAGGTGTTTACCTCCTTTCCCTTGACCTCGCGGCGTTTCCTCACGATGAAATAATATTTGATTTGTGGATTCATGGACAGATACATCAGTGAGTGGTCAGGGACCTTGATTTCTGCAGAGCAAAGTGGAGAGAATTGTTAGGTGGCACTCAAGGATTAGACCACAAAACACCCACAACCCCTGAGAGTCTCCGCCAGGGCGAACCTGCACCAGAATTGAGAGCCCTCCTATCCAGCTACAGTGCCACCAAAGACTCCCTCAGTGATTCTTCCCTGGAGAAGATGATGTACAGGATTCTAAACCAAAAGAGCACCTGGCAATGGAAACAGCACCTTGGGCCCAGAACTTCTCAGTGCAGGTTGGATCTGCCAAAGGGACACTGCCAGGATCTGCATCAGGATTGGCAAAGGCTCCTGTGCTTAGGCCTTTCTCCCCAGGGCAGCCATGCTCACACATGGGCATTCAGGGAAGCGTTGGATGGTGGGGGAATTCATCCCCTTGCCCTGGATGAATCCACTCATGGATGAATACACGGAGGGGAGGTGGTATCCATCAGAGGTGTGTTGGGCATGGACATGGGAGGACTTGAGCAGGGTGGTGCCCTGGAGAACTCTATTGTTTTCTAGGATCGCTCTCCTTCCCCTTGTTTCTCATCAGGAGCTGTCTGCTTGGTACTTCTATTCTGGTTCTTGTTCTACTTCTGGCTCTTCTTTCTGTCCTGCATCTTCTTGTAGTTCTTTCTGGGTCTTTTTCCTGTTCTTACATGATTCCTTCTTGTTCTTCTTCTTGTGTATCTCCCTCCACCCTTCCTTCTGTTCACCTCCTTCTTTTTCTTCTTCTGCCTCCTGCTCTTTATCGTGTGATCCTCTCCCCACTCAGGAGTGTCTCTTTCTCCTCCTCCTCCTTCTCCTTCTTTCTCTGGCAATGGTGGGGCGTCCTGAGGAGTTCAAATCTATCACACTCTTCTGCCCAGATGCAGCCTCCGTTTAGTAGTCCAAGATGAAATCAGTTCTCAATCAATGGCCAGGAGTGAAACCAAGACCGAAGACAAGTGACTTCCTTTCTTGGTCATTGTCACAGTCAGGAAAGACTGAATAACAGACACCGCATTCTGGATAGGCTTCTACCTGTGGTAGTCAGCACCTCATCTGGACCAGGATTGCTAAAATAGATTCCACCTCCATAAAGCTTCCCCAATGAAAACAAGGTTTCCAAAATCTAGGAGAGGGCCAGCATCACTGCCACCCTCCTGCCATAAGGCATAGATGCCATCACACCTAGTGGGTTCCAGGCCCCCCGTAGTCCTCCCTTTTGACGTCTGTTACACACAAAGCTCCCCTGGTCTGGAGCCTGCTCTCAACTGATGCTTGGGTTGAAAGTCTGTTTCTGAAATCACCTTTGTAGATTCTCGGTTTGGTAATTCCTTTTGACTGGCTTATTTTTTTACTAGGGATAAAACCAGAGGCACTTAAGCACTGAGACCATTCCCAGGCCTTTTGACTTGGGTACAGGGTCTCCCTAAGTTTCTGAGGCTGTTTGGAAATCCCCATCCCCCTGCACTGCCTCCCAAGGCCCTGAGATTCGCAGACACTGCCCCTTGCCCAGCTCCTTGCACCTCAGTCTTCCTCATGTGTGAGACAGAGCCAACTCAAATGAGGCAGTGTGTGAAAATGGGAAAACTCACTTACGTGCCCGACAGATGGTGGGTTCTACTGTGGACAGGCTGGGATGGTGGAGGCTAGGAGTGTCGGGCTCACAAGAAAGGAAAGAGCACTGGCATTGTGGACAGCTCAGCATTGTGGCCTCTGTTCTTCAGATGCCCTTCTTTGTTGCTGGAAGGAATAATACCCTGGCCATTCTGATATCTTCAGGAGATGGGCACCCAGGCACAGAGGACTTGGAATTGTTCCAAAAAGAACCCAAACAGGCTGTCCCCTGGCCTTGACTTCCTCTTCACTGAGTGTTGTTCCCAGTTGCTGCAATCCTGACATTCTTGAGTAGGCAGGACTTCTCATATCCTGGCCATGGATTGGGACCTGTGCGGCTTCCGTCCATAGCAATGCTGATCCAATCAGGACCCATGCTCTGCTCCTCTTCATTTGAAGGCATCCTTATCAGTGAGCCATAAACCAAACTGATGATGGATTGAGCCTCTCTCTGCCTTGCCCTCATCGATATTAGCTTTGCATTGCCAGACCAGGTCCAGGGGAGAACACGTTTAGGGAGGTCCAGCAGCCCCCTGGGGCCGCACTGAACACCTCCACATTGGACACGCCCATCACTGCACTTGGTTTCCTGCACCAGGCCCACCACACTCTGGCTATTTTAGGGCCAAGGCCCACTTTCTCTTGGCTGTGAGTTATCCTGAGCCCACTGTGGATCATGTCTCCCCACTGTCTGATTGTCCTACTTACTGTCATGCAGAGACATCATTCTCAGCAGCTCAAAGTTGTCCACATCCTCATGCTGCAAAAAATTTTGGTCCAAGGCCCTGCGGATGAGGCTTGTCACCCTCTCCTGACACGTCACCTAGATCAGGGTGGGACAAATGTCATCAGAGAATGGATTTTAGAGGAGCTACCCAGAAGACTGTGGTCAAACATTCAGGAGAAATCTCAGCTACATATACAAGGGCACAATCTTGTTATCCTGCTACCTGAGTGTGTCCTCCATATACCCCCTGGGTTCTTGCAACGTGCTACTAGAACAATCCTGGTACAAATATCTGCCTGTACCTTCCATCTCCCCTCTCCCTGGGGAGCCACATTCCACTCAGGTCAAAGGACCAAACTGCCTATGCACAGACACACTCTCATCTCATTGAGATGACAGCAGTGGGCCAGGGATCTGTGCACCAAGTGTGCTCTGGGATGCAGGCTGCCTTTGTGGGTGGAAGAGGCAGATGCACTGAAAATTTTGGTCCTGACTGCCACTACACAAAACAGACTCAGATACAAGAGTGTGCACTTGAGTGCTTCATGATAGCCTGGAGAGGCCCTGGGCTCTGGAAGCTCGGTGCGGGTCTGGTTCTAATGATGTACTTGACTCAGCACTGGCAGTCACTGAACATGTCTCCTCTGCAGCTGGACACCTGCAGCATTAGCGTGTCTACTGCACATCCATAGAAATTCTGCCAAGAACCCCTTTAGTTCTGTATTTACATACATGCAAAGACTGACATTCCGAAGCTGTGGCATGACCCCCCAGGTGATCCCGACCCCACATTTCCACACCTAGTCATGCTAAGGAGGTTCTCTTTCCTGCCACCAGGAACACACCCCTCCTACACATTTGACAAGTCACTGCCAGTTCCTCTGCTCCAACCTCACTCATTGAGAATACCAAGTTCTAGGCACTGCAGCCTGCACCCTGGACATATCTCTGCCTTCATCTGTCCACAGCACTTCCGTCTGCACTTCTGGCCTGCCAAACCCACAATACACAGGCCCACTCACCGCTGCAGCTGGGCATGCTGAGGCTCTCCCCACTCAGGTCAAGCCCTTAAGACTGACCTCTCTCTTCTTAATTTCCCACCACAGCCCCAGGGTTAGCTGTGTCTCCTGCCTTCCACTGTGGGGACACCCAGGAGGCAGCCCTGCTGTCGGGCTTACCAGGATGCGCTTTGTCTCCCTCAGGCTCTGACCCTCTAGGAGGACGTGGACAAAGCGGCTGTCTTCCACCTGCTCGCTGGAGTGAAGCAGTGAGGAGCTGCTACTGGTGACTTTTCTCATGCACCGCTCATTGGTTTGGGTGGCCTGGGGCAATGGTCCTGCAGCCACCGCAGAGCTGCTGATCACAGCTGCTGGGATCCTGGATGCCACTGCCACAGAAGGCTGCAAGAACTGTGGGGGATGACAACATCAGCAAAGCCCAGCACCTGCACCCCACCCAGCCTGGCATTGGCTCTGTGGGCATTCTACAACATCCATCCAGAACCTGAGGTTCTTGTCCCCTTCAAGGATGTGGAGTGGCACCAGGAGTAAAGACTGAAGAAGGTGGCTGTTTACCTCCTTTGGCTTGACTTTAAACAACTTGCTGGCAGCTGTTTCCCGAAGAAGAAAGTTATAATCCACTCTGCCATCCAGGGCGTAATATACGTTTCCATCTGCAGGGATCCTCAGCTCTGGAGAGGCAGGGGCAGAGGTGTGGTAGGTGACACTCAAGGAATACACTACCCAACATCCCCCACAACTGAGAGCCTCTGCCAGCTCAGGTCTCACACACAGACCTGAGAGCCCCCGAATCCAGCTACTGTTGCACCAAAGACTCCCCACTGATTCCTCCCTGAGGACCCTCTATGCACAGGAGGTCCCCTACAGGAACACCTTTCAAGGAAATAGCCCCTTGTACCCCAGACCCTCTTAGTTCACGTTGGACCCACCAAAGACAAACAGCTACACTTTGTATCTAGATTGGTCCCCCAAGACTCATGTGTTCAAATTTTTCTCCCCACTGCAGCAATGATCACAGGTGGGTTTGGGGAAAAGCACTTGATGGTGGGTGCCTCCACCTTGCCAGTGGATTCATCCACTCATACAGGGCTACACTAATTGGAGGGGTATGGTTTGGAGGTGTGTTGAACGTAGGTGGAGGATGTCCACAGCAGGGCTGTGCCATCCAGAGATATATATTTCTCTTGAGTTCCCCACTTCTGCATTTTCTCCTCATGAGTCTAATTCTCATTCACATTTTTAATCAATTTATTGTTATACTTCTTGTTCGGCTTGTGTTTCTCCTTCTTGTTCTTGTTCTTCTTCATCTTCTCCTCATGCTTCTTCTTAAAGTCATCTTGACCTTCTTATTCATGGTCTCCTCCTTCAACTTATTTTCATTTTTCTACTCCTCCTTCTCCTCCTCCATGTCCTCTTTCTCCTCGTCCTCCTCATCCTTGTCCTCCTCCTCCTCGTCCTCCTCCTCCTTTTCCTCCTCCTCTTTCTTCTTCTTCTTTCTCTCTTTCTCTCTCTCTCTCTCCAAGAAGAGTTTACAAGCTGTGAAGGGTTCTCTTCTACCACACTCTTCTCTCTAGAAATGGCCTCTGGTCCTAAGTAAACTCAGTTTGCAATGAATAGAAAGATTGGAAGCCAGAAATGATTCTTCATTGAACTGCTTTTCTCATGTACTCATCTAGGTCAGGAAAGGCCACCAAATAGGCACCCTGTGGTTGTCTGTCTTCTTTGACACAAGACAAAGAAGCCTCTCTTCTTGGCCCCTTGTGGATAATAGCTTTGCAATGCCTCCTCAGGCCAAGGAAAGAACACATGATAGGCAGGTCCACAGCCCCTGGGGAACATGAAGAACCTGCAGATTTATGCCCCATCATTACACTTTGTTTTATGCACAAGTCCCACCATACTCATCCTGGGCACTGGGTCAATGCACACTGTGTTCTGGCTCCCAGTTATCGTGAGCCCACTGTGACTCACTGCTCCCTACCCTCTGATGGTTCCACTTACTCTGATGGTTCGAGAGAATTTGCAGAAGCTCGTAGTTTTCTGGGTCCTCCTGCTGGAGCAAGTGTGCATCTAAGGCCCTGCGGATGATGACTGGAGCCCTGTCCTGGCAGGTCACCTGAGCAGGGTTGGAGAAAGCTCATCAGAGAGGGAATTTGGGAGTAGCTACCCAGAGGACAGTGCTCAAGGACAATCAGAGACAAGTGAGCTCTCAACACAAGGGCACCATCTTGATACCCTGCTACCGGAGGCCTTCATGTGATCATGTGGGGGTCTTCCTATGAGCCTCTAGTCCAATCTTGGTACAAGAGTTTGCTTCAACCTGCTATGCCCTACAGGGACAAGGGAATAAGGACCAAAAGACTTTGTACAGACACACTCTAGTCCCATCAAGATGGGAGGAATGGTCCAGTGCACTTCCATATCCCTGCTCTGGTCTGGGATGCAGCTGCATTTTTGTGTGGACCAGGCACAAACCCTAGGTGCTTTGGTCCTGACAGCCAGGGCACAACACACACTAGGACTCTTTAATGATAGGCATGGAAGCTGCTGGGCTCGAGAGTGTCAGTGCTTGCTAGGGTGTCAGGAGGTTCGGACCCAGCAGGTGCAGTGGTTCAACATAGCTCCCCTGGAGGTGGACACCAGAGTCTCATGATGGATACTCCACACCCAGGAAAATTCTGCAGAGAGAGCCGCTAAATCTCTATTCACATACATGCAAACTAGGACACTAATGGGCCCCTCCAAGGCCCCCAGTTCTCTGTGACCCACACCTACCCACCCTAATCATTCTACAATGGCTCCCTTCCCTTCAACCAGCAACATATCCCCTCCCACACACAAGAAAATGACTGCCAACTCCTGTGCTTCAACCTCCACGGTTCAATATACTCCTCCTCAATACCAAGGTCAGTAGAGGATGGCCTGTACCCTCGATATTTCTCTGACCTCCTCTGAACCCAGCACTCACTCCTGCACTTCTGACCTGCACATCCCAAAACACGCAGGCCCACTCGCACCCAGACCTGGCATGCTGCTGCTCTCCTGCCTCTCTCTTCCTCACTTTCTGCTCTCCTTCCTGACCTTCCAGAAGCTCCAGTTCAAGAAGACAGGCCTAGTCCAAAGTGTTTGCTGTGGACTCGGTCTTCCCCACTGTGGGCTCCCAGGAGACTCCCCTGCTCGAAGACTCACCAGGATGCTCCTATACTGTGTTGTCCTTTCCTTTTCCAGGTAGACGTGAATGAGGCACCTGCCTCTCATCCGCTTGTTATATTGGGGCCTTGGGGAGGACCGAGTAGAGACCCCTGATGTCCTGGACTCCGGCTCTGCCCCTTCCCTGGGAGAAGGCTCTGGCTCTGGGGTTGGCTGAGGAGCCGTGACAGGAACTGAGCTTGTAGCTAGAGGAGAAAAGATGCCAACATGACTGCCTTGCCCTGACCTTCCCACAGACAGACAATACCTCTGCTGCCAGGAAGAACTCAGGCCCTTGGCCCACACAGGACCTCTTTGCAGACTGGGGTCACTTCCTGAATGGACAAAGGCTTGTCCTAATTTCCAGCCCAACACCAGGCATACAGACTCCCTGCAGTGGGACAACAGTTGGACCTTTCCTCATATACCCTTAGGTACTCACCACAGTCCGCCTGGCTCTCAGGCTTTGCCTGGCTTGATTTGCCATCTTCAATTGCGGCCAGGAGGTGGTGTGCTTGGTGTTCCAGGTTCAAGCCTCCCAGCAGGAGCCACATGGATAGCAGCTGCTGCAGACTCAGAAAGCCTGGAGGCTGATGGGAAGCCTCGGAGTAGAGGTTCACCCAGGTCCCCAGGAAGGAAGGTGAGGCACTGTGGGGAGGAAGGTGTGGAGTCAGCAAAACCCTGGCCTTGCCTTCACCACGGCCTCCAGAGAAAACCTCTGACCCTACACTGGGGAGAGCAGTCTTTCCTCAGCCTTCCCAAGTCAAATCACCTTGCAGGTCCCTATTCTGGAAACAGGAGCCCACCCTCTTGACCCCAAGCCCATTCCATGTTGAAGTTGGTCCAGGGGTCCACCATAGTCACTGAAGAGGACAACGTGCACTTATGCCCCATGGAGTCAGGGATGCAGTCACATGTAGGATATGTACTCATGGCACCTGCGGTTTGAGGCTGACCCCCATGAAAAGGGACACAATGGCAGTCATTTGCACCCTATTTTTCAATGAATTATGAAATGTGACTGGAAACGTGTCTTCACACAGTGGGTGCTTTCTCCATGTTCATCAGTGAATGAGCCCAAACTGCTGATTCCCACATATCTCTGGGTGTGGGAGCCGCCATGTCCAAAGCCCCTGTCCAGCTATGTCCCAGCTAGGATGCTCTGTCCCACTATGGAAATTAACATGTCTTTATTAACCCAAAAGTGCTTTTCCCAAGGCCTGAGTTTTGAGACGCCTCTGGCACAGATCTACGTTCTTCACAAAGCCAATATCACACCAGAAAGACCACCTGGCCTCGCTGAGTCCACCTGGGAATGAGCTCAGTGCACACCATTGAGCTGTGGTGCCCAGTGTGTGGGGACTGCTCCACGGACCTCTGTGGATCAGCTGGAGTCAGGATGGTTTCTCTGCCTGAGAGCGGAGTTCACTCCCCTTGCAAGGCTGTGGCAGGCACCTCCAGGACTCGTCCCATTCGGGACTGACATTCCACTATGAGTGTGGTCCTCTATCTCATTAGGTATCACAAACCTTTGGGTCCCTGAGAGGTACATGGCAGCCCCAAGACCCAGGCATGAGGGGGCTACACACTTGGGCTTGGTGGTCTGGTGCTTACCTTGGGAACAAGAGATCCAGCACCTGATGGGTGGGGATGGAATCCCAGGAGATTAACCCCATGTTGCCGCTGAAATGTAGGTTCCTCCCACAAATGACAGGCAGGAGCTCATTCCTAAGCTGGTCCTGCCTGTAAGGTTCAAGGCTCTGTACCCTGAAGGGCTCCTCCGTGTTCTCATCATTTTCACCCTGTGTTGGGACCAAGAATGTTGGTTTAAAATGGAAATGGTGACAAACAGAAAAATGACTTGTGCCAATACACTAGAGTCAAAGCACAATGGGACAGTTCCCATCAGTACAAACACACACACACACACACACACACACACACAGTCAGAATAGGAGTCCTGGGCCATTCATCAGGGATCAGACTAGAGGGCCTGCTGGGCTCACCTGCCCTGTGCTACTCACTGTTACTCTTGAGCTCCTCTGCGACAATCGCCAGAGGCTCTGGCGTCTAAGATGAAGCCTCACCCAGTGCATCCACAAAAGGGCTAGTTGGCCCCCCTGAGATTCCTGGGAGCCTGAGGCTCGGCATTGTTTGCAACCACAGGAGAACATCCTTCTCCCTCCAGTTTCTCCAACCAAATGAGCTCGGATGGCTTGGTCAGTTAAGTGGGTGCCTGGATACCAGGGTTCCATGTTCTGTTTGATCCATTGTCAAGGCAATGATGTCATTTCCTGTGCCCATACCTGAGCCTCTTTTCACATAAGACCACTTTCAAAAGCCCTATGAGCTGCTGATTTCTCCTCCATGCCTAAACATCTCAGGTGCGCAGGTGTTCACCAACAACTACCCAAACATCCCCACCAGCATCTGCCCTGCTTGGTGCCACTAGAGTTCCAGCTTGGAGCCTTCAAAAATGCATTCACAACCAGTCCTTCCCTCTCAGCAGCTTTTGGACCCTGGTCCCATCATTGTGCAACTCATGGTGTGCCCAGTCTTTTCTGGAAAGTAGGGTAGCATCTAATCTCTAGGGTTTATTGTGTCTATTGGCCCATAACACCCTCTATTCTCTCTGAAACCAGAGATGGGACTCACAGGTGGCTAAAGCACAAATGTAGAGATGGGACAATCACAAGAAGGGCAGAGACAAAGAATGCACCCCAACTCAATCAGGCCTGTGTCCCACACAGGGACGTGGCCAATGTCCGTCCCATCGTGGCTGCAGTTCCCTCTCTACACCATGGCAAGTTGGAGGGGACTGAGATGCAGAGGCTGCTCCCCTCTGCCATACAACTTCCCAAGGCTTCTCCTAAGATTTCAAAAGGGCCAAGTGTGTCTAGTGTTGGGGTCTCACAGAGACTCCAAGGTACCACAGCATCCTGCTGCCCAGAACCGGTTCACCCCTCACCTCAAGGGGGCTCAGCCTCTGCATTCATGGGAATTGAAGTGGGTACAGGTGATGGGATATCACCTCCAAGACTGAGTTATGCCAAGTCTATGACCCCTGTCTGCATCCCTGTCTCCAGCACCACTCCCTTCTCTCTCTTTCCTCCCCAGAGCAAACAAATCCATTTAGCAAGTGTGTCCTGTGATAAAGACATGACAGTCACCCATCCTCTCATTGCAAAAACACTGAGGCTCAGCCAACATGGATCCTACCAGGAACACAGGCATAAACTCAGAGTCCGATCCTCCCAGCCCAGCCTCAGTGGAGCCTGGACTCCCAGCCTCCTGAGTCAAGGAAACAGAGGTGCCTAGCCGAGCCACCTTGGATGCAGCCACACACAAACTGAACTCATCAATGCCCCTTGCTCTCAGTTGTGAGTAAGAGGGGAGGTGGTGTTTCACAACCCTGGACATCAAGTGCAGTCTCCAGGCTTTGGGGTGTGCCCTGGCCTCTCTCTATCTGCCCAGGCCCTCCAACTCACACTGGCCTTTTACCCAACCTCCTCCTAGGGCCAAACTCAATCCTGCCTCTCAATTTCTTCTGCCTTCCCCAACACACTGCTCCGCAAAATGAGCAGGGCTGGCTCTCTGTTATCACGCTGGTGTCAGCAGCAATGCCACCCCACTGACATAATTCTGAGTCCCAACCTAGGCACTCCAGCTGTCCTTGCCACATGTGGCCCTGTTTGGGCTCTGGCTCTTGCTCTTTTCTTTCATGTGCATGTGTTTTGAGGTTTTGAGTTTCTCCCACTGCAGAACTGCAGCTGTGGCAGGGTAGAGCTCATGAAGGTGACATTCTGAGCCACATCCAATCCCATCAGGACTGTGAACTGGGGTGATGCTGGAACACAGTGATGAGTGAACACATGGGAGGTGGTTGGACCCACCTTGCCTCTGAGTGGTTTCCTTTCAGGACAGGAATGTAGGGATGGGAGCCCCTGGCGTGGGGTGCTTTGCACAAGGCGTGACCACGGGCTCTTTCCTGGCAAAAACTGGCTCCACTCAGCATGGAAAGCACTGTCATTCCTGGTGGCTAACAACAGCCCTGGACCCCAGAAAGGAACCCACACTCAAGATTAACGTCTGAGTGTGCGTGTCCTCGAGGAAATGAGGTCTCCTGATCCCAGGTGCAAAGGGGTAAGTCCTCTAACTCCAGGGGCCATGAAGGGACATCTGAGATTCCCTTGTCCTTCTTTCCCTCTCTGAACCCATGGTGTCCTCACACTAACCACAGTTAGGACCCTGGCCTCATTCCCCAGTTGGGATCATTAGGCTCCATAAAGGACAGTCTCTAAGATGCTCAGTAAACCACCACCCTCTGCACAACCCATAACCCTATTCACCCAAGAGGCAAGAGGATTTCTATTCAGGAAAACCAGGACAGGGAGAGCCTTTCTCAAGGACACAAGGACATTAGTGAGTGAGGGAGTGATTAATGGATGGAGAACTATTTCCACCACCAACTTCCAGGAGCATATATGGCCCTTTGGGCACAGGTACGGACCCTTTTTTTCCAATCAACTTTTTCAGAGAAGTGAGGCTGCCTTCTAGATGGCACCTCCACACTAAGGGGGTCTCCTACTTCTTCCACATGTACATATTGCAACGGGCCTCCCACTGTGCATCTGAGAACACTCTGTGGGCATCTGTAGCCTTTCAAGACCCCAGAAACCATGCGGGCACCCCAGCACCAGCAGAGCATTTGTGCACATCACAACAATCACCCCGGGTGAGAACTCTCCGTTCCACTCTGTACTAGGCCCTGCCATCTGTACTGATCAGTCCAACCCCTCTCCTTCCTGTTTCTTGATTATACTACCATGGTTCCCACACATGGATGCCAGGGTGCTTGTGGCCCCCCCAAACATTTGAGTTCCAGGAACAGTGGAATGTGTTTGGGAACTTCTGGATGACGGGAAGTCCCACCCTCCAGGGTTTCATCTTCAATGTAATGAGTGCAGAGGGAGCCAGGAGGGCTCTGTCAGGTAGAGAGAGGTGGGAGCTGATGGAGCCTCAACTAAGTGCCCAGGACTCTGGGTTCAGAGCTGGTGTTATGTGGAATTGTTGAGGGACGTGAAGAAAACCCAGCTCACTGTACACAGAGACAGCAGATGCCCTCACGTGGTCAGGCTGCTGTGCTAATCAGAGCCCCAAGATGTTCCACAGGTGTGCAGGTGGGGAACCCACGTGCCAGCCCAGGCTGTTCCTGAGCACCTCTACCTGGATTCGGAGCACGTGACTCTGCATCAGCGTCCTCACATCAATGTATCCCGGCCCCCCACCCCAAAAGTTCTCTCAGAGACAGTGAGGTTCCACTGCTCTGGACTTGCCCTTTTCTCTGGGATTCTGGGGTTCCATTAATTAGGAGGTCACAACAATTCTCAGCACACAGGCTGAGCCTACTGAGATCCCAGGAGTATCCAGGCATTGCTTCTATTTATAGTCCATCATGTCCCACCACACTGTGGACACGTATTGCACTCACCTAAAGAAACCACCAGGCCCAGGGCCTTCGTGCCACTGGCCTGCAGACACCTGGAGGAACAGGCAACCTATAGGCTGCGTGGAACCAAAGACCCTAGATCCTGGGATCTGAGCTGGACACACAGCTCATGTGCACACAGTCACCACCGTCACCGAGAGTGCAATTGAAACACCCGCAGAGTTAGCAGTGGACCTGATATGCCCACGAGTGGGGGTGAACTGCATCCCTTGAAAATGATCGTGTCCAGAGAAAGGCAAATTTTGTAGGATTTCACTTATCTCAGATTCTCAATTATCAGGTTCATAAAAAGATAAAGTACAATGTTCTTTTCCTGGGCCTCAAGGGCACTAGAATTCTGCATTGATGGCAAGAGTATGTCCACGTGACTTCTGGAGATGCATGGTGGTGACGCCTATACACCAACATGAACATGCTTAATGCCACTCAACTGTGTCCTCCAAAATGGTTTAATTACAAAACAGATGTTCGGTGTCAATTACCACAATGTAAACCCTTGGGAGACTGCTGATTGACTCATCTTAGCGTAAGTCAATGAATAAAGGTCCTAAGGTGCGAAGCTACAAAATGAGGGATGAGCATGGATGAGGATGGGCGGGAGAATCCTCCCCCTCTAACACAATTAGGGAAGGATGTGCTGCCCTCAAGTGGCTGGGGGGCCTGGGATCCTGCCACAGAGGGGGATTCCAAACCTCACATCCCCTGACCCAGGCCAGAAGACCAGGTAGAGTCCAAGGACCCTGGGGTGGCCCAATGGCAATAAAGGTCAAAAGGAACTGGGATCTGCCTGGACCCTCAATCCCCTACTCTGAGCAGGGCTGCATTATGAGGCCAGAGGCCATCCACAGCAATCTGCCTTTACAGGAAAACAGGGACTGCAGGCTGCCTCTGGCTCACTGACTCAGGATGGTGTTTTCATAAAGCAAGACCACTTCCTCACATTTGACCAGCAGCTCATGCGCTGACAGCACAATGGCTGGCTTGACTCAGGCCCTGAGAAATGAAATAGAAAATTCATAGCAAACCCATCTTCAGCTCTTCCACATCATCAGGGGGTGTGATTCATTTCCATCAACAAAGATGTCTGAAATGATGTCTAAACATGCTGGGGACTCACCTCCGTGTGGAACTTTTCAGGAAAAAGGGGATCAAATCTCATGAAGCAACTCTTCTCTCCTCTAGCCCATGGGCAATGCAAGGAACCTGCATGTTACCAGAGGCTCACTCTCTCTTCTCATGTCTTCTGGAAAGGATTCATGAATGCTTCCTTCAAGGTGAAGCAGAAGCCTGCATTCCCAGCTGCACAGAAGTGTTTGAGGGCAGTGTCTCCCTTAAAACCCAAGAAGAAAAACAGGTCATTAAACAGGCACATGGATTAGAGTACATGATCAATGATCCCTCCTCCCTGAAGCCTTCCACATGCCCACCTTCCACATTCACAGAGAAATGCTTGGCCATTCTCAAGACCAGGAGACCATGATGCTCATCACCAGGACGTCAATAGGAACATGAACAGAGCAGCATGGATTGCACAAGGTGGCACACCAAGGATCTGCAGCACAGCTGCTAGAACACCAGAGCTGAACTTCAGTATTGACTTTCTGCCACCTGCCGAGTACGATGGTAATGTCAAGCACAACATGCAGATATGCAAGTAGTGGGTGACACGGTGCATCCATTCACAGAAGTGGGCAACATCTTCATTGGAACAAGGAAGTATCTTATCCTTACTCATCAAAATCATCACAAAGAATAAAATGGATGCAAGACTTCTCATTTCACTATCATGTAGCTGTTGGATTTCCCTATTAAATAATACCTCCTCCAAAATAAAAAATATCTCAGATGTGTGTCAACTATTCGATGGATGACATTTTAAAAACTAGGCCTTTCCTTCATATTTATGTATGCTATAGCCCTGCCTAAGGCTCTTTGAGAAAGGAGCACATAGAATTGGATCTTTGAAAATCTCACATTTGCCGATAAATATTACCGACAATGTCAGGCATGGCGAAGTGAAAAGTGGGACTTTGGATACTCAAAGAATGCTATGTTGTGAGATTGGTGTCTCTGACTCATAGACAGCATGTGGTTTCTATGAAAGCTGGTGAGGGAGCAGGAGTAACGAAGCTCATGGAACAGATGACCTCAGGGAATACTGACAGATAGGCCAAACTGGAGAACATGTTCCAGCTAACATTGGTATTTGGGCTCCTGAGCCCAGTCCTGTTTTAAAAAAAGTTGCAGACAGGCAGTGTTCATGTACAAAATGTCTACCATGTAAAAGTGGGTAATTGAAATGTCATCTAGGTACACATCTGATAGAATGGTCTGCCAACCTATGGATTTCATTCTAACAAATAAAAAGAAAAACACAGACATGAGACAAAAAGATAAAACCTTGTCTTCACCAGGATGCCTAAAAATAAGTTTTATTTGCCTCATGCAAAGAGCTTTCAATAGAACTTCTGATTTCTGAATGAACCCATTCAATTTTATAATGCACAGATCATAAGGTTTTCTTTACAGAATATTCTCTTCTTCTTCTTCTTCAAGCCTCACATAGAAAATGTCTCACAGGACATAGGAGGGGAATGACCCAAAGGATGAGAGAATGGCTGGAACCGTTCTCAAATGTGCCCATGTAGCCTAAAGTTTGAAGGCACCTAATTGTACTCTAAAACAATGATGAACCTATTTGATCCATTAATTAATAAATAGCACCGCTTTACCACTTGAACCAAATCACAGAAAAATGGAAACAGATGATCGAATTCCTCTTCTCCCATCACCTCCTGGCCCAGACTCTCCCCAGAGGTGGCTCTGGTCATCTGTCTATTAGGGAGTCACCCGTGGTCCCCTATCTCTCAGAAAAGAAAATCACCTCAGCTACTGTCCCTAAAGCCAAGTGATGGCTGCGGTTTCCACACCGTGTGGATCTGGAGAGATGCACAGTGCCGCTGGACCAGCCTATGTTCAGGGCTGTGTCTGTGTCCCACAGCTGAAACATGTGGTCCAGGGTCTTCTTTCCACCCACAGGTCCTAAGAACTTGCAGTCAGCACGTGCCTCCTTATTCACTGTGGCCACAGACTTCCTGCCAATGGCCATTGCATTGTACACGTCTTATAATTTAACACGGCATTGAAATGAACTTCCTTCTGGGAGCTTCCCAGGGCACGTCCCAAGACCTGAATTTCTGTGTTGTAGGGAGCATAGCATTCGTGCATTTTTTAAGTTTCATGGATAATGTTAAATGTGCCTCCAAAGTGTATGAAAAAAGCTTATCTTCCTATCCCCTCCCAGCACATATTATCAACATCCTTAATTTGGGTAAAAAATAAATAAATAAAACACATCATTTGAGCCTGTGTTCATCTTCTTGCCAGCTGTGTTCCAGTGACCTCCTCCCGTGCATAGTGCTCATCTGTGTTTCTCCTCGTGCCTCCTATTCTACTGGGTTGCCATTTCCTCCCAATCGGTCCCTCTGTTTTGACAATGTTTGGGGCATATTTCGTTGGAGAGTAGTTTCTAACGTGGATGGTCAATTGAACCATCTTGACAGCTTTGGGTTTTGAGGATTGAAGCCAACCCTCCCCATTTCTAGGCCACAGCCTCTTCTCCTAGATTTCTACCAGTATTCCAGTAAATATTTCATTGAATTTGGTTGGTCTCTGTGTCTGGGTTCAAGACTTAGGTCCTGCACTTGCTAGCAGGGACATTGTGCTTTCTGGTTTGTTGTGTTGGCTTCTTGGGGACACTGTGAGGATCAGGTAGGCAAGGCAGGTAGAGTGGCTGGCCTAGAGCATGGCCCAGAGGGAGCGTTTGATCAACATTATTTGTAAAATGACAGCTGTCAATTATCACAACCAACATGAAAGGCCATCCTAACAATCATCATTATGAAAATATTGGTCACAATAATGTTTTCTACTTCTATGGTACATCTGTATTATACTCTCCATGAGTGAGGTCACAGGCCATGTGTCATTGTGTGCCTGCTTCTGTCATTTAGCCTGGAGGCCCCTGGCATAGTTTGCGCTTCAGGACTGGAAGCTCTTTTACGATACAGTTTTCAAGTGGCCATTGGTCGCCTGATGGTACTCCATGGGGTCATCTGAGCCTGGCTTGCATCTGGCTCCTGCAACCAACATCCTGTTTTGCTAGAAACTCCATCGAAAGAGGCTTGGAACTCCTGCTCTCTTGTTCATCTCTGAAGTTCTGCCATTTCTTCTCAGATGGCTCCACAAACCTTTCAAAACCCTCCCCTGCTCCAGGGCTTTGAAGCGGTTTCTTTGGAAGCTTCTGCACAGGGTTAAGGACAAGCCATTCCTCACATGCTCCTTCCACAGGAGGAAGAGAGGGGCCAGAGGGGCCACAGGGAGCAACCTCCTGCTCTGTTCCAGGCAGCCACTTCCAGGCTGGGGCTGCAGCCTGGGGCTCTCAGGACGGCTCTGGCTAAGGGGGAAGCCCTACCCAAGCCTGGGTCACAGCCTCCCATGCCCCAGGGCAGCTGGTGAGCACTGGTAAAGGGTGGAGGGGAAGGCTTGCACCCCAGGAGTCGGGTCTGGACAGCATTCAGGTGGGAAGAGACCACTGGTCACCAAGGGGATGTGAAGCAGGGGGTGACCCAGGGCAGCCATGAGATCTCCTCTAAAGACCACTGTGGTCCCAGCAGTACAAAGGGACTGAGTGACATTATTACTCTTCCCTGTTTTAAGGACAGAGGTGTGGAAGGGATTCCTGAGAGTCACAGAAAACGTGGCTCACAGGTTTCATTTTGCCATCTAGGAGTGACCTTGGCCGCACTGGTGGCAATTCCCCGGACCTTTGATGAGCCCCCTGGCATCCTCCCAGTGAGTCCTCCCAGGCCCAGTCTCAGGGGCAGACAGCTGCTCTGACTGCTCTCCCTGGACCTGAGGATCACATGGGGTTTTGAAATTCTTTTTGTTGCCGCACTGGGCATTGAACCCAGGGCCTTGCACATGCTAGGCAAGTGCTCTACCGCGGAGCTCACCCAGCCCTGAGGGTGACAGGTTTGGAGAGCATTTGCTACCTGAGTCTTGGTGAGGTGAATCCTCATAGCCCTGAAGTCAACACGTTTCTCTACCAGCTGCGTTTGCAGGGTTAAGATCTTAGCTTGAGTTTTGTTTTCCCTTATTTCTTCACTTCTCTCTCTCTCTCTCTTTTGGTACCAGGGGTTGAACCAAGGGGTGCTTTACCACTGAGCCACATCCCCAGCCCTTTTTAAAATACTTCATTACAGACAGAGTCTCACTGAGTTGCTCAGAGCCTCACTAAATGGCTAAGGTTGGCTTCAAACATGCCATCCTCCAGCCTCAGCCTCCAGAGTGTCTGGGATTACAGGCATGTACCACTGCCCCCCAGCTCTGCACTATTCTTAATCAGAGAACCTGTGGGGCTATGTTTACTAGGTATGAATTGAGTTGCCCTCCAGAGAAAAGAAAAAGTAACAAAGCACTGCTGTGTGGGCAAATCAGGGATGACCCCAGGACAGGGTCAGCTTTCTCTCCAAGGAAACCCCACTGCCCAAAAGGAGCCCCTTGGCCAACGCAGTGGTGCACTCCTGGAATCCCTGCACCTCGGGAGGCTGAGGCAGGAGGATCAAAAATTTCAAAATCAGCCTTAGCAATGGCAAGGCACTAAGCAAATCAGTGAGACCCTGAGCCTAAATCAAATTCAAAATTGGGCTGGGGATGGGGTTCAGTGGTCAAGAATCCCTGAGATCAATCACTGGTACCACCCCCCGTGAAATAAAAGAGCCTCTGCTAAGGACTTCCATGTTGGCTGAGGCAGCTGCCTACAGTGGGTGTCCTGCAGAATGCAGTCAATCTCCCCAGGCCTGGCCTGTGGGGAGGGGTTGGCCCGGAGACCGGGGGTTAGCCCCCAGCTAATGATCACTTGGTATTGTGGTTTGGATGTCAAATGTCCCCATTGCCCATGTGCTAAAGGCTTGGTCACCAGCCTGTGGCCCTTGGGACATAATGGAAACTTTAGTAGGTGGGGCCTCCTGGAAGGAATGAGATCATTAGGGGTGTGACCTTGAGGGGGATATTGGGACCCAGCCCAGTCCTACCCACCCTCTTCCCAGTTACCCAGAGATGAGCAGCCTCCTCTGTCATGTGCTCCAGCTGCCAGGATGTCCTACTGTGCTGTCACAGGCCCAAAGCAACAGGGCTAAGGTGCCATGGACTGAGACCTATGCAGCCATGAGCCAAAAGAAACCCTGTTTCCTTTTAAGGGGATTCTCTCAGATGCTTTGTCACAGCAACAGAAAGCTGACAGCACCCTTGGTCTGTGCCCCTGCTTTATACATAGGGATGCTGAGGGCCCACAGGAAGCCGAGCAGCCCCAGGTCACATGGTCCCATAAAAACAATTATTATCTATTCATTCACTGACTACATGGCAGGAGCTGGACTCCAGATCTCAGTGTTTGAAAAAGTTGTGTTTCCTTCCTGCCCCTTAGTCCCTCGCTCTCTCTTTTTGTATGAATCCAAGAAGGACCTTCAGGAGATTGCAATGCCATCCAGTCATCCTAGCCAGATTTGTACTTGAACATGAAATTCATGGGATGTTTCTGCTTCACATTGTGTTAGTCACTAGTCATCAGAGAGCTCTGTGCTTTCACCTACAGAGTGCCACCCCACTTCCCTGCTGCAAGGGCTCTTCCTGCCAGGTCACCTGCTGGATGGAGGGCACTGCCCAGTGCCCTAGATCTCTCCTGAATGTCCTGTGACCAACCCACTGCAGGCCAGGCAGACATCCACAGAAAAAAACAGCGAGAGGGTCTGGCGCCCCCTTCAGGTACTGTTATATAGATGCCCACAGAACATTCCTCAAACCTGCAGCAGCTTGGACTGCATCCAAATGCAACCACAGGCCGAGCACAGTGCCACCCACCTGTGATAGAGTGACTCAGGAGGCTGAGGCAGGAGGATTGTGGGTTTGAGGCCAGGTTTAGCAACTTATTGAGGCACTGTCTTAAGATAAAGAATTAAAAGGGCTGAGGATGTAGCTCAGTGGCAGAGCCCCTGGTCCAATCCCCAGTACCAAGAGGAGGTGGAGATACCAGAGATGGGAACTTATGAGTTGGGTCAATGGTAACTCCAAGCCCAATGAGACTGAATGCACAGGGGAAGCTTTAACCCGCAAAAGAAAAGGAGGCAGGGAGCTTCAGCTCCAGGTAAAGGACTAGGAATTGAACCCGGGTGCCTTACCACTGAGTACACCCCAATCCTTTTTATTCTTGTTTTGAGAAGGGGTCTTGCTACGTTGCTGAGGGTCTCACAAAATCACCAAGGTTGACCTCAAGTGATCCTCCTGCCTCAGCCTCCCGAGAATCTCTGGGATTACAGGCATGCACCACCATGCCCAGCAAGAAAGGAACTTTTATCAGTGCAGCCACACGGGGAAGGCAGGGGACCCACATCTTAGCCTGTCTTCAGGGGGTGACAATGACTTGGAGCTTTTATAGAGAGGGGAATGAGGGCAAGGGCTTGGGCTTTGCACAGCTGCCAAAGCAGGTGGTCCTGACCAGTTGAGGTCTGTCCATCTTCCCTGGATTGGCCAGGTGGTGCCTTGTCAGGAGAGCTGTGTCACCTGCTTTGGCTCTCAGATGCACATCAATCAGACCTTGTTTCTGGGACATGAAACAGACTGCATGGGGGTGGGGGTCTGGATTCTGAATTAAGAGCAACTTTCTTCTGCTGAAAATAGAGACGGGCTGCAACCCTACTCCCACCTCAGGAGCCAGGAAAGCTAAGATGGGTCCCGCCCTTCCTCAAGCCTGGGCACAGGCCATCTGCCTAGGCATTTTCTGTGTTTTTCCCATTTTTGCTTTTCTTCAGGCCAAGGAAATTCACGGATGTAGATCACTTGGGTTTTGTTTCTATAAACTGTAACCACTTCTGTGGGTCAGGGGCTTCTTCCAAGCCTTCTGGCTGCTTCTCCCCAGTTTGATCAAAGTTCTTCATTTTTTCCTTTTTATTTCTTTTTTTTTCCTGTTCCTTGTGCTGGTGGGCACTGATGCAGCCAGCAGGGTCCAGTAACAAATCCAAGGTGACTCAGGCAAAGGGGATGGATGGGCCATATATTGAGGCAGAGATGCTGCCCTTCTAATTCTGCCTTTAGCCATCCATTGGATGTCTGCGGGTAGAGGTGGAGGGCTGGAGTCCTCCTTACAAAATCCTTACAACTCAAGTCAGCAAACACTGAAAGCCCTGTCGCCCTCAGGGACAGGGCACCAGACAGTTCCTCGGTGCCTCCCAAAGGCTGCCAAGGGAGAAGTCACTTGGGGCCCGACTCCAGGAGGATCATCAAGGGGCGGGACAGGGGGACTTCAGGTAAAAAGCCGCAGCCAGCTCGCCCTAGGACCCCAGCCCTCACCAGCCCCACCGCTTTCCTGGACAGAAAGGTTTCCTCGAGCATCCTCACTGGGTGTCCCTGCAGCAGGGCCCCAAGATTGTTCTGGAAAGGGACCTGTCAGGTGGGAGCGACAGAATCTCATGAAATTTTAAGTACAACAGAATGCCAAATGACTACTCATTCCAGTGAAGACATGCTGCAAATAAGACTTAGAACACGTGCTGCAAACAAGACTTAGAAAAGTGTCCTCAGAGAAGATTCTGTCATTCTGCATTTGTTTCTGAAAGTTGAAGCACACAGTTCTAATGAGCCCAGGAAGAGGTTGATACCCAGTTGAGTTGGCATATGATGTGCCAGAGCTCAGGACTTCAGGGCTGCTGTCAGGTGGTTCCCGGGCTCTTCTGGTCCTCACCTTCACTCAGGGACTTTTTGTTAGTGATGGAGTTCAGCAATGGATTACTGGCCCAGAGACTTGTTCAGTATTGCTCCGTAGGAGCAAAACACTGTCACCAGTTGTAGGTAGCCAACTCCAGGTGAGAAACTTGATAGATGTTAATGCTCACGGCTTCACACCAGCAACCTGCCCCTCAGTGATCATGCTCTCTAAAATATACACCATGCTAAATTTTGTGGAAGCATTCTAGGTCTAGCCAAACCACACGATCTTTCAAAAACAGCCCAATAACATTTAGAGGATTCACTCTCCAAAGCAAGCTTGCCAATGCCTGAGCGCCCACACACTCTATTGGCGCCAACCTCACCTCCTTTTAGAATGCACACATCCACCAAGATACCACTGCCTGTGGTGGTTGAGCAGCCTTTCCAATGGACGAGGTGGATGTGAATGTAACACGTGAAGGAATTAGCATTTACCAACAACTGGAAGAAAAAAATCCATTCTCTAAGATATGATGACGGAGCGGCTCTGTGATCTAGACCATCCCCCTCTCCTGCATCCTCTCTCTTTTCCTCTGCCTCGATGGACCTCCAACTGAGCCCAGAAAGATGTGTCCTTTCTAGTCAGAAGCCCTGTCATGGCTTCCATTTCCAGGCCCTGATTCCTGGTTAACTGCAGCCAGAGCTCGCTTTCAAGGTACTCTCTTCAGATCCCTTCCCTACCCTAACCACAGTGTGGGCTCTGGCCCCACCCTTACTCTCTACACCACCATTCCACATTAGGGTCTTCCTGTCCCTCTCTGTGACCCAGGACTTCCCATGACCGACCCCACCCAACAACAAGCTGTTGAACCAGGTGCCATCAAATGGAAGAAATGACCAGAGATGGCTAACTTGAAGATTTCACAGAATAGTCCATGAGACAAGGAATATCGTGAACCAGTGAAATGACATAAGAGGAAGTCAATGAATTCTAACCTCAAGAGCAAATCCTACAGTACACTGGCTCTCAAATTCAGCTACACACTGGAGCCACCTGGGAGCTGTGCATAGTACTGACCGCTGGACCACCCACTGGCCCTGGGCTGATGGAATGGCTCTGGGCTAAGATGGGACACTGGGGTTTGTAAATTACCAGTTGAGTATAATATAAAGCAAACTTTGAGAACATTGCTTTTTTCCCCACATGAAGAACTGTGTGCATACAGATGCAGAAGTACACAAATCTGCAGCATAAACCTCCTTGAGGGCCATAGATTAAATGCACTGCAATCACCAGCATCCTGGCTAGGAACACCACCAGCCTCCTATTTCCACCTTCCAGGTGATTGCAGCCCCGCCATCCAAGCATGGAGGAGTCCTCCCTGCTGAGAAATTTCAGTGTGCAGAATGGAGAGCCCTCTCTCCTGGGAATCCCTGCTTAGACAATAAGTGCACTGGAGAAGTTGAAATCAAGTGGGAGGCACATGGGGAGGCTTCTTGGATGAGGCCCTATTGAAAGGAGGATGGGATCTGAGGAGTGGACCAGAGAGAGGAAAGATGGGAAGTACAGCAAGTACATTCAGAGCCGAGGTCAGGCCCAAAATACAATGTTGGCTGACAAGAGAGCCCTTGCACCAGGATCAACAATTTTGAGAAGGCAATGAGGACTGCCTGAAAAGATCAATTCCACAAAATTCCATGGAAACCCACTCATCACACCTTTCTGAAAACACTGGAAATGTAGGTTTCATGCAAGGAACTCTGGGTGACAGATGGCAAAGTTTGCCAAATGCAAACATGCCTACCAGCTCTGAGAAGCCATTCTCATTCACACTGCTTCAACCAGGGAAAATCCCCATGTGCTCACTGAGAACAAGTTAGCTTGTGCCACTTGAAGCTGCTTCAACAAACAGCTTCACTTCTGCACTTCTAAGCTGTTCTCCTCAAGAACTTTCAGAGCACAGTTCAGGCATGAAACACAAAGGGTGCCAGAAAGAGATCTCTTGAATCTAGCATCACCAACGTGCAGTGAAAAAGAGGACCAGCTGAGAAGATCAGTTCTCCAAAGTCTCACTGACATCCATTTGTCACACTCATTTACAACATTCACTTGAAGTGCAGGTGCCCACATGAGTGAACTGTTTTTTTTTTATCAATGGCACAGAGGCTTCAATGTGTAAGCATGCCTGTCACCTGTAAGAAGCAGTTTTGAATTCTTCTAGGTCCACAGGAAAAAAAAATAGCATGTGCTCACTTACAACAAAGTTAATCAACAAAGCAAATTGAAACTGCTTGCAGCAAACAGCTTCCATTCTCCCATTCCCCAGCTATTTTCAGCAATCGCATCCAGAGTCCAATTCCAGCTCAATATAAAATGTGTGCTCCCAAGGAAGCCTGTATAATTGACATCACCCAACTTGGGGAGGCAAGGGGAATGCTGAGAAGATCAGTTCTTCAAAACTCCTACTTTTTCAGAAAACTCATTGAAAGGCAGGGTACCCACTTGCAGCCATCAGTGGTTGAGAGATGGCACAGAGGCTTCAATATGAAACCGTGAATGCGAATCATTACAAGTGCTTCTGACACACTCTAGTGCAACCTGGGACACCCCAAAGTGCTCAACGAGAACACACTTTGTTCCTGCAAGTGGAAGCAGCTTGCATGAACTGTTTCAATCAGGAAATTCCAAGCTCTTCTCAGCAATCACATTCAGAGCACAGTTTTGGCCCAATAGAAAAAGGGTCCTAGCAAGAGGGTCCCACACCTACGATCACCTTCATAAGGTAGCTTCCCATCTTCTGTGTGGAAGTGGGTTTCTCCTTGGCCCTTATGCTGTAGAGGAGACCACTAGGAGCTAAGCTTCATGCAGGACCATCTGACCCGGACTTTTTGCAAGCCCTATGAAGCCCTCACACAAGCTTAAATGCTACAGGACTCTGCAGACCAGTCCATGCAACAGTAGACATTCATTCATTGTCTAGAGTCTACAGGTTCCTAAATGCATGGCATTCATTATCATCAAATGCACAATTTTGATCAAAAACCATCACAGTAGATCAGGTGACAAATCATCACAATAGATCAGGTAACAAAAACATATATATTTTCAAATAATAATATATTAATGGGAACAACAAATACAGGATAGAGTAACAACTGTGTTACTAAACAAGGTCAAAGACAATGGCAAACTATAGATTCAAACTTTGAAGCAAATAGTAATCAATGTAAATATTCCTGGGCTGCCTCAGCCCCGCCCAGGCACACAGCAGCAGAATGGTTTTGCAAGCATCCTCAGGAGGGCTGCAGCCTTCTTCTTTGCAGGACGAGAGGGAGGTTGAGGCTGGATCCACTCATCATTCTTTTGGGAGAGGCTCCTTTTCCTCAGCACGAAGTTGGGTTTCGTGTGAGGGTTCTTTGCGTAAAATACGTTGGCCTGCGCTGGAATCCTCAGCTCTGGGGAGAGAGGGGTGTACAAAATAAGGTGGCTCAGGAGGTGCTCCCTGGGACACCCCAACATCTGAGAGCCTGTGCCAGAAACGAACTGAGCCACACACCTGAGAGCTCTCCAATTCAGCACCAATACCAACAAGACAGCCTCCACAGTCCTCCCTGAGGAAGAACTAGGCAGAGCACTTCAACAGACCTAATGTCTGTTCCTACCAAAGGCTTTGGACTCCAAAACATCCCAGGTCCTCTTGCGTCTGCCAAAGCACACCACTAGGGTTTGCATCTGAAATCTCCCACAAAAGTGCCGAAGATTCAGACCCCACATGAGCCATCTTCACAGGTGGGTTTGGAAGGAAGCATTGGATGGTGAGTGCTCTGATGTCAACATGCAATTCTCATTCAAGATGAATACACTATTGGGAGGTGGGAGGGACTGGAAGAAAGGTGGAGCATGCTTGGTGGAAGATGTAAACAGGAGTGCGCCCTGGGCACCAGTACCTTGTCCCTGTTGGCTCCACTGAATCCTCATTCTCCAAGTAGAGGTCCTCCTTCTCCTCTCCGTCTTTCTCTCTCTCCCTCTCTCCCAGCCTTGTTCTCTCTCTCCCAGTCTATGCCTTTGTGGCAAGGGCTGAGAAGCTCTCCACTGCCACACACTAGAGCTTTATGGACAGCCTCAGTGCACAACCAAAGAGAAAGTTGTGAAACCCAGAGAAAAGGCCTAGGATTCCTCAAGTATGGCCACGGTGAGGACAGGCTGACCTGCACGGATACCACATTAGAGCCACGCTTCTGCGTTGGTGGAGCCTGCTTCCATGTGAACCAGGCTTCTGAGAATGGAGGCCACATTCCAAATGCTGCCCTCCTGAGAACAATGATTCCAAAGACCAGCAAAGGGCCTGCTTCCCTCCAACATGGTGTATGGCCCAGTGGTGCCATGACCCCGAGTGGGGGAATACAACAGCCAGCTTCTCCTTCCTCTGAACACCTCTTTCCTGTTGCCCTCCTCTAACCTAGAGCCTGTTCTCCATCCCTTCTGGGTTGGATGTGGGGATCTCTGCTATGAATTTCTTAGGCTACCAAGGCCCCAGACAGACTTCCTCTTCCATAGACTCTACTAACCTAACAGAAGGTTAAGATAGGAGACAAGTGATCCTAGAACTCATTGGGATGGTGGTCTTCAGCGTACATAGGCTGGGATAATGGCTGCTGAGGTGTTTGGCTCACAAAAGCCAACCAACCAACCAATGAAAAAGCGCTGACATTATTATCAGATGAGCTCTGTGGCTACGTGCTCAGGAAGCCCTCATCTGACTCTAGTTAGGGATCATAACCTGGCTATTGGGATCACTCCTTGGCTAGTGGACTCAGGTGCGGAAGACCATGGAATTGATGCAAAAACAGATGATTCAAGCTGTCTCCCAGGCTGTGTTTTCTTCCCAATTTCATCCTGTTACTGCTTGCTAGAATCTTGGCAATGCTCTGCCCAGGCAGTGGTTTTCTGGTCACACAGAAGGCTTTTAATCCTACTGCTTCAGTCCACAAAATGCCAGTTCCATCTTTAGCCCATGCATTCCCATGTTCCTCTGAAACCACTCCTATCTCAGACCACAGAACCATACTGCTCCTGGAAAGAGGCTTTCCTCCTCACTCCTCAATGATGTCAGCTTTGCATGCGTCTTCATGTCCTGGGCAGGGCACCTGGTGGGGAGCCGCACTAGCCACTGGGGTATACCAAAACACCTGGAGAGCTTACACCAGCAGAAGTGCAGTTGGCTTTGTGCACGAGCCCAACACACCCTGTTAGAGTGTTCTTGGGGGTCAGAGAATGCTCTTTGGTGCTAAGAGTTGACCTGAGTCCACATCCTGACCCTTGCTCTCTGTCATCTGATTGTCCCACTTACTCTGACGGTGAGAGATGATTTGGCCCAGCTCATATTCCTCCGGCTTCTCCTGAGTAAGCAAGTGTAGCTCGAGGGCCCTGCGGATGACGACAGGAGCCCGATCGTGGCAGGTCACCTGGAGCAGCATGGGAGACAGGCCTTCAGGAAATGGGCCTTGAAGTGACTACTCAAGGACAGTGGGCAGGGGCATTCTGGAGGCACCTCCACTCTAAATACAAGGGCAACATCCATGACCCTACTACCTGAGGCTGACCTCCTGCTCATCGCGTGGGCTCTTCCCATAGGCTACTAGCCCAATCCTTGTACATAGGACTTCCTGGACCTGCCATTGCTCTTTGTGGAGCTGCACTCCTCTCCAAGTGAAAGGACCCCACTACCTGCATACAGATGCAATCTCATCCCACAAGTTGGGAGGAATGGGACAATAGCCTCCAAGATCCTAGGTCTGCCCGAGGATGCAGGCGGCATTGGGAATGGCCTAGGCACAAAACCTAGAGGCTTTGGTCTGGATTGCCAGGGCCCAAATCAGACCCAGGAACGTGACCACACACAGGAGTGACGAAAGAGAGCCATGAGAGCTCCTGGCCTCCAGAGGCTCAGTGCTGGCTGGGGTGTACGAGGGCACCTGTTCCGCCAAGGGTAAACATTGGGTTACCTGGACATTTAGTGTGCTTGCTCCACATCCATACTGACTCTGCAGAGAGACCCTCTCAGCTCCTTGTTCAAGGAACATGCAGAACCTCATACTGGTGTCCTGCTCCATAGAGGCCAGCATCCCATACAGAGGAACCTGCAACCTAGGTCCTGGCCTGTTCTCATCTGTCACCCATACCTGCCTCTGCCCTTCTGGACTGCATGCTGCCACCTGACACACAGACTCCCTCAGACATGGCGGTGGACAAGCTGCTGCTCTCCCTCATCTCAGCTCCAGCCCTTCACACTGACCTCTTCCTTCTTGATTCCCATCTATCCTCCTGATCATCCAGAAGCTCCAAATTCAAGAGGGCATGAGTAGGTCATGGTATTGGACCAGTGTCTGCTCCCCACCCAGGTGTAAGCACCAGGGGACACCCCTGCTCCCAGGCTTACCAAAACAGTCTTGGCCATCTTTGGACTTTGTGTTTCTAAGTGGACACGAATTAAGCAGGTGTCTCCCACCTGCTTGTGGGAAAGCGGCCTGGAGGACTTGCAGGTTGATTCTGAGAACTGTGGGGGATGGAACATCAGCAAACCCAGAAACAGAAAGCCACCCCAGCCTGTCAGTTGGCTCTATGGGCTTCTAGCACATATGTCCAGGTGCTCAGGCTTCTCATTTCCCCAGGTGGGAGTGGAATGGCAGCACAAGTACAGCTTGAATAAGGTAGGTGTTTACCTCCTTTCCCTTGACCTCGCGGCGTTTCCTCACGATGAAATAATATTTGATTTGTGGATTCATGGACAGATACATCAGTGAGTGGTCAGGGACCTTGATTTCTGCAGAGCAAAGTGGAGAGAATTGTTAGGTGGCACTCAAGGATTAGACCACAAAACACCCACAACCCCTGAGAGTCTCCGCCAGGGCGAGCCTGCACCAGAATTGAGAGCCCTCCTATCCAGCTACAGTGCCACCAAAGACTCCCTCAGTGATTCTTCCCTGGAGAAGATGATGTACAGGATTCTAAACCAAAAGAGCACCTGGCAATGGAAACAGCACCTTGGGCCCAGAACTTCTCAGTGCAGGTTGGATCTGCCAAAGGGACACTGCCAGGATCTGCATCAGGATTGGCAAAGGCTCCTGTGCTTAGGCCTTTCTCCCCAGGGCAGCCATGCTCACACATGGGCATTCAGGGAAGCGTTGGATGGTGGGGGAATTCATCCCCTTGCCCTGGATGAATCCACTCATGGATGAATACACGGAGGGGAGGTGGTATCCATCAGAGGTGTGTTGGGCATGGACATGGGAGGACTTGAGCAGGGTGGTGCCCTGGAGAACTCAATGTTTTCTAGGATCGCTCTCCTTCCCCTTGTTTCTCATCAGGAGCTGTCTGCTTGGTACTTTTATTCTGGTTCTTGTTCTACTTCTGGCTCTTCTTTCTGTCCTGCATCTTCTTGTAGTTCTTTCTGGGTCTTTTTCCTGTTCTTACATGATTCCTTCTTGTTCTTCTTCTTGTGTATCTCCCTCCACCCTTCCTTCTGTTCACCTCCTTCTTTTTCTTCTTCTGCCTCCTGCTCTTTATCGTGTGATCCTCTCCCCACTCAGGAGTGTCTCTTTCTCCTCCTCCTCCTTCTCCTTCTTTCTCTGGCAATGGTGGGGCGTCCTGAGGAGTTCAAATCTATCACACTCTTCTGCCCAGATGCAGCCTCTGTTCAGTAGTCCAAGATGAAATCAGTTCTCAATCAATGGCCAGGAGTGAAACCAAGACCAAAGACAAGTGACTTCCTTTCTTTGTCATTGTCACAGTCAGGAAAGACTGAATAACAGACACCGCATTCTGGATAGGCTTCTACCTGTGGTAGTCAGCACCTCATCTGGACCAGGATTGCTAAAATAGATTCCACCTCCATAAAGCTTCCCCAATGAAAACAAGGTTTCCAAAATCTAGGAGAGGGCCAGCATCACTGCCACCCTCCTGCCATAAGGCATAGATGCCATCACACCTAGTGGGTTCCAGGCCCCCCGTAGTCCTCCCTTTTGACGTCTTTTACACACAAACCTCCCCTGGTCTGGAGCCTGCTCTCAACTGATGCTTGGGTTGAAAGTCTGTTTCTGAAATCACCTTTGTAGATTCTCGGTTTGGTAATTCCTTTTGACTGGCTTATTTTTTTACTAGGGATAAAGCCAGAGGCACTTAAGCACTGAGACCATTCCCAGGCCTTTTGACTTGGGTACAGGGTCTCCCTAAGTTTCTGAGGCTGTTTGGAAATCCCCTTCCCCCTGCACTGCCTCCCAAGTCCCTGAGATTCGCAGACACTGCCCCTTGCCCAGCTCCTTGCACCTCAGTCTTCCTCATGTGTGAGACAGAGCCAACTCAAATGAGGCAGTGTGTGAAAATGGGAAAACTCACTTACGTGCTCGACAGATGGTGGGTTCTACTGTGGACAGGCTGGGATGGTGGAGGCTAGGAGTGTCGGGCTCACAAGAAAGGAAAGAGCACTGGCATTGTGGACAGCTCAGCATTGTGGCCTCTGTTCTTCAGATGCCCTTCTTTGTTGCTGGAAGGAATAATAACCTGGCCATTCTGATATCTTCAGGAGATGGGCACCCAGGCACAGAGGACTTGGAATTGTTCCAAAAAGAACCCAAACAGGCTGTCCCCTGGCCTTGACTTCCTCTTCACTGAGTCCTGTTCCCAGTTGCTGCAATCCTGACATTCTTGAGTAGGCAGGACTTCTCATATCCTGGCCATGGATTGGGACCTGTGCGGCTTCCGTCCATAGCAATGCTGATCCAATCAGGACCCATGCTCTGCTCCTCTTCATTTGAAGGCATCCTTATCAGTGAGCCATAAACCAAACTGATGATGGATTGAGCCTCTCTCTGCCTTGCCCTCATCGATATTAGCTTTGCATTGCCAGACCAGGTCCAGGGGAGAACACATTTAGAGAGGTCCAGCAGCCGCCTGGGGCCTCATTGAACTCGTCCACACTGGACACGCCCATCACTGCACTTGGTTTCCTGCACCAGGCCCACCACACTCTGGCTATTTTAGGGCCAAGGCCCACTTTCTCTTGGCTGTGAGTTATCCTGAGCCCACTGTGGATCATGTCTCCCCACTGTCTGATTGTCCTACTTACTGTCATGCAGAGACATCATTCTCAGCAGCTCAAAGTTGTCCACATCCTCATGCTGCAACAAATTTTGGTCCAAGGCCCTGCGGATGAGGCTTGTCACCCTCTCCTGACACGTCACCTAGATCAGGGTGGGACAAATGTCATCAGAGAATGGCTTTTAGAGGAGCTACCCAGAAGACTGTGGTCAAACATTGAGGAGAAATCTCAGCTACATATACAAGGGCACAATCTTGTTATCCTGCTACCTGAGTGTGGCCTCCATATACCGCCTGGGTTCTTGCAACGTGCTACTAGAACAATCCTGGTACAAATATCTGCCTGTACCTGCCATCTCCCCTCCCCCTGGGGAGCCACATTCCACTCAGGTCAAAGGACCAAACTGCCTATGCACAGACACACTCTCATCTCACTGAGATGACAGCAATGGGCCAGGGATCTGCGCACCAAGTGTGCTCTGGGATGCAGGCTGCCTTTGTGGGTGGAAGAGGCAGATGCACTGAAAATTTTGGTCCTGACTGCCACTACACAAAACAGACTCAGATACAAGAGTGTGCACTTGAGTGCTTCATGATAGCCTGGAGAGGCCCTGGGCTCTGGAAGCTCGGTGCGGGTCTGGTTCTAATGATGTACTTGACTCAGCACTGGCAGTCACTGAACATGTCTCCTCTGCAGCTGGACACCTGCAGCATTAGCGTGTCTACTGCACATCCATAGAAATTCTGCCAAGAACCCCTTTAGCTCCGTATTTACATACATGCAAAGACTGACATTCCGAAGTTTGGCATGACCCCCCAGGTGATCCCGACCCCAAATTTTCACACCTAGTCATGCTAAGGAGGTTCTCTTCCCTGCCACCAGGAACACACCCCCTCCTACACATGTGACAAGTCACTGCCAGCTCCGCTGCTCCAACCTCACTCATTGAGAATACCAAGTTCTAGGCACTGCAGCCTGCACCCTGGACATATCTCTGCCTTCATCTGTCCACAGCACTTCCGTCTGCACTTCTGGCCTGCCAAACCCACAATACACAGGCCCACTCACCGCTGCAGCTGGGCATGCTGAGGCTCTCCCCACTCAGGTCAAGCCCTTAAGACTGACCTCTCTCTTCTTAATTTCCCACCACAGCCCCAGGGTTAGCTGTGTCTCCTGCCTTCCACTGTGGGGACACCCAGGAGGCAGCCCTGCTGTCGGGCTTACCAGGATGCGCTTTGTCTCCCTCAGGCTCTGTCCCTCTAGGAGGACGTGGACAAAGCGGATGTCTTCCACCTGGTCGCTGGAGTGAAGCAGTGAGGAGCTGCTACTGGTGACTTTTCTCACGCACCACTCATTGGTTTGGGTGGCCTGGGGCAATGGTCCTGCAGCCACCGCAGAGCTGCTGCTCACAGCTGCTGGGATCCTGGATGCCACTGCCACAGAAGGCTCCAAGAACTGTGGGGGATGACAACATCAGCAAAGCCCAGCACCTGCACCCCACCCAGCCTGGCAGTTGGCTCTGTGGGCATTCTAAAACATCCATCCAGAACCTGAGGTTCTTGTCCCCTTGGAGGATGTGGAGTGGCACCAGGAGTAAAGACTGAAGAAGGTGGCTGTTTACCTCCTTTGGCTTGACTTTAAACAACTTGCTGGCAGCTGTTTCCTGAAGAAGAAAGTTATAATCCACTCTGCCATCCAGGGCGTAATATACGTTTCCATCAGCAGGGATCCTCAGCTCTGGAGAGGCAGGGGCAGAGGCGTGGTAGGTGACACTCAAGTAATACACTACCCAACATCCCCCACAACTGAGAGCCTCTGCCAGCTCAGGTCTCACACACAGACCTGAGAGCCCCCGAATCCAGCTACTGTTGCACCAAAGACTCCCCACTGATTCCTCCCTGAGGACCCTCTATGCACAGGAGGTCCCCTACAGGAACACCTTTCAAGGAAATAGCCCCTTGTACCCCAGACCTTCTTAGTTCACGTTGGACCCACCAAAGACAAACAGCTAGAGTTTGTATCTGGATTGGTCCCCAAAGACTCATGTGTTCAAATTTTTCTCCCCACTGCAGCAATGATCACAGGTCAGTTTATGGAAAAGCACTTGATGGTGGGTGCCTCCACCTTGCCAGTGGATTCATCCACTCATACAGGGCTACACTAATTGGAGGGGTATGGTTTGGAGGTGTGTTGAGCGTAGGTGGAGGATGTCCACAGCAGGGCTGTGCCATCCAGAGATATATATTTCTCTTGAGTTCCCCACTTCTGCATTTTCTCCTCATGAGTCTAATTCTCATTCACATTTTTAATCAATTTATTGTTATACTTCTTGTTCGGCTTGTGTTTCTCCTTCTTGTTCTTGTTCTTCTTCATCTTCTCCTCATGCTTCTTCTTAAAGTCATCTTGACCTTCTTATTCATGGTCTCCGCCTTCAACTTATTTTCATTTTTCTACTTCTCCTTCTCCTCCTCCATGTCCTCCTTCTCCTCGTCCTCCTCATCCTTGTCCTCCTCCTCCTCGTCCTCCTCCTCCTCGTCCTCCTCCTCCTCTTTCTTCTTCTTCTTTCTCTCTCTCTCTCTCTCTCTCTCTCTCTCTCTCTCTCTCTCTCTCTCTCTCTCTCCAAGAAGAGTTTACAAGCTGTGAAGGGTTCTATTCTACCACACTCTTCTCTCTAGAAATGGCCTCTGGTCCTAAGTAAACTCAGTTTGCAATGAATAGAAAGATTGGAAGCCAGAAATGATTCTTCATTGAACTGCTTTTCTCATGTACTCATCTAGGTCAGGAAAGGCCACCAAAGTAGGCACCCTGTGGTTGTCTGTCTTCTTTGACACAAGACAAAGAAGCCTCTCTTCTTGGCCCCTTGTGGATAATAGCTTTGCAATGCCTCCTCAGGCCAAGGAAAGAACACATGATAGGCAGGTCCACAGCCCCTGGGGAACATGAAGAACCTGCAGATTTATGCCCCATCATTACACTTTGTTTTATGCACAAGTCCCACCGTACTCATCCTGGGCACTGGGTCAATGCACACTGTGTTCTGGCTCCCAGTTATCGTGAGCCCACTGTGACTCACTGCTCCCTACCCTCTGATGGTTCCACTTACTCTGATGGTTCGAGAGAATTTGCAGAAGCTCGTAGTTTTCTGGGTCCTCCTGCTGGAGCAAGTGTGCATCTAAGGCCCTGCGGATGATGACTGGAGCCCTGTCCTGGCAGGTCACCTGAGCAGGGTTGGAGAAAGCTCATCAGAGAGGGAATTTGGGAGTAGCTACCCAGAGGACAGTGCTCAAGGACAATCAGAGACAAGTGAGCTCTCAACACAAGGGCACCATCTTGATACCCTGCTACCTGAGGCCTTCATGTGATCATGTGGGGGTCTTCCTATGAGCCTCTAGTCCAATCTTGGTACAAGAGTTTGCTTCAACCTGCTATGCCCTACAGGGACAAGGGAATAAGGACCAAAAGACTTTGTACAGACACACTCTAGTCCCATCAAGATGGGAGGAATGGTCCAGTGCACTTCCATATCCCTGCTCTGGTCTGGGATGCAGCTGCATTTTTGTGTGGACCAGGCACAAACCCTAGGTGCTTTGGTCCTGACAGCCAGGGCACAACACACACTAGGACTCTTTAATGATAGGCATGGAAGCTGCTGGGCTCGAGAGTGTCAGTGCTTGCTAGGGTGTCAGGAGGTTCGGACCCAGCAGGTGCAGTGGTTCAACATAGCTCCCCTGGAGGTGGACACCAGAGTCTCATGATGGATACTCCACACCCAGGAAAATTCTGCAGAGAGAGCCGCTAAATCTCTATTCACATACATGCAAACTAGGACACTAATGGGGCCCTCCAAGGCCCCCAGTTCTCTGTGACCCACACCTACCCACCCTAATCATTCTACAATGGCTCCCTTCCCTTCAACCAGCAACATATCCCCTCCCACACACAAGAAAATGACTGCCAACTCCTGTGCTTCAACCTCCACGGTTCAATATACTCCTCCTCAATACCAAGGTCAGTAGAGGATGGCCTGTACCCTCGATATTTCTCTGACCTCCTCTGAACCCAGCACTCACTCCTGCACTTCTGACCTGCACATCCCAAAACACGCAGGCCCACTCGCACCCAGACCTGGCATGCTGCTGCTCTCCTGCCTCTCTCTTCCTCACTTTCTGCTCTCCTTCCTGACCTTCCAGAAGCTCCAGTTCAAGAAGACAGGCCTAGTCCAAAGTGTTTGCTGTGGACTCGGTCTTCCCCACTGTGGGCTCCCAGGAGACTCCCCTGCTCGAAGACTCACCAGGATGCTCCTATACTGTGTTGTCCTTTCCTTTTCCAGGTAGACGTGAATGAGGCACCTGCCTCTCATCCGCTTGTTATATTGGGGCCTTGGGGAGGACCGAGTAGAGACCCCTGATGTCCTGGACTCCGGCTCTGCCCCTTCCCTGGGAGAAGGCTCTGGCTCTGGGGTTGGCTGAGGAGCCGTGACAGGAACTGAGCTTGTAGCTAGAGGAGAAAAGATGCCAACATGACTGCCTTGCCCTGACCTTCCCACAGACAGACAATACCTCTGCTGCCAGGAAGAACTCAGGCCCTTGGCCCACACAGGACCTCTTTGCAGACTGGGGTCACTTCCTGAATGGACAAAGGCTTGTCCTAATTTCCAGCCCAACACCAGGCATACAGACTCCCTGCAGTGGGACAACAGTCGGACCTTTCCTCATATACCCTTAGGTACTCACCACAGTCCGCCTGGCTCTCAGGCTTTGCCTGGCTTGATTTGCCATCTTCAATTGCGGCCAGGAGGTGGTGTGCTTGGTGTTCCAGGTTCAAGCCTCCCAGCAGGAGCCACATGGATAGCAGCTGCTGCAGACTCAGAAAGCCTGGAGGCTGATGGGAAGCCTCGGAGTAGAGGTTCACCCAGGTCCCCAGGAAGGAAGGTGAGGCACTGTGGGGAGGAAGGTGTGGAGTCAGCAAAACCCTGGCCTTGCCTTCACCACGGCCTCCAGAGAAAACCTCTGACCCTACACTGGGGAGAGCAGTCTTTCCTCAGCCTTCCCAAGTCAAATCACCTTGCAGGTCCCTATTCTGGAAACAGGAGCCCACCCTCTTGACCCCAAGCCCATTCCATGTTGAAGTTGGTCCAGGGGTCCACCATAGTCACTGAAGAGGACAACGTGCACTTATGCCCCATGGAGTCAGGGATGCAGTCACATGTAGGATATGTACTCATGGCACCTGCGGTTTGAGGCTGACCCCCATGAAAAGGGACACAATGGCAGTCATTTGCACCCTATTTTTCAATGAATTATGAAATGTGACTGGAAACGTGTCTTCACACAGTGGGTGCTTTCTCCATGTTCATCAGTGAATGAGCCCAAACTGCTGATTCCCACATATCTCTGGGTGTGGGAGCCGCCATGTCCAAAGCCCCTGTCCAGCTATGTCCCAGCTAGGATGCTCTGTCCCACTATGGAAATTAACATGTCTTTATTAACCCAAAAGTGCTTTTCCCAAGGCCTGAGTTTTGAGACGCCTCTGGCACAGATCTACGTTCTTCACAAAGCCAATATCACACCAGAAAGACCACCTGGCCTCGCTGAGTCCACCTGGGAATGAGCTCAGTGCACACCATTGAGCTGTGGTGCCCAGTGTGTGGGGACTGCTCCACGGACCTCTGTGGATCAGCTGGAGTCAGGATGGTTTCTCTGCCTGAGAGCGGAGTTCACTCCCCTTGCAAGGCTGTGGCAGGCACCTCCAGGACTCGTCCCATTCGGGACTGACATTCCACTATGAGTGTGGTCCTCTATCTCATTAGGTATCACAAACCTTTGGGTCCCTGAGAGGTACATGGCAGCCCCAAGACCCAGGCATGAGGGGGCTACACACTTGGGCTTGGTGGTCTGGTGCTTACCTTGGGAACAAGAGATCCAGCACCTGATGGGTGGGGATGGAATCCCAGGAGATTAACCCCATGTTGCCGCTGAAATGTAGGTTCCTCCCACAAATGACAGGCAGGAGCTCATTCCTAAGCTGGTCCTGCCTGTAAGGTTCAAGGCTCTGTACCCTGAAGGGCTCCTCCGTGTTCTCATCATTTTCACCCTGTGTTGGGACCAAGAATGTTGGTTTAAAATGGAAATGGTGACAAACAGAAAAATGACTTGTGCCAATACACTAGAGTCAAAGCACAATGGGACAGTTCCCATCAGTACAAACACACACACACACACACACACACACACACACACAGTCAGAATAGGAGTCCTGGGCCATTCATCAGGGATCAGACTAGAGGGCCTGCTGGGCTCACCTGCCCTGTGCTACTCACTGTTACTCTTGAGCTCCTCTGCGACAATCGCCAGAGGCTCTGGCGTCTAAGATGAAGCCTCACCCAGTGCATCCACAAAAGGGCTAGTTGGCCCCCCTGAGATTCCTGGGAGCCTGAGGCTCGGCATTGTTTGCAACCACAGGAGAACATCCTTCTCCCTCCAGTTTCTCCAACCAAATGAGCTCGGATGGCTTGGTCAGTTAAGTGGGTGCCTGGATACCAGGGTTCCATGTTCTGTTTGATCCATTGTCAAGGCAATGATGTCATTTCCTGTGCCCATACCTGAGCCTCTTTTCACATAAGACCACTTTCAAAAGCCCTATGAGCTGCTGATTTCTCCTCCATGCCTAAACATCTCAGGTGCGCAGGTGTTCACCAACAACTACCCAAACATCCCCACCAGCATCTGCCCTGCTTGGTGCCACTAGAGTTCCAGCTTGGAGCCTTCAAAAATGCATTCACAACCAGTCCTTCCCTCTCAGCAGCTTTTGGACCCTGGTCCCATCATTGTGCAACTCATGGTGTGCCCAGTCTTTTCTGGAAAGTAGGGTAGCATCTAATCTCTAGGGTTTATTGTGTCTATTGGCCCATAACACCCTCTATTCTCTCTGAAACCAGAGATGGGACTCACAGGTGGCTAAAGCACAAATGTAGAGATGGGACAATCACAAGAAGGGCAGAGACAAAGAATGCACCCCAACTCAATCAGGCCTGTGTCCCACACAGGGACGTGGCCAATGTCCGTCCCATCGTGGCTGCAGTTCCCTCTCTACACCATGGCAAGTTGGAGGGGACTGAGATGCAGATGCTGCTCCCCTCTGCCATACAACTTCCCAAGGCTTCTCCTAAGATTTCAAAAGGGCCAAGTGTGTCTAGTGTTGGGGTCTCACAGAGACTCCGAGGTACCACAGCATCCTGCTGCCCAGAACCGGTTCACCCCTCACCTCAAGGGGGCTCAGCCTCTGCATTCATGGGAATTGAAGTGGGTACAGGTGATGGGATATCACCTCCAAGACTGAGTTATGCCAAGTCCATGACCCCTGTCTGCATCCCTGTCTCCAGCACCACTCCCCTCTCTCTCTTTCCTCCCCAGAGCAAACAAATCCATTTAGCAAGTGTGTCCTGTGATAAAGACATGACAGTCACCCATCCTCTCATTGCAAAAACACTGAGGCTCAGCCAACATGGATCCTACCAGGAACACAGGCATAAACTCAGAGTCCGATCCTCCCAGCCCAGCCTCAGTGGAGCCTGGACTCCCAGCCTCCTGAGTCAAGGAAACAGAGGTGCCTAGCCGAGCCACCTTGGATGCAGCCACACACAAACTGAACTCATCAATGCCCCTTGCTCTCAGTTGTGAGTAAGAGGGGAGGTGGTGTTTCACAACCCTGGACATCAAGTGCAGTCTCCAGGCTTTGGGGTGTGCCCTGGCCTCTCTCTATCTGCCCAGGCCCTCCAACTCACACTGGCCTTTTACCCAACCTCCTCCTAGGGCCAAACTCAATCCTGCCTCTCAATTTCTTCTGCCTTCCCCAACACACTGCTCCGCAAAATGAGCAGGGCTGGCTCTCTGTTATCATGCTGGTGTCAGCAGCAATGCCACCCCACTGACATCATTCTGAGTCCCAACCTAGGCACTCCAGCTGTCCTTGCCACATGTGGCCCTGTTTGGGCTCTGGCTCTTGCTCTTTTCTTTCATGTGCATGTGTTTTGAGGTTTTGAGTTTCTCCCACTGCAGAACTGCAGCTGTGGCAGGGTAGAGCTCATGAAGGTGACATTCTGAGCCACATCCAATCCCATCAGGACTGTGAACTGGGGTGATGCTGGAACACAGTGATGAGTGAACACATGGGAGGTGGTTGGACCCACCTTGCCTCTGAGTGGTTTCCTTTCAGGACAGGAATGTAGGGATGGGAGCCCCTGGCGTGGGGTGCTTTGCACAAGGCGTGACCACGGGCTCTTTCCTGGCAAAAACTGGCTCCACTCAGCATGGAGAGCACTGTCATTCCTGGTGGCTAACAACAGCCCTGGACCCCAGAAAGGAACCCACACTCAAGATTAACGTCTGAGTGTGCGTGTCCTCGAGGAAATGAGGTCTCCTGATCCCAGGTGCAAAGGGGTAAGTCCTCTAACTCCAGGGGCCATGAAGGGACATCTGAGATTCCCTTGTCCTTCTTTCCCTCTCTGAACCCATGGTGTCCTCACACTAACCACAGTTAGGACCCTGGCCTCATTCCCCAGTTGGGATCATTAGGCTCCATAAAGGACAGTCTCTAAGATGCTCAGTAAACCACCACCCTCTGCACAACCCATAACCCTATTCACCCAAGAGGCAAGAGGATTTCTATTCAGGAAAACCAGGACAGGGAGAGCCTTTCTCAAGGACACAAGGACATTAGTGAGTGAGGGAGTGATTAATGGATGGAGAACTATTTCCACCACCAACTTCCAGGAGCATATATGGCCCTTTGGGCACAGGTACGGACCCTTTTTTTCCAATCAACTTTTTCAGAGAAGTGAGGCTGCCTTCTAGATGGCACCTCCACACTAAGGGGGTCTCCTACTTCTTCCACATGTACATATTGCAACGGGCCTCCCACTGTGCATCTGAGAACACTCTGTGGGCATCTGTAGCCTTTCAAGACCCCAGAAACCATGCGGGCACCCCAGCACCAGCAGAGCATTTGTGCACATCACAACAATCACCCCGGGTGAGAACTCTCCGTTCCACTCTGTACTAGGCCCTGCCATCTGTACTGATCAGTCCAACCCCTCTCCTTCCTGTTTCTTGATTATACTACCATGGTTCCCACACATGGATGCCAGGGTGCTTGTGGCCCCCCCAAACATTTGAGTTCCAGGAACAGTGGAATGTGTTTGGGAACTTCTGGATGACGGGAAGTCCCACCCTCCAGGGTTTCATCTTCAATGTAATGAGTGCAGAGGGAGCCAGGAGGGCTCTGTCAGGTAGAGAGAGGTGGGAGCTGATGGAGCCTCAACTAAGTGCCCAGGACTCTGGGTTCAGAGCTGGTGTTATGTGGAATTGTTGAGGGACGTGAAGAAAACCCAGCTCACTGTACACAGAGACAGCAGATGCCCTCACGTGGTCAGGCTGCTGTGCTAATCAGAGCCCCAAGATGTTCCACAGGTGTGCAGGTGGGGAACCCACGTGCCAGCCCAGGCTGTTCCTGAGCACCTCTACCTGGATTCGGAGCACGTGACTCTGCATCAGCGTCCTCACATCAATGTATCCCGGCCCCCCACCCCAAAAGTTCTCTCAGAGACAGTGAGGTTCCACTGCTCTGGACTTGCCCTTTTCTCTGGGATTCTGGGGTTCCATTAATTAGGAGGTCACAACAATTCTCAGCACACAGGCTGAGCCTACTGAGATCCCAGGAGTATCCAGGCATTGCTTCTATTTATAGTCCATCATGTCCCACCACACTGTGGACACGTATTGCACTCACCTAAAGAAACCACCAGGCCCAGGGCCTTCGTGCCACTGGCCTGCAGACACCTGGAGGAACAGGCAACCTATAGGCTGCGTGGAACCAAAGACCCTAGATCCTGGGATCTGAGCTGGACACACAGCTCATGTGCACACAGTCACCACCGTCACCGAGAGTGCAATTGAAACACCCGCAGAGTTAGCAGTGGACCTGATATGCCCACGAGTGGGGGTGAACTGCATCCCTTGAAAATGATCGTGTCCAGAGAAAGGCAAATTTTGTAGGATTTCACTTATCTCAGATTCTCAATTATCAGGTTCATAAAAAGATAAAGTACAATGTTCTTTTCCTGGGCCTCAAGGGCACTAGAATTCTGCATTGATGGCAAGAGTATGTCCACGTGACTTCTGGAGATGCATGGTGGTGACGCCTATACACCAACATGAACATGCTTAATGCCACTCAACTGTGTCCTCCAAAATGGTTTAATTACAAAACAGATGTTCGGTGTCAATTACCACAATGTAAACCCTTGGGAGACTGCTGATTGACTCATCTTAGCGTAAGTCAATGAATAAAGGTCCTAAGGTGCGAAGCTACAAAATGAGGGATGAGCATGGATGAGGATGGGCGGGAGAATCCTCCCCCTCTAACACAATTAGGGAAGGATGTGCTGCCCTCAAGTGGCTGGGGGGCCTGGGATCCTGCCACAGAGGGGGATTCCAAACCTCACATCCCCTGACCCAGGCCAGAAGACCAGGTAGAGTCCAAGGACCCTGGGGTGGCCCAATGGCAATAAAGGTCAAAAGGAACTGGGATCTGCCTGGACCCTCAATCCCCTACTCTGAGCAGGGCTGCATTATGAGGCCAGAGGCCATCCACAGCAATCTGCCTTTACAGGAAAACAGGGACTGCAGGCTGCCTCTGGCTCACTGACTCAGGATGGTGTTTTCATAAAGCAAGACCACTTCCTCACATTTGACCAGCAGCTCATGCGCTGACAGCACAATGGCTGGCTTGACTCAGGCCCTGAGAAATGAAATAGAAAATTCATAGCAAACCCATCTTCAGCTCTTCCACATCATCAGGGGGTGTGATTCATTTCCATCAACAAAGATGTCTGAAATGATGTCTAAACATGCTGGGGACTCACCTCCGTGTGGAACTTTTCAGGAAAAAGGGGATCAAATCTCATGAAGCAACTCTTCTCTCCTCTAGCCCATGGGCAATGCAAGGAACCTGCATGTTACCAGAGGCTCACTCTCTCTTCTCATGTCTTCTGGAAAGGATTCATGAATGCTTCCTTCAAGGTGAAGCAGAAGCCTGCATTCCCAGCTGCACAGAAGTGTTTGAGGGCAGTGTCTCCCTTAAAACCCAAGAAGAAAAACAGGTCATTAAACAGGCACATGGATTAGAGTACATGATCAATGATCCCTCCTCCCTGAAGCCTTCCACATGCCCACCTTCCACATTCACAGAGAAATGCTTGGCCATTCTCAAGACCAGGAGACCATGATGCTCATCACCAGGAAGTCAATAGGAACATGAACAGAGCAGCATGGATTGCACAAGGTGGCACACCAAGGATCTGCAGCACAGCTGCTAGAACACCAGAGCTGAACTTCAGTATTGACTTTCTGCCACCTGCCGAGTACGATGGTAATGTCAAGCACAACATGCAGATATGCAAGTAGTGGGTGACACGGTGCATCCATTCACAGAAGTGGGCAACATCTTCATTGGAACAAGGAAGTATCTTATCCTTACTCATCAAAATCATCACAAAGAATAAAATGGATGCAAGACTTCTCATTTCACTATCATGTAGCTGTTGGATTTCCCTATTAAATAATACCTCCTCCAAAATAAAAAAATATCTCAGATATGTGTCAACTATTCGATGGATGACATTTTAAAAACTAGGCCTTTCCTTCATATTTATGTATGCTATAGCCCTGCCTAAGGCTCTTTGAGAAAGGAGCACATAGAATTGGATCTTTGAAAATCTCACATTTGCCGATAAATATTACCGACAATGTCAGGCATGGCGAAGTGAAAAGTGGGACTTTGGATACTCAAAGAATGCTATGTTGTGAGATTGGTGTCTCTGACTCATAGACAGCATGTGGTTTCTATGAAAGCTGGTGAGGGAGCAGGAGTAACGAAGCTCATGGAACAGATGACCTCAGGGAATACTGACAGATAGGCCAAACTGGAGAACATGTTCCAGCTAACATTGGTATTTGGGCTCCTGAGCCCAGTCCTGTTTTAAAAAAAGTTGCAGACAGGCAGTGTTCATGTACAAAATGTCTACCATGTAAAAGTGGGTAATTGAAATGTCATCTAGGTACACATCTGATAGAATGGTCTGCCAACCTATGGATTTCATTCTAACAAATAAAAAGAAAAACACAGACATGAGACAAAAAGATAAAACCTTGTCTTCACCAGGATGCCTAAAAATAAGTTTTATTTGCCTCATGCAAAGAGCTTTCAATAGAACTTCTGATTTCTGAATGAACCCATTCAATTTTATAATGCACAGATCATAAGGTTTTCTTTACAGAATATTCTCTTCTTCTTCTTCTTCAAGCCTCACATAGAAAATGTCTCACAGGACATAGGAGGGGAATGACCCAAAGGATGAGAGAATGGCTGGAACCGTTCTCAAATGTGCCCATGTAGCCTAAAGTTTGAAGGCACCTAATTGTACTCTAAAACAATGATGAACCTATTTGATCCATTAATTAATAAGTAGCACCGCTTTACCACTTGAACCAAATCACAGAAAAATGGAAACAGATGATCGAATTCCTCTTCTCCCATCACCTCCTGGCCCAGACTCTCCCCAGAGGTGGCTCTGGTCATCTGTCTATTAGGGAGTCACCCGTGGTCCCCTATCTCTCAGAAAAGAAAATCACCTCAGCTACTGTCCCTAAAGCCAAGTGATGGCTGCGGTTTCCACACCGTGTGGATCTGGAGAGATGCACAGTGCCGCTGGACCAGCCTATGTTCAGGGCTGTGTCTGTGTCCCACAGCTGAAACATGTGGTCCAGGGTCTTCTTTCCACCCACAGGTCCTAAGAACTTGCAGTCAGCACGTGCCTCCTTATTCACTGTGGCCACAGACTTCCTGCCAATGGCCATTGCATTGTACACGTCTTATAATTTAACACGGCATTGAAATGAACTTCCTTCTGGGAGCTTCCCAGGGCACGTCCCAAGACCTGAATTTCTGTGTTGTAGGGAGCATAGCATTCGTGCATTTTTTAAGTTTCATGGATAATGTTAAATGTGCCTCCAAAGTGTATGAAAAAAGCTTATCTTCCTATCCCCTCCCAGCACATATTATCAACATCCTTAATTTGGGTAAAAAATAAATAAATAAAACACATCATTTGAGCCTGTGTTCATCTTCTTGCCAGCTGTGTTCCAGTGACCTCCTCCCGTGCATAGTGCTCATCTGTGTTTCTCCTCGTGCCTCCTATTCTACTGGGTTGCCATTTCCTCCCAATCGGTCCCTCTGTTTTGACAATGTTTGGGGCATATTTCGTTGGAGAGTAGTTTCTAACGTGGATGGTCAATTGAACCATCTTGACAGCTTTGGGTTTTGAGGATTGAAGCCAACCCTCCCCATTTCTAGGCCACAGCCTCTTCTCCTAGATTTCTACCAGTATTCCAGTAAATATTTCATTGAATTTGGTTGGTCTCTGTGTCTGGGTTCAAGACTTAGGTCCTGCACTTGCTAGCAGGGACATTGTGCTTTCTGGTTTGTTGTGTTGGCTTCTTGGGGACACTGTGAGGATCAGGTAGGCAAGGCAGGTAGAGTGGCTGGCCTAGAGCATGGCCCAGAGGGAGCGTTTGATCAACATTATTTGTAAAATGACAGCTGTCAATTATCACAACCAACATGAAAGGCCATCCTAACAATCATCATTATGAAAATATTGGTCACAATAATGTTTTCTACTTCTATGGTACATCTGTATTATACTCTCCATGAGTGAGGTCACAGGCCATGTGTCATTGTGTGCCTGCTTCTGTCATTTAGCCTGGAGGCCCCTGGCATAGTTTGCGCTTCAGGACTGGAAGCTCTTTTACGATACAGTTTTCAAGTGGCCATTGGTCGCCTGATGGTACTCCATGGGGTCATCTGAGCCTGGCTTGCATCTGGCTCCTGCAACCAACATCCTGTTTTGCTAGAAACTCCATCGAAAGAGGCTTGGAACTCCTGCTCTCTTGTTCATCTCTGAAGTTCTGCCATTTCTTCTCAGATGGCTCCACAAACCTTTCAAAACCCTCCCCTGCTCCAGGGCTTTGAAGCGGTTTCTTTGGAAGCTTCTGCACAGGGTTAAGGACAAGCCATTCCTCACATGCTCCTTCCACAGGAGGAAGAGAGGGGCCAGAGGGGCCACAGGGAGCAACCTCCTGCTCTGTTCCAGGCAGCCACTTCCAGGCTGGGGCTGCAGCCTGGGGCTCTCAGGACGGCTCTGGCTAAGGGGGAAGCCCTACCCAAGCCTGGGTCACAGCCTCCCATGCCCCAGGGCAGCTGGTGAGCACTGGTAAAGGGTGGAGGGGAAGGCTTGCACCCCAGGAGTCGGGTCTGGACAGCATTCAGGTGGGAAGAGACCACTGGTCACCAAGGGGATGTGAAGCAGGGGGTGACCCAGGGCAGCCATGAGATCTCCTCTAAAGACCACTGTGGTCCCAGCAGTACAAAGGGACTGAGTGACATTATTACTCTTCCCTGTTTTAAGGACAGAGGTGTGGAAGGGATTCCTGAGAGTCACAGAAAACGTGGCTCACAGGTTTCATTTTGCCATCTAGGAGTGACCTTGGCCGCACTGGTGGCAATTCCCCGGACCTTTGATGAGCCCCCTGGCATCCTCCCAGTGAGTCCTCCCAGGCCCAGTCTCAGGGGCAGACAGCTGCTCTGACTGCTCTCCCTGGACCTGAGGATCACATGGGGTTTTGAAATTCTTTTTGTTGCCGCACTGGGCATTGAACCCAGGGCCTTGCACATGCTAGGCAAGTGCTCTACCGCGGAGCTCACCCAGCCCTGAGGGTGACAGGTTTGGAGAGCATTTGCTACCTGAGTCTTGGTGAGGTGAATCCTCATAGCCCTGAAGTCAACACGTTTCTCTACCAGCTGCGTTTGCAGGGTTAAGATCTTAGCTTGAGTTTTGTTTTCCCTTATTTCTTCACTTCTCTCTCTCTCTCTCTTTTGGTACCAGGGGTTGAACCAAGGGGTGCTTTACCACTGAGCCACATCCCCAGCCCTTTTTAAAATACTTCATTACAGACAGAGTCTCACTGAGTTGCTCAGAGCCTCACTAAATGGCTAAGGTTGGCTTCAAACATGCCATCCTCCAGCCTCAGCCTCCAGAGTGTCTGGGATTACAGGCATGTACCACTGCCCCCCAGCTCTGCACTATTCTTAATCAGAGAACCTGTGGGGCTATGTTTACTAGGTATGAATTGAGTTGCCCTCCAGAGAAAAGAAAAAGTAACAAAGCACTGCTGTGTGGGCAAATCAGGGATGACCCCAGGACAGGGTCAGCTTTCTCTCCAAGGAAACCCCACTGCCCAAAAGGAGCCCCTTGGCCAACGCAGTGGTGCACTCCTGGAATCCCTGCACCTCGGGAGGCTGAGGCAGGAGGATCAAAAATTTCAAAATCAGCCTTAGCAATGGCAAGGCACTAAGCAAATCAGTGAGACCCTGAGCCTAAATCAAATTCAAAATTGGGCTGGGGATGGGGTTCAGTGGTCAAGAATCCCTGAGATCAATCACTGGTACCACCCCCCGTGAAATAAAAGAGCCTCTGCTAAGGACTTCCATGTTGGCTGAGGCAGCTGCCTACAGTGGGTGTCCTGCAGAATGCAGTCAATCTCCCCAGGCCTGGCCTGTGGGGAGGGGTTGGCCCGGAGACCGGGGGTTAGCCCCCAGCTAATGATCACTTGGTATTGTGGTTTGGATGTCAAATGTCCCCATTGCCCATGTGCTAAAGGCTTGGTCACCAGCCTGTGGCCCTTGGGACATAATGGAAACTTTAGTAGGTGGGGCCTCCTGGAAGGAATGAGATCATTAGGGGTGTGACCTTGAGGGGGATATTGGGACCCAGCCCAGTCCTACCCACCCTCTTCCCAGTTACCCAGAGATGAGCAGCCTCCTCTGTCATGTGCTCCAGCTGCCAGGATGTCCTACTGTGCTGTCACAGGCCCAAAGCAACAGGGCTAAGGTGCCATGGACTGAGACCTATGCAGCCATGAGCCAAAAGAAACCCTGTTTCCTTTTAAGGGGATTCTCTCAGATGCTTTGTCACAGCAACAGAAAGCTGACAGCACCCTTGGTCTGTGCCCCTGCTTTATACATAGGGATGCTGAGGGCCCACAGGAAGCCGAGCAGCCCCAGGTCACATGGTCCCATAAAAACAATTATTATCTATTCATTCACTGACTACATGGCAGGAGCTGGACTCCAGATCTCAGTGTTTGAAAAAGTTGTGTTTCCTTCCTGCCCCTTAGTCCCTCGCTCTCTCTTTTTGTATGAATCCAAGAAGGACCTTCAGGAGATTGCAATGCCATCCAGTCATCCTAGCCAGATTTGTACTTGAACATGAAATTCATGGGATGTTTCTGCTTCACATTGTGTTAGTCACTAGTCATCAGAGAGCTCTGTGCTTTCACCTACAGAGTGCCACCCCACTTCCCTGCTGCAAGGGCTCTTCCTGCCAGGTCACCTGCTGGATGGAGGGCACTGCCCAGTGCCCTAGATCTCTCCTGAATGTCCTGTGACCAACCCACTGCAGGCCAGGCAGACATCCACAGAAAAAAACAGCGAGAGGGTCTGGCGCCCCCTTCAGGTACTGTTATATAGATGCCCACAGAACATTCCTCAAACCTGCAGCAGCTTGGACTGCATCCAAATGCAACCACAGGCCGAGCACAGTGCCACCCACCTGTGATAGAGTGACTCAGGAGGCTGAGGCAGGAGGATTGTGGGTTTGAGGCCAGGTTTAGCAACTTATTGAGGCACTGTCTTAAGATAAAGAATTAAAAGGGCTGAGGATGTAGCTCAGTGGCAGAGCCCCTGGTCCAATCCCCAGTACCAAGAGGAGGTGGAGATACCAGAGATGGGAACTTATGAGTTGGGTCAATGGTAACTCCAAGCCCAATGAGACTGAATGCACAGGGGAAGCTTTAACCCGCAAAAGAAAAGGAGGCAGGGAGCTTCAGCTCCAGGTAAAGGACTAGGAATTGAACCCGGGTGCCTTACCACTGAGTACACCCCAATCCTTTTTATTCTTGTTTTGAGAAGGGGTCTTGCTACGTTGCTGAGGGTCTCACAAAATCACCAAGGTTGACCTCAAGTGATCCTCCTGCCTCAGCCTCCCGAGAATCTCTGGGATTACAGGCATGCACCACCATGCCCAGCAAGAAAGGAACTTTTATCAGTGCAGCCACACGGGGAAGGCAGGGGACCCACATCTTAGCCTGTCTTCAGGGGGTGACAATGACTTGGAGCTTTTATAGAGAGGGGAATGAGGGCAAGGGCTTGGGCTTTGCACAGCTGCCAAAGCAGGTGGTCCTGACCAGTTGAGGTCTGTCCATCTTCCCTGGATTGGCCAGGTGGTGCCTTGTCAGGAGAGCTGTGTCACCTGCTTTGGCTCTCAGATGCACATCAATCAGACCTTGTTTCTGGGACATGAAACAGACTGCATGGGGGTGGGGGTCTGGATTCTGAATTAAGAGCAACTTTCTTCTGCTGAAAATAGAGACGGGCTGCAACCCTACTCCCACCTCAGGAGCCAGGAAAGCTAAGATGGGTCCCGCCCTTCCTCAAGCCTGGGCACAGGCCATCTGCCTAGGCATTTTCTGTGTTTTTCCCATTTTTGCTTTTCTTCAGGCCAAGGAAATTCACGGATGTAGATCACTTGGGTTTTGTTTCTATAAACTGTAACCACTTCTGTGGGTCAGGGGCTTCTTCCAAGCCTTCTGGCTGCTTCTCCCCAGTTTGATCAAAGTTCTTCATTTTTTCCTTTTTATTTCTTTTTTTTTCCTGTTCCTTGTGCTGGTGGGCACTGATGCAGCCAGCAGGGTCCAGTAACAAATCCAAGGTGACTCAGGCAAAGGGGATGGATGGGCCATATATTGAGGCAGAGATGCTGCCCTTCTAATTCTGCCTTTAGCCATCCATTGGATGTCTGCGGGTAGAGGTGGAGGGCTGGAGTCCTCCTTACAAAATCCTTACAACTCAAGTCAGCAAACACTGAAAGCCCTGTCGCCCTCAGGGACAGGGCACCAGACAGTTCCTCGGTGCCTCCCAAAGGCTGCCAAGGGAGAAGTCACTTGGGGCCCGACTCCAGGAGGATCATCAAGGGGCGGGACAGGGGGACTTCAGGTAAAAAGCCGCAGCCAGCTCGCCCTAGGACCCCAGCCCTCACCAGCCCCACCGCTTTCCTGGACAGAAAGGTTTCCTCGAGCATCCTCACTGGGTGTCCCTGCAGCAGGGCCCCAAGATTGTTCTGGAAAGGGACCTGTCAGGTGGGAGCGACAGAATCTCATGAAATTTTAAGTACAACAGAATGCCAAATGACTACTCATTCCAGTGAAGACATGCTGCAAATAAGACTTAGAACACGTGCTGCAAACAAGACTTAGAAAAGTGTCCTCAGAGAAGATTCTGTCATTCTGCATTTGTTTCTGAAAGTTGAAGCACACAGTTCTAATGAGCCCAGGAAGAGGTTGATACCCAGTTGAGTTGGCATATGATGTGCCAGAGCTCAGGACTTCAGGGCTGCTGTCAGGTGGTTCCCAGGCTCTTCTGGTCCTCACCTTCACTCAGGGACTTTTTGTTAGTGATGGAGTTCAGCAATGGATTACTGGCCCAGAGACTTGTTCAGTATTGCTCCGTAGGAGCAAAACACTGTCACCAGTTGTAGGTAGCCAACTCCAGGTGAGAAACTTGATAGATGTTAATGCTCACGGCTTCACACCAGCAACCTGCCCCTCAGTGATCATGCTCTCTAAAATATACACCATGCTAAATTTTGTGGAAGCATTCTAGGTCTAGCCAAACCACACGATCTTTCAAAAACAGCCCAATAACATTTAGAGGATTCACTCTCCAAAGCAAGCTTACCAATGCCTGAGCGCCCACACACTCTATTGGCGCCAACCTCACCTCCTTTTAGAATGCACACATCCACCAAGATACCACTGCCTGTGGTGGTTGAGCAGCCTTTCCAATGGACGAGGTGGATGTGAATGTAACACGTGAAGGAATTAGCATTTACCAACAACTGGAAGAAAAAAATCCATTCTCTAAGATATGATGACGGAGCGGCTCTGTGATCTAGACCATCCCCCTCTCCTGCATCCTCTCTCTTTTCCTCTGCCTCGATGGACCTCCAACTGAGCCCAGAAAGATGTGTCCTTTCTAGTCAGAAGCCCTGTCATGGCTTCCATTTCCAGGCCCTGATTCCTGGTTAACTGCAGCCAGAGCTCGCTTTCAAGGTACTCTCTTCAGATCCCTTCCCTACCCTAACCACAGTGTGGGCTCTGGCCCCACCCTTACTCTCTACACCACCATTCCACATTAGGGTCTTCCTGTCCCTCTCTGTGACCCAGGACTTCCCATGACCGACCCCACCCAACAACAAGGTGTTGAACCAGGTGCCATCAAATGGAAGAAATGACCAGAGATGGCTAACTTGAAGATTTCACAGAATAGTCCATGAGACAAGGAATATCGTGAACCAGTGAAATGACATAAGAGGAAGTCAATGAATTCTAACCTCAAGAGCAAATCCTACAGTACACTGGCTCTCAAATTCAGCTACACACTGGAGCCACCTGGGAGCTGTGCATAGTACTGACCGCTGGACCACCCACTGGCCCTGGGATGATGGAATGGCTCTGGGCTAAGATGGGACACTGGGGTTTGTAAATTACCAGTTGAGTATAATATAAAGCAAACTTTGAGAACATTGCTTTTTTCCCCACATGAAGAACTGTGTGCATACAGATGCAGAAGTACACAAATCTGCAGCATAAACCTCCTTGAGGGCCATAGATTAAATGCACTGCAATCACCAGCATCCTGGCTAGGAACACCACCAGCCTCCTATTTCCACCTTCCAGGTGATTGCAGCCCCGCCATCCAAGCATGGAGGAGTCCTCCCTGCTGAGAAATTTCAGTGTGCAGAATGGAGAGCCCTCTCTCCTGGGAATCCCTGCTTAGACAATAAGTGCACTGGAGAAGTTGAAATCAAGTGGGAGGCACATGGGGAGGCTTCTTGGATGAGGCCCTATTGAAAGGAGGATGGGATCTGAGGAGTGGACCAGAGAGAGGAAAGATGGGAAGTACAGCAAGTACATTCAGAGCCGAGGTCAGGCCCAAAATACAATGTTGGCTGACAAGAGAGCCCTTGCACCAGGATCAACAATTTTGAGAAGGCAATGAGGACTGCCTGAAAAGATCAATTCCACAAAATTCCATGGAAACCCACTCATCACACCTTTCTGAAAACACTGGAAATGTAGGTTTCATGCAAGGAACTCTGGGTGACAGATGGCAAAGTTTGCCAAATGCAAACATGCCTACCAGCTCTGAGAAGCCATTCTCATTCACACTGCTTCAACCAGGGAAAATCCCCATGTGCTCACTGAGAACAAGTTAGCTTGTGCCACTTGAAGCTGCTTCAACAAACAGCTTCACTTCTGCACTTCTAAGCTGTTCTCTTCAAGAACTTTCAGAGCACAGTTCAGGCATGAAACACAAAGGGTGCCAGAAAGAGATCTCTTGAATCTAGCATCACCAACGTGCAGTGAAAAAGAGGACCAGCTGAGAAGATCAGTTCTCCAAAGTCTCACTGACATCCATTTGTCACACTCATTTACAACATTCACTTGAAGTGCAGGTGCCCACATGAGTGAACTGTTTTTTTTTTATCAATGGCACAGAGGCTTCAATGTGTAAGCATGCCTGTCACCTGTAAGAAGCAGTTTTGAATTCTTCTAGGTCCACAGGAAAAAAAAAATAGCATGTGCTCACTTACAACAAAGTTAATCAACAAAGCAAATTGAAACTGCTTGCAGCAAACAGCTTCCATTCTCCCATTCCCCAGCTATTTTCAGCAATCGCATCCAGAGTCCAATTCCAGCTCAATATAAAATGTGTGCTCCCAAGGAAGCCTGTATAATTGACATCACCCAACTTGGGGAGGCAAGGGGAATGCTGAGAAGATCAGTTCTTCAAAACTCCTACTTTTTCAGAAAACTCATTGAAAGGCAGGGTACCCACTTGCAGCCATCAGTGGTTGACAGATGGCACAGAGGCTTCAATGTGAAACCGTGAATGCCAATCATTACAAGTGCTTCTGACACACTCTAGTGCAACCTGGGACACCCCAAAGTGCTCAACGAGAACACACTTTGTTCCTGCAAGTGGAAGCAGCTTGCATGAACTGTTTCAATCAGGAAATTCCAAGCTCTTCTCAGCAATCACATTCAGAGCACAGTTTTGGCCCAATAGAAAAAGGGTCCTAGCAAGAGGGTCCCACACCTACGATCACCTTCATAAGGTAGCTTCCCATCTTCTGTGTGGAAGTGGGTTTCTCCTTGGCCCTTATGCTGTAGAGGAGACCACTAGGAGCTAAGCTTCATGCAGGACCATCTGACCCGGACTTTTTGCAAGCCCTATGAAGCCCTCACACAAGCTTAAATGCTACAGGACTCTGCAGACCAGTCCATGCAACAGTAGACATTCATTCATTGTCTAGAGTCTACAGGTTCCTAAATGCATGGCATTCATTATCATCAAATGCACAATTTTGATCAAAAACCATCACAGTAGATCAGGTGACAAATCATCACAATAGATCAGGTAACAAAAACATATATATTTTCAAATAATAATATATTAATGGGAACAACAAATACAGGATAGAGTAACAACTGTGTTACTAAACAAGGTCAAAGACAATGGCAAACTATAGATTCAAACTTTGAAGCAAATAGTAATCAATGTAAATATTCCTGGGCTGCCTCAGCCCCGCCCAGGCACACAGCAGCAGAATGGTTTTGCAAGCATCCTCAGGAGGGCTGGAGCCTTCTTCTTTGCAGGACGAGAGGGAGGTTGAGGCTGGATCCACTCATCATTCTTTTGGGAGAGGCTCCTTTTCCTCAGCACGAAGTTGGGTTTCGTGTGAGGGTTCTTTGCGTAAAATACGTTGGCCTGCGCTGGAATCCTCAGCTCTGGGGAGAGAGGGGTGTACAAAATAAGGTGGCTCAGGAGGTGCTCCCTGGGACACCCCAACATCTGAGAGCCTGTGCCAGAAACGAACTGAGCCACACACCTGAGAGCTCTCCAATTCAGCACCAATACCAACAAGACAGCCTCCACAGTCCTCCCTGAGGAAGAACTAGGCAGAGCACTTCAACAGACCTAATGTCTGTTCCTACCAAAGGCTTTGGACTCCAAAACATCCCAGGTCCTCTTGCGTCTGCCAAAGCACACCACTAGGGTTTGCATCTGAAATCTCCCACAAAAGTGCCGAAGATTCAGACCCCACATGAGCCATCTTCACAGGTGGGTTTGGAAGGAAGCATTGGATGGTGAGTGCTCTGATGTCAACATGCAATTCTCATTCAAGATGAATACACTATTGGGAGGTGGGAGGGACTGGAAGAAAGGTGGAGCATGCTTGGTGGAAGATGTAAACAGGAGTGCGCCCTGGGCACCAGTACCTTGTCCCTGTTGGCTCCACTGAATCCTCATTCTCCAAGTAGAGGTCCTCCTTCTCCTCTCCGTCTTTCTCTCTCTCCCTCTCTCCCAGCCTTGTTCTCTCTCTCCCAGTCTATGCCTTTGTGGCAAGGGCTGAGAAGCTCTCCACTGCCACACACTAGAGCTTTATGGACAGCCTCAGTGCACAACCAAAGAGAAAGTTGTGAAACCCAGAGAAAAGGCCTAGGATTCCTCAAGTATGGCCACGGTGAGGACAGGCTGACCTGCACGGATACCACATTAGAGCCACGCTTCTGCGTTGGTGGAGCCTGCTTCCATGTGAACCAGGCTTCTGAGAATGGAGGCCACATTCCAAATGCTGCCCTCCTGAGAACAATGATTCCAAAGACCAGCAAAGGGCCTGCTTCCCTCCAACATGGTGTATGGCCCAGTGGTGCCATGACCCCGAGTGGGGGAATACAACAGCCAGCTTCTCCTTCCTCTGAACACCTCTTTCCTGTTGCCCTCCTCTAACCTAGAGCCTGTTCTCCATCCCTTCTGGGTTGGATGTGGGGATCTCTGCTATGAATTTCTTAGGCTACCAAGGCCCCAGACAGACTTCCTCTTCCATAGACTCTACTAACCTAACAGAAGGTTAAGATAGGAGACAAGTGATCCTAGAACTCATTGGGATGGTGGTCTTCAGCGTACATAGGCTGGGATAATGGCTGCTGAGGTGTTTGGCTCACAAAAGCCAACCAACCAACCAATGAAAAAGCGCTGACATTATTATCAGATGAGCTCTGTGGCTACGTGCTCAGGAAGCCCTCATCTGACTCTAGTTAGGGATCATAACTTGGCTATTGGGATCACTCCTTGGCTAGTGGACTCAGGTGCGGAAGACCATGGAATTGATGCAAAAACAGATGATTCAAGCTGTCTCCCAGGCTGTGTTTTCTTCCCAATTTCATCCTGTTACTGCTTGCTAGAATCTTGGCAATGCTCTGCCCAGGCAGTGGTTTTCTGGTCACACAGAAGGCTTTCAATCCTACTGCTTCAGTCCACAAAATGCCAGTTCCATCTTTAGCCCATGCATTCCCATGTTCCTCTGAAACCACTCCTATCTCAGACCACAGAACCATACTGCTCCTGGAAAGAGGCTTTCCTCCTCACTCCTCAATGATGTCAGCTTTGCATGCGTCTTCATGTCCTGGGCAGGGCACCTGGTGGGGAGCCGCACTAGCCACTGGGGTATACCAAAACACCTGGAGAGCTTACACCAGCAGAAGTGCAGTTGGCTTTGTGCACGAGCCCAACACACCCTGTTGGAGTGTTCTTGGGGGTCAGAGAATGCTCTTTGGTGCTAAGAGTTGACCTGAGTCCACATCCTGACCCTTGCTCTCTGTCATCTGATTGTCCCACTTACTCTGACGGTGAGAGATGATTTGGCCCAGCTCATATTCCTCCGGCTTCTCCTGAGTAAGCAAGTGTAGCTCGAGGGCCCTGCGGATGACGACAGGAGCCCGATCGTGGCAGGTCACCTGGAGCAGCATGGAAGACAGGCCTTCAGGAAATGGGCCTTGAAGTGACTACTCAAGGACAGTGGGCAGGGGCATTCTGGAGGCACCTCCACTCTAAATACAAGGGCAACATCCATGACCCTACTACCTGAGGCTGACCTCCTGCTCATCGCGTGGGCTCTTCCCATAGGCTACTAGCCCAATCCTTGTACATAGGACTTCCTGGACCTGCCATTGCTCTTTGTGGAGCTGCACTCCTCTCCAAGTGAAAGGACCCCACTACCTGCATACAGATGCAATCTCATCCCACAAGTTGGGAGGAATGGGACAATAGCCTCCAAGATCCTAGGTCTGCCCGAGGATGCAGGCGGCATTGGGAATGGCCTAGGCACAAAACCTAGAGGCTTTGGTCTGGATTGCCAGGGCCCAAATCAGACCCAGGAACGTGACCACACACAGGAGTGACGAAAGAGAGCCATGAGAGCTCCTGGCCTCCAGAGGCTCAGTGCTGGCTGGGGTGTACGAGGGCACCTGTTCCGCCAAGGGTAAACATTGGGTTACCTGGACATTTAGTGTGCTTGCTCCACATCCATACTGACTCTGCAGAGAGACCCTCTCAGCTCCTTGTTCAAGGAACATGCAGAACCTCATACTGGTGTCCTGCTCCATAGAGGCCAGCATCCCATACAGAGGAACCTGCAACCTAGGTCCTGGCCTGTTCTCATCTGTCACCCATACCTGCCTCTGCCCTTCTGGACTGCATGCTGCCACCTGACACACAGACTCCCTCAGACATGGCGGTGGACAAGCTGCTGCTCTCCCTCATCTCAGCTCCAGCCCTTCACACTGACCTCTTCCTTCTTGATTCCCATCTATCCTCCTGATCATCCAGAAGCTCCAAATTCAAGAGGGCATGAGTAGTTCATGGTATTGGACCAGTGTCTGCTCCCCACCCAGGTGTAAGCACCAGGGGACACCCCTGCTCCCAGGCTTACCAAAACAGTCTTGGCCATCTTTGGACTTTGTGTTTCTAAGTGGACACGAATTAAGCAGGTGTCTCCCACCTGCTTGTGGGAAAGCGGCCTGGAGGACTTGCAGGTTGATTCTGAGAACTGTGGGGGATGGAACATCAGCAAACCCAGAAACAGAAAGCCACCCCAGCCTGTCAGTTGGCTCTATGGGCTTCTAGCACATATGTCCAGGTGCTCAGGCTTCTCATTTCCCCAGGTGGGAGTGGAATGGCAGCACAAGTACAGCTTGAATAAGGTAGGTGTTTACCTCCTTTCCCTTGACCTCGTGGCGTTTCCTCACGATGAAATAATATTTGATTTGTGGATTCATGGACAGATACATCAGTGAGTGGTCAGGGACCTTGATTTCTGCAGAGCAAAGTGGAGAGAATTGTTAGGTGGCACTCAAGGATTAGACCACAAAACACCCACAACCCCTGAGAGTCTCCGCCAGGGCGAGCCTGCACCAGAATTGAGAGCCCTCCTATCCAGCTACAGTGCCACCAAAGACTCCCTCAGTGATTCTTCCCTGGAGAAGATGATGTACAGGATTCTAAACCAAAAGAGCACCTGGCAATGGAAACAGCACCTTGGGCCCAGAACTTCTCAGTGCAGGTTGGATCTGCCAAAGGGACACTGCCAGGATCTGCATCAGGATTGGCAAAGGCTCCTGTGCTTAGGCCTTTCTCCCCAGGGCAGCCATGCTCACACATGGGCATTCAGGGAAGCGTTGGATGGTGGGGGAATTCATCCCCTTGCCCTGGATGAATCCACTCATGGATGAATACACGGAGGGGAGGTGGTATCCATCAGAGGTGTGTTGGGCATGGACATGGGAGGACTTGAGCAGGGTGGTGCCCTGGAGAACTCAATGTTTTCTAGGATCGCTCTCCTTCCCCTTGTTTCTCATCAGGAGCTGTCTGCTTGGTACTTTTATTCTGGTTCTTGTTCTACTTCTGGCTCTTCTTTCTGTCCTGCATCTTCTTGTAGTTCTTTCTGGGTCTTTTTCCTGTTCTTACATGATTCCTTCTTGTTCTTCTTCTTGTGTATCTCCCTCCACCCTTCCTTCTGTTCACCTCCTTCTTTTTCTTCTTCTGCCTCCTGCTCTTTATCGTGTGATCCTCTCCCCACTCAGGAGTGTCTCTTTCTCCTCCTCCTCCTTCTCCTTCTTTCTCTGGCAATGGTGGGGCGTCCTGAGGAGTTCAAATCTATCACACTCTTCTGCCCAGATGCAGCCTCTGTTCAGTAGTCCAAGATGAAATCAGTTCTCAATCAATGGCCAGGAGTGAAACCAAGACCAAAGACAAGTGACTTCCTTTCTTTGTCATTGTCACAGTCAGGAAAGACTGAATAACAGACACCGCATTCTGGATAGGCTTCTACCTGTGGTAGTCAGCACCTCATCTGGACCAGGATTGCTAAAATAGATTCCACCTCCATAAAGCTTCCCCAATGAAAACAAGGTTTCCAAAATCTAGGAGAGGGCCAGCATCACTGCCACCCTCCTGCCATAAGGCATAGATGCCATCACACCTAGTGGGTTCCAGGCCCCCCGTAGTCCTCCCTTTTGACGTCTTTTACACACAAACCTCCCCTGGTCTGGAGCCTGCTCTCAACTGATGCTTGGGTTGAAAGTCTGTTTCTGAAATCACCTTTGTAGATTCTCGGTTTGGTAATTCCTTTTGACTGGCTTATTTTTTTACTAGGGATAAAGCCAGAGGCACTTAAGCACTGAGACCATTCCCAGGCCTTTTGACTTGGGTACAGGGTCTCCCTAAGTTTCTGAGGCTGTTTGGAAATCCCCTTCCCCCTGCACTGCCTCCCAAGTCCCTGAGATTCGCAGACACTGCCCCTTGCCCAGCTCCTTGCACCTCAGTCTTCCTCATGTGTGAGACAGAGCCAACTCAAATGAGGCAGTGTGTGAAAATGGGAAAACTCACTTACGTGCTCGACAGATGGTGGGTTCTACTGTGGACAGGCTGGGATGGTGGAGGCTAGGAGTGTCGGGCTCACAAGAAAGGAAAGAGCACTGGCATTGTGGACAGCTCAGCATTGTGGCCTCTGTTCTTCAGATGCCCTTCTTTGTTGCTGGAAGGAATAATAACCTGGCCATTCTGATATCTTCAGGAGATGGGCACCCAGGCACAGAGGACTTGGAGTTGTTCCAAAAAGAACCCAAACAGGCTGTCCCCTGGCCTTGACTTCCTCTTCACTGAGTCCTGTTCCCAGTTGCTGCAATCCTGACATTCTTGAGTAGGCAGGACTTCTCATATCCTGGCCATGGATTGGGACCTGTGCGGCTTCCGTCCATAGCAATGCTGATCCAATCAGGACCCATGCTCTGCTCCTCTTCATTTGAAGGCATCCTTATCAGTGAGCCATAAACCAAACTGATGATGGATTGAGCCTCTCTCTGCCTTGCCCTCATCGATATTAGCTTTGCATTGCCAGACCAGGTCCAGGGGAGAACACATTTAGAGAGGTCCAGCAGCCGCCTGGGGCCTCATTGAACTCGTCCACACTGGACACGCCCATCACTGCACTTGGTTTCCTGCACCAGGCCCACCACACTCTGGCTATTTTAGGGCCAAGGCCCACTTTCTCTTGGCTGTGAGTTATCCTGAGCCCACTGTGGATCATGTCTCCCCACTGTCTGATTGTCCTACTTACTGTCATGCAGAGACATCATTCTCAGCAGCTCAAAGTTGTCCACATCCTCATGCTGCAACAAATTTTGGTCCAAGGCCCTGCGGATGAGGCTTGTCACCCTCTCCTGACACGTCACCTAGATCAGGGTGGGACAAATGTCATCAGAGAATGGCTTTTAGAGGAGCTACCCAGAAGACTGTGGTCAAACATTGAGGAGAAATCTCAGCTACATATACAAGGGCACAATCTTGTTATCCTGCTACCTGAGTGTGGCCTCCATATACCGCCTGGGTTCTTGCAACGTGCTACTAGAACAATTCTGGTACAAATATCTGCCTGTACCTGCCATCTCCCCTCCCCCTGGGGAGCCACATTCCACTCAGGTCAAAGGACCAAACTGCCTATGCACAGACACACTCTCATCTCACTGAGATGACAGCAATGGGCCAGGGATCTGCGCACCAAGTGTGCTCTGGGATGCAGGCTGCCTTTGTGGGTGGAAGAGGCAGATGCACTGAAAATTTTGGTCCTGACTGCCACTACACAAAACAGACTCAGATACAAGAGTGTGCACTTGAGTGCTTCATGATAGCCTGGAGAGGCCCTGGGCTCTGGAAGCTCGGTGCGGGTCTGGTTCTAATGATGTACTTGACTCAGCACTGGCAGTCACTGAACATGTCTCCTCTGCAGCTGGACACCTGCAGCATTAGCGTGTCTACTGCACATCCATAGAAATTCTGCCAAGAACCCCTTTAGCTCCGTATTTACATACATGCAAAGACTGACATTCCGAAGTTTGGCATGACCCCCCAGGTGATCCCGACCCCAAATTTTCACACCTAGTCATGCTAAGGAGGTTCTCTTCCCTGCCACCAGGAACACACCCCCTCCTACACATGTGACAAGTCACTGCCAGCTCCGCTGCTCCAACCTCACTCATTGAGAATACCAAGTTCTAGGCACTGCAGCCTGCACCCTGGACATATCTCTGCCTTCATCTGTCCACAGCACTTCCGTCTGCACTTCTGGCCTGCCAAACCCACAATACACAGGCCCACTCACCGCTGCAGCTGGGCATGCTGAGGCTCTCCCCACTCAGGTCAAGCCCTTAAGACTGACCTCTCTCTTCTTAATTTCCCACCACAGCCCCAGGGTTAGCTGTGTCTCCTGCCTTCCACTGTGGGGACACCCAGGAGGCAGCCCTGCTGTCGGGCTTACCAGGATGCGCTTTGTCTCCCTCAGGCTCTGTCCCTCTAGGAGGACGTGGACAAAGCGGATGTCTTCCACCTGGTCGCTGGAGTGAAGCAGTGAGGAGCTGCTACTGGTGACTTTTCTCACGCACCACTCATTGGTTTGGGTGGCCTGGGGCAATGGTCCTGCAGCCACCGCAGAGCTGCTGCTCACAGCTGCTGGGATCCTGGATGCCACTGCCACAGAAGGCTCCAAGAACTGTGGGGGATGACAACATCAGCAAAGCCCAGCACCTGCACCCCACCCAGCCTGGCAGTTGGCTCTGTGGGCATTCTAAAACATCCATCCAGAACCTGAGGTTCTTGTCCCCTTGGAGGATGTGGAGTGGCACCAGGAGTAAAGACTGAAGAAGGTGGCTGTTTACCTCCTTTGGCTTGACTTTAAACAACTTGCTGGCAGCTGTTTCCTGAAGAAGAAAGTTATAATCCACTCTGCCATCCAGGGCGTAATATACGTTTCCATCAGCAGGGATCCTCAGCTCTGGAGAGGCAGGGGCAGAGGCGTGGTAGGTGACACTCAAGTAATACACTACCCAACATCCCCCACAACTGAGAGCCTCTGCCAGCTCAGGTCTCACACACAGACCTGAGAGCCCCCGAATCCAGCTACTGTTGCACCAAAGACTCCCCACTGATTCCTCCCTGAGGACCCTCTATGCACAGGAGGTCCCCTACAGGAACACCTTTCAAGGAAATAGCCCCTTGTACCCCAGACCTTCTTAGTTCACGTTGGACCCACCAAAGACAAACAGCTAGAGTTTGTATCTGGATTGGTCCCCAAAGACTCATGTGTTCAAATTTTTCTCCCCACTGCAGCAATGATCACAGGTCAGTTTATGGAAAAGCACTTGATGGTGGGTGCCTCCACCTTGCCAGTGGATTCATCCACTCATACAGGGCTACACTAATTGGAGGGGTATGGTTTGGAGGTGTGTTGAGCGTAGGTGGAGGATGTCCACAGCAGGGCTGTGCCATCCAGAGATATATATTTCTCTTGAGTTCCCCACTTCTGCATTTTCTCCTCATGAGTCTAATTCTCATTCACATTTTTAATCAATTTATTGTTATACTTCTTGTTCGGCTTGTGTTTCTCCTTCTTGTTCTTGTTCTTCTTCATCTTCTCCTCATGCTTCTTCTTAAAGTCATCTTGACCTTCTTATTCATGGTCTCCGCCTTCAACTTATTTTCATTTTTCTACTTCTCCTTCTCCTCCTCCATGTCCTCCTTCTCCTCGTCCTCCTCATCCTTGTCCTCCTCCTCCTCGTCCTCCTCCTCCTCGTCCTCCTCCTCCTCTTTCTTCTTCTTCTTTCTCTCTCTCTCTCTCTCTCTCTCTCTCTCTCTCTCTCTCTCTCTCTCTCTCTCTCTCTCTCTCTCTCTCTCTCTCTCCAAGAAGAGTTTACAAGCTGTGAAGGGTTCTATTCTACCACACTCTTCTCTCTAGAAATGGCCTCTGGTCCTAAGTAAACTCAGTTTGCAATGAATAGAAAGATTGGAAGCCAGAAATGATTCTTCATTGAACTGCTTTTCTCATGTACTCATCTAGGTCAGGAAAGGCCACCAAAGTAGGCACCCTGTGGTTGTCTGTCTTCTTTGACACAAGACAAAGAAGCCTCTCTTCTTGGCCCCTTGTGGAAAATAGCTTTGCAATGCCTCCTCAGGCCAAGGAAAGAACACATGATAGGCAGGTCCACAGCCCCTGGGGAACATGAAGAACCTGCAGATTTATGCCCCATCATTACACTTTGTTTTATGCACAAGTCCCACCATACTCATCCTGGGCACTGGGTCAATGCACACTGTGTTCTGGCTCCCAGTTATCGTGAGCCCACTGTGACTCACTGCTCCCTACCCTCTGATGGTTCCACTTACTCTGATGGTTCGAGAGAATTTGCAGAAGCTCGTAGTTTTCTGGGTCCTCCTGCTGGAGCAAGTGTGCATCTAAGGCCCTGCGGATGATGACTGGAGCCCTGTCCTGGCAGGTCACCTGAGCAGGGTTGGAGAAAGCTCATCAGAGAGGGAATTTGGGAGTAGCTACCCAGAGGACAGTGCTCAAGGACAATCAGAGACAAGTGAGCTCTCAACACAAGGGCACCATCTTGATACCCTGCTACCTGAGGCCTTCATGTGATCATGTGGGGTCTTCCTATGAGCCTCTAGTCCAATCTTGGTACAAGAGTTTGCTTCAACCTGCTATGCCCTACAGGGACAAGGGAATAAGGACCAAAAGACTTTGTACAGACACACTCTAGTCCCATCAAGATGGGAGGAATGGTCCAGTGCACTTCCATATCCCTGCTCTGGTCTGGGATGCAGCTGCATTTTTGTATGGACCAGGCACAAACCCTAGGTGCTTTGGTCCTGACAGCCAGGGCACAACACACACTAGGACTCTTTAATGATAGGCATGGAAGCTGCTGGGCTCGAGAGTGTCAGTGCTTGCTAGGGTGTCAGGAGGTTCGGACCCAGCAGGTGCAGTGGTTCAACATAGCTCCCCTGGAGGTGGACACCAGAGTCTCATGATGGATACTCCACACCCAGGAAAATTCTGCAGAGAGAGCCGCTAAATCTCTATTCACATACATGCAAACTAGGACACTAATGGGGCCTTCCAAGGCCCCCAGTTCTCTGTGACCCACACCTACCCACCCTAATCATTCTACAATGGCTCCCTTCCCTTCAACCAGCAACATATCCCCTCCCACACACAAGAAAATGACTGCCAACTCCTGTGCTTCAACCTCCACGGTTCAATATACTCCTCCTCAATACCAAGGTCAGTAGAGGATGGCCTGTACCCTCGATATTTCTCTGACCTCCTCTGAACCCAGCACTCACTCCTGCACTTCTGACCTGCACATCCCAAAACACGCAGGCCCACTCGCACCCAGACCTGGCATGCTGCTGCTCTCCCGCCTCTCTCTTGCTCACTTTCTGCTCTCCTTCCTGACCTTCCAGAAGCTCCAGTTCAAGAAGACAGGCCTAGTCCAAAGTGTTTGCTGTGGACTCGGTCTTCCCCACTGTGGGCTCCCAGGAGACTCCCCTGCTCGAAGACTCACCAGGATGCTCCTATACTGTGTTGTCCTTTCCTTTTCCAGGTAGACGTGAATGAGGCACCTGCCTCTCATCCGCTTGTTATATTGGGGCCTTGGGGAGGACCGAGTAGAGACCCCTGATGTCCTGGACTCCGGCTCTGCCCCTTCCCTGGGAGAAGGCTCTGGCTCTGGGGTTGGCTGAGGAGCCGTGACAGGAACTGAGCTTGTAGCTAGAGGAGAAAAGATGCCAACATGACTGCCTTGCCCTGACCTTCCCACAGACAGACAATACCTCTGCTGCCAGGAAGAACTCAGGCCCTTGGCCCACACAGGACCTCTTTGCAGACTGGGGTCACTTCCTGAATGGACAAAGGCTTGTCCTAATTTCCAGCCCAACACCAGGCATACAGACTCCCTGCAGTGGGACAACAGTCGGACCTTTCCTCATATACCCTTAGGTACTCACCACAGTCCGCCTGGCTCTCAGGCTTTGCCTGGCTTGATTTGCCATCTTCAATTGCGGCCAGGAGGTGGTGTGCTTGGTGTTCCAGGTTCAAGCCTCCCAGCAGGAGCCACATGGATAGCAGCTGCTGCAGACTCAGAAAGCCTGGAGGCTGATGGGAAGCCTCGGAGTAGAGGTTCACCCAGGTCCCCAGGAAGGAAGGTGAGGCACTGTGGGGAGGAAGGTGTGGAGTCAGCAAAACCCTGGCCTTGCCTTCACCACGGCCTCCAGAGAAAACCTCTGACCCTACACTGGGGAGAGCAGTCTTTCCTCAGCCTTCCCAAGTCAAATCACCTTGCAGGTCCCTATTCTGGAAACAGGAGCCCACCCTCTTGACCCCAAGCCCATTCCATGTTGAAGTTGGTCCAGGGGTCCACCATAGTCACTGAAGAGGACAACGTGCACTTATGCCCCATGGAGTCAGGGATGCAGTCACATGTAGGATATGTACTCATGGCACCTGCGGTTTGAGGCTGACCCCCATGAAAAGGGACACAATGGCAGTCATTTGCACCCTATTTTTCAATGAATTATGAAATGTGACTGGAAACGTGTCTTCACACAGTGGGTGCTTTCTCCATGTTCATCAGTGAATGAGCCCAAACTGCTGATTCCCACATATCTCTGGGTGTGGGAGCCGCCATGTCCAAAGCCCCTGTCCAGCTATGTCCCAGCTAGGATGCTCTGTCCCACTATGGAAATTAACATGTCTTTATTAACCCAAAAGTGCTTTTCCCAAGGCCTGAGTTTTGAGACGCCTCTGGCACAGATCTACGTTCTTCACAAAGCCAATATCACACCAGAAAGACCACCTGGCCTCGCTGAGTCCACCTGGGAATGAGCTCAGTGCACACCATTGAGCTGTGGTGCCCAGTGTGTGGGGACTGCTCCACGGACCTCTGTGGATCAGCTGGAGTCAGGATGGTTTCTCTGCCTGAGAGCGGAGTTCACTCCCCTTGCAAGGCTGTGGCAGGCACCTCCAGGACTCGTCCCATTCGGGACTGACATTCCACTATGAGTGTGGTCCTCTATCTCATTAGGTATCACAAACCTTTGGGTCCCTGAGAGGTACATGGCAGCCCCAAGACCCAGGCATGAGGGGGCTACACACTTGGGCTTGGTGGTCTGGTGCTTACCTTGGGAACAAGAGATCCAGCACCTGATGGGTGGGGATGGAATCCCAGGAGATTAACCCCATGTTGCCGCTGAAATGTAGGTTCCTCCCACAAATGACAGGCAGGAGCTCATTCCTAAGCTGGTCCTGCCTGTAAGGTTCAAGGCTCTGTACCCTGAAGGGCTCCTCCGTGTTCTCATCATTTTCACCCTGTGTTGGGACCAAGAATGTTGGTTTAAAATGGAAATGGTGACAAACAGAAAAATGACTTGTGCCAATACACTAGAGTCAAAGCACAATGGGACAGTTCCCATCAGTACAAACACACACCCACACACACCCACACACACACAGTCAGAATAGGAGTCCTGGGCCATTCATCAGGGATCAGACTAGAGGGCCTGCTGGGCTCACCTGCCCTGTGCTACTCACTGTTACTCTTGAGCTCCTCTGCGACAATCGCCAGAGGCTCTGGCGTCTAAGATGAAGCCTCACCCAGTGCATCCACAAAAGGGCTAGTTGGCCCCCCTGAGATTCCTGGGAGCCTGAGGCTCGGCATTGTTTGCAACCACAGGAGAACATCCTTCTCACTCCAGTTTCTCCAACCAAATGAGCTCGGATGGCTTGGTCAGTTAAGTGGGTGCCTGGATACCAGGGTTCCATGTTCTGTTTGATCCATTGTCAAGGCAATGATGTCATTTCCTGTGCCCATACCTGAGCCTCTTTTCACATAAGACCACTTTCAAAAGCCCTATGAGCTGCTGATTTCTCCTCCATGCCTAAACATCTCAGGTGCGCAGGTGTTCACCAACAACTACCCAAACATCCCCACCAGCATCTGCCCTGCTTGGTGCCACTAGAGTTCCAGCTTGGAGCCTTCAAAAATGCATTCACAACCAGTCCTTCCCTCTCAGCAGCTTTTGGACCCTGGTCCCATCATTGTGCAACTCATGGTGTGCCCAGTCTTTTCTGGAAAGTAGGGTAGCATCTAATCTCTAGGGTTTATTGTGTCTATTGGCCCATAACACCCTCTATTCTCTCTGAAACCAGAGATGGGACTCACAGGTGGCTAAAGCACAAATGTAGAGATGGGACAATCACAAGAAGGGCAGAGACAAAGAATGCACCCCAACTCAATCAGGCCTGTGTCCCACACAGGGACGTGGCCAATGTCCGTCCCATCGTGGCTGCAGTTCCCTCTCTACACCATGGCAAGTTGGAGGGGACTGAGATGCAGAGGCTGCTCCCCTCTGCCATACAACTTCCCAAGGCTTCTCCTAAGATTTCAAAAGGGCCAAGTGTGTCTAGTGTTGGGGTCTCACAGAGACTCCGAGGTACCACAGCATCCTGCTGCCCAGAACCGGTTCACCCCTCACCTCAAGGGGGCTCAGCCTCTGCATTCATGGGAATTGAAGTGGGTACAGGTGATGGGATATCACCTCCAAGACTGAGTTATGCCAAGTCTATGACCCCTGTCTGCATCCCTGTCTCCAGCACCACTCCCTTCTCTCTCTTTCCTCCCCAGAGCAAACAAATCCATTTAGCAAGTGTGTCCTGTGATAAAGACATGACAGTCACCCATCCTCTCATTGCAAAAACACTGAGGCTCAGCCAACATGGATCCTACCAGGAACACAGGCATAAACTCAGAGTCCGATCCTCCCAGCCCAGCCTCAGTGGAGCCTGGACTCCCAGCCTCCTGAGTCAAGGAAACAGAGGTGCCTAGCCGAGCCACCTTGGATGCAGCCACACACAAACTGAACTCATCAATGCCCCTTGCTCTCAGTTGTGAGTAAGAGGGGAGGTGGTGTTTCACAACCCTGGACATCAAGTGCAGTCTCCAGGCTTTGGGGTGTGCCCTGGCCTCTCTCTATCTGCCCAGGCCCTCCAACTCACACTGGCCTTTTACCCAACCTCCTCCTAGGGCCAAACTCAATCCTGCCTCTCAATTTCTTCTGCCTTCCCCAACACACTGCTCCGCAAAATGAGCAGGGCTGGCTCTCTGTTATCACGCTGGTGTCAGCAGCAATGCCACCCCACTGACATCATTCTGAGTCCCAACCTAGGCACTCCAGCTGTCCTTGCCACATGTGGCCCTGTTTGGGCTCTGGCTCTTGCTCTTTTCTTTCATGTGCATGTGTTTTGAGGTTTTGAGTTTCTCCCACTGCAGAACTGCAGCTGTGGCAGGGTAGAGCTCATGAAGGTGACATTCTGAGCCACATCCAATCCCATCAGGACTGTGAACTGGGGTGATGCTGGAACACAGTGATGAGTGAACACATGGGAGGTGGTTGGACCCACCTTGCCTCTGAGTGGTTTCCTTTCAGGACAGGAATGTAGGGATGGGAGCCCCTGGCGTGGGGTGCTTTGCACAAGGCGTGACCACGGGCTCTTTCCTGGCAAAAACTGGCTCCACTCAGCATGGAGAGCACTGTCATTCCTGGTGGCTAACAACAGCCCTGGACCCCAGAAAGGAACCCACACTCAAGATTAACGTCTGAGTGTGCGTGTCCTCGAGGAAATGAGGTCTCCTGATCCCAGGTGCAAAGGGGTAAGTCCTCTAACTCCAGGGGCCATGAAGGGACATCTGAGATTCCCTTGTCCTTCTTTCCCTCTCTGAACCCATGGTGTCCTCACACTAACCACAGTTAGGACCCTGGCCTCATTCCCCAGTTGGGATCATTAGGCTCCATAAAGGACAGTCTCTAAGATGCTCAGTAAACCACCACCCTCTGCACAACCCATAACCCTATTCACCCAAGAGGCAAGAGGATTTCTATTCAGGAAAACCAGGACAGGGAGAGCCTTTCTCAAGGACACAAGGACATTAGTGAGTGAGGGAGTGATTAATGGATGGAGAACTATTTCCACCACCAACTTCCAGGAGCATATATGGCCCTTTGGGCACAGGTACGGACCCTTTTTTTCCAATCAACTTTTTCAGAGAAGTGAGGCTGCCTTCTAGATGGCACCTCCACACTAAGGGGGTCTCCTACTTCTTCCACATGTACATATTGCAACGGGCCTCCCACTGTGCATCTGAGAACACTCTGTGGGCATCTGTAGCCTTTCAAGACCCCAGAAACCATGCGGGCACCCCAGCACCAGCAGAGCATTTGTGCACATCACAACAATCACCCCGGGTGAGAACTCTCCGTTCCACTCTGTACTAGGCCCTGCCATCTGTACTGATCAGTCCAACCCCTCTCCTTCCTGTTTCTTGATTATACTACCATGGTTCCCACACATGGATGCCAGGGTGCTTGTGGCCCCCCCAAACATTTGAGTTCCAGGAACAGTGGAATGTGTTTGGGAACTTCTGGATGACGGGAAGTCCCACCCTCCAGGGTTTCATCTTCAATGTAATGAGTGCAGAGGGAGCCAGGAGGGCTCTGTCAGGTAGAGAGAGGTGGGAGCTGATGGAGCCTCAACTAAGTGCCCAGGACTCTGGGTTCAGAGCTGGTGTTATGTGGAATTGTTGAGGGACGTGAAGAAAACCCAGCTCACTGTACGCAGAGACAGCAGATGCCCTCACATGGTCAGGCTGCTGTGCTAATCAGAGCCCCAAGATGTTCCACAGGTGTGCAGGTGGGGAACCCACGTGCCAGCCCAGGCTGTTCCTGAGCACCTCTACCTGGATTCGGAGCACGTGACTCTGCATCAGCGTCCTCACATCAATGTATCCCGGCCCCCCACCCCAAAAGTTCTCTCAGAGACAGTGAGGTTCCACTGCTCTGGACTTGCCCTTTTCTCTGGGATTCTGGGGTTCCATTAATTAGGAGGTCACAACAATTCTCAGCACACAGGCTGAGCCTACTGAGATCCCAGGAGTATCCAGGCATTGCTTCTATTTATAGTCCATCATGTCCCACCACACTGTGGACACGTATTGCACTCACCTAAAGAAACCACCAGGCCCAGGGCCTTCGTGCCACTGGCCTGCAGACACCTGGAGGAACAGGCAACCTATAGGCTGCGTGGAACCAAAGACCCTAGATCCTGGGATCTGAGCTGGACACACAGCTCATGTGCACACAGTCACCACTGTCACCGAGAGTGCAATTGAAACACCCGCAGAGTTAGCAGTGGACCTGATATGCCCACGAGTGGGGGTGAACTGCATCCCTTGAAAATGATCGTGTCCAGAGAAAGGCAAATTTTGTAGGATTTCACTTATCTCAGATTCTCAATTATCAGGTTCATAAAAAGATAAAGTACAATGTTCTTTTCCTGGGCCTCAAGGGCACTAGAATTCTGCATTGATGGCAAGAGTATGTCCACGTGACTTCTGGAGATGCATGGTGGTGACGCCTATACACCAACATGAACATGCTTAATGCCACTCAACTGTGTCCTCCAAAATGGTTTAATTACAAAACAGATGTTCGGTGTCAATTACCACAATGTAAACCCTTGGGAGACTGCTGATTGACTCATCTTAGCGTAAGTCAATGAATAAAGGTCCTAAGGTGCGAAGCTACAAAATGAGGGATGAGCATGGATGAGGATGGGCGGGAGAATCCTCCCCCTCTAACACAATTAGGGAAGGATGTGCTGCCCTCAAGTGGCTGGGGGGCCTGGGATCCTGCCACAGAGGGGGATTCCAAACCTCACATCCCCTGACCCAGGCCAGAAGACCAGGTAGAGTCCAAGGACCCTGGGGTGGCCCAATGGCAATAAAGGTCAAAAGGAACTGGGATCTGCCTGGACCCTCAATCCCCTACTCTGAGCAGGGCTGCATTATGAGGCCAGAGGCCATCCACAGCAATCTGCCTTTACAGGAAAACAGGGACTGCAGGCTGCCTCTGGCTCACTGACTCAGGATGGTGTTTTCATAAAGCAAGACCACTTCCTCACATTTGACCAGCAGCTCATGCGCTGACAGCACAATGGCTGGCTTGACTCAGGCCCTGAGAAATGAAATAGAAAATTCATAGCAAACCCATCTTCAGCTCTTCCACATCATCAGGGGGTGTGATTCATTTCCATCAACAAAGATGTCTGAAATGATGTCTAAACATGCTGGGGACTCACCTCCGTGTGGAACTTTTCAGGAAAAAGGGGATCAAATCTCATGAAGCAACTCTTCTCTCCTCTAGCCCATGGGCAATGCAAGGAACCTGCATGTTACCAGAGGCTCACTCTCTCTTCTCATGTCTTCTGGAAAGGATTCATGAATGCTTCCTTCAAGGTGAAGCAGAAGCCTGCATTCCCAGCTGCACAGAAGTGTTTGAGGGCAGTGTCTCCCTTAAAACCCAAGAAGAAAAACAGGTCATTAAACAGGCACATGGATTAGAGTACATGATCAATGATCCCTCCTCCCTGAAGCCTTCCACATGCCCACCTTCCACATTCACAGAGAAATGCTTGGCCATTCTCAAGACCAGGAGACCATGATGCTCATCACCAGGAAGTCAATAGGAACATGAACAGAGCAGCATGGATTGCACAAGGTGGCACACCAAGGATCTGCAGCACAGCTGCTAGAACACCAGAGCTGAACTTCAGTATTGACTTTCTGCCACCTGCCGAGTACGATGGTAATGTCAAGCACAACATGCAGATATGCAAGTAGTGGGTGACACGGTGCATCCATTCACAGAAGTGGGCAACATCTTCATTGGAACAAGGAAGTATCTTATCCTTACTCATCAAAATCATCACAAAGAATAAAATGGATGCAAGACTTCTCATTTCACTATCATGTAGCTGTTGGATTTCCCTATTAAATAATACCTCCTCCAAAATAAAAAAAATATCTCAGATATGTGTCAACTATTCGATGGATGACATTTTAAAAACTAGGCCTTTCCTTCATATTTATGTATGGTATAGCCCTGCCTAAGGCTCTTTGAGAAAGGAGCACATAGAATTGGATCTTTGAAAATCTCACATTTGCCGATAAATATTACCGACAATGTCAGGCATGGCGAAGTGAAAAGTGGGACTTTGGATACTCAAAGAATGCTATGTTGTGAGATTGGTGTCTCTGACTCATAGACAGCATGTGGTTTCTATGAAAGCTGGTGAGGGAGCAGGAGTAACGAAGCTCATGGAACAGATGACCTCAGGGAATACTGACAGATAGGCCAAACTGGAGAACATGTTCCAGCTAACATTGGTATTTGGGCTCCTGAGCCCAGTCCTGTTTTAAAAAAAGTTGCAGACAGGCAGTGTTCATGTACAAAATGTCTACCATGTAAAAGTGGGTAATTGAAATGTCATCTAGGTACACATCTGATAGAATGGTCTGCCAACCTATGGATTTCATTCTAACAAATAAAAAGAAAAACACAGACATGAGACAAAAAGATAAAACCTTGTCTTCACCAGGATGCCTAAAAATAAGTTTTATTTGCCTCATGCAAAGAGCTTTCAATAGAACTTCTGATTTCTGAATGAACCCATTCAATTTTATAATGCACAGATCATAAGGTTTTCTTTACAGAATATTCTCTTCTTCTTCTTCTTCAAGCCTCACATAGAAAATGTCTCACAGGACATAGGAGGGGAATGACCCAAAGGATGAGAGAATGGCTGGAACCGTTCTCAAATGTGCCCATGTAGCCTAAAGTTTGAAGGCACCTAATTGTACTCTAAAACAATGATGAACCTATTTGATCCATTAATTAATAAATAGCACCGCTTTACCACTTGAACCAAATCACAGAAAAATGGAAACAGATGATCGAATTCCTCTTCTCCCATCACCTCCTGGCCCAGACTCTCCCCAGAGGTGGCTCTGGTCATCTGTCTATTAGGGAGTCACCCGTGGTCCCCTATCTCTCAGAAAAGAAAATCACCTCAGCTACTGTCCCTAAAGCCAAGTGATGGCTGCGGTTTCCACACCGTGTGGATCTGGAGAGATGCACAGTGCCGCTGGACCAGCCTATGTTCAGGGCTGTGTCTGTGTCCCACAGCTGAAACATGTGGTCCAGGGTCTTCTTTCCACCCACAGGTCCTAAGAACTTGCAGTCAGCACGTGCCTCCTTATTCACTGTGGCCACAGACTTCCTGCCAATGGCCATTGCATTGTACACGTCTTATAATTTAACACGGCATTGAAATGAACTTCCTTCTGGGAGCTTCCCAGGGCACGTCCCAAGACCTGAATTTCTGTGTTGTAGGGAGCATAGCATTCGTGCATTTTTTAAGTTTCATGGATAATGTTAAATGTGCCTCCAAAGTGTATGAAAAAAGCTTATCTTCCTATCCCCTCCCAGCACATATTATCAACATCCTTAATTTGGGTAAAAAATAAATAAATAAAACACATCATTTGAGCCTGTGTTCATCTTCTTGCCAGCTGTGTTCCAGTGACCTCCTCCCGTGCATAGTGCTCATCTGTGTTTCTCCTCGTGCCTCCTGTTCTACTGGGTTGCCATTTCCTCCCAATCGGTCCCTCTGTTTTGACAATGTTTGGGGCATATTTCGTTGGAGAGTAGTTTCTAACGTGGATGGTCAATTGAACCATCTTGACAGCTTTGGGTTTTGAGGATTGAAGCCAACCCTCCCCATTTCTAGGCCACAGCCTCTTCTCCTAGATTTCTACCAGTATTCCAGTAAATATTTCATTGAATTTGGTTGGTCTCTGTGTCTGGGTTCAAGACTTAGGTCCTGCACTTGCTAGCAGGGACATTGTGCTTTCTGGTTTGTTGTGTTGGCTTCTTGGGGACACTGTGAGGATCAGGTAGGCAAGGCAGGTAGAGTGGCTGGCCTAGAGCATGGCCCAGAGGGAGCGTTTGATCAACATTATTTGTAAAATGACAGCTGTCAATTATCACAACCAACATGAAAGGCCATCCTAATAATCATCATTATGAAAATATTGGTCACAATAATGTTTTCTACTTCTATGGTACATCTGTATTATACTCTCCATGAGTGAGGTCACAGGCCATGTGTCATTGTGTGCCTGCTTCTGTCATTTAGCCTGGAGGCCCCTGGCATAGTTTGCGCTTCAGGACTGGAAGCTCTTTTACGATACAGTTTTCAAGTGGCCATTGGTCGCCTGATGGTACTCCATGGGGTCATCTGAGCCTGGCTTGCATCTGGCTCCTGCAACCAACATCCTGTTTTGCTAGAAACTCCATCGAAAGAGGCTTGGAACTCCTGCTCTCTTGTTCATCTCTGAAGTTCTGCCATTTCTTCTCAGATGGCTCCACAAACCTTTCAAAACCCTCCCCTGCTCCAGGGCTTTGAAGCGGTTTCTTTGGAAGCTTCTGCACAGGGTTAAGGACAAGCCATTCCTCACATGCTCCTTCCACAGGAGGAAGAGAGGGGCCAGAGGGGCCACAGGGAGCAACCTCCTGCTCTGTTCCAGGCAGCCACTTCCAGGCTGGGGCTGCAGCCTGGGGCTCTCAGGACGGCTCTGGCTAAGGGGGAAGCCCTACCCAAGCCTGGGTCACAGCCTCCCATGCCCCAGGGCAGCTGGTGAGCACTGGTAAAGGGTGGAGGGGAAGGCTTGCACCCCAGGAGTCGGGTCTGGACAGCATTCAGGTGGGAAGAGACCACTGGTCACCAAGGGGATGTGAAGCAGGGGGTGACCCAGGGCAGCCATGAGATCTCCTCTAAAGACCACTGTGGTCCCAGCAGTACAAAGGGACTGAGTGACATTATTACTCTTCCCTGTTTTAAGGACAGAGGTGTGGAAGGGATTCCTGAGAGTCACAGAAAACGTGGCTCACAGGTTTCATTTTGCCATCTAGGAGTGACCTTGGCCGCACTGGTGGCAATTCCCCGGACCTTTGATGAGCCCCCTGGCATCCTCCCAGTGAGTCCTCCCAGGCCCAGTCTCAGGGGCAGACAGCTGCTCTGACTGCTCTCCCTGGACCTGAGGATCACATGGGGTTTTGAAATTCTTTTTGTTGCCGCACTGGGCATTGAACCCAGGGCCTTGCACATGCTAGGCAAGTGCTCTACCGCGGAGCTCACCCAGCCCTGAGGGTGACAGGTTTGGAGAGCATTTGCTACCTGAGTCTTGGTGAGGTGAATCCTCATAGCCCTGAAGTCAACACGTTTCTCTACCAGCTGCGTTTGCAGGGTTAAGATCTTAGCTTGAGTTTTGTTTTCCCTTATTTCTTCACTTCTCTCTCTCTCTCTCTTTTGGTACCAGGGGTTGAACCAAGGGGTGCTTTACCACTGAGCCACATCCCCAGCCCTTTTTAAAATACTTCATTACAGACAGAGTCTCACTGAGTTGCTCAGAGCCTCACTAAATGGCTAAGGTTGGCTTCAAACATGCCATCCTCCAGCCTCAGCCTCCAGAGTGTCTGGGATTACAGGCATGTACCACTGCCCCCCAGCTCTGCACTATTCTTAATCAGAGAACCTGTGGGGCTATGTTTACTAGGTATGAATTGAGTTGCCCTCCAGAGAAAAGAAAAAGTAACAAAGCACTGCTGTGTGGGCAAATCAGGGATGACCCCAGGACAGGGTCAGCTTTCTCTCCAAGGAAACCCCACTGCCCAAAAGGAGCCCCTTGGCCAACGCAGTGGTGCACTCCTGGAATCCCTGCACCTCGGGAGGCTGAGGCAGGAGGATCAAAAATTTCAAAATCAGCCTTAGCAATGGCAAGGCACTAAGCAAATCAGTGAGACCCTGAGCCTAAATCAAATTCAAAATTGGGCTGGGGATGGGGTTCAGTGGTCAAGAATCCCTGAGATCAATCACTGGTACCACCCCCCGTGAAATAAAAGAGCCTCTGCTAAGGACTTCCATGTTGGCTGAGGCAGCTGCCTACAGTGGGTGTCCTGCAGAATGCAGTCAATCTCCCCAGGCCTGGCCTGTGGGGAGGGGTTGGCCCGGAGACCGGGGGTTAGCCCCCAGCTAATGATCACTTGGTATTGTGGTTTGGATGTCAAATGTCCCCATTGCCCATGTGCTAAAGGCTTGGTCACCAGCCTGTGGCCCTTGGGACATAATGGAAACTTTAGTAGGTGGGGCCTCCTGGAAGGAATGAGATCATTAGGGGTGTGACCTTGAGGGGGATATTGGGACCCAGCCCAGTCCTACCCACCCTCTTCCCAGTTACCCAGAGATGAGCAGCCTCCTCTGTCATGTGCTCCAGCTGCCAGGATGTCCTACTGTGCTGTCACAGGCCCAAAGCAACAGGGCTAAGGTGCCATGGACTGAGACCTATGCAGCCATGAGCCAAAAGAAACCCTGTTTCCTTTTAAGGGGATTCTCTCAGATGCTTTGTCACAGCAACAGAAAGCTGACAGCACCCTTGGTCTGTGCCCCTGCTTTATACATAGGGATGCTGAGGGCCCACAGGAAGCCGAGCAGCCCCAGGTCACATGGTCCCATAAAAACAATTATTATCTATTCATTCACTGACTACATGGCAGGAGCTGGACTCCAGATCTCAGTGTTTGAAAAAGTTGTGTTTCCTTCCTGCCCCTTAGTCCCTCGCTCTCTCTTTTTGTATGAATCCAAGAAGGACCTTCAGGAGATTGCAATGCCATCCAGTCATCCTAGCCAGATTTGTACTTGAACATGAAATTCATGGGATGTTTCTGCTTCACATTGTGTTAGTCACTAGTCATCAGAGAGCTCTGTGCTTTCACCTACAGAGTGCCACCCCACTTCCCTGCTGCAAGGGCTCTTCCTGCCAGGTCACCTGCTGGATGGAGGGCACTGCCCAGTGCCCTAGATCTCTCCTGAATGTCCTGTGACCAACCCACTGCAGGCCAGGCAGACATCCACAGAAAAAAACAGCGAGAGGGTCTGGCGCCCCCTTCAGGTACTGTTATATAGATGCCCACAGAACATTCCTCAAACCTGCAGCAGCTTGGACTGCATCCAAATGCAACCACAGGCCGAGCACAGTGCCACCCACCTGTGATAGAGTGACTCAGGAGGCTGAGGCAGGAGGATTGTGGGTTTGAGGCCAGGTTTAGCAACTTATTGAGGCACTGTCTTAAGATAAAGAATTAAAAGGGCTGAGGATGTAGCTCAGTGGCAGAGCCCCTGGTCCAATCCCCAGTACCAAGAGGAGGTGGAGATACCAGAGATGGGAACTTATGAGTTGGGTCAATGGTAACTCCAAGCCCAATGAGACTGAATGCACAGGGGAAGCTTTAACCCGCAAAAGAAAAGGAGGCAGGGAGCTTCAGCTCCAGGTAAAGGACTAGGAATTGAACCCGGGTGCCTTACCACTGAGTACACCCCAATCCTTTTTATTCTTGTTTTGAGAAGGGGTCTTGCTACGTTGCTGAGGGTCTCACAAAATCACCAAGGTTGACCTCAAGTGATCCTCCTGCCTCAGCCTCCCGAGAATCTCTGGGATTACAGGCATGCACCACCATGCCCAGCAAGAAAGGAACTTTTATCAGTGCAGCCACACGGGGAAGGCAGGGGACCCACATCTTAGCCTGTCTTCAGGGGGTGACAATGACTTGGAGCTTTTATAGAGAGGGGAATGAGGGCAAGGGCTTGGGCTTTGCACAGCTGCCAAAGCAGGTGGTCCTGACCAGTTGAGGTCTGTCCATCTTCCCTGGATTGGCCAGGTGGTGCCTTGTCAGGAGAGCTGTGTCACCTGCTTTGGCTCTCAGATGCACATCAATCAGACCTTGTTTCTGGGACATGAAACAGACTGCATGGGGGTGGGGGTCTGGATTCTGAATTAAGAGCAACTTTCTTCTGCTGAAAATAGAGACGGGCTGCAACCCTACTCCCACCTCAGGAGCCAGGAAAGCTAAGATGGGTCCCGCCCTTCCTCAAGCCTGGGCACAGGCCATCTGCCTAGGCATTTTCTGTGTTTTTCCCATTTTTGCTTTTCTTCAGGCCAAGGAAATTCACGGATGTAGATCACTTGGGTTTTGTTTCTATAAACTGTAACCACTTCTGTGGGTCAGGGGCTTCTTCCAAGCCTTCTGGCTGCTTCTCCCCAGTTTGATCAAAGTTCTTCATTTTTTCCTTTTTATTTCTTTTTTTTGCCTGTTCCTTGTGCTGGTGGGCACTGATGCAGCCAGCAGGGTCCAGTAACAAATCCAAGGTGACTCAGGCAAAGGGGATGGATGGGCCATATATTGAGGCAGAGATGCTGCCCTTCTAATTCTGCCTTTAGCCATCCATTGGATGTCTGCGGGTAGAGGTGGAGGGCTGGAGTCCTCCTTACAAAATCCTTACAACTCAAGTCAGCAAACACTGAAAGCCCTGTCGCCCTCAGGGACAGGGCACCAGACAGTTCCTCGGTGCCTCCCAAAGGCTGCCAAGGGAGAAGTCACTTGGGGCCCGACTCCAGGAGGATCATCAAGGGGCGGGACAGGGGGACTTCAGGTAAAAAGCCGCAGCCAGCTCGCCCTAGGACCCCAGCCCTCACCAGCCCCACCGCTTTCCTGGACAGAAAGGTTTCCTCGAGCATCCTCACTGGGTGTCCCTGCAGCAGGGCCCCAAGATTGTTCTGGAAAGGGACCTGTCAGGTGGGAGCGACAGAATCTCATGAAATTTTAAGTACAACAGAATGCCAAATGACTACTCATTCCAGTGAAGACATGCTGCAAATAAGACTTAGAACACGTGCTGCAAACAAGACTTAGAAAAGTGTCCTCAGAGAAGATTCTGTCATTCTGCATTTGTTTCTGAAAGTTGAAGCACACAGTTCTAATGAGCCCAGGAAGAGGTTGATACCCAGTTGAGTTGGCATATGATGTGCCAGAGGTCAGGACTTCAGGGCTGCTGTCAGGTGGTTCCCGGGCTCTTCTGGTCCTCACCTTCACTCAGGGACTTTTTGTTAGTGATGGAGTTCAGCAATGGATTACTGGCCCAGAGACTTGTTCAGTATTGCTCCGTAGGAGCAAAACACTGTCACCAGTTGTAGGTAGCCAACTCCAGGTGAGAAACTTGATAGATGTTAATGCTCACGGCTTCACACCAGCAACCTGCCCCTCAGTGATCATGCTCTCTAAAATATACACCATGCTAAATTGTGTGGAAGCATTCTAGGTCTAGCCAAACCACACGATCTTTCAAAAACAGCCCAATAACATTTAGAGGATTCACTCTCCAAAGCAAGCTTGCCAATGCCTGAGCGCCCACACACTCTATTGGCGCCAACCTCACCTCCTTTTAGAATGCACACATCCACCAAGATACCACTGCCTGTGGTGGTTGAGCAGCCTTTCCAATGGACGAGGTGGATGTGAATGTAACACGTGAAGGAATTAGCATTTACCAACAACTGGAAGAAAAAAATCCATTCTCTAAGATATGATGACGGAGCGGCTCTGTGATCTAGACCATCCCCCTCTCCTGCATCCTCTCTCTTTTCCTCTGCCTCGATGGACCTCCAACTGAGCCCAGAAAGATGTGTCCTTTCTAGTCAGAAGCCCTGTCATGGCTTCCATTTCCAGGCCCTGATTCCTGGTTAACTGCAGCCAGAGCTCGCTTTCAAGGTACTCTCTTCAGATCCCTTCCCTACCCTAACCACAGTGTGGGCTCTGGCCCCACCCTTACTCTCTACACCACCATTCCACATTAGGGTCTTCCTGTCCCTCTCTGTGACCCAGGACTTCCCATGACCGACCCCACCCAACAACAAGCTGTTGAACCAGGTGCCATCAAATGGAAGAAATGACCAGAGATGGCTAACTTGAAGATTTCACAGAATAGTCCATGAGACAAGGAATATCGTGAACCAGTGAAATGACATAAGAGGAAGTCAATGAATTCTAACCTCAAGAGCAAATCCTACAGTACACTGGCTCTCAAATTCAGCTACACACTGGAGCCACCTGGGAGCTGTGCATAGTACTGACCGCTGGACCACCCACTGGCCCTGGGCTGATGGAATGGCTCTGGGCTAAGATGGGACACTGGGGTTTGTAAATTACCAGTTGAGTATAATATAAAGCAAACTTTGAGAACATTGCTTTTTTCCCCACATGAAGAACTGTGTGCATACAGATGCAGAAGTACACAAATCTGCAGCATAAACCTCCTTGAGGGCCATAGATTAAATGCACTGCAATCACCAGCATCCTGGCTAGGAACACCACCAGCCTCCTATTTCCACCTTCCAGGTGATTGCAGCCCCGCCATCCAAGCATGGAGGAGTCCTCCCTGCTGAGAAATTTCAGTGTGCAGAATGGAGAGCCCTCTCTCCTGGGAATCCCTGCTTAGACAATAAGTGCACTGGAGAAGTTGAAATCAAGTGGGAGGCACATGGGGAGGCTTCTTGGATGAGGCCCTATTGAAAGGAGGATGGGATCTGAGGAGTGGACCAGAGAGAGGAAAGATGGGAAGTACAGCAAGTACATTCAGAGCCGAGGTCAGGCCCAAAATACAATGTTGGCTGACAAGAGAGCCCTTGCACCAGGATCAACAATTTTGAGAAGGCAATGAGGACTGCCTGAAAAGATCAATTCCACAAAATTCCATGGAAACCCACTCATCACACCTTTCTGAAAACACTGGAAATGTAGGTTTCATGCAAGGAACTCTGGGTGACAGATGGCAAAGTTTGCCAAATGCAAACATGCCTACCAGCTCTGAGAAGCCATTCTCATTCACACTGCTTCAACCAGGGAAAATCCCCATGTGCTCACTGAGAACAAGTTAGCTTGTGCCACTTGAAGCTGCTTCAACAAACAGCTTCACTTCTGCACTTCTAAGCTGTTCTCCTCAAGAACTTTCAGAGCACAGTTCAGGCATGAAACACAAAGGGTGCCAGAAAGAGATCTCTTGAATCTAGCATCACCAACGTGCAGTGAAAAAGAGGACCAGCTGAGAAGATCAGTTCTCCAAAGTCTCACTGACATCCATTTGTCACACTCATTTACAACATTCACTTGAAGTGCAGGTGCCCACATGAGTGAACTGTTTTTTTTTTATCAATGGCACAGAGGCTTCAATGTGTAAGCATGCCTGTCACCTGTAAGAAGCAGTTTTGAATTCTTCTAGGTCCACAGGAAAAAAAAAATAGCATGTGCTCACTTACAACAAAGTTAATCAACAAAGCAAATTGAAACTGCTTGCAGCAAACAGCTTCCATTCTCCCATTCCCCAGCTATTTTCAGCAATCGCATCCAGAGTCCAATTCCAGCTCAATATAAAATGTGTGCTCCCAAGGAAGCCTGTATAATTGACATCACCCAACTTGGGGAGGCAAGGGGAATGCTGAGAAGATCAGTTCTTCAAAACTCCTACTTTTTCAGAAAACTCATTGAAAGGCAGGGTACCCACTTGCAGCCATCAGTGGTTGACAGATGGCACAGAGGCTTCAATGTGAAACCGTGAATGCCAATCATTACAAGTGCTTCTGACACACTCTAGTGCAACCTGGGACACCCCAAAGTGCTCAACGAGAACGCACTTTGTTCCTGCAAGTGGAAGCAGCTTGCATGAACTGTTTCAATCAGGAAATTCCAAGCTCTTCTCAGCAATCACATTCAGAGCACAGTTTTGGCCCAATAGAAAAAGGGTCCTAGCAAGAGGGTCCCACACCTACGATCACCTTCATAAGGTAGCTTCCCATCTTCTGTGTGGAAGTGGGTTTCTCCTTGGCCCTTATGCTGTAGAGGAGACCACTAGGAGCTAAGCTTCATGCAGGACCATCTGACCCGGACTTTTTGCAAGCCCTATGAAGCCCTCACACAAGCTTAAATGCTACAGGACTCTGCAGACCAGTCCATGCAACAGTAGACATTCATTCATTGTCTAGAGTCTACAGGTTCCTAAATGCATGGCATTCATTATCATCAAATGCACAATTTTGATCAAAAACCATCACAGTAGATCAGGTGACAAATCATCACAATAGATCAGGTAACAAAAACATATATATTTTCAAATAATAATATATTAATGGGAACAACAAATACAGGATAGAGTAACAACTGTGTTACTAAACAAGGTCAAAGACAATGGCAAACTATAGATTCAAACTTTGAAGCAAATAGTAATCAATGTAAATATTCCTGGGCTGCCTCAGCCCCGCCCAGGCACACAGCAGCAGAATGGTTTTGCAAGCATCCTCAGGAGGGCTGCAGCCTTCTTCTTTGCAGGACGAGAGGGAGGTTGAGGCTGGATCCACTCATCATTCTTTTGGGAGAGGCTCCTTTTCCTCAGCACGAAGTTGGGTTTCGTGTGAGGGTTCTTTGCGTAAAATACGTTGGCCTGCGCTGGAATCCTCAGCTCTGGGGAGAGAGGGGTGTACAAAATAAGGTGGCTCAGGAGGTGCTCCCTGGGACACCCCAACATCTGAGAGCCTGTGCCAGAAACGAACTGAGCCACACACCTGAGAGCTCTCCAATTCAGTACCAATACCAACAAGACAGCCTCCACAGTCCTCCCTGAGGAAGAACTAGGCAGAGCACTTCAACAGACCTAATGTCTGTTCCTACCAAAGGCTTTGGACTCCAAAACATCCCAGGTCCTCTTGCGTCTGCCAAAGCACACCACTAGGGTTTGCATCTGAAATCTCCCACAAAAGTGCCGAAGATTCAGACCCCACATGAGCCATCTTCACAGGTGGGTTTGGAAGGAAGCATTGGATGGTGAGTGCTCTGATGTCAACATGCAATTCTCATTCAAGATGAATACACTATTGGGAGGTGGGAGGGACTGGAAGAAAGGTGGAGCATGCTTGGTGGAAGATGTAAACAGGAGTGCGCCCTGGGCACCAGTACCTTGTCCCTGTTGGCTCCACTGAATCCTCATTCTCCAAGTAGAGGTCCTCCTTCTCCTCTCCGTCTTTCTCTCTCTCCCTCTCTCCCAGCCTTGTTCTCTCTCTCCCAGTCTATGCCTTTGTGGCAAGGGCTGAGAAGCTCTCCACTGCCACACACTAGAGCTTTATGGACAGCCTCAGTGCACAACCAAAGAGAAAGTTGTGAAACCCAGAGAAAAGGCCTAGGATTCCTCAAGTATGGCCACGGTGAGGACAGGCTGACCTGCACGGATACCACATTAGAGCCACGCTTCTGCGTTGGTGGAGCCTGCTTCCATGTGAACCAGGCTTCTGAGAATGGAGGCCACATTCCAAATGCTGCCCTCCTGAGAACAATGATTCCAAAGACCAGCAAAGGGCCTGCTTCCCTCCAACATGGTGTATGGCCCAGTGGTGCCATGACCCCGAGTGGGGGAATACAACAGCCAGCTTCTCCTTCCTCTGAACACCTCTTTCCTGTTGCCCTCCTCTAACCTAGAGCCTGTTCTCCATCCCTTCTGGGTTGGATGTGGGGATCTCTGCTATGAATTTCTTAGGCTACCAAGGCCCCAGACAGACTTCCTCTTCCATAGACTCTACTAACCTAACAGAAGGTTAAGATAGGAGACAAGTGATCCTAGAACTCATTGGGATGGTGGTCTTCAGCGTACATAGGCTGGGATAATGGCTGCTGAGGTGTTTGGCTCACAAAAGCCAACCAACCAACCAATGAAAAAGCGCTGACATTATTATCAGATGAGCTCTGTGGCTACGTGCTCAGGAAGCCCTCATCTGACTCTAGTTAGGGATCATAACCTGGCTATTGGGATCACTCCTTGGCTAGTGGACTCAGGTGCGGAAGACCATGGAATTGATGCAAAAACAGATGATTCAAGCTGTCTCCCAGGCTGTGTTTTCTTCCCAATTTCATCCTGTTACTGCTTGCTAGAATCTTGGCAATGCTCTGCCCAGGCAGTGGTTTTCTGGTCACACAGAAGGCTTTTAATCCTACTGCTTCAGTCCACAAAATGCCAGTTCCATCTTTAGCCCATGCATTCCCATGTTCCTCTGAAACCACTCCTATCTCAGACCACAGAACCATACTGCTCCTGGAAAGAGGCTTTCCTCCTCACTCCTCAATGATGTCAGCTTTGCATGCGTCTTCATGTCCTGGGCAGGGCACCTGGTGGGGAGCCGCACTAGCCACTGGGGTATACCAAAACACCTGGAGAGCTTACACCAGCAGAAGTGCAGTTGGCTTTGTGCACGAGCCCAACACACCCTGTTAGAGTGTTCTTGGGGGTCAGAGAATGCTCTTTGGTGCTAAGAGTTGACCTGAGTCCACATCCTGACCCTTGCTCTCTGTCATCTGATTGTCCCACTTACTCTGACGGTGAGAGATGATTTGGCCCAGCTCATATTCCTCCGGCTTCTCCTGAGTAAGCAAGTGTAGCTCGAGGGCCCTGCGGATGACGACAGGAGCCCGATCGTGGCAGGTCACCTGGAGCAGCATGGGAGACAGGCCTTCAGGAAATGGGCCTTGAAGTGACTACTCAAGGACAGTGGGCAGGGGCATTCTGGAGGCACCTCCACTCTAAATACAAGGGCAACATCCATGACCCTACTACCTGAGGCTGACCTCCTGCTCATCGCGTGGGCTCTTCCCATAGGCTACTAGCCCAATCCTTGTACATAGGACTTCCTGGACCTGCCATTGCTCTTTGTGGAGCTGCACTCCTCTCCAAGTGAAAGGACCCCACTACCTGCATACAGATGCAATCTCATCCCACAAGTTGGGAGGAATGGGACAATAGCCTCCAAGATCCTAGGTCTGCCCGAGGATGCAGGCGGCATTGGGAATGGCCTAGGCACAAAACCTAGAGGCTTTGGTCTGGATTGCCAGGGCCCAAATCAGACCCAGGAACGTGACCACACACAGGAGTGACGAAAGAGAGCCATGAGAGCTCCTGGCCTCCAGAGGCTCAGTGCTGGCTGGGGTGTACGAGGGCACCTGTTCCGCCAAGGGTAAACATTGGGTTACCTGGACATTTAGTGTGCTTGCTCCACATCCATACTGACTCTGCAGAGAGACCCTCTCAGCTCCTTGTTCAAGGAACATGCAGAACCTCATACTGGTGTCCTGCTCCATAGAGGCCAGCATCCCATACAGAGGAACCTGCAACCTAGGTCCTGGCCTGTTCTCATCTGTCACCCATACCTGCCTCTGCCCTTCTGGACTGCATGCTGCCACCTGACACACAGACTCCCTCAGACATGGCGGTGGACAAGCTGCTGCTCTCCCTCATCTCAGCTCCAGCCCTTCACACTGACCTCTTCCTTCTTGATTCCCATCTATCCTCCTGATCATCCAGAAGCTCCAAATTCAAGAGGGCATGAGTAGTTCATGGTATTGGACCAGTGTCTGCTCCCCACCCAGGTGTAAGCACCAGGGGACACCCCTGCTCCCAGGCTTACCAAAACAGTCTTGGCCATCTTTGGACTTTGTGTTTCTAAGTGGACACGAATTAAGCAGGTGTCTCCCACCTGCTTGTGGGAAAGCGGCCTGGAGGACTTGCAGGTTGATTCTGAGAACTGTGGGGGATGGAACATCAGCAAACCCAGAAACAGAAAGCCACCCCAGCCTGTCAGTTGGCTCTATGGGCTTCTAGCACATATGTCCAGGTGCTCAGGCTTCTCATTTCCCCAGGTGGGAGTGGAATGGCAGCACAAGTACAGCTTGAATAAGGTAGGTGTTTACCTCCTTTCCCTTGACCTCGCGGCGTTTCCTCACGATGAAATAATATTTGATTTGTGGATTCATGGACAGATACATCAGTGAGTGGTCAGGGACCTTGATTTCTGCAGAGCAAAGTGGAGAGAATTGTTAGGTGGCACTCAAGGATTAGACCACAAAACACCCACAACCCCTGAGAGTCTCCGCCAGGGCGAGCCTGCACCAGAATTGAGAGCCCTCCTATCCAGCTACAGTGCCACCAAAGACTCCCTCAGTGATTCTTCCCTGGAGAAGATGATGTACAGGATTCTAAACCAAAAGAGCACCTGGCAATGGAAACAGCACCTTGGGCCCAGAACTTCTCAGTGCAGGTTGGATCTGCCAAAGGGACACTGCCAGGATCTGCATCAGGATTGGCAAAGGCTCCTGTGCTTAGGCCTTTCTCCCCAGGGCAGCCATGCTCACACATGGGCATTCAGGGAAGCGTTGGATGGTGGGGGAATTCATCCCCTTGCCCTGGATGAATCCACTCATGGATGAATACACGGAGGGGAGGTGGTATCCATCAGAGGTGTGTTGGGCATGGACATGGGAGGACTTGAGCAGGGTGGTGCCCTGGAGAACTCAATGTTTTCTAGGATCGCTCTCCTTCCCCTTGTTTCTCATCAGGAGCTGTCTGCTTGGTACTTTTATTCTGGTTCTTGTTCTACTTCTGGCTCTTCTTTCTGTCCTGCATCTTCTTGTAGTTCTTTCTGGGTCTTTTTCCTGTTCTTACATGATTCCTTCTTGTTCTTCTTCTTGTGTATCTCCCTCCACCCTTCCTTCTGTTCACCTCCTTCTTTTTCTTCTTCTGCCTCCTGCTCTTTATCGTGTGATCCTCTCCCCACTCAGGAGTGTCTCTTTCTCCTCCTCCTCCTTCTCCTTCTTTCTCTGGCAATGGTGGGGCGTCCTGAGGAGTTCAAATCTATCACACTCTTCTGCCCAGATGCAGCCTCTGTTCAGTAGTCCAAGATGAAATCAGTTCTCAATCAATGGCCAGGAGTGAAACCAAGACCAAAGACAAGTGACTTCCTTTCTTTGTCATTGTCACAGTCAGGAAAGACTGAATAACAGACACCGCATTCTGGATAGGCTTCTACCTGTGGTAGTCAGCACCTCATCTGGACCAGGATTGCTAAAATAGATTCCACCTCCATAAAGCTTCCCCAATGAAAACAAGGTTTCCAAAATCTAGGAGAGGGCCAGCATCACTGCCACCCTCCTGCCATAAGGCATAGATGCCATCACACCTAGTGGGTTCCAGGCCCCCCGTAGTCCTCCCTTTTGACGTCTTTTACACACAAACCTCCCCTGGTCTGGAGCCTGCTCTCAACTGATGCTTGGGTTGAAAGTCTGTTTCTGAAATCACCTTTGTAGATTCTCGGTTTGGTAATTCCTTTTGACTGGCTTATTTTTTTACTAGGGATAAAGCCAGAGGCACTTAAGCACTGAGACCATTCCCAGGCCTTTTGACTTGGGTACAGGGTCTCCCTAAGTTTCTGAGGCTGTTTGGAAATCCCCTTCCCCCTGCACTGCCTCCCAAGTCCCTGAGATTCGCAGACACTGCCCCTTGCCCAGCTCCTTGCACCTCAGTCTTCCTCATGTGTGAGACAGAGCCAACTCAAATGAGGCAGTGTGTGAAAATGGGAAAACTCACTTACGTGCTCGACAGATGGTGGGTTCTACTGTGGACAGGCTGGGATGGTGGAGGCTAGGAGTGTCGGGCTCACAAGAAAGGAAAGAGCACTGGCATTGTGGACAGCTCAGCATTGTGGCCTCTGTTCTTCAGATGCCCTTCTTTGTTGCTGGAAGGAATAATAACCTGGCCATTCTGATATCTTCAGGAGATGGGCACCCAGGCACAGAGGACTTGGAATTGTTCCAAAAAGAACCCAAACAGGCTGTCCCCTGGCCTTGACTTCCTCTTCACTGAGTCCTGTTCCCAGTTGCTGCAATCCTGACATTCTTGAGTAGGCAGGACTTCTCATATCCTGGCCATGGATTGGGACCTGTGCGGCTTCTGTCCATAGCAATGCTGATCCAATCAGGACCCATGCTCTGCTCCTCTTCATTTGAAGGCATCCTTATCAGTGAGCCATAAACCAAACTGATGATGGATTGAGCCTCTCTCTGCCTTGCCCTCATCGATATTAGCTTTGCATTGCCAGACCAGGTCCAGGGGAGAACACATTTAGAGAGGTCCAGCAGCCGCCTGGGGCCTCATTGAACTCGTCCACACTGGACATGCCCATCACTGAGCTTGGTTTCCTGCACCAGGCCCACCACACTCTGGCTATTTTAGGGCCAAGGCCCACTTTCTCTTGGCTGTGAGTTATCCTGAGCCCACTGTGGATCATGTCTCCCCACTGTCTGATTGTCCTACTTACTGTCATGCAGAGACATCATTCTCAGCAGCTCAAAGTTGTCCACATCCTCATGCTGCAACAAATTTTGGTCCAAGGCCCTGCGGATGAGGCTTGTCACCCTCTCCTGACACGTCACCTAGATCAGGGTGGGACAAATGTCATCAGAGAATGGCTTTTAGAGGAGCTACCCAGAAGACTGTGGTCAAACATTGAGGAGAAATCTCAGCTACATATACAAGGGCACAATCTTGTTATCCTGCTACCTGAGTGTGGCCTCCATATACCGCCTGGGTTCTTGCAACGTGCTACTAGAACAATTCTGGTACAAATATCTGCCTGTACCTGCCATCTCCCCTCCACCTAGGGAGCCACATTCCACTCAGGTCAAAGGACCAAACTGCCTATGCACAGACACACTCTCATCTCACTGAGATGACAGCAATGGGCCAGGGATCTGCGCACCAAGTGTGCTCTGGGATGCAGGCTGTCTTTGTGGGTGGAAGAGGCAGATGCACTGAAAATTTTGGTCCTGACTGCCACTACACAAAACAGACTCAGATACAAGAGTGTGCACTTGAGTGCTTCATGATAGCCTGGAGAGGCCCTGGGCTCTGGAAGCTCGGTGCGGGTCTGGTTCTAATGATGTACTTGACTCAGCACTGGCAGTCACTGAACATGTCTCCTCTGCAGCTGGACACCTGCAGCATTAGCGTGTCTACTGCACATCCATAGAAATTCTGCCAAGAACCCCTTTAGCTCCGTATTTACATACATGCAAAGACTGACATTCCGAAGTTTGGCATGACCCCCCAGGTGATCCCGACCCCAAATTTTCACACCTAGTCATGCTAAGGAGGTTCTCTTCCCTGCCACCAGGAACACACCCCCTCCTACACATGTGACAAGTCACTGCCAGCTCCGCTGCTCCAACCTCACTCATTGAGAATACCAAGTTCTAGGCACTGCAGCCTGCACCCTGGACATATCTCTGCCTTCATCTGTCCACAGCACTTCCGTCTGCACTTCTGGCCTGCCAAACCCACAATACACAGGCCCACTCACCGCTGCAGCTGGGCATGCTGAGGCTCTCCCCACTCAGGTCAAGCCCTTAAGACTGACCTCTCTCTTCTTAATTTCCCACCACAGCCCCAGGGTTAGCTGTGTCTCCTGCCTTCCACTGTGGGGACACCCAGGAGGCAGCCCTGCTGTCGGGCTTACCAGGATGCGCTTTGTCTCCCTCAGGCTCTGTCCCTCTAGGAGGACGTGGACAAAGCGGATGTCTTCCACCTGGTCGCTGGAGTGAAGCAGTGAGGAGCTGCTACTGGTGACTTTTCTCACGCACCACTCATTGGTTTGGGTGGCCTGGGGCAATGGTCCTGCAGCCACCGCAGAGCTGCTGCTCACAGCTGCTGGGATCCTGGATGCCACTGCCACAGAAGGCTCCAAGAACTGTGGGGGATGACAACATCAGCAAAGCCCAGCACCTGCACCCCACCCAGCCTGGCAGTTGGCTCTGTGGGCATTCTAAAACATCCATCCAGAACCTGAGGTTCTTGTCCCCTTGGAGGATGTGGAGTGGCACCAGGAGTAAAGACTGAAGAAGGTGGCTGTTTACCTCCTTTGGCTTGACTTTAAACAACTTGCTGGCAGCTGTTTCCTGAAGAAGAAAGTTATAATCCACTCTGCCATCCAGGGCGTAATATACGTTTCCATCAGCAGGGATCCTCAGCTCTGGAGAGGCAGGGGCAGAGGCGTGGTAGGTGACACTCAAGTAATACACTACCCAACATCCCCCACAACTGAGAGCCTCTGCCAGCTCAGGTCTCACACACAGACCTGAGAGCCCCCGAATCCAGCTACTGTTGCACCAAAGACTCCCCACTGATTCCTCCCTGAGGACCCTCTATGCACAGGAGGTCCCCTACAGGAACACCTTTCAAGGAAATAGCCCCTTGTACCCCAGACCTTCTTAGTTCACGTTGGACCCACCAAAGACAAACAGCTAGAGTTTGTATCTGGATTGGTCCCCAAAGACTCATGTGTTCAAATTTTTCTCCCCACTGCAGCAATGATCACAGGTCAGTTTATGGAAAAGCACTTGATGGTGGGTGCCTCCACCTTGCCAGTGGATTCATCCACTCATACAGGGCTACACTAATTGGAGGGGTATGGTTTGGAGGTGTGTTGAGCGTAGGTGGAGGATGTCCACAGCAGGGCTGTGCCATCCAGAGATATATATTTCTCTTGAGTTCCCCACTTCTGCATTTTCTCCTCATGAGTCTAATTCTCATTCACATTTTTAATCAATTTATTGTTATACTTCTTGTTCGGCTTGTGTTTCTCCTTCTTGTTCTTGTTCTTCTTCATCTTCTCCTCATGCTTCTTCTTAAAGTCATCTTGACCTTCTTATTCATGGTCTCCTCCTTCAACTTATTTTCATTTTTCTACTTCTCCTTCTCCTCCTCCATGTCCTCCTTCTCCTCGTCCTCCTCATCCTTGTCCTCCTCCTCCTCGTCCTCCTCCTCCTCGTCCTCCTCCTCCTCTTTCTTCTTCTTCTTTCTCTCTCTCTCTCTCTCTCTCTCTCTCTCTCTCTCTCTCTCTCTCTCTCTCTCTCTCTCCAAGAAGAGTTTACAAGCTGTGAAGGGTTCTATTCTACCACACTCTTCTCTCTAGAAATGGCCTCTGGTCCTAAGTAAACTCAGTTTGCAATGAATAGAAAGATTGGAAGCCAGAAATGATTCTTCATTGAACTGCTTTTCTCATGTACTCATCTAGGTCAGGAAAGGCCACCAAAGTAGGCACCCTGTGGTTGTCTGTCTTCTTTGACACAAGACAAAGAAGCCTCTCTTCTTGGCCCCTTGTGGATAATAGCTTTGCAATGCCTCCTCAGGCCAAGGAAAGAACACATGATAGGCAGGTCCACAGCCCCTGGGGAACATGAAGAACCTGCAGATTTATGCCCCATCATTACACTTTGTTTTATGCACAAGTCCCACCATACTCATCCTGGGCACTGGGTCAATGCACACTGTGTTCTGGCTCCCAGTTATCGTGAGCCCACTGTGACTCACTGCTCCCTACCCTCTGATGGTTCCACTTACTCTGATGGTTCGAGAGAATTTGCAGAAGCTTGTAGTTTTCTGGGTCCTCCTGCTGGAGCAAGTGTGCATCTAAGGCCCTGCGGATGATGACTGGAGCCCTGTCCTGGCAGGTCACCTGAGCAGGGTTGGAGAAAGCTCATCAGAGAGGGAATTTGGGAGTAGCTACCCAGAGGACAGTGCTCAAGGACAATCAGAGACAAGTGAGCTCTCAACACAAGGGCACCATCTTGATACCCTGCTACCTGAGGCCTTCATGTGATCATGTGGGGGTCTTCCTATGAGCCTCTAGTCCAATCTTGGTACAAGAGTTTGCTTCAACCTGCTATGCCCTACAGGGACAAGGGAATAAGGACCAAAAGACTTTGTACAGACACACTCTAGTCCCATCAAGATGGGAGGAATGGTCCAGTGCACTTCCATATCCCTGCTCTGGTCTGGGATGCAGCTGCATTTTTGTATGGACCAGGCACAAACCCTAGGTGCTTTGGTCCTGACAGCCAGGGCACAACACACACTAGGACTCTTTAATGATAGGCATGGAAGCTGCTGGGCTCGAGAGTGTCAGTGCTTGCTAGGGTGTCAGGAGGTTCGGACCCAGCAGGTGCAGTGGTTCAACATAGCTCCCCTGGAGGTGGACACCAGAGTCTCATGATGGATACTCCACACCCAGGAAAATTCTGCAGAGAGAGCCGCTAAATCTCTATTCACATACATGCAAACTAGGACACTAATGGGGCCCTCCAAGGCCCCCAGTTCTCTGTGACCCACACCTACCCACCCTAATCATTCTACAATGGCTCCCTTCCCTTCAACCAGCAACATATCCCCTCCCACACACAAGAAAATGACTGCCAACTCCTGTGCTTCAACCTCCACGGTTCAATATACTCCTCCTCAATACCAAGGTCAGTAGAGGATGGCCTGTACCCTCGATATTTCTCTGACCTCCTCTGAACCCAGCACTCACTCCTGCACTTCTGACCTGCACATCCCAAAACACGCAGGCCCACTCGCACCCAGACCTGGCATGCTGCTGCTCTCCCGCCTCTCTCTTGCTCACTTTCTGCTCTCCTTCCTGACCTTCCAGAAGCTCCAGTTCAAGAAGACAGGCCTAGTCCAAAGTGTTTGCTGTGGACTCGGTCTTCCCCACTGTGGGCTCCCAGGAGACTCCCCTGCTCGAAGACTCACCAGGATGCTCCTATACTGTGTTGTCCTTTCCTTTTCCAGGTAGACGTGAATGAGGCACCTGCCTCTCATCCGCTTGTTATATTGGGGCCTTGGGGAGGACCGAGTAGAGACCCCTGATGTCCTGGACTCCGGCTCTGCCCCTTCCCTGGGAGAAGGCTCTGGCTCTGGGGTTGGCTGAGGAGCCGTGACAGGAACTGAGCTTGTAGCTAGAGGAGAAAAGATGCCAACATGACTGCCTTGCCCTGACCTTCCCACAGACAGACAATACCTCTGCTGCCAGGAAGAACTCAGGCCCTTGGCCCACACAGGACCTCTTTGCAGACTGGGGTCACTTCCTGAATGGACAAAGGCTTGTCCTAATTTCCAGCCCAACACCAGGCATACAGACTCCCTGCAGTGGGACAACAGTCGGACCTTTCCTCATATACCCTTAGGTACTCACCACAGTCCGCCTGGCTCTCAGGCTTTGCCTGGCTTGATTTGCCATCTTCAATTGCGGCCAGGAGGTGGTGTGCTTGGTGTTCCAGGTTCAAGCCTCCCAGCAGGAGCCACATGGATAGCAGCTGCTGCAGACTCAGAAAGCCTGGAGGCTGATGGGAAGCCTCGGAGTAGAGGTTCACCCAGGTCCCCAGGAAGGAAGGTGAGGCACTGTGGGGAGGAAGGTGTGGAGTCAGCAAAACCCTGGCCTTGCCTTCACCACGGCCTCCAGAGAAAACCTCTGACCCTACACTGGGGAGAGCAGTCTTTCCTCAGCCTTCCCAAGTCAAATCACCTTGCAGGTCCCTATTCTGGAAACAGGAGCCCACCCTCTTGACCCCAAGCCCATTCCATGTTGAAGTTGGTCCAGGGGTCCACCATAGTCACTGAAGAGGACAACGTGCACTTATGCCCCATGGAGTCAGGGATGCAGTCACATGTAGGATATGTACTCATGGCACCTGCGGTTTGAGGCTGACCCCCATGAAAAGGGACACAATGGCAGTCATTTGCACCCTATTTTTCAATGAATTATGAAATGTGACTGGAAACGTGTCTTCACACAGTGGGTGCTTTCTCCATGTTCATCAGTGAATGAGCCCAAACTGCTGATTCCCACATATCTCTGGGTGTGGGAGCCGCCATGTCCAAAGCCCCTGTCCAGCTATGTCCCAGCTAGGATGCTCTGTCCCACTATGGAAATTAACATGTCTTTATTAACCCAAAAGTGCTTTTCCCAAGGCCTGAGTTTTGAGACGCCTCTGGCACAGATCTACGTTCTTCACAAAGCCAATATCACACCAGAAAGACCACCTGGCCTCGCTGAGTCCACCTGGGAATGAGCTCAGTGCACACCATTGAGCTGTGGTGCCCAGTGTGTGGGGACTGCTCCACGGACCTCTGTGGATCAGCTGGAGTCAGGATGGTTTCTCTGCCTGAGAGCGGAGTTCACTCCCCTTGCAAGGCTGTGGCAGGCACCTCCAGGACTCGTCCCATTCGGGACTGACATTCCACTATGAGTGTGGTCCTCTATCTCATTAGGTATCACAAACCTTTGGGTCCCTGAGAGGTACATGGCAGCCCCAAGACCCAGGCATGAGGGGGCTACACACTTGGGCTTGGTGGTCTGGTGCTTACCTTGGGAACAAGAGATCCAGCACCTGATGGGTGGGGATGGAATCCCAGGAGATTAACCCCATGTTGCCGCTGAAATGTAGGTTCCTCCCACAAATGACAGGCAGGAGCTCATTCCTAAGCTGGTCCTGCCTGTAAGGTTCAAGGCTCTGTACCCTGAAGGGCTCCTCCGTGTTCTCATCATTTTCACCCTGTGTTGGGACCAAGAATGTTGGTTTAAAATGGAAATGGTGACAAACAGAAAAATGACTTGTGCCAATACACTAGAGTCAAAGCACAATGGGACAGTTCCCATCAGTACAAACACACACACACACACACACACACACACACACACAGTCAGAATAGGAGTCCTGGGCCATTCATCAGGGATCAGACTAGAGGGCCTGCTGGGCTCACCTGCCCTGTGCTACTCACTGTTACTCTTGAGCTCCTCTGCGACAATCGCCAGAGGCTCTGGCGTCTAAGATGAAGCCTCACCCAGTGCATCCACAAAAGGGCTAGTTGGCCCCCCTGAGATTCCTGGGAGCCTGAGGCTCGGCATTGTTTGCAACCACAGGAGAACATCCTTCTCCCTCCAGTTTCTCCAACCAAATGAGCTCGGATGGCTTGGTCAGTTAAGTGGGTGCCTGGATACCAGGGTTCCATGTTCTGTTTGATCCATTGTCAAGGCAATGATGTCATTTCCTGTGCCCATACCTGAGCCTCTTTTCACATAAGACCACTTTCAAAAGCCCTATGAGCTGCTGATTTCTCCTCCATGCCTAAACATCTCAGGTGCGCAGGTGTTCACCAACAACTACCCAAACATCCCCACCAGCATCTGCCCTGCTTGGTGCCACTAGAGTTCCAGCTTGGAGCCTTCAAAAATGCATTCACAACCAGTCCTTCCCTCTCAGCAGCTTTTGGACCCTGGTCCCATCATTGTGCAACTCATGGTGTGCCCAGTCTTTTCTGGAAAGTAGGGTAGCATCTAATCTCTAGGGTTTATTGTGTCTATTGGCCCATAACACCCTCTATTCTCTCTGAAACCAGAGATGGGACTCACAGGTGGCTAAAGCACAAATGTAGAGATGGGACAATCACAAGAAGGGCAGAGACAAAGAATGCACCCCAACTCAATCAGGCCTGTGTCCCACACAGGGACGTGGCCAATGTCCGTCCCATCGTGGCTGCAGTTCCCTCTCTACACCATGGCAAGTTGGAGGGGACTGAGATGCAGAGGCTGCTCCCCTCTGCCATACAACTTCCCAAGGCTTCTCCTAAGATTTCAAAAGGGCCAAGTGTGTCTAGTGTTGGGGTCTCACAGAGACTCCGAGGTACCACAGCATCCTGCTGCCCAGAACCGGTTCACCCCTCACCTCAAGGGGGCTCAGCCTCTGCATTCATGGGAATTGAAGTGGGTACAGGTGATGGGATATCACCTCCAAGACTGAGTTATGCCAAGTCTATGACCCCTGTCTGCATCCCTGTCTCCAGCACCACTCCCTTCTCTCTCTTTCCTCCCCAGAGCAAACAAATCCATTTAGCAAGTGTGTCCTGTGATAAAGACATGACAGTCACCCATCCTCTCATTGCAAAAACACTGAGGCTCAGCCAACATGGATCCTACCAGGAACACAGGCATAAACTCAGAGTCCGATCCTCCCAGCCCAGCCTCAGTGGAGCCTGGACTCCCAGCCTCCTGAGTCAAGGAAACAGAGGTGCCTAGCCGAGCCACCTTGGATGCAGCCACACACAAACTGAACTCATCAATGCCCCTTGCTCTCAGTTGTGAGTAAGAGGGGAGGTGGTGTTTCACAACCCTGGACATCAAGTGCAGTCTCCAGGCTTTGGGGTGTGCCCTGGCCTCTCTCTATCTGCCCAGGCCCTCCAACTCACACTGGCCTTTTACCCAACCTCCTCCTAGGGCCAAACTCAATCCTGCCTCTCAATTTCTTCTGCCTTCCCCAACACACTGCTCCGCAAAATGAGCAGGGCTGGCTCTCTGTTATCACGCTGGTGTCAGCAGCAATGCCACCCCACTGACATCATTCTGAGTCCCAACCTAGGCACTCCAGCTGTCCTTGCCACATGTGGCCCTGTTTGGGCTCTGGCTCTTGCTCTTTTCTTTCATGTGCATGTGTTTTGAGGTTTTGAGTTTCTCCCACTGCAGAACTGCAGCCGTGGCAGGGTAGAGCTCATGAAGGTGACATTCTGAGCCACATCCAATCCCATCAGGACTGTGAACTGGGGTGATGCTGGAACACAGTGATGAGTGAACACATGGGAGGTGGTTGGACCCACCTTGCCTCTGAGTGGTTTCCTTTCAGGACAGGAATGTAGGGATGGGAGCCCCTGGCGTGGGGTGCTTTGCACAAGGCGTGACCACGGGCTCTTTCCTGGCAAAAACTGGCTCCACTCAGCATGGAAAGCACTGTCATTCCTGGTGGCTAACAACAGCCCTGGACCCCAGAAAGGAACCCACACTCAAGATTAACGTCTGAGTGTGCGTGTCCTCGAGGAAATGAGGTCTCCTGATCCCAGGTGCAAAGGGGTAAGTCCTCTAACTCCAGGGGCCATGAAGGGACATCTGAGATTCCCTTGTCCTTCTTTCCCTCTCTGAACCCATGGTGTCCTCACACTAACCACAGTTAGGACCCTGGCCTCATTCCCCAGTTGGGATCATTAGGCTCCATAAAGGACAGTCTCTAAGATGCTCAGTAAACCACCACCCTCTGCACAACCCATAACCCTATTCACCCAAGAGGCAAGAGGATTTCTATTCAGGAAAACCAGGACAGGGAGAGCCTTTCTCAAGGACACAAGGACATTAGTGAGTGAGGGAGTGATTAATGGATGGAGAACTATTTCCACCACCAACTTCCAGGAGCATATATGGCCCTTTGGGCACAGGTACGGACCCTTTTTTTCCAATCAACTTTTTCAGAGAAGTGAGGCTGCCTTCTAGATGGCACCTCCACACTAAGGGGGTCTCCTACTTCTTCCACATGTACATATTGCAACGGGCCTCCCACTGTGCATCTGAGAACACTCTGTGGGCATCTGTAGCCTTTCAAGACCCCAGAAACCATGCGGGCACCCCAGCACCAGCAGAGCATTTGTGCACATCACAACAATCACCCCGGGTGAGAACTCTCCGTTCCACTCTGTACTAGGCCCTGCCATCTGTACTGATCAGTCCAACCCCTCTCCTTCCTGTTTCTTGATTATACTACCATGGTTCCCACACATGGATGCCAGGGTGCTTGTGGCCCCCCCAAACATTTGAGTTCCAGGAACAGTGGAATGTGTTTGGGAACTTCTGGATGACGGGAAGTCCCACCCTCCAGGGTTTCATCTTCAATGTAATGAGTGCAGAGGGAGCCAGGAGGGCTCTGTCAGGTAGAGAGAGGTGGGAGCTGATGGAGCCTCAACTAAGTGCCCAGGACTCTGGGTTCAGAGCTGGTGTTATGTGGAATTGTTGAGGGACGTGAAGAAAACCCAGCTCACTGTACACAGAGACAGCAGATGCCCTCACATGGTCAGGCTGCTGTGCTAATCAGAGCCCCAAGATGTTCCACAGGTGTGCAGGTGGGGAACCCACGTGCCAGCCCAGGCTGTTCCTGAGCACCTCTACCTGGATTCGGAGCACGTGACTCTGCATCAGCGTCCTCACATCAATGTATCCCGGCCCCCCACCCCAAAAGTTCTCTCAGAGACAGTGAGGTTCCACTGCTCTGGACTTGCCCTTTTCTCTGGGATTCTGGGGTTCCATTAATTAGGAGGTCACAACAATTCTCAGCACACAGGCTGAGCCTACTGAGATCCCAGGAGTATCCAGGCATTGCTTCTATTTATAGTCCATCATGTCCCACCACACTGTGGACACGTATTGCACTCACCTAAAGAAACCACCAGGCCCAGGGCCTTCGTGCCACTGGCCTGCAGACACCTGGAGGAACAGGCAACCTATAGGCTGCGTGGAACCAAAGACCCTAGATCCTGGGATCTGAGCTGGACACACAGCTCATGTGCACACAGTCACCACCGTCACCGAGAGTGCAATTGAAACACCCGCAGAGTTAGCAGTGGACCTGATATGCCCACGAGTGGGGGTGAACTGCATCCCTTGAAAATGATCGTGTCCAGAGAAAGGCAAATTTTGTAGGATTTCACTTATCTCAGATTCTCAATTATCAGGTTCATAAAAAGATAAAGTACAATGTTCTTTTCCTGGGCCTCAAGGGCACTAGAATTCTGCATTGATGGCAAGAGTATGTCCACGTGACTTCTGGAGATGCATGGTGGTGACGCCTATACACCAACATGAACATGCTTAATGCCACTCAACTGTGTCCTCCAAAATGGTTTAATTACAAAACAGATGTTCGGTGTCAATTACCACAATGTAAACCCTTGGGAGACTGCTGATTGACTCATCTTAGCGTAAGTCAATGAATAAAGGTCCTAAGGTGCGAAGCTACAAAATGAGGGATGAGCATGGATGAGGATGGGCGGGAGAATCCTCCCCCTCTAACACAATTAGGGAAGGATGTGCTGCCCTCAAGTGGCTGGGGGGCCTGGGATCCTGCCACAGAGGGGGATTCCAAACCTCACATCCCCTGACCCAGGCCAGAAGACCAGGTAGAGTCCAAGGACCCTGGGGTGGCCCAATGGCAATAAAGGTCAAAAGGAACTGGGATCTGCCTGGACCCTCAATCCCCTACTCTGAGCAGGGCTGCATTATGAGGCCAGAGGCCATCCACAGCAATCTGCCTTTACAGGAAAACAGGGACTGCAGGCTGCCTCTGGCTCACTGACTCAGGATGGTGTTTTCATAAAGCAAGACCACTTCCTCACATTTGACCAGCAGCTCATGCGCTGACAGCACAATGGCTGGCTTGACTCAGGCCCTGAGAAATGAAATAGAAAATTCATAGCAAACCCATCTTCAGCTCTTCCACATCATCAGGGGGTGTGATTCATTTCCATCAACAAAGATGTCTGAAATGATGTCTAAACATGCTGGGGACTCACCTCCGTGTGGAACTTTTCAGGAAAAAGGGGATCAAATCTCATGAAGCAACTCTTCTCTCCTCTAGCCCATGGGCAATGCAAGGAACCTGCATGTTACCAGAGGCTCACTCTCTCTTCTCATGTCTTCTGGAAAGGATTCATGAATGCTTCCTTCAAGGTGAAGCAGAAGCCTGCATTCCCAGCTGCACAGAAGTGTTTGAGGGCAGTGTCTCCCTTAAAACCCAAGAAGAAAAACAGGTCATTAAACAGGCACATGGATTAGAGTACATGATCAATGATCCCTCCTCCCTGAAGCCTTCCACATGCCCACCTTCCACATTCACAGAGAAATGCTTGGCCATTCTCAAGACCAGGAGACCATGATGCTCATCACCAGGACGTCAATAGGAACATGAACAGAGCAGCATGGATTGCACAAGGTGGCACACCAAGGATCTGCAGCACAGCTGCTAGAACACCAGAGCTGAACTTCAGTATTGACTTTCTGCCACCTGCCGAGTACGATGGTAATGTCAAGCACAACATGCAGATATGCAAGTAGTGGGTGACACGGTGCATCCATTCACAGAAGTGGGCAACATCTTCATTGGAACAAGGAAGTATCTTATCCTTACTCATCAAAATCATCACAAAGAATAAAATGGATGCAAGACTTCTCATTTCACTATCATGTAGCTGTTGGATTTCCCTATTAAATAATACCTCCTCCAAAATAAAAAATATCTCAGATATGTGTCAACTATTCGATGGATGACATTTTAAAAACTAGGCCTTTCCTTCATATTTATGTATGGTATAGCCCTGCCTAAGGCTCTTTGAGAAAGGAGCACATAGAATTGGATCTTTGAAAATCTCACATTTGCTGATAAATATTACCGACAATGTCAGGCATGGCGAAGTGAAAAGTGGGACTTTGGATACTCAAAGAATGCTATGTTGTGAGATTGGTGTCTCTGACTCATAGACAGCATGTGGTTTCTATGAAAGCTGGTGAGGGAGCAGGAGTAACGAAGCTCATGGAACAGATGACCTCAGGGAATACTGACAGATAGGCCAAACTGGAGAACATGTTCCAGCTAACATTGGTATTTGGGCTCCTGAGCCCAGTCCTGTTTTAAAAAAAGTTGCAGACAGGCAGTGTTCATGTACAAAATGTCTACCATGTAAAAGTGGGTAATTGAAATGTCATCTAGGTACACATCTGATAGAATGGTCTGCCAACCTATGGATTTCATTCTAACAAATAAAAAGAAAAACACAGACATGAGACAAAAAGATAAAACCTTGTCTTCACCAGGATGCCTAAAAATAAGTTTTATTTGCCTCATGCAAAGAGCTTTCAATAGAACTTCTGATTTCTGAATGAACCCATTCAATTTTATAATGCACAGATCATAAGGTTTTCTTTACAGAATATTCTCTTCTTCTTCTTCTTCAAGCCTCACATAGAAAATGTCTCACAGGACATAGGAGGGGAATGACCCAAAGGATGAGAGAATGGCTGGAACCGTTCTCAAATGTGCCCATGTAGCCTAAAGTTTGAAGGCACCTAATTGTACTCTAAAACAATGATGAACCTATTTGATCCATTAATTAATAAATAGCACCGCTTTACCACTTGAACCAAATCACAGAAAAATGGAAACAGATGATCGAATTCCTCTTCTCCCATCACCTCCTGGCCCAGACTCTCCCCAGAGGTGGCTCTGGTCATCTGTCTATTAGGGAGTCACCCGTGGTCCCCTATCTCTCAGAAAAGAAAATCACCTCAGCTACTGTCCCTAAAGCCAAGTGATGGCTGCGGTTTCCACACCGTGTGGATCTGGAGAGATGCACAGTGCCGCTGGACCAGCCTATGTTCAGGGCTGTGTCTGTGTCCCACAGCTGAAACATGTGGTCCAGGGTCTTCTTTCCACCCACAGGTCCTAAGAACTTGCAGTCAGCACGTGCCTCCTTATTCACTGTGGCCACAGACTTCCTGCCAATGGCCATTGCATTGTACACGTCTTATAATTTAACACGGCATTGAAATGAACTTCCTTCTGGGAGCTTCCCAGGGCACGTCCCAAGACCTGAATTTCTGTGTTGTAGGGAACATAGCATTCGTGCATTTTTTAAGTTTCATGGATAATGTTAAATGTGCCTCCAAAGTGTATGAAAAAAGCTTATCTTCCTATCCCCTCCCAGCACATATTATCAACATCCTTAATTTGGGTAAAAAATAAATAAATAAAACACATCATTTGAGCCTGTGTTCATCTTCTTGCCAGCTGTGTTCCAGTGACCTCCTCCCGTGCATAGTGCTCATCTGTGTTTCTCCTCGTGCCTCCTATTCTACTGGGTTGCCATTTCCTCCCAATCGGTCCCTCTGTTTTGACAATGTTTGGGGCATATTTCGTTGGAGAGTAGTTTCTAACGTGGATGGTCAATTGAACCATCTTGACAGCTTTGGGTTTTGAGGATTGAAGCCAACCCTCCCCATTTCTAGGCCACAGCCTCTTCTCCTAGATTTCTACCAGTATTCCAGTAAATATTTCATTGAATTTGGTTGGTCTCTGTGTCTGGGTTCAAGACTTAGGTCCTGCACTTGCTAGCAGGGACATTGTGCTTTCTGGTTTGTTGTGTTGGCTTCTTGGGGACACTGTGAGGATCAGGTAGGCAAGGCAGGTAGAGTGGCTGGCCTAGAGCATGGCCCAGAGGGAGCGTTTGATCAACATTATTTGTAAAATGACAGCTGTCAATTATCACAACCAACATGAAAGGCCATCCTAACAATCATCATTATGAAAATATTGGTCACAATAATGTTTTCTACTTCTATGGTACATCTGTATTATACTCTCCATGAGTGAGGTCACAGGCCATGTGTCATTGTGTGCCTGCTTCTGTCATTTAGCCTGGAGGCCCCTGGCATAGTTTGCGCTTCAGGACTGGAAGCTCTTTTACGATACAGTTTTCAAGTGGCCATTGGTCGCCTGATGATACTCCATGGGGTCATCTGAGCCTGGCTTGCATCTGGCTCCTGCAACCAACATCCTGTTTTGCTAGAAACTCCATCGAAAGAGGCTTGGAACTCCTGCTCTCTTGTTCATCTCTGAAGTTCTGCCATTTCTTCTCAGATGGCTCCACAAACCTTTCAAAACCCTCCCCTGCTCCAGGGCTTTGAAGCGGTTTCTTTGGAAGCTTCTGCACAGGGTTAAGGACAAGCCATTCCTCACATGCTCCTTCCACAGGAGGAAGAGAGGGGCCAGAGGGGCCACAGGGAGCAACCTCCTGCTCTGTTCCAGGCAGCCACTTCCAGGCTGGGGCTGCAGCCTGGGGCTCTCAGGACGGCTCTGGCTAAGGGGGAAGCCCTACCCAAGCCTGGGTCACAGCCTCCCATGCCCCAGGGCAGCTGGTGAGCACTGGTAAAGGGTGGAGGGGAAGGCTTGCACCCCAGGAGTCGGGTCTGGACAGCATTCAGGTGGGAAGAGACCACTGGTCACCAAGGGGATGTGAAGCAGGGGGTGACCCAGGGCAGCCATGAGATCTCCTCTAAAGACCACTGTGGTCCCAGCACTACAAAGGGACTGAGTGACATTATTACTCTTCCCTGTTTTAAGGACAGAGGTGTGGAAGGGATTCCTGAGAGTCACAGAAAACGTGGCTCACAGGTTTCATTTTGCCATCTAGGAGTGACCTTGGCCGCACTGGTGGCAATTCCCCGGAACTTTGATGAGCCCCCTGGCATCCTCCCAGGCCCAGTCTCTGGGGCAGACAGCTGCTCTGACTGCTCTCCCTGGACCTGAAGATCACATGGGGTTTTGAAATTCTTTTTGTTGCCGCACCGGGCATTGAACCCAGGGCCTTGCACATGCTAGGCAAGTGCTCTACCGCGGAGCTCACCCAGCCCTGAGGGTGACAGGTTTGGAGAGCATTTGCTACCTGAGTCTTGGTGAGGTGAATCCTCATAGCCCTGAATTCAGCACGTTTCTCTACCAGCTGCGTTTGCAGGGTTAAGATCTTAGCTTGAGTTTTGATTTCCCTTATTTCTTCACTTCTCTCTCTCTCTCTCTTTTGGTACCAGGGGTTGAACCAAGGGGTGCTTTACCACTGAGCCACATCCCCAGCCCTTTTTAAAATACTTCATTACAGACAGAGTCTCACTGAGTTGCTCAGAGCCTCACTAAATGGCTAAGGTTGGCTTCAAACATGCCATCCTCCAGCCTCAGCCTCCAGAGTGTCTGGGATTACAAGCATGTACCACTGCCCCCTAGCTCTGCACTATTCTTAATCAGAGAACCTGTGGGGCTATGTTTACTAGGTATGAATTGAGTTGCCCTCCAGAGAAAAGAAAAAGTAACAAAGCTTTGCTGTGTGGGCAAATCAGGGATGACCCCAGGACAGGGTCAGCTTTCTCTCCAAGGAAACCCCACTGCCAAAAAGGAGCCCCTTGGCCAACGCAGTGGTGCACTCCTGGAATCCCTGCACCTCGGGAGGCTGAGGCAGGAGGATCAAAAATTTCAAAATCAGCCTTAGCAATGGCAATGCACTAAGCAAATCAGTGAGACCCTGAGCCTAAATCAAATTCAAAATTGGGCTGGGGATGGGGTTCAGTGGTCAAGCATCCCTGAGATCAATCACTGGTACCACCCCCCGTGAAATAAAAGAGCCTCTGCTAAGGACTTCCATGTTGGCTGAGGCAGCTGCCTACAGTGGGTGTCCTGCAGAATGCAGTCAATCTCCCCAGGCCTGGGCTGTGGGGAGGGGTTGGCCCGGAGACCAGGGGTTAGCCCCCAGCTAATGATCACTTGGTATTGTGGTTTGGATGTCAAATGTCCCCATTGCCCATGTGCTAAAGGCTTGGTCACCAGCCTGTGGCCCTTGGGACATAATGGAAACTTTAGTAGGTGGGGCCTCCTGGAAGGAATGAGATCATTAGGGGTGTGACCTTGAGGGGGATATTGGGACCCAGCCCAGTCCTACCCACCCTCTTCCCAGTTACCCAGAGATGAGCAGCCTCCTCTGTCATGTGCTCCAGCTGCCAGGATGTCCTACTGTGCTGCCACAGGCCCAAAGCAACAGGGCTAAGGTGCCATGGACTGAGACCTATGCAGCCGTGAGCCAAAAGAAACCCTGTTTCCTTTTAAGGGGATTCTCTCAGATGCTTTGTCACAGCAACAGAAAGCTGACAGCACCCTTGGTCTGTGCCCCTGCTTTATACATAGGGATGCTGAGGGCCCACAGGAAGCCGAGCAGCCCCAGGTCACATGGTCCCGTAAAAACAATTATTATCCATTCATTCACTGACTACATGGCAGGAGCTGGACTCCAGATCTCAGTGTTTGAAAAAGTTGTGTTTCCTTCCTGCCCCTTAGTCCCTCGCTCTCTCTTTTTGTATGAATCCAAGAAGGACCTTCAGGAGATTGCAATGCCACCCAGTCATCCTAGCCAGCTTTGTACTTGAACATGAAGTTCATGGGATGTTTCTGCTTCACATTGTGTTAGTCACTAGTCATCAGAGAGCTCTGTGCTTTCACCTACAGAGTGCCACCCCACTTCCCTGCTGCAAGGGCTCTTCCTGCCAGGTCACCTGCTGGATGGAGGGCACTGCCCAGTGCCCTAGATCTCTCCTGAATGTCCTGTGACCAACCCACTACAGGCCAGGCAGACATCCACAGAAAAAAACAGCGAGAGGGTCTGGCGCCCCCTGCAGAAAGCACCGCCGTCCAGGTACTGTTATATAGATGCCCACAGAACATTCCTCAAACCTGCAGCAGCTTGGACTGCATCCAAATGCAACCACAGGCCGAGCACAGTGCCACCCACCTGTGATAGAGTGACTCAGGAGGCTGAGGCAGGAGGATTGTGGGTTTGAGGCCAGGTTTAGCAACTTATTGAGGCACTGTCTTAAGATAAAGAATTAAAAGGGCTGAGGATGTAGCTCAGTGGCAGAGCCCCTGGTCCAATCCCCAGTACCAAGAGGAGGTGGAGATACCAGAGATGGGAACTTCTGAGTTGGGTCAATGATAACTCCAAGTCCAATGACACTGAATGCACAGGGGAAGCTTTAACCCGCAAAAGAAAAGGAGGAAGGGAGCTTCAGCTCCAGGTAAAGGACTAGGAATTGAACCCGGGTGCCTTACCACTGAGCACACCCCAATCCTTTTTATTCTTGTTTTGAGAAGGGGTCTTGCTACATTGCTGAGGGTCTCACAAAATCACCAAGGTTGACCTCAAGTGATCTTCCTGCCTCAGCCTCCCGAGAATCTCTGGGATTGCAGGCATGCACCACCATGCCCAGCAAGAAAGGAACTTTTATCAGTGCAGCCACACGGGGAAGGCAGGGGACCCACATCTTAGCTTGTTTTCAGGGGGTGACAATGACTTGGAGCTTTTATAGAGAGGGGAATGAGGGCAAGGGCTTGGGCTTTGCACAGCTGCCAAAGCAGGTGGTCCTGACCAGTTGAGGTCTGTCCATCTTCCCAGGATTGGCCAGGTGGTGCCTTGTCAGGAGAGCTGTGTCACCTGCTTTGGCTCTCAGATGCACATCAATCAGACCTTGTTCCTGGGACATGAAACAGACTGCATGGGGGTGGGGGTCTGGATTCTGAATTAAGAGCAACTTTCTTCTGCTGAAAATAGAGACGGGCTGCAACCCTACTCCCACCTCAGGAGCCAGGAAAGCTAAGATGGGTCCTGGCCTTCCTCAGGCCTGGGCACAGGCCATCTGCCTAGGCATTTTCTGTGTTTTTCCCATTTTTGCTTTTCTTCAGGCCAAGGAAATTCACGTATGTAGATCACTTGGGTTTTGTTTCTATAAACTGTAACCACTTCTGTGGGTCAGGGGCTTCTTCCAAGCCTTCTGGCTGCTTCTCCCCAGTTTGATCAAAGTTCTTGATTTTTTCCTTTTTCTTTCTTTTTTTTTTTTTTTTTCCTGTTCCTTGTGCTGGTGGGCACTGATGAAGCCAGCAGGGTCCAGTAACAAATCCAAGGTGACTCAGGCAAAGGGGATGGATGGGCCATATATTGAGGCAGAGATGCTGCCCTTCTAATTCTGCCTTTAGCCATCCATTGGATGTCGGTGGGTAGAGGTGGAGGGCTGGAGTCCTCCTTACAAACTCCCCAAGACTCAAGTCAGCAAACACTGAAAGCCCTGTGGCCCTCAGGGACAGGGCCCCAGACAGTTCCTCGGTGCCTCCCAAAGGCTGCCAAGGGAGAAGTCACTTGGGGCCCGACTCCAGGAGGATCATCAAGGGGCGGGACAGGGGGACTTCAGGTAAAAAGCTGCAGCCAGCTCGCCCTAGGACCCCAGCTCTCACCAGCCCCACCCCGTTCCTGGACAGAAAGGTTTCCTCGAGCATCCTCACTGGGTGTCCCTGCAGCAGGGCCCCAAGACTGCCCTGGAAAGGGATCAGTCAGGTGGGAGCGACCGATTTCCCTGATATATGCTGCTCAGCACCAGTATCCCCTTCTCTAGGCTCGGCAGAGTCCCCTGAACCTGCAATGTTCCCAGATGTGCCTGGCCTGCAGCCCTGGCTCTGAACCAGCCTCGTGGAACACTGGGTGCACAGTGGAGGCCCGTGTGGAGTGTCCTCCTCCCAGTGCGCACCTCCTACTCATCCCTTGGCACATCCCCAACCCTCTTTGCTCCCAGGACCCCTCAACTTTCTTTCCAAAGGCCTTGGAATCCCCAAAGGATTGATGCATCAGGGAAGGGACCTGCATCTGGGGGCACAGACCTCGCTTTGGCATCATGTTGCCTACGTGGTACTTACACCCCTGAAGATCTCGCCCAGCATTTGAAGCAGGATCGATTTAGCCACGCAGCAGGTAAGCACTGATAAGCTCAAAACATTGCATGGACAGGAAAGAGATTTCTTCTGCAATCAATTTCTACATCATAGTCTTCAGTAAAGGAAGAGACCACTTGGGGGCTTCTCTGTCCCCTGTTGGTTGTAGCTAATTTCAAAAAACAGTTTCAATGAAGGGCAGCAACCTGCACATTTCAAGCACACTCTGCTGAGTTCCAATACTATGCATCAGCTGTGAGGGCACCACAATCAATGTAAACAACATGTCTATCACCCTAAAAGTTTCCTCCTGCCTCTCTGCAATCCCTTCACACCTCCACCATCCCCCCTCACATCTCCAGGTGACCCCTGATCTGCTTTTTGTTACTATATACTTTCTAGAAGTTTCAATAAACGGAATCATACAGCATGTTTTATTTTTTTTTTTTTAAATCTGGCTTCTTTCAACATAATTATTTTGAGCATCATCAAGGTTAAGTGCCAATAGCTCACCCTTTCCTATTTTTGAGTGATCAACTGTCTCATAAGGTGGGCCTGGGGAGTCTGCATCCACTCACCTGCTGATAGACATCTACACTGTTTCCAGTTCTTGTCTATAAACAAAGCTGCTATGAAAATGTGTATACTAGTCTTGGCAAAGGCAGGTTGTAATTGATGGATTTCTGGAGGCTCAGTAGGCAAGTTGAATATTGAAAACTCCAGGGAGGGAACCCAGTGGGCAGAGCTTGTTCTGCAGAGTGATGTCCTGAGTTTAACCCCCAGTACCAAAAAAAAAAAAAAAAAAAAGAAAAGAAAAAAGAAAGAAACAGAAAAAAGAAAAAGAAAAACTCAGAACCACCGCCAGATCACAGGGGCCCTCCACCTTTGTGGGTTTCAGCTGCAGGAGTTCAGTGTTCCCACTGAGACTGTCTCCAGGTTCCTCATGTTTCTGGACCTTTCTGACATATGCCAGAGCATTCTGTTCCTAACAAGGCTGCCCTCTAGAGAAACTGCTTTATCAGAGTCTAAACAACTGGGAATCACCAGAGCCTGTGTCACCTGGGGGAAGGCAGGCAACCAGCTCCAGCACCCTGAGTCCTGCTGTTCCACCTAAGAGGGCAACAGGGAGAAGCACTAGGGACATTCCCAGCCCAGGATGCAGGCTCAGGAGACAGGGACCCGCTGGAGGGGCCACAGAAAGCTTGCCTCCCACTCCTGGACACTCCTCAAGGCCTATTTCCACGAGCTCCCTTCCCCAGTGCTAGAGTTACAAGGCAGACTAAAAGGCAAAGGCCTGAGAGAGGAGCAAGCACGGACACTAGACTCCCACCAGGAGGGATGCTGGGACCCTCAGACCAGGAACCCCTCAAACAACCACGACTAACCTGCCAAGGGCTCTCATGGAAAGACAGAGAACAGGCACCAGCAGAGGGGACAAGGCAGAAAGAGATGGAGACACAAAATGGTGGGACACAAATGAGGAAGAGCTTTGATGAGCTCATTAACATACTGGACTCCACTGAGCAAAGAATGTCTCAGCTTCCAAAACACGAAAGCAAAGCAAGATAGGGAGAGGGAGAGGGAGAAGAGGGAGAGGGAGAGGGAGAGGGAGATGAGGGAGACAGGGAGAGGGAGATGGAGAGGGAGAGGGAAAGAGAGAGAGAGAAGGAGGGGGCAACAAGGGAGAGGGAGACAGGGAGAGAGAAAGGGAGACAAGCAGAGGAGTGGGGGAGGAGAAGGGAGAGGTAGAGGGGGAGAGGGGGAGATGGAGAGGGAAAGGAGGAGAGGGAGAGGGAGAGGGCGAGAGGCTGAGGGGGAGGGAGACAGGGAGAGAAAGAACCAACATCTAAGAACTGTGGGAAGATAAGAGGTGTCATGTAGACAAGATGGGAATCCACGGAAGAGGAGAACTTCCCAAATTAGTACCAAATCAAAGTGGCTCAGAGAACTTCAAGCAGAAGGAACAACAAAACAACTCCACCCAGCCTCAGCCTCCAGGAATCCAAACTGCAGCACCAAGAGAAAGCCAAGCCAACACCAAAACAGAACCACCATCAAACACACACACCCTAAAGGGGCCAGTGGAAGAAGCCCTGCCTCTGGGAACAGAGACACAATATATCCAACTGCTCAGAAAGTATTCAAGGAAGAGCGTGGAGCAAAACACTTAGAAGTGTTGAGGTGAAAGCCCCCCAACCTACAGCCATGTCCTGAAAACTCAGCCTCAGAGTGAAGAGAAATAGAGACTCTCAGACACACCACGGAGGGACTGTGTCACCAGGAAGCTGCCTGGCAAGAAATGATAAAAGAAGTCCTTTAAAAGAAAAGGACCATGATCCCGGCCAGAAAGAGACTTACATAGAAAAGAATAACAACTTAAGTTTTCTTGGATAAGTTTGTTCAGAACAAAATTAACAAATGTCCTCGATGAGAACTGTATATGTACATGTGAGATGACAGTGTGACGCGGGGTGGCAGAAGCACCAGGAATGCTTTGTTGCTGTGAGGTACTGACACCAGTCTTGACCCGGCAGTGTCATCCGAAAGTGGACCTGGGTTAGTTATCAGTATACACTACAACCACTAAAAAAGGTTTTTAAAAAGAAGTATAACAGGTGTGCTGAGAAATGTGAGTAGATGGAATCAAAAGGCAGGAAAAGAAGAGACAGACAAAAACAGGCACAAAGAACCAGGGCAATTACACAGAACGGTACCAAGCACAGCAGATGCTATTTCAACTGGATCAATAATCACATTATACGTCAGGGGCCTAAACGTACCAATTATCAGAGATTATCAGAGGGGTTCAAAAAACAGGTTCCAACCCTTTGGTGTCTAGAAGTCCACTTAAAATATACAGTAGTACCCCCACCCAGGGATACATCCCGAGACTCCCAGTGGATGCCTGAGCTGCAGATGGCACTGAGCCCTATATACACTGTTTCCCCCTATATCTACATTCTTATGACTGTTATAAATTAGGCACAGGAGGAGATTGACAATGGTAACTAATAGTAAAATAGAATAATTTTAACATAATTCAATAAACTTCCCACCATCGCTCCCCTTAAGTTTTAAGTAAAATCAGGGGTATGTGAGTGTCAGCACTGATACTGCAACAGTCCATCTGATAACCAAGATGGCTACCAAGAGTGAGTAACAGGCAGGGAGCGTATACAGTGTTGACACACTGGACAAAGGGACGATTCATACCTCAGGGGGACAGTGCGAGACTTCATAGCATTACACACAATGAAATATAATTTAAAACTTAGGAAATTTTTTTATTTCTGGAATTTTCCACTTAACAGTTTGGGACTGCAGTTGACCACAAGTACCTGAAACCTTGGCGAGCTGAACCGTGGGTACGAGGGGACCACCGTAGATTAAGAGTGAAGTGTTGAAGAGGGAAACACGGGACCAACTCTAGTGAAGGAAAGCAGTAGTCACTGTATGAAGCTCAGACTATATTAACTACGTGCAAGGAAAACTGCCAATCATATAGAGGGACACCACCTGAATGATGATGGGACAGTTCTCCAAGATGTACCATACTCAGGGAGCACGCACTGTACGGCAGAACATTAAAATACTTGAGAACTGCGGGGAGAGGTGGAGACGGGACCAGCCTGCTGCCAGAAGTGGACAGACCCTGAAGGGGAACACCAGGAGGACAAAGTTAAGCTCAACAGAACACAGCACAGTGCGCTGACAGGATGTGCACAGGTGTTCAGAGGGCTTGCACTTAGTGCGGTCTAGGAACGGCTGCTTTGAACTTCCCAGGCTTCTCTTTGGGGCCGCCTGTTCCTTGTTCCCCTTCTCCTCTTTTTCTGCCTTCTCTTGGATTGAGGGTTTTTTGAGTTTGTTCTGTGGTGCGGGGGATGGAACCCATAGCTTCCCACATCGATGCAAGCAATCCACCACTGAGCTGGGTCCCAAGCCTTTTTTTTTTCCCCCCAAGAAAACCATGTCTTTAAAAGCTTTAAAAACAAATAATGCTATTTTGCAAATATGACTTTGCTTAACGAGGGCCACCAACTTACAGCACTGTGATGTCAGGAACACAGAGTGTGCAGGGAAACTAACTAATGCTGCTACAGTTGGGAGATTGGCTGCTGTTGCTGACTGAAGTGTGGGTGATACACATTGGGACTTGTGACCCATCAGATCAGCATAAGTTAATGGTCACCCAACTCCCTGCACAGGCTTGGGTCTGATCACATATTCTGCCTGGATAGATATTTCAGCCTCTTTTGTATATAAAAGACACACACATACTCTCTCTCTCTCTCTCTCTCTCTCTCTCTCTCTCACTCACACACACACACACTCTCACACACTCTCTCTCTCTCTCACACACACACACACACACACACACACACACACTCACACTCACACATACATGTATGTCCTGTCATACAAACATGTAAAATTGTCTGCAAGGGCACACATTAAATAAACAAGTATTACGCGCCTCAGGCAATCCTATTCACTATAAATACATACACATTTTTTTGCATTTTGTTTTTTTTGTACCAAATTTCTACATTATCTAGCAACTTGCAAAAGAAAAGTTTATTTTTTTCTGATACAAAATGTCTCTAAAGACTCGTTATGTTTGGACTTTAATCAAAGGATATGTATAATCAACAAATCAAGAGCATTGTATGTTTGCCCAGCCCTTTCTGAGACAGGGTCCTGCTAAGTTGCTGAGGCTGCACTTGAACTTGGGAAACTCCTGCACAGCCTCCTGAGCAGCTAGGATTACAGGTGTGTGCCACTGCACCAGCACAATGAGTTATTTTTAAGATTGCACCTCATTCTCTTTGCTGGCTTAATAGCTACAGCTCTGTGTCACGCTAGTGACTCCTTTACAATAGGGTTTAAGTGCACATCTTTACCTTAACCAGTCCACCTTCAAATGACCCCTTGAGAGAACCAGGTGACAGCATATTTCCAGGACTCCTGCCTGGTCTCTGTGTTGTTATCATACATTGCACATCTACATGTGTAAAAAAAATGTTGGCATTAATTGTGCTTTAACTACTCTATTGTCTTAAAGGCAATAAACTGGGGGACTGTGACAAGGGCCTACCTGGGTAGGCAGAGGATTGGGGGAGGATGGGGGCAGAGAAAGTATTCAAAGAAACAGGAAATGATGATCTGCCCACGGAGGAGGAACATGGTGGGTCACACCCCTTACAGGGGCCTGTGTCCACAATACTAAAGCATCTTTACAACTCAATGATAAAAACACAAATAACTCAATTTTTCAAATGGGCAAAAAGAGGTGAAGAGACATTTCTCCAGACACCACACAAGAGGTGTCAAGCGTGTGACAAGAGGTTCCTGCTGCTGGCACTTGATGTTCAAGTTGGAACAATGAGGCACTTCCTGCCACCAGGGCAGCCTGGGCCCTGCTGGAGGTGGGTGCAGCTGTGAGGGACAGGGCAGGAGGTCACCTCCCAGGGATGGGTCAGCCCGAGCGGGCGTCGGGCACAGCCACCACAGCCCTTCATGTCCCTGTGCACATTACCCCTGGGTGGGTCTTTTCCTGTCTCCCTGCTCCATTTGCTTTTGCTGGTTTCATGGAGTATTTAAAGTAGTCTTGAACTGAGGTCAGTACATAATGTCCCTGTCACACTGCCTGGCACAGATCACGTGATCAATAAATCAAAACTAGAATTATTTATTTGTAAATAAAGAAGGTTGAAATTACCTCAAAAAAGAAAAAAGAGGTGACACAGCAAGATGTGACGGGGGAGTCCCAGGCGCCTAGGGCAGCAGGCACGGTGTTGCAGTAGGGGAGCCAGGTGGCAGGAAGGTCAGGTGGAGGCCCTCTTGAGACCTGACCAAATAGAGCGCTTCATTCCCTGTGCAGCCTTCACCTCTTCCCAGTCCAGCCTGATGTCGGGAACCTCCTCTTCTGGCTCAGGATCCTTCCTCAAGGCCCCCCGGGGGGAGGCGACCAGGATGGGCAGGGGGCCACATTCCTCCCGGAATTCCACCACATGGAGACCTTTCTTGTCGGCCAGCTGTTGGTGGGTTTCCTGGGCAAGACCAAAGTGAGAACAGCAGTTAGGTCTCCGAGGGTCCCTGTGGCTATAGGAGTGAGAGGCACCACCACAGGGGTGGGGTGGGGGTGGGAGTGCAGAACCCACCAGAGAGCTTGGGGGAAAGAGCAGTGCCAGCTGATTCTGGGTGGTTAAACCACAGTGGCTGTCACAGGGGGATGCCTCAGCCCACCTTCCCACCCCAAACTGGGGTACGCCAGGCCTCGCCTTCCAAACTCCCTAAGCACGTGCTTGCCGGGCCAAGCACCAAGCCTGAACCTGGTGGAGCCCTGAGATCTAACAACCAAATCACAGGAGGTCCAGGGGGGAAAGGACATCAAGGACTCCACGGGTGCTCAACCCTGGAAACACTATGGGACAAAACACCTGACTTCTTCAACATAACAGCAGCAAGGGGGGAAGAGAGAGGGACAGACCAAGAGAGACTTAAAAGACACAGGAGAAACTTTAGAAGTGCTGACATCTTCTCAACTGGATTGAATCAAATCAATGGGATTGAATCAAAAACTGTGTAAAAAAAAAAGTTTTTAAATCAGACGAATGGATAGATTTGAATGAACAGATTCGATACTTGATAATACTGAGTCATGATATTTAGGAATGGTAAGGGTACCATGACATTTTTTTTTCCCCAGTGCTGGGGATCAAACCTGGGCCTTAAGTGTTCCTAGCAAGCGTTCTACCATAGAAGTAAACGGATCCTTTAGATCCTCTAAAGGATCAGAATCCGAAACCACTTCTCAGGTTTCTGATTCTGATCCTTTAGAAATACACTGAAATATTTACGAATGAAATAAAATGGGACCTGAGATTTGGTTCAAAACGACTCGGTGAGGTGATGTTGAGAAACAAGATTAGCTCTGGTTGGGCAGCAGAGCCCTGGGGTCACTGCAGCAGGTGGCCGTGGGAGCCCCTAGGAGACCCTCAGCACCTTGGTCTGCAGCATAGCCAGACCTGCTCAAACCCCAGGGAAGGTTACCTGGCGGGAGAGCCCATGGAAGAGGCCCCGGGTGAGGTTGAGCATGTTGACGGACCCAGAGACCTCGGCATACATGTCCTTGATGCCAATGAGCCGGCAGATGGTAATGATGGCCCTGTGGCAGCGCAGGCCGTATCCTAGGAGACAGGAAATGGACTGAGCACCTGCCAGCATGCTGTCTTTCGTGTGGCTCTGGGTTTAGGGAATGACATTTTGGCTTCACCACCCCCAGCTAGTGTGACTTCTAGGACGACATTTATTCAATGGTATGTACAAAAATTAAACAGAATATCTACCTTAAACGTAGTGGGGGGGAAACCACGATGTTACTTACATTAAAACTTTAGTGCCTGAAAACTCTTGGCCCTCTGCCCAGGCCAGCTCCCGTGTCCATGCCTGGTTACCATCAAGGGAGACGCCTGTCCTCACCCTCCTAGACCACTCAGCTGCCCTGGCAGCGACACCACTTCCCTCTCCTGGGAACACCTTCTGGCCTAAGTGGCAGCGTCTCCTGAATTGGTGGCTCCTGGAGTGCTTTCTCACCTCCCTGATGGCCTTCAGTGCTGGGGTGGTCTCCTCCCCTCTAGCCACGTGCCCTGCTCTTGGCCACCGGCAATCCCTCCTCCAGAAGAGCATCAAAAACACAAGCCAGGGCTGGGGCTATAGAGCAGAGCGCTTGCCCGGCATGTGTGAGGCACTGGGTTTGATCCTCAGCAAATCAAGGCTCCGGGGCACAACCTCTCACTGGCCATTGCTCTCTGAATTAAACAAAGACATCTGCAGGATCTTCCCCCCACAATATCATTATCACACACACACACACACACACACACACACACACACACACACACACACCGTGCCCGACCCCACTTACTGCACTGTCCTCACATGGCCTGTGCAGGAGGGCACACTGTACCTGGGGCACGCACCAGCCTGGAACGTTCTCCCAGACCTGCCCCTCTGCTCCTCTTCCTTCAGGATCTCACTCACACTGCCCCTGCTCAGAGGCCACCTCTGGCCACCCTGATGAAGGTGGCCCTCCTCCTCCTCTTGACAGCACTGAGGAAGGCACAAGGCAGTAGCTCAGTTGCTTAGGGCCTCACTAAGTTGCTGAGGCTGGCCTGGAACTTGCAATCCTCCTATCTCAGCCTTCTGAGTGTCACTGGGATTACAGGTGTGCACCACTGCGCCCAGCTCCTGACCTGAACTCCTGAGATTTAAAAAACTACAGTCAAATGAAACAGGTTCTTACTACAGAACTGCAAGCAAAATGCAAATCCAAATGTTTAAGAATTCTGCACCAAGAGTGCACTGGGTGTGACTGTCCCCATAACCAACACTGCCTGTGGCCTGTCCACAAGACAAGAAAGGCCATTTCTGCTCACCCAGTGCCTCAATGAATAGAGATCATAGAAGTTCAACAGTACTCAATGGTGAGGGGCTGGGGGAGCTCCGTGACAGCACGTGCTTCACAGGTGTGGGGCTCTGCTTTAATCCCCAGCACCAAATAACAAGCCTAACACCACGACACTTGTAGAGGAACAGCACGTGACTGGCAGGAAAAAACACCGTCCAGCTGGGTGAAGGCTCCAGGAGGAACCACGTGCCCACTCATCCAACCGGACCACCACCACCTGCTCTGCATGCCTCAGCCACTCCAGGAACAGGCCTGGGCCTGTGCAGCCCGACCTTGGCTTCTTCCCCAGGAGCCTGGCCTTCCTCAGCCTAATTCAGGACTTCCATCTGTCACTCTCAGGATGAGTTCAAGGAGAGGCGAACAACCCCAGGGGGGAGGGTGGGACTGTGGTGCTTTCTCTGCTTTATGTTCAACAGAGAGTCAGAGCTTTCCAGTTACCTCTGGGCTATTTCTTCATCTTGATGTGTGTGTCCTCTTATATCTCAACGAGATGTCATGGAATACTGGGGGGTAAAGCAGACACAGGAGGGTCAGGCATGTGGCTTTAATGTCTGCAAAAGCCACAGAGCACTGGGTGCTGCCCTAAGAAGCCAGCCCACAGGACACACAGACGCTGACCCCACTCATTCTCCTGCCACCCCCCGAGGCCAGGCTGTTTCCTCATTTTGCACATTTGTAAGAATGCAGTCAGAGCAACACAAAGACACCCATTGGGCATGTCACAGACACACCAGGACACAGTGGCATTCTGCAAATCTTACAAGAAAAGACCCACACTCACTTGTATGGTCTTCATACCGCTCTATGTAATGCAAATAGTGGATGGCTTTGTTCTTTGCCTGAAGAAAGGAAGGAACAAATTCTCCTAAATCTCTCGCTGGGTTTCAAAACTATTTTATAAAGTATTTTATTATAAAAAATTCCACCTATGCACCTTAAAACATAAGGACTTAGCCACAATATCATTATCACACATACACTGACGATTCCTTCATGATACGTGACTGTGTGCCTGCAGTGCCCCCATGTGAACACAGAGCTTTTCATCTTCTACTAAATGTTAACAAAGAAAAACATGCACGTACTTTCCTGAAAGCATCCACCCGCTCAGTGGCCTTCCCAATGGCAAAACCTTCAAAAGAAAAAGCAAAACTTATGAAAAGGAAAGCTACTCTGACCCAGCCTGTGCCTCTCCCCAGCTCCCAGTTTGGGCTCTACAGCATTTCACGCCCTTCTTTCAACTGCCCACAGAACACCTGCTCTGCACAACCAGCCATGAAGAAAGCCAGAGATGTGCTCATCTGTTCTGAGGCATTCGACAGACTTGACATTGAGATACATAACATTACCTTTTATAAATCTCTAATAAAATGAAATATACTCAATTTTTAAAATTAAGTATGCTCTATATTTATAAAAGGCAAATGTTTTGGGGCACTTGTGCAAAGAGATTAAAATGACAAGAAGGGATAGGGGAAAAATACATTGTTATAGAGTAAAACTATGATTTCAGTAGAATTTCAATTTTAATTAACCAGAAAAATAAACCTAATAGTTTCCAATTTGTAAATGCTTTACCCTAGGAAATGAGGTCTATCACAAGTTGCAGAAATGCTTCCATTATTTGCTGCCACCATTTATTATTTAATTTGAAAAAAGTACTTTGTTTTAAAATTACACACAGGAAAATAAAATAGGCAAGACATCTGAGGCCTGGGATGAAAAGGGCTTCAATTCCAGTTCCTAGTTTAAACAGAACAAAGTAAACCATGGAAGTCCTAGAGGGAAATATGAGTGCACTTACTTATAATCTTCAAAAGGAGACTTTCTAAGCAAAACACAAACCAGAAGTGACCTAGGACTGATAAATTTGCTATGTTAAGGTTTAAAACTTCTGTGGATTTTAAAGCTTCGATGTGGAAAAAAATTCAAAACTAAGTCAAAAGATGATAAGACAAAAAAGGCTCATGTCCTTAACTTACAAGAAGCTAATCCCAATCAATAAAGACAAGAAAACCACCCAATTAAAACAATAGGCAAAGCACCTGGACTGACAGATGTCCAAAGGGAAAGCGCAACGGCCAATGAACACGCAAAATGGCGTCGGCACTCTCCTAACTTAGAAAGTACAGGTGTAAACTGGGAGAGACGTTTCAGGGATCATACTGACAATCAGTAAAGTCTGATACTACTCAGGGCAAGGATGGGTGGTACAGAGGGACATAAACTGATGCAACCTTTGAGGAGGAGATCTGGCAATACTTGACATTTACACCCAGTGCGGCAGCAATTTCAAGACATTTCTCCTATTTCTATATTTCCAAAAGTTCAACAAGCTCCATGTACAAAAAGGTCAATGTTATTGTTGTTGTTTGTAATAAATGATACAAATTTGGAAACAATAGGGATTGGGTCAAAAATCATGTCTATGCACACACTGGAACACTATGAAACCAATACCAGAAATCTGCTTATGCTAACAGAAGACCTCTCAGGGCAAAACCAAGCAAGAAGAGCAAGGTGCAAATTCATGGCTATAATAAGATCTCTGCTAAGCTTTTGATAAAAAGGTAAAGGGAGGTAACATGGACACAAAATTTCAGAAAAGATATTTTTGAAAAGAGACAACACTAACTGCTAACCATGGTCTCTTACAGCAAAGCACTATCATGTCTTTTGCTTTTGCTTTGAAATTTTCAAAAGGAAGCAACAAACAGTTTTTCAGTTCTATGTGAACACATTTCAAAAACAAGATGTTCAGTAGGGAAACTTTAAAAGTCTAAAGAAGAAAATTTAAATGACTGACAAACCTGCTAACCCAAGTGAACACTTATCAGTCAGTGTACAGTCTTCTAGTTTTTTTCCTTGCATAGAAATGACTTTAAAAAAAAATCATGATTACATGACAAATTTTTAACCAAAATTACTTATTGTGTAAGTAATTTTTCACAATTCTTTAATGGCTATAGAATATTACTTTGGAGGCCTGTGGTTGTGGCTCAGAGGGAGAGCACTCGCCTGGCATGCGTGAGGCACTGGGTTTGATCCCTAGCACCACATAAAAAATAAAGATCTTGTGTCCACCTATAACTAAAAATAAATATTAAAAAAAAGAATATTATATTGGACAGCTATCCTGTAACCAGGCCCGATTGAACTTGTTCTAAGTTTTCACTATTATGCACCATACAATAGTGTCTTAAGCCCTTTAAAATACCCAGTCCTCAGATGTAGGCCTTAAGAGCTTTTCTTTCTTTCTCTGAGAAGCTTCGTGGTTTACCACCAGGTTTGTGAGCCCAGACCTCTAGGCGGCTCTATTAGTAGAAAAAGTGAGACTGGCAGCAGGGCCCTGGCTTCCAGCCGGGCAGCCAGGCCTCTTTGTGTCCAGCGTCACCCCACTCACCTGCAGCTCCCTGCCCATTCCCCACAGCCACCAGGACACGGACTGATCTCTTCCTTCCCTCTTTGGCTGTCATATTGAAAACATTTCTGACCTAAAAGACAAAATGCTTCATCAATAGGACAGCTGAAGAAAACTCTGAGGTAGAGGACGAGGACCTGCTGGCTCAGCCACACAAGGCTTGGTGCAGGACCCAGCACCTCCTCCAGTCTGTAGGCACAAAAGCAAACTTCCCAAACAAACCCTCCCTCTGAAGCATTTCGGGAACACAATGGAAATAAGACTTTCTCTTCCTATTTCATTGGGTTATTAGGAGAGTTAACTAAGATAATCTTTAAAGGAATTTACAACTACACAACTCAATGTACCCCATCTTAATAAATGTACACAGGAAAGAAAACACTATGGATTAAACTTTGAAATAGTTTAACACTGATTATAAGACAAATTCCAGTATCAAAGGTACTAAAATATCTTAGAAATGATGAAATGCAACGTAAGGAAAAAACTTCGCAGGACTGGACTGCTATGTTAAGGATCAGGCTTAAACAAGAATACAGAATTTGGAAACACCTATTCATTATAAACTTCAGGAAAATCTCCCATTTTTTCAGCCTATTTTAAAGGCCAGGAATTATGAAACTATTAACTAAACTGCTTAAATGACAGTTGTCCCCTTTCCTTCCTAGGAAGAAGTTTAAGGAAAAGGGAGGCTGAGGCCACACTTTTGAATGATCTTATAGGAAACAACCTACATATGAAAGACTCTTTCAGTGGGATTAACTTTCAAAAGCTATGAACTGGGGTGTGTGTAGGGGCACACGCCTGTAATCCATGTGACTCAGGAGACTGAAGCAGGAAGAAGGCAAAGTCAAGGCCAGCCTGGGCAACTTAGCGAGACCCTTCTCAAAATAAAAAGTTAAAAGGGCTGGGGATGTGGTTTGGTGGCAGAGTGCGTGCCTAGCAATGCACAAAGCCCTGGGTTCAATCTCTAGAATTGGGGTGGGGGGAATAACACACAATGGGATACCAACATTAAACACTTGTAAACATATTTTAAAAATTCCATAATATAACTGATATTGAAGAAATAATATACATATTCAGAGAGGCTTTGTCACAAATTTGATATATAAATTATTCCACAATTTGGGGAGGTACTGGGAATTGAACTCAGGGCACTTGACCACTGAGCCACATCCCCATCCCTTTTTCGTATTTTATTTAGAGACAGGGTCTCACTGAGTTGCTTAGGGCCTTGCTTTTGCTGAGGCTGTGGAACTCACCATCCTCCCTCCTTAGCCTCCCAAACTACTGGGATTTCAGCTGTGCACCACCGAGCCCGGCTCTGTTCCACATTATGAAACACTGATTAAATGCACAGTGCCAGCTCCAAGGAACACTGGCCATCAGAGAACCACCCTGGAAGGGTGGTTCAAGCACACCTGATACAGGATCTGTGAGCAGCCCAGAGACCACTGCCCTAGTCAAACTGCACACTGGCCATAACCTGAGGCTTTCTGCCCCTGCCCCTGCTCCTCCCAACCTGTTCTCTGATTGTGTCCTAGATACAACTGGTGTACAGCTCCACAAGAGGCCACCACATAGCACACTCTAGCTCCAGGAAGAAGGAACTTAACATAATCTCCAAATTGTGCTCCTGAATTTGCCCCTCACAAACCTCAATTTCATAGTCCCCACAAACCAAGGCAGCAGTGGGGACCACCAACATGAAGGAACTGAACTTCAAATTGTGTTAATTCCTCCCTGAACTTGAGTCTGTGTCCGAGAGATCACTGTCACCACAGCTCTGCTCAGCTCCTCCTGCCCACCCGACCCCGGCAACCTCTCCAGAGGACCCTGGGAGTTGAGCTCGGCAGGCCTACCTCGAGTATCCTGGTATCAAAGTCCTCATAGGTCTCTACAAGGAGAGAAGAAAAAGCACACAGATAAGAGCATCCACGCTGCTCACGTGGGACAGCCTTTCCCAGGTGCCCTCAGACTTCTAATGGGAAGAACCTGAGCTCTCTGGTGCCGCTCTCCAGGCTGCGCCCCAGTTCCCATCATCCACAGGGACTGCCTGGCCTGACTTCACGAGCTCAGCCACGGCTCTCTGACCGCAGCCTCCCTCTCTCCAGCTCCCTGCTGCCGGCTCCCGAGGCACAGGTTCCTGGAGCGCCGACACCTCCAGAGCCTTCCTCGCTGCTTTCCCATCTGGTCTCCTGGGCTCTTCACAGCCTCTCTCACCAAAGTCCCTCAAAGACACCAAAGTCCCTCACTCCTCATAGATCTCGCCAACGTCCTCAATCCCTACACTTTTGTCTCTACCGCCCTCTCCAGGCCAGAACCCACGCAGCTGTCTGGTCACAAGTGGCCTGCTGCTGCTGCCGGGAGAGATCAGAGCCTGGCCTACGCTCACCACTCTCAACTGCGGGTCTGACCCGCTCGGGAACTCCCGGCTCCTCAGCTTTCAGTTCTCTTAATTCAGCCTCCGCTCACCACCACAGCTGTTTCCAACACTCCCAAATTCTCTTGCTTTTACTTATTACAGAAAATCTCAATTACAAAATAAAATAGGAGAGCAGAATAAAAGCTTCTGTACCCAGCAGTCGGCTTTGAAAGCGGTCAGCTCAAGAGTCAATCTTCTTTCCTGGACACTGCCAGGGTCCCACCCACTGGGTGATAGTGAAGCCAGTGCCAAGTGCCACCTTCTCATCAAGAAATATTCTGGTGGCCATGTTCACCAATGCCACTATCTGGCTTGATGACTCCTCACCAAAGCTACCAGATACCAGGTGACCTCCCCGCCTTTCCACCCCCATTGCACAGGCTCACCCAAACCTGCACCCTGCCCCTGCTGGTAACAGCAGCCTGTCTGTCTAAACTCTGGATCTGGTTACTGGGGACTTGGCTCGTGGGCAGGTCCTCTCCCTCCCAGACCTCCACCCTCCTGCACGCTCGCCCCATCCTCTCCAGCCCAACCGTTCCTCTACTTTGAGCCAAACTCCTGTTTGCTTCCTCTTCTCCCACTCACTGGCAAGAGCAAGATTTTCAGGTGAATCTGCCTCTGTGGGGAGGGGGAGGCTTTGTTTTCTAATTCAGCCTAAGTGTCGTCAGTTTTTGTTTCATGTTTGCTTTTACGAAGGCTTAGTGACAGCTCTCTGGGGTCCCTCAACTCTGCTGTTAAACAGCACTCCAAGCCTGAGGCCACGTGTTTGGGAAACGCTGTGCCCTACAGATCTATAATGCACACCACCATGTCTAAGGCACCTGCTAAGGCACTGGGACCCAGGGCTTTCCATCCTGTTGGAGGAACACTTCCTGGTTACAGGCCTCTAGTGTCCCACAAATGCAACCGGGATAACAATGTGGAAAGTTCGTCAAAGAGGTCAAATTCTTTTTTCAGAAAGGGTAATCTAAACAGACAAGTAAACAATAAAATTATTTTCAGAAACACTGTAGGACGATACGTCCTGTACCAAAGGCAAGCAAACCAGGCCTCCACTACCTCCATTGGGACCAGGGTCCGGGGGACCGACACTGAGGCCACCCCATGTGTTCCCGCTCCAGCCTCGCTCCCGCTTCACTTTCATCCTCCGCTTCCGGTCCCACTCTTCCCTCTGCTGGAGCATGTCAGCCGCCACCTGCTCCTGCTCCTCCTTGCTCCTCTGGGCAATGGTCTGCACGGCTCCATTTCTCATGAGAGGGGCATTCAGACCCGGCCACAAGAAGCCGGAGCGTCCTGAAGGGTAAAGATTATAGGTAAGTGACAACTTCTAAAAGGTGCTCACTCTTCATGTTGCTAAGATGCCAGGGAACGCGTGCACAGACACCAGCACAGTATTGTGGAGTTGGAGCTGATGCGATCACTTGGCAGGTGACCTGGCACTGTCACAGTTTTATGCACATCTACCCTACAGGCATGTGACCGCATTTTCACTTTTACCAAGAGAAACACTCGTGAGGCCTGTGAGCGCTAAGATGTCTGCTGAAACACGACCTGTAATGCAGGTCGGCAACAGAGTCGGCAACAGAGGAACGGCTGAACGCACAGCCAGCAGGCGCCATATCCTGCACAAAATCAAAAGCCGTTGCTCTCGGGCTGGGGATGTGGCTCTCAAGCAGTAGTGCGCTTGCCTGGCATGCGCGCGGCGCGGGGTTTAATCTTCAGCACCACATACAAATAAAGATGTTGTGTCCACCAAAAACTAAAAAATAAAATATTAATTTCTCTCTCTCTCTCTCTCTCTCTTAAAAAAAAAAAAAAAAAAAACGTTGCTCTCCAGGTTCTGATGTGGAATGATTTCTAAGACATGTTATTATTATTACTTTTGGTTCTGGAAACTGAACCCAGTGGCGTTCTACCACTGAGCCACATCCCCAACCCTTTTTATTTATTTTGAGACAGGGTCTCACTAAATTCTTGAGGCGGGCCTTGAAACTTGTCATCCTCCTGCCTCAGCTTCTCCAGTCGCTGGGGTTAAGGGGTTTGCCACCATGTCCAGCCCTGAGACCTCTTATTGGGTTAAAAAAAAAAAAAAAAAAAGCAGATTATACAATTGCATGTACCATATAGTATAATTATCTTTTTCTTTTCTTTTCTTTTTAAAGACGATATCTATTTCTTTTAGGGAATTGATACAAAAGCGCGCACCAGCACACACAAAAACAACTGAAGGAAATACCAATATGAGACCAGTGGCCCCTCAGGGGAGACAATGGGAATGTGGACGGCAGGAAGGACATCAGGGGCTTTTAGTTTTCTCTACACTCTGCGTTTTTACTGAGAAGGTATGCATACGATTTTTATAATTTGAAAACATAAATTATAGTCAGACACAGTGGTGCATGTGAGCAGTCCCAGCTAGGTGGGAGGCTGAGACAGGAGGGAGGTTTTAACCTGCAAGTTCAAGACCAGCCTGGCAAGACCAGATGGCAAGACCTGTCTCAAAAATAATAATAATAATAATAATAATTATTATTATTAACATTATTAAAAATAAATAACAAATGCTTAAAAACTAAAACAAGATACAAGTAGTAAAAGCACCCAAGCAGATGTGCAATCTTAGAAGTGCAGCACAAGGTGCTTCCTTTATTTCTGAAAGGTTGTTAGTATCAAAAGCGATGAGTCTGCACAACAGTAAAAATAAGCCAATTCAAGTTCACCTATCCTATTTTTGCTTTCAAAAGCACAAGTATAAACAATCACATCAGCACGTGAAGGACCAAGGCCAAGTGCGGCCCACCAGCTGATTTGTAAATAAAGTTTTACCGGAACACAGCTGGGCCTGTCCAACCATGCGCTATGCAGGGCAGTTTCTGTGTGACAGCAGCCCAGTTGAGTAGCGGCAACAGGCCCTGTGACTACAGATCTGCTCTTGGTCACTGTCTTCTCTGGGCAGGGGAAGCCTGCCAGCTCTCTGCGAGCTCCACCTGCCTGCACTGGGCTGTGTGCAGCACAGGACCTATCACAGCTGTGCCCCATGGAGTACGTGACACTCTGGGGCAGCTGGTAAGCCCCCTGGTTGGACTCTAAACCATGGATTCTTATGCACTTAATGAGAATGTTTCCAGTTTGCCAAATATCCATAAAATCGGGGGAAAACACTTTAAAAGCACATAGACTCTTTTTAGAACAAAGTTTGCCGTTGGGCCCCCCCAGGCCTCCCTCAGACCCAGCTTGCTTGCTATTTCTCCCCTTCCCAAGATCATCAGTTTCCCACCCCAAGTTCAGGACCAAATCTGAAAACTGTCAAAACAACCAAACACGTTTACCTTCACCAATGACCTGACCCCTGTTCAGATCCTTCCTTCTCTTTTTTTTGCTTCTTTTGCCTCTTCCTTTTCTTGCCCCAGCACCAGTCTCTGCTAAAGCACCTTTCCAGAGCTCATCTGCTGTCACTGTAAGGAAACGGGGTTTTGAAAAACTCTGTAGTTGTAAAGCAAAGATCTACACTCTCCTAAGAATAAGAAAGGCCAGAAAGCCCAGCTTCATCCATGTCACTGAGGGAATGAAAATAAAATAAAATCATACAGTGAACATAAAACATGATTACATTTGGAAAACACAAGAGGAGACAATTCCACTTTGTTTCCACAAAAGATGGCTAACATTAAATCCCAGTAAGTCCCTGACCAGTAAGTAGACTTGCTTCCCTGATGTCTGCCAATCACAACTCAGGTCTCAGTAGTGACGTCTCTTGAACTTCTCCAAATGATATGTCCTAGCAAAGGCCCAGCTAAAAACAGTAAGGGCCTTCTTGGTGTGACTCTAAATCAGCAGGGTATCTGGGGCACAATTCAATACTTCTAGGCCTTGGGTGCCCCAAATGAGGGGCTCAGATAAACTAGTGCTCTCCAAATACAGCTGTAGCACATGAGATAATTCTAGTTGCATTTTTAGTTGAATAATCACTAAAATGTTAATTCGTTTATGACAGAAGAAAAATTAAGATAGGAAAGCACCCCTACTTTCCTGTTGCAGGAAGTGGAAGTGTGTGCCAGTCTACCTACATTTAGTGAAGAAGCTGTAGGGTCTGTACTGCTGGCCTGACCGGCTGGTGGGAGGAGAGATACAGCACTGTGTCTGTAGCGCATGACTCAAGCTGGTGAAGTGTCGGCTGTCTCTGGTTCCCTGCAGTGACAAAGGGCCTACAGAGAGATGAAACAAAACCAAGTTAGATGCTCCCTGGCTGTGGAGCTGCCAGCACCAAATAACTGTGACTTGATGAAAATAAGTCTCTAAAAATTCTAATCTTTTAAGAATCATATTTTGAGGACAATTGTTATTTAAAAAATAAAACCAAACTTTTAGGAATGAAAGCCACCTAAATGCCCTTCCTAGAGAGGTCATGGTTCATTTCCACAGTGGATGTCCCAGTCTCAAGAAAGCTCTGTACAGCCAGGATTTCTGCCCTGCATTATCCAGCCCAAGCTCCTGGGCTGCTCTGGGCAAATGGCGCCCTCTGCTGTATGCAGCTGGGCAGTGGACAGATGAGGAAAGACCTTCAAGTGAAACTCTTCAGAAGAACAAGACTCAATGTGTAGAGGGTACCCTGCCCTTTATGTTCAAAACACAAGGAAGCAGGGAAGGCATGCTGTAGACAGCTCCAGAAGATCAGGCAAGAGACTGAGGAGCGGCTGCCTCTGTGGAGAAAACAGGGGCACTTAAGGTTGGATGTGAAAGACCCGCATTTTTGTATTTTGAGGGATTTTTTTTTTTTTTTAACCACATGCATCTATTACTTGAGAAAAGGTTTTAGAACAGCCATGTCTGAGAGGAAGCCATCTGACCAGTCCCAGGGATGGCGGTTTCACGTGAGGAAGAAGGCAGAGGTGACAGGAACAGGTGGTGATGAAGGAGTGGGACAGTGCTGGCAAGATCAGTGCATGCACAGATTCTTGAGCTCTGTGCTTCACTAGAGAAGTGACAGGATCCAAACAGCCCTGGAGGGAAAGTGGCCTTTAGGGTATTGGCTTGATAAACACAAAACAAAAACCTGACAACAGCTGTTTTCAAGTCTGAGTGAAGCCATGCAGAGGACAGTAACTGCAGATTCATCAGCAGCATCAACCATGACTCACAGGACCAGAGAAAGAAAGCGGGTAAGGACAGGGAGAGTGACATCTAAGGGTGGTAGGAAGCCATCGAAATAGTTCCACTGAATACAGAGACCCAAACACAAAGGGATAATCTTTGATTACTGGACAGCACTTAATACGACCATTTTGTTTCAAATGTAGGCCTATGAGATACATTTGCCAATGCCACAAGGAACTGGATGACTGGATGAGATTTCAACACTAATTTCGATTCCAGATGATTTGCTCACCTGTGGGGAGGGAGATCGCACCTAGCACACAGATGTCCTCTAGACCTGTAGCCCACCTGATGAACTACCAAATAAAATGTAGCCAGAAAACATTGGGTCTTCATTTTTTTTGAAGTTGTTGATGGATCTTTATTTATTTATATGTGGTGCTGAGGATCAAACCTAGTGCCTCACATGCTAGGCAGGCACTCTGCTACTGAGCTACAACCCCAGCCCTGGGTCTTCATTGTTTAACAAACCAGAACTTTATCATTACAAATCTCATTCTGCTATACACAGCATTTCTTGTAAACACCTTCATCTTCAACACATATCTAATATTAAAACATTTCATCTTGCTCTGTTCAGCATTATAATCTTTAATGTAGTTCAAGAAGTGTAAAAATTATTAACAGATTTTTTGGAAAGACTGAAATATCACTCATAGCTAATAATGTACCCAGCCTAAAAGAAACCAACTGTCAAAAATAAAAAGAAATCAACTTTAGAATTTAGAAATAGCCACTTGTTTTTTGTTTGTTTGTTTTAATGGGAGGCAGGGAAGAACTGGGGATTGAACCCAGGGCTTTGTACACATTAGAAATAGTCACTTTTTCTGGGTGCATGGCACATGGCTGTAATCCCAGTGACTCAGGAGACTGAGGCAAAGGATTGCAAGTTCGAAGCCAGCCTTAGCAACTTAGCAAGAACCTGTTTCAAAATAAAACATAGGTCTGGGATATACCTCAGTTGGTAGAGTGCTTGCCTTGCATGCACAAGGCCCTGGATTCAATCCCCAGCACCATCAAAAAAATAAACAAAGAAAAAATATATCAAAAGGGCTGGTTATGTAGCTTAGTGATAGGGTGCCCCTCAGTTCAATCCTCAGTACCACCAAAACAACAGTCAATTTTCATGCACACTTGTATAAATGGTTTTGCTTACATTGTGTCACGATTTTTTTTTTAATATTTTATTTACATTTTAGTTTTCGGCAGACACAACATCTTTGTTTGTATGTGGTGCTGAGGATTGAACCCGGGCCGCACCCATGCCAGGGGAGTGTGCTACTGCTTGAGCCACATCCCCAGCCCCGTGTTATGATTTTTTAAAGAAGAAAGTTCAGTAGTTCAGGCTGAGTCACGTTCTGAAGCTCACTTACAGATCACAATCCACCTCACTTATCAACTCTGTTCTGATCCTTTGAGTTCTTATTAAGTTTAGGTCATGAGACCCCAGACTCAGGAAGCAACAACCCTGCAGCCTAAAGTGGGATAGGCCACAACCCCTCAGGTGGGGACGGAGAGGCCCCCAGGGTTCTACCTCAGCACACATCACGTTCTACACCAAGAACTCCTTCCTTCTCACTTGGGTCTCTTCTAGGAAAACTGGTTGGTGAGAGATTTTAGAAAATTTATTACTATGTTTCTGACTAATTTGTTGCAGCATTTAGAAAAATAGAGTGATAAGGAAAGCAATCAACTTCTTAAAAGTCAGGCAATTATGAATTTCAGGAAAAAATGTAACAGTAGAATACTACCTAGCTCCACTCTGAATGTGCACATAATTTAATAACAAAAACAATGCCCAGAGATTCAGTCCAAACTCGGCTTCTACCTATACTGGAAGAAAGTAAGGGTAAGGATAGACTGTTACATCTCCAATTAGCATAACAATGTTGTTTAAAGAAGACTGAGTGTATTTAGAAATATAACCAGAGGAAGGTGAAAGAATTAGTGTTCCTAGATGATGGGAAGGAGCAGAAAAGGACTAGGAATGAAAGCTCTGAGCCTTTTACGACCTTTTGGAAACTCAATTTTTTTTTTTTTTTTTTTTTTTTTACTTCCGGTGTGGAGCTGGGGATTCAATTTCGGGCCTTGGGCACCCTAGGCAAGGCTCAACCTCTGAGCCGCACCCCCAGCCTGAAAGTTAATATTTTAATGAATAGCACAGCAACCTGCAGTGAGGACAGCTATCCCTATCAGGCCCTACACCGGCTCAGGTCAGGGCAGTGCCTGGCACATGTTAAGGGGTAAATAAACTGTTTATAAATCAGTGAGTGAATCAACCAAGCAACAAATCAAACTGGTTGATTCACAGTGGGTGTGACAGGTCGTAGGAAATCTGCCATTAGGGAGAAAGCCCTGTCAGCTGGACTTCTCCCAGGATCTCCAAGGCATCTCACAGGTGGGTCTACAAGAGGAAAAGGCAGGAGACCCACAGGGAAGCCCAGCACTCAGGAGTCCCAGAAGCTCAAGGTGAAAGGGCCAGGCTTCCTTGCACAGCAAGGTTGGCCTGGACTTCCCAGAAGGCAGCTGAACAGAGGCCCTGCACTATGTCAAGGAAGTCTGTGTCCACAGGAGGGGGCATCACAACAGCCAGAAAGCTCTGGGACCAGCCCTGCTTCACTGGCTGTGTGATTTCTTTCATTCTTTTTTGGGGGAAGGTACTGGGCATTGAATTCAGGGGTATTTAACCACTGAGCCCCATCCCTAGTCCTTTTTATTTTTATTTTAAGACAGAGCTGGCCTTGAACTTGCAACCTCCTGCCTCAGCCTCCGAAGTCACTGGGATTACAAGTGTGCACTACTGTGCCTGGCCTGGCTGCATGATCTTGAACAAGTCACTTGGCTTCTCAGAGATTCACCTTATCATCTCTAAAATGCGAATAAGCTCATGAAAGCCAGTGTGAGGGCTGAACAAGGTGATATGTTTCAAGCCTAGTGCACAATACCTACTCAAAAATGGCAACCATTATTTTTTAAAGCCTTGAACTACAACAATTGCACTCATAAAAAATTTGAAAAATACTCAAGACGGTACAATACCATCATCAAGGACATGCCTTGTCCATTCACATTTCCAAATCTACAGAAACTCTTATTAAATCTTATGAGAACAGATACTTCCCAAATGAATCTCACCATTGCTGAGAGTGGTCTTCAGCGCCAAAACAGAAGCTGTTGGAAAGGTGTTCAGGGAAAGCTGCCAGCACCAGAAATGACCTGTCAATTAAAAATAAGTAAATAAATATTTTTTGGTTCCAGTGCTGGGGTTGAACCCAGGGCCCGGAGCCTGCAGGCACGTGCTTCACCACTGAGCCACATCCCCTCTTCGTTTTTTGAGAAAGGGTCTCCCTAAGTTGCCCAGACTGGTTTCCAACTTGCAATTCTCCTGTCTCAGGCTCCCAAGTTGCTGGGATTACAGATGAAGGCCTCTGCACTCAGCAAAAAGTGGAGTTGTTTTATGGTGTGGGCAATAGAACCCAGAGCCTCACATATGCTGGGCAAGTGCTTTACCACTTAGCTATGTCCACAGGCCTCCAACAAGAATAAATAAATTTTAAAGATACATTCCTACATGAAGAGGGACATTTAAAATAATAAGGTGAGCCACCTACTGTGGCACAAACCCGCAACCACAGATACCGAGGAGGCTAAGGCAGGGGAAGTGCAAATTCAGGTCTGGAGATATAAAGGGTTGAGGATGTGGCTCTGTAAAGCACAATAGGGTGCAATGCCCAGTACCCCAAAAATAAATAAAACAGTAACATTCACAGAATAATACCATCCACAGAATTAAAGAACTAAGAGAAGTGGATGAGTGATTTCCAGGCTTAGTGACCACTGGCCAGGTAGCTGCCATCATGCTGCACCTTCTCTTCACCCTCCCATCAACCAGGCTTCATGCTTGGCAGTCACCTTAAAAATCCCTCTGCCGTGGGCCACACCTCTGCTGTGGTCCTGTTGCCACTTCTTTGTTCAGGCCTTAGCATCACTCAGACACAGGTTCAAGGTTTTTTAATGGGTCTCCCACCTCTCCCCTTGTATTTACCACCTTTCTACAGTAAGAGGCTTCATCAATTAACAGCCCTGACATGTCCTTCCCTGGCTTCCTGCTGCCAAGTTACAAATTCTGGGCACAGCCTGCAGGACTGCCACATGGCCCCAGGCTTCCACACCAGCCTCCTGCTGCCCCTGCCCCACCCTCCCCATAGCCATCCAAACACACAGTTAGTCTTGAATTCGCTCTCATACACTTTTGTATATGAGATCCTGGATCCACCAGATCCTGGATGCTCAGCAGCTCTTGTGAAACCTCCACCCTCTGGAGCCCCCACAGCACCAGGCTGACTGTACCTCCCTGTGCAACCCTTCATACAGTGTGGTTCTCCAGAACACACTTAGACAGCATTTGTGGGCAACTGGTTTTTGGCAGAGGGACCATGACCATTCAATAGGGGAAAAGGAATGTGTTCAATAAATGGTGTTGGAATAACAGGGTGTCAACCCATAGAAGAATGAAGTTGGGGGGCTGGGGAGATAGCTCAGTGGTAAAGTGCCTGCCTAGCACACATGAGGTCCTGAGTTCAATCCCCATCACCACATAAAAAAAAAAAAAAATAAACAACAACAATAAAAAAGATATTAAAAAAATACAACTTAATTATTTGGGGCTGGGGATGTGGCTCAGGCATTAGCGCGCTCGCCTGGCATGCGAGCGGCCCGGGTTCGATCCTCAGCACCACATACCAACAAAGATGTTGTGTCTGCCGAGAACTAAAAAATAAATATGAAAAATTCTCTCTCTCTCTCTCTCTCTCTCTCTCTCTCTCTTTAAAAAAAAAAAAAAAAAAGTATGAAGTTGGAGCCCTACCTCACACCTTATGTACAACTTAATTCAAAATGGACTAAAGACCTGAAGGTAAGAGCTACAACTATAAAACTCCTAGAAGAAAAACAGAGGTAAATTATCATGACCTCGGGTCTAGCAATGTTTCTTAAACATAACTCCAAAAGTACAAGTGATAAAAAGAAAAAAAAAGAAAAAAACCCATAAACCAGACTTCACCAAAATTTAAAACCTGTGTTTCGGGGATGGGGATAAAGCTCAGCTCAGCGGTAGAAGAACCAGCATGCCTGGGTTCAGGCTCTAGCACTACAAAAACAAATAAACAAAAACCTTGTATGCCTCAAAAAAACACTATCAAGCCAGGCTTCGTGGTGCATGCCTATATTCCCAGCAGCTCTAGGGGCTGAGGCAGGACGATTGTTGAGTTCAAAGCCAGCCTTAGAAAACCCCTAAGCAACTCAGTGAGACCCTGTCTCTAAAAATATATATATAAACAAGGGTTGAAAATGTGTCTCAGTGATTAGGCACCCCTGGGTTCAACCCTCAGTACAAAAAAAAAAAAAAAAAAAAAAACCCACAAACTATTAAGAAAGTTAAAAAACAACATATGGAATAAAATTCTGCAAATCATACATCTGATTAGACATCTTTAGAACTCCTTACAATTCAATAATAAAATGAAAACCCAATTTTAAAAGAGCCAAAACACTTGAACAGACATTTCTCAAAAAAACATGTAAAAATGGCTAATAAGCACATGAAAATACATTCATTATCCATCAGGGAAATGCAAATCAAAATTTCAAATTAATACCATTTCATACTCACTAGGATGGCTATAATCAAAAGAACAGATAATAAGAAATGTTGCTAAAGAAAAATCAAAACCCTCACTGTACCCTCAGGTACTTTGAAAACATTCTGGCCATCCCTCAAGTGTGGAATTACCATTTTATCCAGCAACTCCATTCCCAGGCACATACTCAAGAGAAAAGAAAATAGACACACAATGTAAAAACATGGCATGCTGATGTTTACAGCAACATTAGGCATAATAGCCAAAAGATGGAACACAACCCAAGTGTCCCTCAACTGATGAGCAGATAAAGTGTGGTGATGGACACGTTACAATTCAGCCCTAAGAAATTCAGGATGATACATGTTACAATGTGGATGAATCTTGATGACCTTGCACTAAATAAGCCAGCCATGTATGTGGTTCTACTTACATGAAATGTCTAGAACAGGAGAGCTAAGAAGAGTGGAAAATAGATCAGTGGTGGCTACAGCTAAAAAGCTTCCTTCTTGGAGTGATAAAAATGTTCTAATTAGATTATAATGATAAATGCACAGGTTTGTGCAAATATTGTGCACTTCAAATAGATGAACTGTATGGTATGTGAATTATAGTTCAAGAAAGCTGAAAAAAAAAACCAAAAAAAAATAGTTATACACAAGAAGACAAAAAAGGGGGGGACGGGGAAACACACTTTGGTGTCAGGAATTTTGGGTGCAAAAACCTATGTCCCTTGCTCAATCTATGTGGCTCCCTCCACCACCTGTATAAAGAGTATAATAACAGAATCTACTCCATAAAGGGACTGGGAAGGCAGTGAGGGAAAACGCATGAACAGAGGAAGACAGTGGCTGGCACACAGTTTAGACTCATGAAGGAAGACAGCCTTGAAATACTAGGAGATGGGGAAAGAAAAATAAAAGGGAAGAGACAATCATAAAGACAAAAGAAAAGAATATTAAGGTCAGATTTTCTGCCAAGATTGCTGGTGAAATTTTTTGCTACAAAATGAGTTACCAAAAAAAAAAAAAGGACTTTGAGGGTTTTAGGGGGCTTTGAGTTCCACAATTGGAAATGCTGAACTGTGGACTTAACAACAAAATAGGGCAGAGAAGGCAGGCGGCGGCCACGCAGCGGCCCTGGAGCCAACCTTAGGCAACACAGCAGCAGGGCGCCTTCCTAGGGTGCACACAACCCACCAGGGCCCCGGGGGACAGGAAAGGCGACACTGAGGGCTGACGTCCGAGTCATCCGTCTCTGCACGGAGGCCACCGGCCAGCTGGAATTCAGCTGACGGAGGCCAGTGCTCTCCGACTCCACCTTGACAACCACCATCACCTTCAGAGCCCCGCGGGCGCCTCTCAGCCCCGAACCCGGTGGGCATCACCATGTGACCAGGGGGGTCGCGCCTGCCCGCCGGGAAAGCAAGGCTCGCCAGTTCCCTCCTCTTCACCAAAACGAACCGTGAAGAACCCACTACACTTCACGTCACTTTACAGCCAAGCGCCCCGACGCCAGAGAGGCAGGGAACGCGCGCAAGGTCACCCAGCGGTCCCGGGCTGGAAGGGAGAGCCGCGGGACGCTGCTCACTTCCCTCCGCCCGGACTCCCTCAAGCCCTGGCGACCCCCGGCTCCCGCGCCCCCTCCCCGCGCTCACCGGTCGACACACCGCACACCGCAGGAAAGCGGCCCTCAGCGCGCACCGCCGCCGCCATGCTGAAGCGCGAGCCCCGCCTCCTCCCTCCGGGGCAGCCGGTCCTTCGCCTGCCACGAGGCTCCTCGTCAAACGGCGGGCCCCAGCCCTGGGCTGGAGGTTCGAGACCCGAGGACCACGCCGTAGCCCATATCGCGTTGGAAGGATTATCCGGATGGGCCACAGGGTAGGTTGGATCAGGCGTAGCCGCGGACAGCTCCGCGGGGTCCTCGCGCTAGGGCCCGGGGGCGGGGCTGGGGCGGGGCCAGCCCCGGGCGCGGGTCGGCGAGTTGGAGGCGGCCGCTTGTGAGCGCCTGGGAGGTCGGGCTGGCGCAGCGAGCTCTCCAAGCTACCCCTGGCCGGGACCCACGAAGTGTAGGGAGGATCCACAGGGTGGATAAGACAGGGTGGAGAGATTGAAACCCGCTCCAGGAAAGCCCTGGAGTTTTGCAGATGAAGTACTTTGCTCGAGTTTCACAGGCATTTCTGCATTTATTCTGATTCCAACGTGTGGTCGTCACACACGCGTATCCCAGGGTTTTCCCGTTCATCTCAGGCTCCGCTTTATGCAGTCTGTTCTTGCACAAATGATGCACAAACCTGCCACAAAGGACGGCAGGAATGTGTTGTGAGAAACGGACTCCTGCTCAGATAGTCTTTAACGATCGATCGGATCAAGGTTAGAATGTTGAGATATACAGAAAAGTAAAAATCGTGGCAGAGCCTACCAAGACTGACATAGTTGGCTTGGGGTTGTGGCTCAGCGGTAGAGCACATGCAAGGCCCTGGGTTCGATCTTCAGCACCACGGAAAAATGAATAAATAAAACAAAGGTATTGTGCCCAACCACAACTAAAAAGTATATATTTACAAGAAAAAAAGTGACACAGTTGTTGTGCACTGCTGACCTTTGGGGCTAAGTGAGACAAAAGCCAGTTCAGTATGGACAGCCCAGGTCAGATCGGTGGCAACTTTCTGGTCTGTGTTGTGGTCAAGCCTTCAAATGCTGTAAGGTCACTAGCAAGTTTGTTTTTTATTTTGGTTGGCATGTTGTTTATACCTAAATAACTATACTTTTGAAATAATTATACATTCACAGGAAGTTGCAAAATTAGTACAAAAAGATACCCATACACCATTCACCCAGTTTCCCGAAATGGTAATATTTTACAGAACTATAATGTGAAAACCAGGAAGTTGGCATTGATGTAACCCACTGAGTTTGTTCAGATTAATCAGTTTTGCATGGACTCATCTGTGAAAGTGTGTGTGTGGAGTTCTATGCAATTGTAGCAGAAGTAGACTTATGTAACCACCACCACCATCGATGTACAAAACTTCTATCTCCACAAAGATCCCTCCTTTCACCTGTAGAGACACTCATCCACCCTCCCAACATCTGGAAGATGGCAACCACCAATCTATTCTTCATATCTATAATTTTGTAAACTTGAGAACATTTAGTTATTACCATCCTACTCACAAAAGAAGAAATTCATGTGTTGATATAAGATGAATAAAATTTATTTATAGATACCATTCAAATGTAGAGAGAAGAAATTGAAATAAAATATGTATTTCATTAAAGTTTAAACTGAAACAAATACAAAAATAAAAAATAAAAAAAATAAATGGAGTCACATAGTGTGTGATGTTTTGAGTTGGCTTTTAGACTGTTGATGTCTATTCAAGTTGGTTTATAGTTTCTTACTTTTATTACTAAGTACTTATTATTACTGCCATTTTTTTAACCATTTGCCCTTTCTAGCATATTTGGCTTGTTCCCAGTTTGGGGCTATTCCAACCAAAGCTATCATAAACACTCATGTACATATTTTAGACATTTAAACTTTAAAAATTGTAGCAAATACATGTAAACTTTACCATCTTAACCATTTTAAGTGTGCAGAACATTGGCATTAAATAAATTCATATTGTTGTGCTATCATAATCACCTTCTGTTCATAGTATTCATTTCCTCTGTGCTGGGTGTGGTGGCGCACACCTGTAATCCCAGCTGCTTAGGAAGCTAAGGCAGGAGCATCACAATTCAAGGCCAGCCTTAGCAGCTTAATGAGACCTCATCTTGAAATAAAAACAATAAAAAGAGCTAGTGATACGGCTCAGTGGTAGATCACCCCTGGATTCAATCCCTAGCACTGGGGGGAAAATTCTTTACATTTTGAAAAACTGAAATTGTACTTACCAAATGTTAACTCCCCCTCCCTGTTTCTCAGCCCTACCATTCCCCTTTATGTCTCAAGAAGTATGCCTACTCTGAGTACCTCATACAAGTAGAGTCACACAGTATTTCTCCTTTTTCTCGTTGATTTCACTTTAGTAGCATTTGGCAGAATCGACCTTTAGAGATCAATAACATTTGCATGCACATGCGTGTGCACACACATATAACTCCATATATATGTCATGTATACAGCTGTTGCCTATATATAACTCCATCCCTGTGGTGTTTATATAGTCACTTGTCAAGGGACAATTGGGTTATTTCCACCTTTTGTCTATTGTGAATAATGCTGCCATGAACATGGGTGTATGAGCATGTCTTTGAGTCCCTGCTTTCAATTCTCTGAAGTGTATACCAACCCCATACCTATTTCTGCATGGGCATAAGATTTCATTTCTCTGGAATATGCCAAGTTCTAAGATTCCTAGATGTATGGTCGGTATATGCTCTGTTTTTAAAGAAACTGCCAGCTGGGTGCCGTGACATCTGCCTGTTCTCCCAGTGGCTTGGGAGGCTGAGGCAGGACGATTATGAGTTCAAAGCCAGCTCAGCAACTTAGCAAGGCCCTGAGCAACTTGGTGAGATCCTAGCTCTAAATAAAATATAAAAAAGGGCTGGGGATATGACTCAGTGGTTAAATACCCATGGGTTCAATCCCTGGTACCAAACAACAAACAAAAAAACTGCCAAACTGTTTATTCAAAGTGGTCTTAGCATTTTATATTCCCATCAGCAACGTGTAAGAGATAGATGCTCTCTGCATGCTCACTAGCATGTAGTATTATCACCATTTTAAAAGCTGTTCTAGCGGGTATATAGTGACATCTCCTTATGGCTTTAATTTATATTTCCCTAATAGTTAATAACACTGAACTCCTTCCGTGTGTGTGTGTTCTTAAACATCTATCTGCATATCCTTTTTGGTGAAATGTCTGTTTGTATGTTTTGCTCATTTTCTAGTTGGATTATTTGTTTGTTTATTTTTTCTTTCTTTTCCCCCCAGTACTGGGGGTTGAACTCAGGACCACACACATGCTAGGCAAGAGCTTAACCACTAAGCTACAGCTCCACCCTGATGATTTCTTTTACTGTTCAGTTACTGTTCATTTCTTTATTTATTCTAGGCAATTCCATTTTCAAATAGATAATTTGCGAATATTTTCTCACAATCCACAGTTTGTCCTTTCATTCTTTTAGCAAGGCCACTTGGCCATTCACCAAGCAACAGGTTTTTATTTTGATAGTCCAGTTTATTAATTTCCCTTCATGCATTGTGCTTCTGGTGTCGTGTCTAAGAACCATATCCCTAATTCATGGTCTAAAGCTTGTCTCCTGTTAATTTATAAAAGTTTTGTAGTTTGGGGCTTTACACTTAAGTCTGTAATCCATTTTATTTTGTTTTGTTTTCTTTTTGTAAGATGTGTGAGGTTGAAGTCGGCTTGCAGAAGGGTTCAGACAAGCTAGTCACTTCCTCCCCCAGGAGCCAGGGGTCCCCTTATCCTCATTTCTACAAAACTGCCTCCCACAGCCACTGCTAGTCCACTCTGCACCCACATGCATCCCCATGTTGCCCAGTGGGACATTCTGTATCTTCCTTTTATAAACTACTGTTGAGCTCATCTGTCATTGTGTGGTCAGCCATCCACATGGCCCTGGAGCCATTTTTAGTGTATTCCCAGAGCTGTGCAACATCATCACTGTCAATTTTAGATCACATTCATCACTCCAAAGAGAAATCCCCATACCCTCTGCCACTCCCCCGATCCCCATCTGCTACCCCAGCCTGAAGCAATAGCTAGTCTACTTTCTATCTCTATAGATTTGCCTCTTCTAGAAAATTCCTATCAATGCAGTCACACATGGTCCATTGTGGCTGGCTTCTTTCACTTAGTATAACATTGTTGCGGTTTACCCATGTTGTCGCAGGTATCTGTACTTCCTTACATTTTATGGCTGAGTAACATTCTGTTTGCTTGGATATACTACATCTTATCCATTCGTCAGTTGATGTACATTTGGGTTACTTTTGCATTTTGTCCATTATAAATAATGCTGCCATATACACGTATGTACAACTTTCGTGTAAACATGCTTTTGTTCTTTTAGATATGTACCTAAGAGCAGAATTGCTAGGTCACATGGTAACTCTGCCAGACTGTTTTTCAAAGTGGCTGCAATATTTTACAGTCCTACCAGCAGTGCTTAGGATTCTGATTTCTCGCCAATAGTTTTGGAGTTCAAGCATTGCTGTTTTAATCTGGTTGTCTTTTATTATCCAGTTTTATTGGTTCTTTGAATATTTTGGATATAAGTTCCTTATTGGTACATGATTTGTAATTATTTTCTTCCATTCTGTAGGTTTTGTTTCCATTTCTTAATAAGTATCCTTTGAAGCACAAAGACTTGAGTTTCAATTGTGTTTTTCTATTTTATTGTCATTGCTTATGCATTTGGTGTCATGTCTAAGAATTTACTGTCAAATCTGAGGTCGTGAAGATTTGATCCATGTTTTCTTCTAAGAGTTCTTACATTTAGGTCTTTAATCTATTTTGTATTCATATTGGCGAGATGTGGTCCAACTTTATTCTTGTGCATAGGCCCTCCAAGTGTTCCATCATCATTGGTTAAGGGAAGGGAAAAAAGAAAGAAAAAGATAAGGAGAAGAAAGGAAAGACTATTTTTTCCCTATTGAATGGTCTTGTCACACTTGTTGAAAATTAGCCATCCATAGACATGTAGGTTTACTTCTGAGCTCTCGATTCTATTCCATTGATCTACAACATCTGTACCACACTATCTTAACTGCTGTTGCTTTGTAGTAGGTTTCAAAGTTGTGAAGTATGGGGTTTTCTACTGTGTTCTTCTTTTTAAAAGTTATTCTGGCTACTCTTGATATCTAGCAATTCCATGTAAATATTAGAATCAACATGTCAATTTCCACAAATAATACAGCTGGGATTCTGATAGAGAGTGCTTTACTGTATAGATCAGTCATCTTGACAATAGCATGTCTTCTGACCATGAACATGGGATGTTTTTCCACTTCTCTTTTATAACTTCTTTAATTTCTTTCAACCAGTGTGTTTAGCTTTCAGAATATAAATGTTGCACTTCCTTTTTTATTTTATCCCTAAGTATTTTGTTCTTTCTGGTGACATTATACATGGAATTGTTTTCTCAATTTCATTTTTGGATTGCCCGTTGTGCATGTACAGAAGTAGTAGTGATTTTTGTATATTGATCTTGATTCTAGCAATGTTGTGGGACTCTTGTATTCGAATAGGTTTTAGTGGATGCTTAGGATTTTCTGCGTACAAAATCATGTCATCTGTGAACAAAGAGGTTTTCACTTTCAGCTAGCTAATTAGCCTCTTAGGACATGTGTTGTTCTCTCCCTCTCACATTTCTTTTTACCACTCTAGTGCTCTGGATCCTGACATTCTCTAGCTTTTAACAGAAGGGGACACTCACAGTTGTCTTTCCTTAATCACAGAATCTCTGTAGCTCACTTGGATTTATTAGAAGTTCCAATTAAGAAACCTGTCTTATTATTTGTTGATGAATCCTCTCTCAGAACTGAAACTGGAGGTTATCAAGCAGAATACGTGATCACTAATTTGAATTCTCTTTAGAATATAGTCGACCTGAGGGGATGTCAGACCAGATGGCAAAATGCACTGCATTTACCACACAGAGTTTGTGAACTCATGTGCACTGAGAGTAGGTTTGCTTGGCAGCATCATGTGACTTTAGGATGCTTTGAAAACAAGGAGGGTTTCCTAACCTCTGCTAGAACCCCCATAAAAATGAACAAATTAAGGAACATGTAGATGCAGCTTCCTTCCTTCTTGGAGGGCCGGCTATCATCAGGGCTGTGGCCCCTGCAAAGTCAGAATGAGAAATGGCACCATGGATGTGAAAGGAAATGCTCTAGCAAGCAGTTATGCCAAAGTAGCAGCCTCAGCCAAAATTATGCTCCTAAATGGACCCCAAAGAGTAAATCTAGAGTGATTCAAAGAGAGTATTACACATTATCAACGTGAAGACCCTGGTTCTGAAAAAAGAATAATATTAAAAATTATAACCTTCACTTGGATAATCTCTAGTGCTCCCAAAATGGCTGCTTTCTGGTATCAGATTATTTCAGATGGATATTATCTAAATTTCTCCATGTAGTTGCCCATCATAATACAGACAACTTGGTCACTATCTTAAATTAGTATTGGAGAAGGAACTTTTAAAAGGGAACTTTTTAACAGGTTATTTTCAGATTATGGATCACCTGTCAGCATAATTCTGGAAATCCTGTAAAGGTGGGGCATGGCCAGGAACCAAGGCCTCCGGGGCCACCCTGCGTACCTTCGGGTGGGTCTTACCCAGCTTCCATTCTTAAAGAGTTGGAATATGTATGCATCAATGTATATCTGTTTTCAGGATGAGCTGAAGCATTTCCTTGTTAAACATGCACAGTCCTTACAACCATTAGCAGCTGCTTGGTTTTTTTCCCCCAACCTGAGGCTCCTAACTTTCATATCAAGTGATCAAGGCACATATTTTACAGGAATCATTAGAACTCCATAAGGCATTACCCCACGTTTAAAAATGACACTGTTTTTACCATACATAATCTCCCAGAAAGCTTGAAAGAACCAACATTATTCTTAAATTAAAATGAGCAAATTTTTCAGAAACCCTTGAACTCCTAGCTAAAAATTTTACTCAGAGAATTCCTTATGGCCATAAGATTCACTCACTTGGGACACATCAGTTCTTCCCCTGAGTACTGGTACAGTAAGGCCCACTTACTTAGGGGTTTTGCCTCCAATGATAAATCTACACTGCTATTCTCAGGCATGGAAAAGTACTGCAAAGGACTTGGGTCTAGATCCTTCCCACAGCATCTTCCTAAAGACCCTCTTTGTTACATTAAACCACAAGATTTTGTCTATTAAGAGTCACAGGGGAAAGGTTGAACCTCCTTGCAAAGGACCTTTCAAGGAACCACTAACAAAACTATCACTAACTCTGGAATAAGTTATTGACAGCAGCTCTCCCTAGGATACAGATCTGTGTCTGTGCATTGGCAAAGGAAGTGATGGGCTGCTGCATTGCTCTGGATTTCTCATTGGCTTGACGTGGTGGCATCTGCGCTTGTTTCTGAACTTGGATCAATGAACAGGCTAGACGTCACATTAAAGAGAATAATTTGCTCCATTCTTCTGCACTGCTATCATTTCTTATCAGATATTATGAAGATGATATTACAAGATCATGTGCTACGGTGTACATGAACAATGGAACATTCCCCACGTGGTGAAGATAGCATCTCTAGTGGTCCCTGAATTGGCCAGCCTCTCTCCAGCAAGAGAATGTGCAGAAGGGGGATCCATAAGCACACAAGCGGAAGATGGCCACACCACTGAGCCACAGGTCTGGCTCACACTTCTTCAGCAACCAGGAAGCCAGAAGGTGACGTGTGCAGCAGTCATCTCAGACATGGCCTGAACTTGGTCAATCACTGCAGCTCCTCTGTCTTTTGCCCCCACTACCAACTCAGGACCAACCATGGAAAGTCACATATCTCCCTGAAGCAGCCACATGAGATGTCCTGCTCCCAGCTAGGTCAGCCCAGTTTTCCACGCCAATAGCTCTCAACCTGGGGCACACCTGAGCTTCCTTTTATTATTTTTTTTTCATTGTAAAGGTGTCTCACTCCCTGCATGCATTTGGATGTCTGCTGCAGGTGGAGGTGGCTGATGACTTGGTTATAGGAACCTCTGAATCATCTCTGACTGCTCTTATTTGAAAGGCCTTTATTTCCACATGGGCAAAGCCCTTCCTCTTCTCGAGAAGAAAACCAAGTCCCAGAGAAGGTCATTGAGGGGACCTCCAAATGTCTTGGAGTATTTGGCACAGATTCCTGTCCCCCTCTTCTTCCTTAGTAATTGTAGCTGAGCTCACTCCTGCTGTGTTAGACAAAGACTTTGGTTTCCAGTCTCCTCAACAGGGAGTCTATAAGCAGGAGTGATACACTGCAGTTGTTTATTGAGGAATGTCTGTAATCTTCATGTTTGTTACATGTTTGTTGGGGACCGCAAATCAAGATGGCGCCTGGCAGTTTGCCAGGAGGAGTGGTTTGTAAGACAACGCCACCGAGCCATTAAGTTGGTGGGGATTCCTTATTGGCTGACTGTTGTATCTAGATAATGCTAATTGAGTCAAGCTGTGTGTAATCAGTTAGGTATGTATACCTCTGCTGTTCTGCAATAAAGTGGCTCTTACTACCTTGGGTGCCCACTACTTGAGTTCCCACTCAGTTCCCGCTGAGTTTTCCCGAAATGAAGCAGTTGCCGCTTCAACCTTCAAGTTGCTTGTCACCTCCCAGTTATTTGGCCCAGACAGACTGCGGTACATGTTTAATTGAATAATAAGTGAAGAAGGATTTTTGACTGATTTGTTTTAGGGTGGGTGCTATGTAATAAAGTATTTGGCCGATCCTTGTTGCTGGTTCCTTGGAATTTCCTGAGCAACAAGAGAGCCCTTGGACCATGCATGATATGCAGAGTGGCAGCCTGGCCTTGCCAGAATTACCAACCAAATGATTCGAGGGTTGGGGCTTTGAGCCATGTGGTATCAGTCATCCTCTAGGGAAAGGAAGGGGGCTGGTGACTGGGTTCAACTGAGGGGTCAAGGATAGAATCCACTATATCTGTGTAATGAAAGTCCAATTAAAACCCTGGACCCTGATGCTCAGGTGAGCCTCCCTGGTTGGCAGTACTCTGTGTATTGTCACACATAAGTGTGCAGGTAGCCTAATGTGCTCCTGGGAAATGACAGGAGCTTTGCATTTGGAAGTTCCTAGGCCTTGCCCAATCTACATCTCTTCCTTAGGCTGGTTCTACTGGGTCTCTTTTAGCTATCATTAAATTTATGATGACAATGTAATATTGTATGGTGGTGCATATCCATGATCCAGTGACTCCAGAGGCTGAGGAAGGAGGTTCTCAAGTTCAAAGGCAGACTCAGCATCTTAGAAAGGCAGCTTAGAGAGATCCTGTCTCTGATAAAAAATAAAAAAGGGTTGTGTTGGGGATGTGACTCAGTGGTTAAGCACACCTGGGTTCAATCCCTGGTACCAAAAACAAGCAACAAAAACACACCTTTTTGTCCTGAGTTCTGAGAATCATTCTAGTGAGTTACCTAACATACAGGGGTAGTGGGGAGCCCTGAATTTGTAGCCAGCTCTCAGAAGTGAAGGTGGTCTGGGGACTCCTCAATCTGTGAGGGCAGCCTTGTAAACTACCATGTTTTTAACCCATGACGTTTATCCCAATTCTGAGCAGTTGGCATCAGAAACTATTACAGTGCAAAATCTAAAAGCACTCAATTTCTATTACACACACACAAAAACACACCACACTATCCTAAAGATGAAACTATGCTAATCTAGTTCTGAATTTGAAAAACAGGAGGCACCATTACATTTTTCTAAGGAAATGTTTAATTGGCAGTTTTCTAGAAGGCAAGCTTTTCAACTAGTACAAAAATATGAAATCAGCCAGGTGCACTGAGACAACGTGGGAAAGTCAAATTCTTTTTTCAAAGTAACTCCCAACTGGTGAGAACCCACTGGGAGCTCCCTTCTCAGAGGAAGCATGAGACATGACCTTCAGCAACTGATAAGAGTGGTGTGATGATGAACAGAAAATTACTTAAATGGTTATCACAAGACCAGAGAACCTCTGGAAGGTGTGGTCATTCATTGTGGCTCTCCACACTTTAGAGATTTGTAATTTACCAAAACATTGAATCATCTCCGTAATTCAGTTTTAGAACCACCACCCCCCCGTCCCCATAACATTGTGGTCACTCTCATTTGCCATTCTCAGGACACCAATAAATCTCATTTGTCTCTGAAAAATGTCCTTTTCTGGACATTTCCTAAGGATAAAACCATATAATATGGACTCTGATATCTGCCGTCTTTCATTTAGAAAAAAGTTTTTGAGGTTTTTATTTTTATGACAGCCATATTTTAGTGGTTTTCATCTTAAAAGAAGATTTCATTCCAAAAATTCCAAATCTAGTAGCATGCAGTTGCAATGGGAATTGCTTCTTGCTCAGATACAGACTACTTGTGGCCTCACAGAGAAGGTAATGTGCTACAGAGAAACAAGGACACAGGGTGTCCTATAGCAAGGGCCTTCAGTCTCATCCCCAAACTACAGCTGAACCCACGGGAGGAGGCCAGCCCAGGAAGGTCTGCAGGGCAATGCTCTCTAAAGATCCATCTCCTTAGCCTAATCATGGCTGGGCTAGGTCACTGATGGCTGTCCACCTGCTCAGCCTTGTCACTCTGGCACCTGTGACACCCCTCCCCGTGATCCACAGGATGTGGTGACCAAGGACAGGCACAGTTAAACACTGGCCTCCGCAGGTAGAAGGCACCGGGCAGGCCATTTTCAGCTTCCTTTCAGCTCATGTGGTGGATTTCAAATCTGAAAGGAATTTTCCTCACATTCCTTCAGCTCCCAGGGTTTTTCTCTGGGGTGAAGAATTGATGTATGCCGAGTTCTGAGTTATACTAGTGGGTTTTCTCAGTTTTACCAAATTCAAAGAGTTGCTCTAGAGGTAGGCACAATGGCATGCACCAGTAGTCCCACACACTGAGGCAGGAGGATTGCTGGAATTCAAGACCAGCATGGGCAAAACAGCAGGATCCCATCTCAAAACAAACATCTTAATAATACTAACTTCTAGCATGGTAGACTAGGAGCTTGATAGACCCACTTGCCTAAAAGGTGACTGTTCTACAAATTATCCAGTATAACAAAGAGCAGAAGAGCCAGCAGAGGCTCCCCACATGGTCCACATTCCAGGGTTGTAACCAGCAGGGGGAGCTCTCCGGCTTCTGAAGGGATGGCTCCACCCCCGACACACACACCCCAAGGTTCTCTCCAGTATGAATTCTCTGATGTGTAATAAGGGGTGAGCCCTGATGACGGCTTGCCACATCCACACCTCCATCTTCCAAAGGGTATATGGCTTTGGGATTTTTATTTTATTTGTTTTGATACTGGGGATGGAACCTAGGGCCTCACACATGCTTCATAAACTTTAGGATATTTTAAATATAAGATTTAAAGGCACTTTTTTAGATGGGAATTTTAGATTAGAAATAAAGTACAAGCGTACTTTAGATTAATGATTGGTTAGGAGAATTAGAGTCTGGTTACGTAGCTTGGCATTAGTTAATAAGAATATAACATATCTCGGGAAAAATAGTAAATCCTGGGAAAATCTGAAAAATGTAAATTAGTGACGTATTTTATTAATGATTCTGTACTTTGAATAATTACACAACTGAAGGTCATATCCTGGAAAAATGTAAATTAATGTTACATTTTTTGTACCCCCAATCATGGTCAAGGAAATGTCATGTCTCGGCAAAGTTTTAAATTATATAATCAATGACGTATTCTGAATCTATAATGATGAGAAAAATTGTAATAAAAGATGACCCAGAGAAAGCTGCATCTCTCTCTGGAGATTGCTCCAATGGAACGACTCCTGTCTCATCTTTTCGCCGACGCCACTCATCCTTCAGGACTCCCTGAACCCCGCTAGGGCAGGACCCCGGCAAGAATGCATTTGGATTCACTGTACACTATTGCAACACAACTTTTCATTTACCTAATTGGACACGATGTAGCATTGCACCCTATGTTACTCATCCATGTACCTGGGGGAATAATGTCCATCTCATTCCACCATCTATCCTGCCCCATACATCCTTCCCTCTCCTCCCTCCCATTTGATCAAAATTTCTCCATTTCTCACATTCCCCCCATTTTGGATCAGCATCTAGTTCTTAAGAGAGAACATTCAGCCTCTGGGTTTATGGGATTGGCTTACTTCACTTAGCATGATAGTCTCCAACTCCATTCATTTACCTGCAAATGGTATCATTATATTTTCTTTTAATGCTGAGCATTAGTCCATTGTGTTTATATAGGATAATGTTTTTGTATCCACAGCAGAACATCTAGGTTGCTTCCACAGTTTAGCTATAGTGAATTGAGTTACTATAAACATTGGTGTGGCTGCCTTTCTACAGTATGCTGATATTAAGTCCTTTGGGTATAGACCGAGGAGTGGGGTAGTTGGGCCAAATGGTGGTTCTAATCCAAGTTTTCTAAGGAACAATGGAGTTTTGAACTGGCTGTTGGTCACCTGGTGGTACTCCATGGGGTCCTCCAAGCCTGGCTTGCATCTGCCTCCCCCTATCCTCTGGGATGAGCCAGATGCTCAATCGTGTCATCTGCAGTAAATGGCTTTCCTATGTCCTGTTCCTCATCAGCTTGCAGTGCTGGGTCTGCCCCCAAGATGGAACTGAGCAGTGGATGCACAGGCATTGCTCCAATGTCCTGCTACCTCCTGACATGGAAAGAACATCTCAGAGGCTTGTTGTATATTTACCCTCACCCCTGCTTTTCTTTTTAATAACTTTATTTATTTATTTATTTATGTGGTGCTGAGGATTGAACCCAGGGCCTTGCACATGTGAGGTGAGTGCTCTACCTCTGAACCATAACCCCATCCCCTACCCCTGCTTTTGCTATGTCTCATTGAAGTCTTAAGTGACCTCATTCCACTCATTCTAACAAGCCTTTAGACATTCCCCATCTCCAAAACAAGAACTTTTCTCCTCTGATGGATACCCCTCATTCAACACCCACATCTGCAAGTGCCTGCAAACATAAAAAAATTAGGTGCTGTACTAAAATTCTCAGAACAGATGCTCTAGCATTGAAAATGCTGCAGAGACAACTTGGCTACACCATGAACAAGCTCTGCCATTGACTTCAGGTCCTTCCCTGCTAGGAAAGGAGGCCAAGTGCTATCCAGATGCAGCTAATAGAATTATCTCTGTTCTCTGGCTTTGTTTCTTCAGAATCAAACACACACACATTCTCTCTCTCTCTCTCTCTCTCTCTCTCTCTCTCTCTCTCTCTCTCTCTCTCTCTCTCTCTGAAATACAATTTGGACCACAGCACACATATCAATATGGTAAATACTAATTATTTACAGAAGAAGGTTCTAGACCATGTGTTTGCTTGATGTTATTGTTTTTATTATTTTCTCAAGAGGCTAGGAGCAAAGAGGATCCTGTGGCTGTCCTTCTTAAAATCTTCCATGGCTCTTCCTTTCTGGCAAGTCTCATGGGTTGTACAGCCAGGAAGGGGAATGAATTTGGAGGCCAGAGCTAAGGACAGCCCAATCTGTGAAATCAGATTTGGTGTTTTCTGGCACAGTTTGGAACACTGACACCTGAGCCCAAAGATCTGTCCAGAGAGTCAATTTTGAAAACACTTGTTTTTACACATGAAAGGCACATCTTCATGGAAAGATTAAAGGAAAGAAATGTGACTTATAATTACTGCTAAGCATCTGTTAGCAGTTGTGTATACTAATATGGCCCATGAAGAAGGCCAAATTTATGCCCTGTTTCCAAACCTCATACACCACACACACACACACACACACACGCATGCACACACACACAAATTCTAACAATTAAAACATTCATGACACCTATCAAATAATTGTGAAAATGGGTAAAATTATATTTATACAAAAAAATTTCAGAATACACTGCTGCTCAGAGCTTGTCAGAAACGCTGCCACTCAGAGGTGCTGGAGTTTTGCACTGACAGAAGCCACATTTGAAACAAGTCCCGAGGCCATACCTGAACACACCCAAGCTCATGTGCTTGTACTCCACACTGGGTTCCTCACCTTGGCGCCCTTGGCCCATCAGGCCACATCCTTCTTAGTCTGTAGAGGTCTTCCCCATGCAGTGTAGACATTCAGCAGCACCCATGGCCTCTACCTGAGTTTTGCACCAGCACCCCTGACTTGTGATAACTCAAAAGGTCTCTAGGCATTGTCAAATGAACCAAGGGGAGGGGGAAAGTCACCTGTGTTGAGGGAGCCCTGCCTGGCCTGGACCAGGCTCTCAATGAACATCAGTGGAGAAAGGCATTGCAGTGCCCATGAGGACATGAGGACAACAGCAGAAGCCCTCTGTCTCAGGGGCTTGAATTTGCTGTGGATCCTGTATGTTCTGCAAAGGGACCCCAGCTCCCTAGATCCAATTCTATTAGAAGGTGTCCTTGCAAATGTGGCAACTGAGCAAAAGTGAGCTTCTCCATCCGTGTGGATTAGACACGACCTCAGGTAGATCTGCAGGCATGTTGTAACCAACAGCCAATCAACATTTGCTTAGAAAATCATGGAAAGACTAATGACGGGGGTGGGGTGCTTCACAGATGCCAAACCCACACCTGCCTTCTTAGTCTGTAGAGGCCTTCCCCGTGCAGTGGAAGACATTTAGCAGCACCCATGGCCTCTACTTGAGTTGTGCACCAGCACCCCTGACTTGTGATAACACAGAAGGTCTCTAGGCATTGTCAAATGACCTGAGGGGAGGAGGAAAGTCACCTGTGTTGAGACCCATCAGCTTCAGGGTCACCTGGGACCTTGTTACAAACACACATTCTCAGACCCCGCCCCAGATTGGCAAAACCAGGAACTCCAGTGGGGCCCAGGAAACTGGTTAACTCTCTGTGAGACACAGGCACTCTGAGGTGGAAGAGGACTCGGGAAAGGCCCTGCAGTGAATCACTATTTGGTGACAGACAGGTCAGAGGGGCCACAGCATGACCAAGAGGTTGCAGGCCGGGGGGGATAAAGAGCCCAAAGCTGGAGCCACATGGGAGGGTTTGCAGCCAACACTTCCCCCTGTGCTATCTCCATGACCTTGGCCAAGTGACCTGATCTTTCAGTGCCTCAGTTGTCACCTATGGAAAATGGGGACAACCAAAGGACTGTTCCTCGTGCAACTATTGAGGGATGAGGAAGCTTTTATGAAAAGGTGCTTAGAAGAGTGCTTGGCTAAAAGACCTTCGGACAAGTCAACTAACTGGTCTTGTCTTCACCATCACTGGCCTGTCTTGCCCCCGACTGTTCCCCTACAAGCCAGCCAGGCATGTGCTTCATTCTCTGCCACATTCTCAGCAGGGAGCCCTGCCTGGCCTGGACCAGGCTCTCAATGAACATCGGTGGAGAAAGGCATTGCAGTGCCCACGAGGACATGAGGACACCAGCAGAAGCCCTCTGTCTCAGGGGCTTGAACTTTGCTGTGGATCTTGTATGTTCTGCAAAGGGACCCCAGCTTCCTAGATCGGATTCTAGTAGAAGGTGTCCTTGCAAATGTGGCAACTGGGCAAAATTAGACGGGCCCTCAGGTATTCTACAGGCATGCTGTTACCAACAGTCAATCAACACACGCTTAGAAAATCATGGAAAGACTAAAGGTGGGGGCGGGGTGCTTCACAGATGCTGTGTGTTTTCTTCCTCTACTTCTAGGATTCTCTCTACCCACCTCCTGAAGTCAGTCATACAACTATCCCCATTTCAGATATGCAAACACTGAGGTCCCAAGAGGTTACAGAACATGCCCAAGGTCATTGTCCAGTAAGCAGTGAAAGTGTTCTTCTCATGCTGGTCTCTGATTCCAAACCCATACCTGCCTTTCTTCCCAGGGCACTTCCTGGTCTGCACACAGGGATGACATGCCTTAAGATTGGGAGGAAAATCCTAATTTCAAACCTTCTACCTCACGTTATGCTGAAGACCATCCTTAGCAGCAGAGCACGTGTCTTATTTGGCTTAAAAACTCCATCTCTGGTAGTAATGAGATCTCTCTGCCACAGCCCCACCACACAGCCATTTGGGACCACAGGAGTGTGGAGAAAGAGTGACCAAAGGAGTGTGGAGAAAGAGGACACAATTCAGGAAAGCGAATTACGAAGAAGCAAGAGCTGAATATACTAGAACAGACAGGACCAGCAGAGAGAGCCCAGCTGAGAGGCCTAGAGAAGGGCTGGGGCGAGTCGGAGCATTCCACGGGTATTGATGAAGTTCCGTTGTGTGCCTGGCACTATGCTGAGAAGTAGACGCTGCACTGAGCACAGTCTCTGACCTTGCCCTGCTATAGATCCCAGTCTGGGGATTCAAAGCTGGATGACATTGTCCAGCACTATGCCATTTCTTCACACCCAGCTGACCTCCAGCCCCCAACACCATGGCCCATTTGCCTACAGTGAAGGCCAGAAGCAGCTTCCCACCATGGCTGGCAGGAGTGGGTGGAGAACACCCCAGCTCTCTCACCCTGTAGGAGGGCTTCTACTAGTAGCATGATCTACATGGACCCCAGCACTCCTTATCAGAACTGTGCTTAGTCACTCAGTGACAACAACTGGCTGGTACACCCTGTCTTCCAGTTCCTAATCACTTCCTGTTCCCACCTGGAGTTTTCTAGCATCACCTCCCAAGAAAACTACTTGCTAACAAATCTGGATCACAGAGTCTCCATTTTACCTCAGGAAAGCCAGAGCATGAAAGAAGGTTCTAGAAAGATATACAGTGATCCCAGTCTATCTGGCCATTTTGTGCCTGAATTTATAGTACTCCTTGGCTGCTCTGATTGCCCTGATAGGTTTAGGAGAAAAGACAAGCCATATTTTGGGATGTAAAATGCATTCAGGCCAAGTCACTTTCACTCAACCTACCAAGTAGGAGTAGAATCTCATGAAATTTTAAGTACAACAGAATGCCAAATGACTACTCATTCCAGTGAAGACATGCTGCAAACAAGACTTAGAGAAGTGTCCTCAGAGAAGATTCTGTCATTCTGCATTTGTTTCTGAAAGTTGAAGCACACAGTTCTAATGAGCCCAGGAAGAGGTTGATACCCATTTGAGTTGGCATATGATGTGCCAGAGCTCAGGACTTCAGGGCTGCTGTCAGGTGGTTCCCGGGCTCTTCTGGTCCTCACCTTCACTCAGTGTCTTTTTGTTGGTGATGTAGTTCAGCAATGGATTACTGGCCCAGAGACTTGTTCAGTATTGCTCCGTAGGAGCAAAACACTGTCACCAGTTGTAGGAAGCCAACTCCAGGTGAGAAACTTGATAGATGTTAATGCTCACGGCTTCACACCAGCAACCTGCCCCTCAGTGATCATGCTCTCTAAAATATACACCATGCTAAATTGTGTGGAAGCATTCTAGGTCTAGCCAAACCACACGATCTTTCAAAAACAGCCCAATAACATTTAGAGGATTCACTCTCCAAAGCAAGCTTGCCAATGCCTGAGCGCCCACACACTCTATTGGTGCCAACCTCACCTCCTTTTAGAATGCACACATCCACCAAGATACCACTGCCTGTGGTGGTTGAGCAGCCTTTCCAATGGACGAGGTGGATGTGAATGTAACACGTGAATGAATTAGCATTTACCAACAACTGGAAGAAAATAACCCATTCTCTAAGATGACGGAGCTGCTCTGTGATCTAGACCATCCCCCTCTCCTGCATCCTCTCTCTTTTCCTCTGCCTCGATGGACCTCCAACTGAGCCCAGAAAGATGTGTCCTTTCTAGTCAGAAGCCCTGTCATGGCTTCCATTTCCAGGCCCTGATTCCTGGTTAACTGCAGCCAGAGCTCGCTTTCAAGGTAGTCTCTTCAGATCCCTTCCCTACCCTAACCACAGTGTGGGCTCTGGCCCCACCCTTACTCTCTACACCACCATTCCACATTAGGGTCTTCCTGTCCCTCTCTGTGACCCAGGGACAAAACTGTCCATGACCGACCCCACCCAAGAACAAGCTGTTGAACCAGGTGCCATCAAAGGGAAGAAATGACCAGAGATGGCTAACTTGAAGATTTCACAGAATAGTTCATGAGACAAGGAATATCCTGAACCAGTGAAATGACATAAGAGGAAGTCAATGAATTCTAACCTCAAGGGCAAATCCTACAGTACACTGGCTCTCAAATTCAGCTACACACTGGAGCCACCTGGGAGCTGTGCATAGTACTGACCGCTGGACCACCCACTGGCCCTGGGCTGATGGAATGGCTCTGGGCTAAGATGGGACACTGGGGTTTGTAAATTACCAGTTGAGTATAATATAAAGCAAACTTTGAGAACATTGCTTTTTTCCCCACATGAAGAACTGTGTGCATACAGATGCAGAAGTACACAAATCTGCAGCATAAACCTCCTTGAGGGCCATAGATTAAATGCACTGCAGTCACCAGCATCCTGGCTAGGAACACCACCAGCCTCCTATTTCCACCTTCCAGGTGATTGCAGCCCCGCCATCCAAGCATGGAGGAGTCCTCCCTGCTGAGAAATTTCAGTGTGCAGAATGGAGAGCCCTCTCTCCTGGGAGTCCCTGCTTTTACAATAAGTGCACTGGAGAAGTTGAAATCAAGTGGAAGGCACATGGGCAGGCTTCCTGGATGAGGCCCTATTGAAAGAAGGATGGGATCTGAGGAGTGGACCAGAGAGAGGAAAGATGGGAAGTACAGCAAGTACATTCAGAGCCGAGGTCAGGCCCAAAATACAATGTTGGCTGACAAGAGAGCCCTTGCACCAGGATCAACAATTTTGAGAAGGCAATGAGGACTGCCTGAAAAGATTAATTTCACAAAATTCCATGGAAACCCACTCATCACACCTTTCTGAAAACACTGGAAATGTAGGTTTCATGCAAGGAACTCTGGGTGGCAGATGGCAAAGTTTGCCAAATGCAAACATGCCTACCAGCTCTGAGAAGCCATTCTCATTCACACTGCTTCAAACAGGGAAAATCCCCATGTGCTCACTGAGAACAAGTTAGCTTGTGCCACTTGAAGCTGCTTCAACAAACAGCTTCACTTCTGCACTTCTAAGCTGTTCTCCTCAAGAACTTTCAGAGCACAGTTCAGGCATGAAACACAAAGGGTGCCAGAAAGAGATCTCTTGAATGTAGCATCACCAACGTGCAGTGGAAAAGAGGACCAGCTGAGAAGATCAGTTCTCCAAAGTCTCACTGACATCCATTTGTCACACTCATTTACAACATTCACTTGAAGTGCAGGTGCCCACATGAGTGAACTGTTTTTTTTTATCAATGGCACAGAGGCTTCAATGTGTAAGCATGCCTGTCACCTGTAAGAAGCAGTTTTGAATTCTTCTAGGTCCACAGGAAAAAAAAATAGCATGTGCTCACTTACAACAAAGTTAATCAACAAAGCAAATTGAAACTGCTTGCAGCAAACAGCTTCCATTCTCCCATTCCCCAGCTATTTTCAGCAATCGCATCCAGAGTCCAATTCCAGCTCAATATAAAATGTGTGCTCCCAAGGAAGCCTGTATAATTGACATCACCCAACTTGGGTAGGCAAGGGGAATGCTGAGAAGATCAGTTCTTCAAAACTCCTACTTTTTCAGAAAACTCATTGAAAGGCAGGGTACCCACTTGCAGCCATCAGTGGTTGACAGATGGCACAGAGGCTTCAATGTGAAACCGTGAATGCCAATCATTACAAGTGCTTCTGACACACTCTAGTGCAACCTGGGACACCCCAAAGTGCTCAACGAGAACACACTTTGTTCCTGCAAGTGGAAGCAGCTTGCATGAACTGTTTCAATCAGGAAATTCCAAGCTCTTCTCAGCAATCACATTCAGAGCACAGTTTTGGCCCAATAGAAAAAGGGTCCTAGCAAGAGGGTCCCACACCTACGATCACCTTCATAAGGTAGCTTCCCATCTTCTGTGTGGAAGTGGGTTTCTCCTTGGCCCTTATGCTGTAGAGGAGACCACTAGGAGCTAAGCTTCATGCAGGACCATCTGACCTGGACTTTTTGCAAGCCCTATGAAGCCCTCACACAAGCTCAAATGCTACAGGACTCTGCAGACCAGTCCATGCAACAGTAGACATTCATTCATTGTCTAGAGTCTACAGGTTCCTAAATGCATGGCATTCATTATCATCAAATGCACAATTTGGATCAAAAACCATCACAGTAGATCAGGTAACAAATCATCACAGTAGATCAGGTAACAAAAACATATATATTTTAAAATAATAATATATTAATGGGAACAAAAAATACAGGATAGAGTAACAACTGTGTTACTAAACAAGGTCAAAGACAATGGCAAACTATAGATTCAAACTTTGAAGCAAATAGTAATCAATGTAAATATTCCTGGGCTGCCTCAGCCCCGCCCAGGCACACAGCAGCAGAATGGTTTTGCAAGCATCCTCAGGAGGGCTGGAGCCTTCTTTGCAGGACGAGAGGGAGGTTGAGGCTGGATCCACTCATCATTCTTTTGGGAGAGGCTCCTTTTCCTCAGCACGAAGTTGGGTTTCGTGTGAGGGTTCTTTGCGCAAAATACGTTGGCCTGCGCTGGAATCCTCAGCTCTGGGGAGAGAGGGGTGTACAAAATAAGGTGGCTCAGGAGGTGCTCCCTGGGACACCCCAACATCTGAGAGCCTGTGGCAGAAACGAACTGAGCCACACACCTGAGAGCTCTCCAATTCAGCACCAATACCAACAAGACAGCCTCCACAGTCCTCCCTGAGGAAGAACTAGGCAGAGCACTTCAACAGACCTAATGTCTGTTCCTACCAAAGGCTTTGGACTCCAAAACATCCCAGGTCCTCTTGCGTCTGCCAAAGCACACCACTAGGGTTTGCATCTGAAATCTCCCACAAAAGTGCCGAAGATTCAGACCCCACATGAGCCATCTTCACAGGTGGGTTTGGAAGGAAGCATTGGATGGTGAGTGCTCTGATGTCAACATGAAATTCTCATTCAAGATGAATACACTACTGGGAGGTGGGAGGGACTGGAAGAAAGGTGGAGCATGCTTGGAGGAAGACCTAAACAGGAGTGCGCCCTGGGCACCAGTACCTTGTCCCTGTTGGCTCCACTGAATCCTCATTCTCCAAGTAGAGGTCTTCCTTCTCCTCTCCGTCTTTCTCTCTCTCCCTCTCTCCCAGCCTTGTTCTCTCTCTCCCAGTCTATGCCTTTGTGGCAAGGGCTGAGGAGCTCTCCACTGCCACACACTAGAGCTTTATGGACAGCCTCAGTGCACAACCAAAGAGAAAGTTGTGAAACCCAGAGAAAAGGCCTAGGATTCTCAAGTATGGCCACGGTGAGGACAGGCTGACCAGCACGGATACCACATTAGAGCCACGCTTCTGTGTTGGTGGAGCCTGCTTCCATGTGAACCAGGCTTCTGAGAATGGAGGCCACATTCCAAATGCTGCCCTCCTGAGAACAATGATTCCAAAGACCAGCAAAGGGACTGCTTCCCTCCGACATGGTGTATGGCCCAGTGGTGCCATGACCCCGAGTGGGGGAATACAACAGCCAGCTTCTTCTTCCTCTGAACACCTCTTTCCTGTTGCCCTCCTCTAACCTAGAGCCTGTTCTCTATCCCTTCTGGGTTGGATGTGGGGATCTCTGCTATGAATTTCTTAGGCTACCAAGGCCCCAGACAGACTTCCTCTTCCATAGACTCTACTAACCTAACAGAAGGTTAAGATAGGAGACAAGTGATCCTAGAACTCATTGGGATGGTGGTCTTCAGCGTACATAGGCTGGGATAATGGCTGCTGAGGTGTTTGGCTCACAAAAGCCAACCAACCAACCAATGAAAAAGCGCTGACATTATTATCAGATGAGCTCTGTGGCTACGTGCTCAGGAAGCCCTCATCTGACTCTAGTTAGGGATCATAACTTGGCTATTGGGATCACTCCTTGGCTAGTGGACTCAGGTGCGGAAGACCATGGAATTGATGCAAAAACAGATGATTCAAGCTGTCTCCCAGGCTGTGTTTTCTTCCCAATTTCATCCTGTTACTGCTTGCTAGAATCTTGGCAATGCTCTGCCCAGGCAGTGGTTTTCTGGTCACACAGAAGGCTTTCAATCCTACTGCTTCAGTCCACAAAATGCCAGTTCCATCTTTAGCCCATGCATTCCCATGTTCCTCTGAAACCACTCCTATCTCAGACCACAGAACCATACTGCTCCTGGAAAGAGGCTTTCCTCCTCACTCCTCAATGATGTCAGCTTTGCATGCGTCTTCATGTCCTGGGCAGGGCACCTGGTGGGGAGCCGCACTAGCCACTGGGGTATACCAAAACACCTGGAGAGCTTACACCAGCAGAAGTGCAGTTGGCTTTGTGCACGAGCCCAACACACCCTGTTAGAGTGTTCTTGGGGGTCAGAGAATGCTCTTTGGTGCTAAGAGTTGACCTGAGTCCACATCCTGACCCTTGCTCTCTGTCATCTGATTGTCCCACTTACTCTGACGGTGAGAGATGATTTGGCCCAGCTCATATTCCTCCGGCTTCTCCTGAGTAAGCAAGTGTAGCTCGAGGGCCCTGCGGATGACGACAGGAGCCCGATCGTGGCAGGTCACCTGGAGCAGCATGGAAGACAGGCCTTCAGGAAATGGGCCTTGAAGTGACTACTCAAGGACAGTGGGCAGGGGCATTCTGGAGGCACCTCCACTCTAAATACAAGGGCAACATCCATGACCCTACTACCTGAGGCTGACCTCCTGCTCATCGCGTGGGCTCTTCCCATAGGCTACTAGCCCAATCCTGTACATAGGACTTCCTGGACCTGCCATTGCTCTTTGTGGAGCTGCACTCCTCTCCAAGTGAAAGGACCCCACTACCTGCATACAGATGCAATCTCATCCCACAAGTTGGGAGGAATGGGACAATAGCCTCCAAGATCCTAGGTCTGCCCGAGGATGCAGGCGGCATTGGGAATGGCCTAGGCACAAAACCTAGAGGCTTTGGTCTGGATTGCCAGGGCCCAAATCAGACCCAGGAACGTGACCACACACAGGAGTGACGAAAGAGAGCCATGAGAGCTCCTGGCCTCCAGAGGCTCAGTGCTGGCTGGGGTGTACGAGGGCACCTGTTCCGCCAAGGGTAAACATTGGGTTACCTGGACATTTAGTGTGCTTGCTCCACATCCATACTGACTCTGCAGAGAGACCCTCTCAGCTCCTTGTTCAAGGAACATGCAGAACCTCATACTGGTGTCCTGCTCCATAGAGGCCAGCATCCCATACAGAGGAACCTGCAACCTAGGTCCTGGCCTGTTCTCATCTGTCACCCATACCTGCCTCTGCCCTTCTGGACTGCATGCTGCCACCTGACACACAGACTCCCTCAGACATGGCGGTGGACAAGCTGCTGCTCTCCCTCATCTCAGCTCCAGCCCTTCACACTGACCTCTTCCTTCTTGATTCCCATCTATCCTCCTGATCATCCAGAAGCTCCAAATTCAAGAGGGCATGAGTAGTTCATGGTATTGGACCAGTGTCTGCTCCCCACCCAGGTGTAAGCACCAGGGGACACCCCTGCTCCCAGGCTTACCAAAACAGTCTTGGCCATCTTTGGACTTTGTGTTTCTAAGTGGACACGAATTAAGCAGGTGTCTCCCACCTGCTTGTGGGAAAGCGGCCTGGAGGACTTGCAGGTTGATTCTGAGAACTGTGGGGGATGGAACATCAGCAAACCCAGAAACAGAAAGCCACCCCAGCCTGTCAGTTGGCTCTATGGGCTTCTAGCACATATGTCCAGGTGCTCAGGCTTCTCATTTCCCCAGGTGGGAGTGGAATGGCAGCACAAGTACAGCTTGAATAAGGTAGGTGTTTACCTCCTTTCCCTTGACCTCGCGGCGTTTCCTCACGATGAAATAATATTTGATTTGTGGATTCATGGACAGATACATCAGTGAGTGGTCAGGGACCTTGATTTCTGCAGAGCAAAGTGGAGAGAATTGTTAGGTGGCACTCAAGGATTAGACCACAAAACACCCACAACCCCTGAGAGTCTCCGCCAGGGCGAGCCTGCACCAGAATTGAGAGCCCTCCTATCCAGCTACAGTGCCACCAAAGACTCCCTCAGTGATTCTTCCCTGGAGAAGATGATGTACAGGATTCTAAACCAAAAGAGCACCTGGCAATGGAAACAGCACCTTGGGCCCAGAACTTCTCAGTGCAGGTTGGATCTGCCAAAGGGACACTGCCAGGATCTGCATCAGGATTGGCAAAGGCTCCTGTGCTTAGGCCTTTCTCCCCAGGGCAGCCATGCTCACACATGGGCATTCAGGGAAGCGTTGGATGGTGGGGGAATTCATCCCCTTGCCCTGGATGAATCCACTCATGGATGAATACACGGAGGGGAGGTGGTATCCATCAGAGGTGTGTTGGGCATGGACATGGGAGGACTTGAGCAGGGTGGTGCCCTGGAGAACTCTATTGTTTTCTAGGATCGCTCTCCTTCCCCTTGTTTCTCATCAGGAGCTGTCTGCTTGGTACTTTTATTCTGGTTCTTGTTCTACTTCTGGCTCTTCTTTCTGTCCTGCATCTTCTTGTAGTTCTTTCTGGGTCTTTTTCCTGTTCTTACATGATTCCTTCTTGTTCTTCTTCTTGTGTATCTCCCTCCACCCTTCCTTCTGTTCACCTCCTTCTTTTTCTTCTTCTGCCTCCTGCTCTTTATCGTGTGATCCTCTCCCCACTCAGGAGTGTCTCTTTCTCCTCCTCCTCCTTCTCCTTCTTTCTCTGGCAATGGTGGGGCGTCCTGAGGAGTTCAAATCTATCACACTCTTCTGCCCAGATGCAGCCTCTGTTCAGTAGTCCAAGATGAAATCAGTTCTCAATCAATGGCCAGGAGTGAAACCAAGACCAAAGACAAGTGACTTCCTTTCTTTGTCATTGTCACAGTCAGGAAAGACTGAATAACAGACACCGCATTCTGGATAGGCTTCTACCTGTGGTAGTCAGCACCTCATCTGGACCAGGATTGCTAAAATAGATTCCACCTCCATAAAGCTTCCCCAATGAAAACAAGGTTTCCAAAATCTAGGAGAGGGCCAGCATCACTGCCACCCTCCTGCCATAAGGCATAGATGCCATCACACCTAGTGGGTTCCAGGCCCCCCGTAGTCCTCCCTTTTGACGTCTTTTACACACAAACCTCCCCTGGTCTGGAGCCTGCTCTCAACTGATGCTTGGGTTGAAAGTCTGTTTCTGAAATCACCTTTGTAGATTCTCGGTTTGGTAATTCCTTTTGACTGGCTTATTTTTTTACTAGGGATAAAGCCAGAGGCACTTAAGCACTGAGACCATTCCCAGGCCTTTTGACTTGGGTACAGGGTCTCCCTAAGTTTCTGAGGCTGTTTGGAAATCCCCTTCCCCCTGCACTGCCTCCCAAGTCCCTGAGATTCGCAGACACTGCCCCTTGCCCAGCTCCTTGCACCTCAGTCTTCCTCATGTGTGAGACAGAGCCAACTCAAATGAGGCAGTGTGTGAAAATGGGAAAACTCACTTACGTGCTCGACAGATGGTGGGTTCTACTGTGGACAGGCTGGGATGGTGGAGGCTAGGAGTGTCGGGCTCACAAGAAAGGAAAGAGCACTGGCATTGTGGACAGCTCAGCATTGTGGCCTCTGTTCTTCAGATGCCCTTCTTTGTTGCTGGAAGGAATAATAACCTGGCCATTCTGATATCTTCAGGAGATGGGCACCCAGGCACAGAGGACTTGGAGTTGTTCCAAAAAGAACCCAAACAGGCTGTCCCCTGGCCTTGACTTCCTCTTCACTGAGTCCTGTTCCCAGTTGCTGCAATCCTGACATTCTTGAGTAGGCAGGACTTCTCATATCCTGGCCATGGATTGGGACCTGTGCGGCTTCCGTCCATAGCAATGCTGATCCAATCAGGACCCATGCTCTGCTCCTCTTCATTTGAAGGCATCCTTATCAGTGAGCCATAAACCAAACTGATGATGGATTGAGCCTCTCTCTGCCTTGCCCTCATCGATATTAGCTTTGCATTGCCAGACCAGGTCCAGGGGAGAACACATTTAGAGAGGTCCAGCAGCCGCCTGGGGCCTCATTGAACTCGTCCACACTGGACACGCCCATCACTGCACTTGGTTTCCTGCACCAGGCCCACCACACTCTGGCTATTTTAGGGCCAAGGCCCACTTTCTCTTGGCTGTGAGTTATCCTGAGCCCACTGTGGATCATGTCTCCCCACTGTCTGATTGTCCTACTTACTGTCATGCAGAGACATCATTCTCAGCAGCTCAAAGTTGTCCACATCCTCATGCTGCAACAAATTTTGGTCCAAGGCCCTGCGGATGAGGCTTGTCACCCTCTCCTGACACGTCACCTAGATCAGGGTGGGACAAATGTCATCAGAGAATGGCTTTTAGAGGAGCTACCCAGAAGACTGTGGTCAAACATTGAGGAGAAATCTCAGCTACATATACAAGGGCACAATCTTGTTATCCTGCTACCTGAGTGTGGCCTCCATATACCGCCTGGGTTCTTGCAACGTGCTACTAGAACAATCCTGGTACAAATATCTGCCTGTACCTGCCATCTCCCCTCCCCCTGGGGAGCCACATTCCACTCAGGTCAAAGGACCAAACTGCCTATGCACAGACACACTCTCATCTCACTGAGATGACAGCAATGGGCCAGGGATCTGCGCACCAAGTGTGCTCTGGGATGCAGGCTGCCTTTGTGGGTGGAAGAGGCAGATGCACTGAAAATTTTGGTCCTGACTGCCACTACACAAAACAGACTCAGATACAAGAGTGTGCACTTGAGTGCTTCATGATAGCCTGGAGAGGCCCTGGGCTCTGGAAGCTCGGTGCGGGTCTGGTTCTAATGATGTACTTGACTCAGCACTGGCAGTCACTGAACATGTCTCCTCTGCAGCTGGACACCTGCAGCATTAGCGTGTCTACTGCACATCCATAGAAATTCTGCCAAGAACCCCTTTAGCTCCGTATTTACATACATGCAAAGACTGACATTCCGAAGTTTGGCATGACCCCCCAGGTGATCCCGACCCCAAATTTTCACACCTAGTCATGCTAAGGAGGTTCTCTTCCCTGCCACCAGGAACACACCCCCTCCTACACATGTGACAAGTCACTGCCAGCTCCGCTGCTCCAACCTCACTCATTGAGAATACCAAGTTCTAGGCACTGCAGCCTGCACCCTGGACATATCTCTGCCTTCATCTGTCCACAGCACTTCCGTCTGCACTTCTGGCCTGCCAAACCCACAATACACAGGCCCACTCACCGCTGCAGCTGGGCATGCTGAGGCTCTCCCCACTCAGGTCAAGCCCTTAAGACTGACCTCTCTCTTCTTAATTTCCCACCACAGCCCCAGGGTTAGCTGTGTCTCCTGCCTTCCACTGTGGGGACACCCAGGAGGCAGCCCTGCTGTCGGGCTTACCAGGATGCGCTTTGTCTCCCTCAGGCTCTGTCCCTCTAGGAGGACGTGGACAAAGCGGATGTCTTCCACCTGGTCGCTGGAGTGAAGCAGTGAGGAGCTGCTACTGGTGACTTTTCTCACGCACCACTCATTGGTTTGGGTGGCCTGGGGCAATGGTCCTGCAGCCACCGCAGAGCTGCTGCTCACAGCTGCTGGGATCCTGGATGCCACTGCCACAGAAGGCTCCAAGAACTGTGGGGGATGACAACATCAGCAAAGCCCAGCACCTGCACCCCACCCAGCCTGGCAGTTGGCTCTGTGGGCATTCTAAAACATCCATCCAGAACCTGAGGTTCTTGTCCCCTTGGAGGATGTGGAGTGGCACCAGGAGTAAAGACTGAAGAAGGTGGCTGTTTACCTCCTTTGGCTTGACTTTAAACAACTTGCTGGCAGCTGTTTCCTGAAGAAGAAAGTTATAATCCACTCTGCCATCCAGGGCGTAATATACGTTTCCATCAGCAGGGATCCTCAGCTCTGGAGAGGCAGGGGCAGAGGCGTGGTAGGTGACACTCAAGTAATACACTACCCAACATCCCCCACAACTGAGAGCCTCTGCCAGCTCAGGTCTCACACACAGACCTGAGAGCCCCCGAATCCAGCTACTGTTGCACCAAAGACTCCCCACTGATTCCTCCCTGAGGACCCTCTATGCACAGGAGGTCCCCTACAGGAACACCTTTCAAGGAAATAGCCCCTTGTACCCCAGACCTTCTTAGTTCACGTTGGACCCACCAAAGACAAACAGCTAGAGTTTGTATCTGGATTGGTCCCCAAAGACTCATGTGTTCAAATTTTTCTCCCCACTGCAGCAATGATCACAGGTCGGTTTATGGAAAAGCACTTGATGGTGGGTGCCTCCACCTTGCCAGTGGATTCATCCACTCATACAGGGCTACACTAATTGGAGGGGTATGGTTTGGAGGTGTGTTGAGCGTAGGTGGAGGATGTCCACAGCAGGGCTGTGCCATCCAGAGATATATATTTCTCTTGAGTTCCCCACTTCTGCATTTTCTCCTCATGAGTCTAATTCTCATTCACATTTTTAATCAATTTATTGTTATACTTCTTGTTCGGCTTGTGTTTCTCCTTCTTGTTCTTGTTCTTCTTCATCTTCTCCTCATGCTTCTTCTTAAAGTCATCTTGACCTTCTTATTCATGGTCTCCTCCTTCAACTTATTTTCATTTTTCTACTTCTCCTTCTCCTCCTCCATGTCCTCCTTCTCCTCGTCCTCCTCATCCTTGTCCTCCTCCTCCTCGTCCTCCTCCTCCTCGTCCTCCTCCTCCTCTTTCTTCTTCTTCTTTCTCTCTCTCTCTCTCTCTCTCTCTCTCTCTCTCTCTCTCTCTCTCTCTCTCTCTCTCTCTCTCCAAGAAGAGTTTACAAGCTGTGAAGGGTTCTATTCTACCACACTCTTCTCTCTAGAAATGGCCTCTGGTCCTAAGTAAACTCAGTTTGCAATGAATAGAAAGATTGGAAGCCAGAAATGATTCTTCATTGAACTGCTTTTCTCATGTACTCATCTAGGTCAGGAAAGGCCACCAAAGTAGGCACCCTGTGGTTGTCTGTCTTCTTTGACACAAGACAAAGAAGCCTCTCTTCTTGGCCCCTTGTGGATAATAGCTTTGCAATGCCTCCTCAGGCCAAGGAAAGAACACATGATAGGCAGGTCCACAGCCCCTGGGGAACATGAAGAACCTGCAGATTTATGCCCCATCATTACACTTTGTTTTATGCACAAGTCCCACCATACTCATCCTGGGCACTGGGTCAATGCACACTGTGTTCTGGCTCCCAGTTATCGTGAGCCCACTGTGACTCACTGCTCCCTACCCTCTGATGGTTCCACTTACTCTGATGGTTCGAGAGAATTTGCAGAAGCTCGTAGTTTTCTGGGTCCTCCTGCTGGAGCAAGTGTGCATCTAAGGCCCTGCGGATGATGACTGGAGCCCTGTCCTGGCAGGTCACCTGAGCAGGGTTGGAGAAAGCTCATCAGAGAGGGAATTTGGGAGTAGCTACCCAGAGGACAGTGCTCAAGGACAATCAGAGACAAGTGAGCTCTCAACACAAGGGCACCATCTTGATACCCTGCTACCTGAGGCCTTCATGTGATCATGTGGGGGTCTTCCTATGAGCCTCTAGTCCAATCTTGGTACAAGAGTTTGCTTCAACCTGCTATGCCCTACAGGGACAAGGGAATAAGGACCAAAAGACTTTGTACAGACACACTCTAGTCCCATCAAGATGGGAGGAATGGTCCAGTGCACTTCCATATCCCTGCTCTGGTCTGGGATGCAGCTGCATTTTTGTATGGACCAGGCACAAACCCTAGGTGCTTTGGTCCTGACAGCCAGGGCACAACACACACTAGGACTCTTTAATGATAGGCATGGAAGCTGCTGGGCTCGAGAGTGTCAGTGCTTGCTAGGGTGTCAGGAGGTTCGGACCCAGCAGGTGCAGTGGTTCAACATAGCTCCCCTGGAGGTGGACACCAGAGTCTCATGATGGATACTCCACACCCAGGAAAATTCTGCAGAGAGAGCCGCTAAATCTCTATTCACATACATGCAAACTAGGACACTAATGGGGCCCTCCAAGGCCCCCAGTTCTCTGTGACCCACACCTACCCACCCTAATCATTCTACAATGGCTCCCTTCCCTTCAACCAGCAACATATCCCCTCCCACACACAAGAAAATGACTGCCAACTCCTGTGCTTCAACCTCCACGGTTCAATATACTCCTCCTCAATACCAAGGTCAGTAGAGGATGGCCTGTACCCTCGATATTTCTCTGACCTCCTCTGAACCCAGCACTCACTCCTGCACTTCTGACCTGCACATCCCAAAACACGCAGGCCCACTCGCACCCAGACCTGGCATGCTGCTGCTCTCCCGCCTCTCTCTTGCTCACTTTCTGCTCTCCTTCCTGACCTTCCAGAAGCTCCAGTTCAAGAAGACAGGCCTAGTCCAAAGTGTTTGCTGTGGACTCGGTCTTCCCCACTGTGGGCTCCCAGGAGACTCCCCTGCTCGAAGACTCACCAGGATGCTCCTATACTGTGTTGTCCTTTCCTTTTCCAGGTAGACGTGAATGAGGCACCTGCCTCTCATCCGCTTGTTATATTGGGGCCTTGGGGAGGACCGAGTAGAGACCCCTGATGTCCTGGACTCCGGCTCTGCCCCTTCCCTGGGAGAAGGCTCTGGCTCTGGGGTTGGCTGAGGAGCCGTGACAGGAACTGAGCTTGTAGCTAGAGGAGAAAAGATGCCAACATGACTGCCTTGCCCTGACCTTCCCACAGACAGACAATACCTCTGCTGCCAGGAAGAACTCAGGCCCTTGGCCCACACAGGACCTCTTTGCAGACTGGGGTCACTTCCTGAATGGACAAAGGCTTGTCCTAATTTCCAGCCCAACACCAGGCATACAGACTCCCTGCAGTGGGACAACAGTCGGACCTTTCCTCATATACCCTTAGGTACTCACCACAGTCCGCCTGGCTCTCAGGCTTTGCCTGGCTTGATTTGCCATCTTCAATTGCGGCCAGGAGGTGGTGTGCTTGGTGTTCCAGGTTCAAGCCTCCCAGCAGGAGCCACATGGATAGCAGCTGCTGCAGACTCAGAAAGCCTGGAGGCTGATGGGAAGCCTCGGAGTAGAGGTTCACCCAGGTCCCCAGGAAGGAAGGTGAGGCACTGTGGGGAGGAAGGTGTGGAGTCAGCAAAACCCTGGCCTTGCCTTCACCACGGCCTCCAGAGAAAACCTCTGACCCTACACTGGGGAGAGCAGTCTTTCCTCAGCCTTCCCAAGTCAAATCACCTTGCAGGTCCCTATTCTGGAAACAGGAGCCCACCCTCTTGACCCCAAGCCCATTCCATGTTGAAGTTGGTCCAGGGGTCCACCATAGTCACTGAAGAGGACAACGTGCACTTATGCCCCATGGAGTCAGGGATGCAGTCACATGTAGGATATGTACTCATGGCACCTGCGGTTTGAGGCTGACCCCCATGAAAAGGGACACAATGGCAGTCATTTGCACCCTATTTTTCAATGAATTATGAAATGTGACTGGAAACGTGTCTTCACACAGTGGGTGCTTTCTCCATGTTCATCAGTGAATGAGCCCAAACTGCTGATTCCCACATATCTCTGGGTGTGGGAGCCGCCATGTCCAAAGCCCCTGTCCAGCTATGTCCCAGCTAGGATGCTCTGTCCCACTATGGAAATTAACATGTCTTTATTAACCCAAAAGTGCTTTTCCCAAGGCCTGAGTTTTGAGACGCCTCTGGCACAGATCTACGTTCTTCACAAAGCCAATATCACACCAGAAAGACCACCTGGCCTCGCTGAGTCCACCTGGGAATGAGCTCAGTGCACACCATTGAGCTGTGGTGCCCAGTGTGTGGGGACTGCTCCACGGACCTCTGTGGATCAGCTGGAGTCAGGATGGTTTCTCTGCCTGAGAGCGGAGTTCACTCCCCTTGCAAGGCTGTGGCAGGCACCTCCAGGACTCGTCCCATTCGGGACTGACATTCCACTATGAGTGTGGTCCTCTATCTCATTAGGTATCACAAACCTTTGGGTCCCTGAGAGGTACATGGCAGCCCCAAGACCCAGGCATGAGGGGGCTACACACTTGGGCTTGGTGGTCTGGTGCTTACCTTGGGAACAAGAGATCCAGCACCTGATGGGTGGGGATGGAATCCCAGGAGATTAACCCCATGTTGCCGCTGAAATGTAGGTTCCTCCCACAAATGACAGGCAGGAGCTCATTCCTAAGCTGGTCCTGCCTGTAAGGTTCAAGGCTCTGTACCCTGAAGGGCTCCTCCGTGTTCTCATCATTTTCACCCTGTGTTGGGACCAAGAATGTTGGTTTAAAATGGAAATGGTGACAAACAGAAAAATGACTTGTGCCAATACACTAGAGTCAAAGCACAATGGGACAGTTCCCATCAGTACAAACACACACACACACACACACACACACACACACACAGTCAGAATAGGAGTCCTGGGCCATTCATCAGGGATCAGACTAGAGGGCCTGCTGGGCTCACCTGCCCTGTGCTACTCACTGTTACTCTTGAGCTCCTCTGCGACAATCGCCAGAGGCTCTGGCGTCTAAGATGAAGCCTCACCCAGTGCATCCACAAAAGGGCTAGTTGGCCCCCCTGAGATTCCTGGGAGCCTGAGGCTCGGCATTGTTTGCAACCACAGGAGAACATCCTTCTCCCTCCAGTTTCTCCAACCAAATGAGCTCGGATGGCTTGGTCAGTTAAGTGGGTGCCTGGATACCAGGGTTCCATGTTCTGTTTGATCCATTGTCAAGGCAATGATGTCATTTCCTGTGCCCATACCTGAGCCTCTTTTCACATAAGACCACTTTCAAAAGCCCTATGAGCTGCTGATTTCTCCTCCATGCCTAAACATCTCAGGTGCGCAGGTGTTCACCAACAACTACCCAAACATCCCCACCAGCATCTGCCCTGCTTGGTGCCACTAGAGTTCCAGCTTGGAGCCTTCAAAAATGCATTCACAACCAGTCCTTCCCTCTCAGCAGCTTTTGGACCCTGGTCCCATCATTGTGCAACTCATGGTGTGCCCAGTCTTTTCTGGAAAGTAGGGTAGCATCTAATCTCTAGGGTTTATTGTGTCTATTGGCCCATAACACCCTCTATTCTCTCTGAAACCAGAGATGGGACTCACAGGTGGCTAAAGCACAAATGTAGAGATGGGACAATCACAAGAAGGGCAGAGACAAAGAATGCACCCCAACTCAATCAGGCCTGTGTCCCACACAGGGACGTGGCCAATGTCCGTCCCATCGTGGCTGCAGTTCCCTCTCTACACCATGGCAAGTTGGAGGGGACTGAGATGCAGATGCTGCTCCCCTCTGCCATACAACTTCCCAAGGCTTCTCCTAAGATTTCAAAAGGGCCAAGTGTGTCTAGTGTTGGGGTCTCACAGAGACTCCGAGGTACCACAGCATCCTGCTGCCCAGAACCGGTTCACCCCTCACCTCAAGGGGGCTCAGCCTCTGCATTCATGGGAATTGAAGTGGGTACAGGTGATGGGATATCACCTCCAAGACTGAGTTATGCCAAGTCCATGACCCCTGTCTGCATCCCTGTCTCCAGCACCACTCCCCTCTCTCTCTTTCCTCCCCAGAGCAAACAAATCCATTTAGCAAGTGTGTCCTGTGATAAAGACATGACAGTCACCCATCCTCTCATTGCAAAAACACTGAGGCTCAGCCAACATGGATCCTACCAGGAACACAGGCATAAACTCAGAGTCCGATCCTCCCAGCCCAGCCTCAGTGGAGCCTGGACTCCCAGCCTCCTGAGTCAAGGAAACAGAGGTGCCTAGCCGAGCCACCTTGGATGCAGCCACACACAAACTGAACTCATCAATGCCCCTTGCTCTCAGTTGTGAGTAAGAGGGGAGGTGGTGTTTCACAACCCTGGACATCAAGTGCAGTCTCCAGGCTTTGGGGTGTGCCCTGGCCTCTCTCTATCTGCCCAGGCCCTCCAACTCACACTGGCCTTTTACCCAACCTCCTCCTAGGGCCAAACTCAATCCTGCCTCTCAATTTCTTCTGCCTTCCCCAACACACTGCTCCGCAAAATGAGCAGGGCTGGCTCTCTGTTATCATGCTGGTGTCAGCAGCAATGCCACCCCACTGACATCATTCTGAGTCCCAACCTAGGCACTCCAGCTGTCCTTGCCACATGTGGCCCTGTTTGGGCTCTGGCTCTTGCTCTTTTCTTTCATGTGCATGTGTTTTGAGGTTTTGAGTTTCTCCCACTGCAGAACTGCAGCTGTGGCAGGGTAGAGCTCATGAAGGTGACATTCTGAGCCACATCCAATCCCATCAGGACTGTGAACTGGGGTGATGCTGGAACACAGTGATGAGTGAACACATGGGAGGTGGTTGGACCCACCTTGCCTCTGAGTGGTTTCCTTTCAGGACAGGAATGTAGGGATGGGAGCCCCTGGCGTGGGGTGCTTTGCACAAGGCGTGACCACGGGCTCTTTCCTGGCAAAAACTGGCTCCACTCAGCATGGAGAGCACTGTCATTCCTGGTGGCTAACAACAGCCCTGGACCCCAGAAAGGAACCCACACTCAAGATTAACGTCTGAGTGTGCGTGTCCTCGAGGAAATGAGGTCTCCTGATCCCAGGTGCAAAGGGGTAAGTCCTCTAACTCCAGGGGCCATGAAGGGACATCTGAGATTCCCTTGTCCTTCTTTCCCTCTCTGAACCCATGGTGTCCTCACACTAACCACAGTTAGGACCCTGGCCTCATTCCCCAGTTGGGATCATTAGGCTCCATAAAGGACAGTCTCTAAGATGCTCAGTAAACCACCACCCTCTGCACAACCCATAACCCTATTCACCCAAGAGGCAAGAGGATTTCTATTCAGGAAAACCAGGACAGGGAGAGCCTTTCTCAAGGACACAAGGACATTAGTGAGTGAGGGAGTGATTAATGGATGGAGAACTATTTCCACCACCAACTTCCAGGAGCATATATGGCCCTTTGGGCACAGGTACGGACCCTTTTTTTCCAATCAACTTTTTCAGAGAAGTGAGGCTGCCTTCTAGATGGCACCTCCACACTAAGGGGGTCTCCTACTTCTTCCACATGTACATATTGCAACGGGCCTCCCACTGTGCATCTGAGAACACTCTGTGGGCATCTGTAGCCTTTCAAGACCCCAGAAACCATGCGGGCACCCCAGCACCAGCAGAGCATTTGTGCACATCACAACAATCACCCCGGGTGAGAACTCTCCGTTCCACTCTGTACTAGGCCCTGCCATCTGTACTGATCAGTCCAACCCCTCTCCTTCCTGTTTCTTGATTATACTACCATGGTTCCCACACATGGATGCCAGGGTGCTTGTGGCCCCCCCAAACATTTGAGTTCCAGGAACAGTGGAATGTGTTTGGGAACTTCTGGATGACGGGAAGTCCCACCCTCCAGGGTTTCATCTTCAATGTAATGAGTGCAGAGGGAGCCAGGAGGGCTCTGTCAGGTAGAGAGAGGTGGGAGCTGATGGAGCCTCAACTAAGTGCCCAGGACTCTGGGTTCAGAGCTGGTGTTATGTGGAATTGTTGAGGGACGTGAAGAAAACCCAGCTCACTGTACACAGAGACAGCAGATGCCCTCACGTGGTCAGGCTGCTGTGCTAATCAGAGCCCCAAGATGTTCCACAGGTGTGCAGGTGGGGAACCCACGTGCCAGCCCAGGCTGTTCCTGAGCACCTCTACCTGGATTCGGAGCACGTGACTCTGCATCAGCGTCCTCACATCAATGTATCCCGGCCCCCCACCCCAAAAGTTCTCTCAGAGACAGTGAGGTTCCACTGCTCTGGACTTGCCCTTTTCTCTGGGATTCTGGGGTTCCATTAATTAGGAGGTCACAACAATTCTCAGCACACAGGCTGAGCCTACTGAGATCCCAGGAGTATCCAGGCATTGCTTCTATTTATAGTCCATCATGTCCCACCACACTGTGGACACGTATTGCACTCACCTAAAGAAACCACCAGGCCCAGGGCCTTCGTGCCACTGGCCTGCAGACACCTGGAGGAACAGGCAACCTATAGGCTGTGTGGAACCAAAGACCCTAGATCCTGGGATCTGAGCTGGACACACAGCTCATGTGCACACAGTCACCACCGTCACCGAGAGTGCAATTGAAACACCCGCAGAGTTAGCAGTGGACCTGATATGCCCACGAGTGGGGGTGAACTGCATCCCTTGAAAATGATCGTGTCCAGAGAAAGGCAAATTTTGTAGGATTTCACTTATCTCAGATTCTCAATTATCAGGTTCATAAAAAGATAAAGTACAATGTTCTTTTCCTGGGCCTCAAGGGCACTAGAATTCTGCATTGATGGCAAGAGTATGTCCACGTGACTTCTGGAGATGCATGGTGGTGACGCCTATACACCAACATGAACATGCTTAATGCCACTCAACTGTGTCCTCCAAAATGGTTTAATTACAAAACAGATGTTCGGTGTCAATTACCACAATGTAAACCCTTGGGAGACTGCTGATTGACTCATCTTAGCGTAAGTCAATGAATAAAGGTCCTAAGGTGCGAAGCTACAAAATGAGGGATGAGCATGGATGAGGATGGGCGGGAGAATCCTCCCCCTCTAACACAATTAGGGAAGGATGTGCTGCCCTCAAGTGGCTGGGGGGCCTGGGATCCTGCCACAGAGGGGGATTCCAAACCTCACATCCCCTGACCCAGGCCAGAAGACCAGGTAGAGTCCAAGGACCCTGGGGTGGCCCAATGGCAATAAAGGTCAAAAGGAACTGGGATCTGCCTGGACCCTCAATCCCCTACTCTGAGCAGGGCTGCATTATGAGGCCAGAGGCCATCCACAGCAATCTGCCTTTACAGGAAAACAGGGACTGCAGGCTGCCTCTGGCTCACTGACTCAGGATGGTGTTTTCATAAAGCAAGACCACTTCCTCACATTTGACCAGCAGCTCATGCGCTGACAGCACAATGGCTGGCTTGACTCAGGCCCTGAGAAATGAAATAGAAAATTCATAGCAAACCCATCTTCAGCTCTTCCACATCATCAGGGGGTGTGATTCATTTCCATCAACAAAGATGTCTGAAATGATGTCTAAACATGCTGGGGACTCACCTCCGTGTGGAACTTTTCAGGAAAAAGGGGATCAAATCTCATGAAGCAACTCTTCTCTCCTCTAGCCCATGGGCAATGCAAGGAACCTGCATGTTACCAGAGGCTCACTCTCTCTTCTCATGTCTTCTGGAAAGGATTCATGAATGCTTCCTTCAAGGTGAAGCAGAAGCCTGCATTCCCAGCTGCACAGAAGTGTTTGAGGGCAGTGTCTCCCTTAAAACCCAAGAAGAAAAACAGGTCATTAAACAGGCACATGGATTAGAGTACATGATCAATGATCCCTCCTCCCTGAAGCCTTCCACATGCCCACCTTCCACATTCACAGAGAAATGCTTGGCCATTCTCAAGACCAGGAGACCATGATGCTCATCACCAGGAAGTCAATAGGAACATGAACAGAGCAGCATGGATTGCACAAGGTGGCACACCAAGGATCTGCAGCACAGCTGCTAGAACACCAGAGCTGAACTTCAGTATTGACTTTCTGCCACCTGCCGAGTACGATGGTAATGTCAAGCACAACATGCAGATATGCAAGTAGTGGGTGACACGGTGCATCCATTCACAGAAGTGGGCAACATCTTCATTGGAACAAGGAAGTATCTTATCCTTACTCATCAAAATCATCACAAAGAATAAAATGGATGCAAGACTTCTCATTTCACTATCATGTAGCTGTTGGATTTCCCTATTAAATAATACCTCCTCCAAAATAAAAAAATATCTCAGATATGTGTCAACTATTCGATGGATGACATTTTAAAAACTAGGCCTTTCCTTCATATTTATGTATGCTATAGCCCTGCCTAAGGCTCTTTGAGAAAGGAGCACATAGAATTGGATCTTTGAAAATCTCACATTTGCCGATAAATATTACCGACAATGTCAGGCATGGCGAAGTGAAAAGTGGGACTTTGGATACTCAAAGAATGCTATGTTGTGAGATTGGTGTCTCTGACTCATAGACAGCATGTGGTTTCTATGAAAGCTGGTGAGGGAGCAGGAGTAACGAAGCTCATGGAACAGATGACCTCAGGGAATACTGACAGATAGGCCAAACTGGAGAACATGTTCCAGCTAACATTGGTATTTGGGCTCCTGAGCCCAGTCCTGTTTTAAAAAAAGTTGCAGACAGGCAGTGTTCATGTACAAAATGTCTACCATGTAAAAGTGGGTAATTGAAATGTCATCTAGGTACACATCTGATAGAATGGTCTGCCAACCTATGGATTTCATTCTAACAAATAAAAAGAAAAACACAGACATGAGACAAAAAGATAAAACCTTGTCTTCACCAGGATGCCTAAAAATAAGTTTTATTTGCCTCATGCAAAGAGCTTTCAATAGAACTTCTGATTTCTGAATGAACCCATTCAATTTTATAATGCACAGATCATAAGGTTTTCTTTACAGAATATTCTCTTCTTCTTCTTCTTCAAGCCTCACATAGAAAATGTCTCACAGGACATAGGAGGGGAATGACCCAAAGGATGAGAGAATGGCTGGAACCGTTCTCAAATGTGCCCATGTAGCCTAAAGTTTGAAGGCACCTAATTGTACTCTAAAACAATGATGAACCTATTTGATCCATTAATTAATAAGTAGCACCGCTTTACCACTTGAACCAAATCACAGAAAAATGGAAACAGATGATCGAATTCCTCTTCTCCCATCACCTCCTGGCCCAGACTCTCCCCAGAGGTGGCTCTGGTCATCTGTCTATTAGGGAGTCACCCGTGGTCCCCTATCTCTCAGAAAAGAAAATCACCTCAGCTACTGTCCCTAAAGCCAAGTGATGGCTGCGGTTTCCACACCGTGTGGATCTGGAGAGATGCACAGTGCCGCTGGACCAGCCTATGTTCAGGGCTGTGTCTGTGTCCCACAGCTGAAACATGTGGTCCAGGGTCTTCTTTCCACCCACAGGTCCTAAGAACTTGCAGTCAGCACGTGCCTCCTTATTCACTGTGGCCACAGACTTCCTGCCAATGGCCATTGCATTGTACACGTCTTATAATTTAACACGGCATTGAAATGAACTTCCTTCTGGGAGCTTCCCAGGGCACGTCCCAAGACCTGAATTTCTGTGTTGTAGGGAGCATAGCATTCGTGCATTTTTTAAGTTTCATGGATAATGTTAAATGTGCCTCCAAAGTGTATGAAAAAAGCTTATCTTCCTATCCCCTCCCAGCACATATTATCAACATCCTTAATTTGGGTAAAAAATAAATAAATAAAACACATCATTTGAGCCTGTGTTCATCTTCTTGCCAGCTGTGTTCCAGTGACCTCCTCCCGTGCATAGTGCTCATCTGTGTTTCTCCTCGTGCCTCCTATTCTACTGGGTTGCCATTTCCTCCCAATCGGTCCCTCTGTTTTGACAATGTTTGGGGCATATTTCGTTGGAGAGTAGTTTCTAACGTGGATGGTCAATTGAACCATCTTGACAGCTTTGGGTTTTGAGGATTGAAGCCAACCCTCCCCATTTCTAGGCCACAGCCTCTTCTCCTAGATTTCTACCAGTATTCCAGTAAATATTTCATTGAATTTGGTTGGTCTCTGTGTCTGGGTTCAAGACTTAGGTCCTGCACTTGCTAGCAGGGACATTGTGCTTTCTGGTTTGTTGTGTTGGCTTCTTGGGGACACTGTGAGGATCAGGTAGGCAAGGCAGGTAGAGTGGCTGGCCTAGAGCATGGCCCAGAGGGAGCGTTTGATCAACATTATTTGTAAAATGACAGCTGTCAATTATCACAACCAACATGAAAGGCCATCCTAACAATCATCATTATGAAAATATTGGTCACAATAATGTTTTCTACTTCTATGGTACATCTGTATTATACTCTCCATGAGTGAGGTCACAGGCCATGTGTCATTGTGTGCCTGCTTCTGTCATTTAGCCTGGAGGCCCCTGGCATAGTTTGCGCTTCAGGACTGGAAGCTCTTTTACGATACAGTTTTCAAGTGGCCATTGGTCGCCTGATGGTACTCCATGGGGTCATCTGAGCCTGGCTTGCATCTGGCTCCTGCAACCAACATCCTGTTTTGCTAGAAACTCCATCGAAAGAGGCTTGGAACTCCTGCTCTCTTGTTCATCTCTGAAGTTCTGCCATTTCTTCTCAGATGGCTCCACAAACCTTTCAAAACCCTCCCCTGCTCCAGGGCTTTGAAGCGGTTTCTTTGGAAGCTTCTGCACAGGGTTAAGGACAAGCCATTCCTCACATGCTCCTTCCACAGGAGGAAGAGAGGGGCCAGAGGGGCCACAGGGAGCAACCTCCTGCTCTGTTCCAGGCAGCCACTTCCAGGCTGGGGCTGCAGCCTGGGGCTCTCAGGACGGCTCTGGCTAAGGGGGAAGCCCTACCCAAGCCTGGGTCACAGCCTCCCATGCCCCAGGGCAGCTGGTGAGCACTGGTAAAGGGTGGAGGGGAAGGCTTGCACCCCAGGAGTCGGGTCTGGACAGCATTCAGGTGGGAAGAGACCACTGGTCACCAAGGGGATGTGAAGCAGGGGGTGACCCAGGGCAGCCATGAGATCTCCTCTAAAGACCACTGTGGTCCCAGCAGTACAAAGGGACTGAGTGACATTATTACTCTTCCCTGTTTTAAGGACAGAGGTGTGGAAGGGATTCCTGAGAGTCACAGAAAACGTGGCTCACAGGTTTCATTTTGCCATCTAGGAGTGACCTTGGCCGCACTGGTGGCAATTCCCCGGACCTTTGATGAGCCCCCTGGCATCCTCCCAGTGAGTCCTCCCAGGCCCAGTCTCAGGGGCAGACAGCTGCTCTGACTGCTCTCCCTGGACCTGAGGATCACATGGGGTTTTGAAATTCTTTTTGTTGCCGCACTGGGCATTGAACCCAGGGCCTTGCACATGCTAGGCAAGTGCTCTACCGCGGAGCTCACCCAGCCCTGAGGGTGACAGGTTTGGAGAGCATTTGCTACCTGAGTCTTGGTGAGGTGAATCCTCATAGCCCTGAAGTCAACACGTTTCTCTACCAGCTGCGTTTGCAGGGTTAAGATCTTAGCTTGAGTTTTGTTTTCCCTTATTTCTTCACTTCTCTCTCTCTCTCTCTTTTGGTACCAGGGGTTGAACCAAGGGGTGCTTTACCACTGAGCCACATCCCCAGCCCTTTTTAAAATACTTCATTACAGACAGAGTCTCACTGAGTTGCTCAGAGCCTCACTAAATGGCTAAGGTTGGCTTCAAACATGCCATCCTCCAGCCTCAGCCTCCAGAGTGTCTGGGATTACAGGCATGTACCACTGCCCCCCAGCTCTGCACTATTCTTAATCAGAGAACCTGTGGGGCTATGTTTACTAGGTATGAATTGAGTTGCCCTCCAGAGAAAAGAAAAAGTAACAAAGCACTGCTGTGTGGGCAAATCAGGGATGACCCCAGGACAGGGTCAGCTTTCTCTCCAAGGAAACCCCACTGCCCAAAAGGAGCCCCTTGGCCAACGCAGTGGTGCACTCCTGGAATCCCTGCACCTCGGGAGGCTGAGGCAGGAGGATCAAAAATTTCAAAATCAGCCTTAGCAATGGCAAGGCACTAAGCAAATCAGTGAGACCCTGAGCCTAAATCAAATTCAAAATTGGGCTGGGGATGGGGTTCAGTGGTCAAGAATCCCTGAGATCAATCACTGGTACCACCCCCCGTGAAATAAAAGAGCCTCTGCTAAGGACTTCCATGTTGGCTGAGGCAGCTGCCTACAGTGGGTGTCCTGCAGAATGCAGTCAATCTCCCCAGGCCTGGCCTGTGGGGAGGGGTTGGCCCGGAGACCGGGGGTTAGCCCCCAGCTAATGATCACTTGGTATTGTGGTTTGGATGTCAAATGTCCCCATTGCCCATGTGCTAAAGGCTTGGTCACCAGCCTGTGGCCCTTGGGACACAATGGAAACTTTAGTAGGTGGGGCCTCCTGGAAGGAATGAGATCATTAGGGGTGTGACCTTGAGGGGGATATTGGGACCCAGCCCAGTCCTACCCACCCTCTTCCCAGTTACCCAGAGATGAGCAGCCTCCTCTGTCATGTGCTCCAGCTGCCAGGATGTCCTACTGTGCTGTCACAGGCCCAAAGCAACAGGGCTAAGGTGCCATGGACTGAGACCTATGCAGCCATGAGCCAAAAGAAACCCTGTTTCCTTTTAAGGGGATTCTCTCAGATGCTTTGTCACAGCAACAGAAAGCTGACAGCACCCTTGGTCTGTGCCCCTGCTTTATACATAGGGATGCTGAGGGCCCACAGGAAGCCGAGCAGCCCCAGGTCACATGGTCCCATAAAAACAATTATTATCTATTCATTCACTGACTACATGGCAGGAGCTGGACTCCAGATCTCAGTGTTTGAAAAAGTTGTGTTTCCTTCTTGCCCCTTAGTCCCTCGCTCTCTCTTTTTGTATGAATCCAAGAAGGACCTTCAGGAGATTGCAATGCCATCCAGTCATCCTAGCCAGATTTGTACTTGAACATGAAATTCATGGGATGTTTCTGCTTCACATTGTGTTAGTCACTAGTCATCAGAGAGCTCTGTGCTTTCACCTACAGAGTGCCACCCCACTTCCCTGCTGCAAGGGCTCTTCCTGCCAGGTCACCTGCTGGATGGAGGGCACTGCCCAGTGCCCTAGATCTCTCCTGAATGTCCTGTGACCAACCCACTGCAGGCCAGGCAGACATCCACAGAAAAAAACAGCGAGAGGGTCTGGCGCCCCCTTCAGGTACTGTTATATAGATGCCCACAGAACATTCCTCAAACCTGCAGCAGCTTGGACTGCATCCAAATGCAACCACAGGCCGAGCACAGTGCCACCCACCTGTGATAGAGTGACTCAGGAGGCTGAGGCAGGAGGATTGTGGGTTTGAGGCCAGGTTTAGCAACTTATTGAGGCACTGTCTTAAGATAAAGAATTAAAAGGGCTGAGGATGTAGCTCAGTGGCAGAGCCCCTGGTCCAATCCCCAGTACCAAGAGGAGGTGGAGATACCAGAGATGGGAACTTATGAGTTGGGTCAATGGTAACTCCAAGCCCAATGAGACTGAATGCACAGGGGAAGCTTTAACCCGCAAAAGAAAAGGAGGCAGGGAGCTTCAGCTCCAGGTAAAGGACTAGGAATTGAACCCGGGTGCCTTACCACTGAGTACACCCCAATCCTTTTTATTCTTGTTTTGAGAAGGGGTCTTGCTACGTTGCTGAGGGTCTCACAAAATCACCAAGGTTGACCTCAAGTGATCCTCCTGCCTCAGCCTCCCGAGAATCTCTGGGATTACAGGCATGCACCACCATGCCCAGCAAGAAAGGAACTTTTATCAGTGCAGCCACACGGGGAAGGCAGGGGACCCACATCTTAGCCTGTCTTCAGGGGGTGACAATGACTTGGAGCTTTTATAGAGAGGGGAATGAGGGCAAGGGCTTGGGCTTTGCACAGCTGCCAAAGCAGGTGGTCCTGACCAGTTGAGGTCTGTCCATCTTCCCTGGATTGGCCAGGTGGTGCCTTGTCAGGAGAGCTGTGTCACCTGCTTTGGCTCTCAGATGCACATCAATCAGACCTTGTTCCTGGGACATGAAACAGACTGCATGGGGGTGGGGGTCTGGATTCTGAATTAAGAGCAACTTTCTTCTGCTGAAAATAGAGACGGGCTGCAACCCCACGCCCACCTCAGGAGCCAGGAAAGCTAAGATGGGTCCCGCCCTTCCTCAAGCCTGGGCACAGGCCATCTGCCTAGGCATTTTCTGTGTTTTTCCCATTTTTGCTTTTCTTCAGGCCAAGGAAATTCACGGATGTAGATCACTTGGGTTTTGTTTCTATAAACTGTAACCACTTCTGTGGGTCAGGGGCTTCTTCCAAGCCTTCTGGCTGCTTCTCCCCAGTTTGATCAAAGTTCTTCATTTTTTCCTTTTTATTTCTTTTTTTTTGCCTGTTCCTTGTGCTGGTGGGCACTGATGCAGCCAGCAGGGTCCAGTAACAAATCCAAGGTGACTCAGGCAAAGGGGATGGATGGGCCATATATTGAGGCAGAGATGCTGCCCTTCTAATTCTGCCTTTAGCCATCCATTGGATGTCTGCGGGTAGAGGTGGAGGGCTGGAGTCCTCCTTACAAAATCCTTACAACTCAAGTCAGCAAACACTGAAAGCCCTGTCGCCCTCAGGGACAGGGCACCAGACAGTTCCTCGGTGCCTCCCAAAGGCTACCAAGGGAGAAGTCACTTGGGGCCCGACTCCAGGAGGATCATCAAGGGGCGGGACAGGGGGACTTCAGGTAAAAAGCCGCAGCCAGCTCGCCCTAGGACCCCAGCCCTCACCAGCCCCACCGCTTTCCTGGACAGAAAGGTTTCCTCGAGCATCCTCACTGGGTGTCCCTGCAGCAGGGCCCCAAGATTGTTCTGGAAAGGGATCTGTCAGGTGGGAGCGACAGAATCTCATGAAATTTTAAGTACAACAGAATGCCAAATGACTACTCATTCCAGTGAAGACATGCTGCAAATAAGACTTAGAACACGTGCTGCAAACAAGACTTAGAAAAGTGTCCTCAGAGAAGATTCTGTCATTCTGCATTTGTTTCTGAAAGTTGAAGCACACAGTTCTAATGAGCCCAGGAAGAGGTTGATACCCAGTTGAGTTGGCATATGATGTGCCAGAGGTCAGGACTTCAGGGCTGCTGTCAGGTGGTTCCCGGGCTCTTCTGGTCCTCACCTTCACTCAGGGACTTTTTGTTAGTGATGGAGTTCAGCAATGGATTACTGGCCCAGAGACTTGTTCAGTATTGCTCCGTAGGAGCAAAACACTGTCACCAGTTGTAGGTAGCCAACTCCAGGTGAGAAACTTGATAGATGTTAATGCTCACGGCTTCACACCAGCAACCTGCCCCTCAGTGATCATGCTCTCTAAAATATACACCATGCTAAATTGTGTGGAAGCATTCTAGGTCTAGCCAAACCACACGATCTTTCAAAAACAGCCCAATAACATTTAGAGGATTCACTCTCCAAAGCAAGCTTGCCAATGCCTGAGCGCCCACACACTCTATTGGCGCCAACCTCACCTCCTTTTAGAATGCACACATCCACCAAGATACCACTGCCTGTGGTGGTTGAGCAGCCTTTCCAATGGACGAGGTGGATGTGAATGTAACACGTGAAGGAATTAGCATTTACCAACAACTGGAAGAAAAAAATCCATTCTCTAAGATATGATGACGGAGCGGCTCTGTGATCTAGACCATCCCCCTCTCCTGCATCCTCTCTCTTTTCCTCTGCCTCGATGGACCTCCAACTGAGCCCAGAAAGATGTGTCCTTTCTAGTCAGAAGCCCTGTCATGGCTTCCATTTCCAGGCCCTGATTCCTGGTTAACTGCAGACAGAGCTCGCTTTCAAGGTACTCTCTTCAGATCCCTTCCCTACCCTAACCACAGTGTGGGCTCTGGCCCCACCCTTACTCTCTACACCACCATTCCACATTAGGGTCTTCCTGTCCCTCTCTGTGACCCAGGACTGCCCATGACCGACCCCACCCAACAACAAGCTGTTGAACCAGGTGCCATCAAATGGAAGAAATGACCAGAGATGGCTAACTTGAAGATTTCACAGAATAGTCCATGAGACAAGGAATATCGTGAACCAGTGAAATGACATAAGAGGAAGTCAATGAATTCTAACCTCAAGAGCAAATCCTACAGTACACTGGCTCTCAAATTCAGCTACACACTGGAGCCACCTGGGAGCTGTGCATAGTACTGACCGCTGGACCACCCACTGGCCCTGGGCTGATGGAATGGCTCTGGGCTAAGATGGGACACTGGGGTTTGTAAATTACCAGTTGAGTATAATATAAAGCAAACTTTGAGAACATTGCTTTTTTCCCCACATGAAGAACTGTGTGCATACAGATGCAGAAGTACACAAATCTGCAGCATAAACCTCCTTGAGGGCCATAGATTAAATGCACTGCAATCACCAGCATCCTGGCTAGGAACACCACCAGCCTCCTATTTCCACCTTCCAGGTGATTGCAGCCCCGCCATCCAAGCATGGAGGAGTCCTCCCTGCTGAGAAATTTCAGTGTGCAGAATGGAGAGCCCTCTCTCCTGGGAATCCCTGCTTAGACAATAAGTGCACTGGAGAAGTTGAAATCAAGTGGGAGGCACATGGGGAGGCTTCTTGGATGAGGCCCTATTGAAAGGAGGATGGGATCTGAGGAGTGGACCAGAGAGAGGAAAGATGGGAAGTACAGCAAGTACATTCAGAGCCGAGGTCAGGCCCAAAATACAATGTTGGCTGACAAGAGAGCCCTTGCACCAGGATCAACAATTTTGAGAAGGCAATGAGGACTGCCTGAAAAGATCAATTCCACAAAATTCCATGGAAACCCACTCATCACACCTTTCTGAAAACACTGGAAATGTAGGTTTCATGCAAGGAACTCTGGGTGACAGATGGCAAAGTTTGCCAAATGCAAACATGCCTACCAGCTCTGAGAAGCCATTCTCATTCACACTGCTTCAACCAGGGAAAATCCCCATGTGCTCACTGAGAACAAGTTAGCTTGTGCCACTTGAAGCTGCTTCAACAAACAGCTTCACTTCTGCACTTCTAAGCTGTTCTCTTCAAGAACTTTCAGAGCACAGTTCAGGCATGAAACACAAAGGGTGCCAGAAAGAGATCTCTTGAATCTAGCATCACCAACGTGCAGTGAAAAAGAGGACCAGCTGAGAAGATCAGTTCTCCAAAGTCTCACTGACATCCATTTGTCACACTCATTTACAACATTCACTTGAAGTGCAGGTGCCCACATGAGTGAACTGTTTTTTTTTTTATCAATGGCACAGAGGCTTCAATGTGTAAGCATGCCTGTCACCTGTAAGAAGCAGTTTTGAATTCTTCTAGGTCCACAGGAAAAAAAAAATAGCATGTGCTCACTTACAACAAAGTTAATCAACAAAGCAAATTGAAACTGCTTGCAGCAAACAGCTTCCATTCTCCCATTCCCCAGCTATTTTCAGCAATCGCATCCAGAGTCCAATTCCAGCTCAATATAAAATGTGTGCTCCCAAGGAAGCCTGTATAATTGACATCACCCAACTTGGGGAGGCAAGGGGAATGCTGAGAAGATCAGTTCTTCAAAACTCCTACTTTTTCAGAAAACTCATTGAAAGGCAGGGTACCCACTTGCAGCCATCAGTGGTTGACAGATGGCACAGAGGCTTCAATGTGAAACCGTGAATGCCAATCATTACAAGTGCTTCTGACACACTCTAGTGCAACCTGGGACACCCCAAAGTGCTCAACGAGAACACACTTTGTTCCTGCAAGTGGAAGCAGCTTGCATGAACTTTCAATCAGGAAATTCCAAGCTCTTCTCAGCAATCACATTCAGAGCACAGTTTTGGCCCAATAGAAAAAGGGTCCTAGCAAGAGGGTCCCACACCTACGATCACCTTCATAAGGTAGCTTCCCATCTTCTGTGTGGAAGTGGGTTTCTCCTTGGCCCTTATGCTGTAGAGGAGACCACTAGGAGCTAAGCTTCATGCAGGACCATCTGACCCGGACTTTTTGCAAGCCCTATGAAGCCCTCACACAAGCTTAAATGCTACAGGACTCTGCAGACCAGTCCATGCAACAGTAGACATTCATTCATTGTCTAGAGTCTACAGGTTCCTAAATGCATGGCATTCATTATCATCAAATGCACAATTTTGATCAAAAACCATCACAGTAGATCAGGTGACAAATCATCACAATAGATCAGGTAACAAAAACATATATATTTTCAAATAATAATATATTAATGGGAACAACAAATACAGGATAGAGTAACAACTGTGTTACTAAACAAGGTCAAAGACAATGGCAAACTATAGATTCAAACTTTGAAGCAAATAGTAATCAATGTAAATATTCCTGGGCTGCCTCAGCCCCGCCCAGGCACACAGCAGCAGAATGGTTTTGCAAGCATCCTCAGGAGGGCTGGAGCCTTCTTCTTTGCAGGACGAGAGGGAGGTTGAGGCTGGATCCACTCATCATTCTTTTGGGAGAGGCTCCTTTTCCTCAGCACGAAGTTGGGTTTCGTGTGAGGGTTCTTTGCGTAAAATACGTTGGCCTGCGCTGGAATCCTCAGCTCTGGGGAGAGAGGGGTGTACAAAATAAGGTGGCTCAGGAGGTGCTCCCTGGGACACCCCAACATCTGAGAGCCTGTGCCAGAAACGAACTGAGCCACACACCTGAGAGCTCTCCAATTCAGCACCAATACCAACAAGACAGCCTCCACAGTCCTCCCTGAGGAAGAACTAGGCAGAGCACTTCAACAGACCTAATGTCTGTTCCTACCAAAGGCTTTGGACTCCAAAACATCCCAGGTCCTCTTGCGTCTGCCAAAGCACACCACTAGGGTTTGCATCTGAAATCTCCCACAAAAGTGCCGAAGATTCAGACCCCACATGAGCCATCTTCACAGGTGGGTTTGGAAGGAAGCATTGGATGGTGAGTGCTCTGATGTCAACATGCAATTCTCATTCAAGATGAATACACTATTGGGAGGTGGGAGGGACTGGAAGAAAGGTGGAGCATGCTTGGTGGAAGATGTAAACAGGAGTGCGCCCTGGGCACCAGTACCTTGTCCCTGTTGGCTCCACTGAATCCTCATTCTCCAAGTAGAGGTCCTCCTTCTCCTCTCCGTCTTTCTCTCTCTCCCTCTCTCCCAGCCTTGTTCTCTCTCTCCCAGTCTATGCCTTTGTGGCAAGGGCTGAGAAGCTCTCCACTGCCACACACTAGAGCTTTATGGACAGCCTCAGTGCACAACCAAAGAGAAAGTTGTGAAACCCAGAGAAAAGGCCTAGGATTCCTCAAGTATGGCCACGGTGAGGACAGGCTGACCTGCACGGATACCACATTAGAGCCACGCTTCTGCGTTGGTGGAGCCTGCTTCCATGTGAACCAGGCTTCTGAGAATGGAGGCCACATTCCAAATGCTGCCCTCCTGAGAACAATGATTCCAAAGACCAGCAAAGGGCCTGCTTCCCTCCAACATGGTGTATGGCCCAGTGGTGCCATGACCCCGAGTGGGGGAATACAACAGCCAGCTTCTCCTTCCTCTGAACACCTCTTTCCTGTTGCCCTCCTCTAACCTAGAGCCTGTTCTCCATCCCTTCTGGGTTGGATGTGGGGATCTCTGCTATGAATTTCTTAGGCTACCAAGGCCCCAGACAGACTTCCTCTTCCATAGACTCTACTAACCTAACAGAAGGTTAAGATAGGAGACAAGTGATCCTAGAACTCATTGGGATGGTGGTCTTCAGCGTACATAGGCTGGGATAATGGCTGCTGAGGTGTTTGGCTCACAAAAGCCAACCAACCAACCAATGAAAAAGCGCTGACATTATTATCAGATGAGCTCTGTGGCTACGTGCTCAGGAAGCCCTCATCTGACTCTAGTTAGGGATCATAACTTGGCTATTGGGATCACTCCTTGGCTAGTGGACTCAGGTGCGGAAGACCATGGAATTGATGCAAAAACAGATGATTCAAGCTGTCTCCCAGGCTGTGTTTTCTTCCCAATTTCATCCTGTTACTGCTTGCTAGAATCTTGGCAATGCTCTGCCCAGGCAGTGGTTTTCTGGTCACACAGAAGGCTTTTAATCCTACTGCTTCAGTCCACAAAATGCCAGTTCCATCTTTAGCCCATGCATTCCCATGTTCCTCTGAAACCACTCCTATCTCAGACCACAGAACCATACTGCTCCTGGAAAGAGGCTTTCCTCCTCACTCCTCAATGATGTCAGCTTTGCATGCGTCTTCATGTCCTGGGCAGGGCACCTGGTGGGGAGCCGCACTAGCCACTGGGGTATACCAAAACACCTGGAGAGCTTACACCAGCAGAAGTGCAGTTGGCTTTGTGCACGAGCCCAACACACCCTGTTGGAGTGTTCTTGGGGGTCAGAGAATGCTCTTTGGTGCTAAGAGTTGACCTGAGTCCACATCCTGACCCTTGCTCTCTGTCATCTGATTGTCCCACTTACTCTGACGGTGAGAGATGATTTGGCCCAGCTCATATTCCTCCGGCTTCTCCTGAGTAAGCAAGTGTAGCTCGAGGGCCCTGCGGATGACGACAGGAGCCCGATCGTGGCAGGTCACCTGGAGCAGCATGGAAGACAGGCCTTCAGGAAATGGGCCTTGAAGTGACTACTCAAGGACAGTGGGCAGGGGCATTCTGGAGGCACCTCCACTCTAAATACAAGGGCAACATCCATGACCCTACTACCTGAGGCTGACCTCCTGCTCATCGCGTGGGCTCTTCCCATAGGCTACTAGCCCAATCCTTGTACATAGGACTTCCTGGACCTGCCATTGCTCTTTGTGGAGCTGCACTCCTCTCCAAGTGAAAGGACCCCACTACCTGCATACAGATGCAATCTCATCCCACAAGTTGGGAGGAATGGGACAATAGCCTCCAAGATCCTAGGTCTGCCCGAGGATGCAGGCGGCATTGGGAATGGCCTAGGCACAAAACCTAGAGGCTTTGGTCTGGATTGCCAGGGCCCAAATCAGACCCAGGAACGTGACCACACACAGGAGTGACGAAAGAGAGCCATGAGAGCTCCTGGCCTCCAGAGGCTCAGTGCTGGCTGGGGTGTACGAGGGCACCTGTTCCGCCAAGGGTAAACATTGGGTTACCTGGACATTTAGTGTGCTTGCTCCACATCCATACTGACTCTGCAGAGAGACCCTCTCAGCTCCTTGTTCAAGGAACATGCAGAACCTCATACTGGTGTCCTGCTCCATAGAGGCCAGCATCCCATACAGAGGAACCTGCAACCTAGGTCCTGGCCTGTTCTCATCTGTCACCCATACCTGCCTCTGCCCTTCTGGACTGCATGCTGCCACCTGACACACAGACTCCCTCAGACATGGCGGTGGACAAGCTGCTGCTCTCCCTCATCTCAGCTCCAGCCCTTCACACTGACCTCTTCCTTCTTGATTCCCATCTATCCTCCTGATCATCCAGAAGCTCCAAATTCAAGAGGGCATGAGTAGTTCATGGTATTGGACCAGTGTCTGCTCCCCACCCAGGTGTAAGCACCAGGGGACACCCCTGCTCCCAGGCTTACCAAAACAGTCTTGGCCATCTTTGGACTTTGTGTTTCTAAGTGGACACGAATTAAGCAGGTGTCTCCCACCTGCTTGTGGGAAAGCGGCCTGGAGGACTTGCAGGTTGATTCTGAGAACTGTGGGGGATGGAACATCAGCAAACCCAGAAACAGAAAGCCACCCCAGCCTGTCAGTTGGCTCTATGGGCTTCTAGCACATATGTCCAGGTGCTCAGGCTTCTCATTTCCCCAGGTGGGAGTGGAATGGCAGCACAAGTACAGCTTGAATAAGGTAGGTGTTTACCTCCTTTCCCTTGACCTCGCGGCGTTTCCTCACGATGAAATAATATTTGATTTGTGGATTCATGGACAGATACATCAGTGAGTGGTCAGGGACCTTGATTTCTGCAGAGCAAAGTGGAGAGAATTGTTAGGTGGCACTCAAGGATTAGACCACAAAACACCCACAACCCCTGAGAGTCTCCGCCAGGGCGAGCCTGCACCAGAATTGAGAGCCCTCCTATCCAGCTACAGTGCCACCAAAGACTCCCTCAGTGATTCTTCCCTGGAGAAGATGATGTACAGGATTCTAAACCAAAAGAGCACCTGGCAATGGAAACAGCACCTTGGGCCCAGAACTTCTCAGTGCAGGTTGGATCTGCCAAAGGGACACTGCCAGGATCTGCATCAGGATTGGCAAAGGCTCCTGTGCTTAGGCCTTTCTCCCCAGGGCAGCCATGCTCACACATGGGCATTCAGGGAAGCGTTGGATGGTGGGGGAATTCATCCCCTTGCCCTGGATGAATCCACTCATGGATGAATACACGGAGGGGAGGTGGTATCCATCAGAGGTGTGTTGGGCATGGACATGGGAGGACTTGAGCAGGGTGGTGCCCTGGAGAACTCTATTGTTTTCTAGGATCGCTCTCCTTCCCCTTGTTTCTCATCAGGAGCTGTCTGCTTGGTACTTTTATTCTGGTTCTTGTTCTACTTCTGGCTCTTCTTTCTGTCCTGCATCTTCTTGTAGTTCTTTCTGGGTCTTTTTCCTGTTCTTACATGATTCCTTCTTGTTCTTCTTCTTGTGTATCTCCCTCCACCCTTCCTTCTGTTCACCTCCTTCTTTTTCTTCTTCTGCCTCCTGCTCTTTATCGTGTGATCCTCTCCCCACTCAGGAGTGTCTCTTTCTCCTCCTCCTCCTTCTCCTTCTTTCTCTGGCAATGGTGGGGCGTCCTGAGGAGTTCAAATCTATCACACTCTTCTGCCCAGATGCAGCCTCTGTTCAGTAGTCCAAGATGAAATCAGTTCTCAATCAATGGCCAGGAGTGAAACCAAGACCAAAGACAAGTGACTTCCTTTCTTTGTCATTGTCACAGTCAGGAAAGACTGAATAACAGACACCGCATTCTGGATAGGCTTCTACCTGTGGTAGTCAGCACCTCATCTGGACCAGGATTGCTAAAATAGATTCCACCTCCATAAAGCTTCCCCAATGAAAACAAGGTTTCCAAAATCTAGGAGAGGGCCAGCATCACTGCCACCCTCCTGCCATAAGGCATAGATGCCATCACACCTAGTGGGTTCCAGGCCCCCCGTAGTCCTCCCTTTTGACGTCTTTTACACACAAACCTCCCCTGGTCTGGAGCCTGCTCTCAACTGATGCTTGGGTTGAAAGTCTGTTTCTGAAATCACCTTTGTAGATTCTCGGTTTGGTAATTCCTTTTGACTGGCTTATTTTTTTACTAGGGATAAAGCCAGAGGCACTTAAGCACTGAGACCATTCCCAGGCCTTTTGACTTGGGTACAGGGTCTCCCTAAGTTTCTGAGGCTGTTTGGAAATCCCCTTCCCCCTGCACTGCCTCCCAAGTCCCTGAGATTCGCAGACACTGCCCCTTGCCCAGCTCCTTGCACCTCAGTCTTCCTCATGTGTGAGACAGAGCCAACTCAAATGAGGCAGTGTGTGAAAATGGGAAAACTCACTTACGTGCTCGACAGATGGTGGGTTCTACTGTGGACAGGCTGGGATGGTGGAGGCTAGGAGTGTCGGGCTCACAAGAAAGGAAAGAGCACTGGCATTGTGGACAGCTCAGCATTGTGGCCTCTGTTCTTCAGATGCCCTTCTTTGTTGCTGGAAGGAATAATAACCTGGCCATTCTGATATCTTCAGGAGATGGGCACCCAGGCACAGAGGACTTGGAATTGTTCCAAAAAGAACCCAAACAGGCTGTCCCCTGGCCTTGACTTCCTCTTCACTGAGTCCTGTTCCCAGTTGCTGCAATCCTGACATTCTTGAGTAGGCAGGACTTCTCATATCCTGGCCATGGATTGGGACCTGTGCGGCTTCCGTCCATAGCAATGCTGATCCAATCAGGACCCATGCTCTGCTCCTCTTCATTTGAAGGCATCCTTATCAGTGAGCCATAAACCAAACTGATGATGGATTGAGCCTCTCTCTGCCTTGCCCTCATCGATATTAGCTTTGCATTGCCAGACCAGGTCCAGGGGAGAACACATTTAGAGAGGTCCAGCAGCCGCCTGGGGCCTCATTGAACTCGTCCACACTGGACACGCCCATCACTGCACTTGGTTTCCTGCACCAGGCCCACCACACTCTGGCTATTTTAGGGCCAAGGCCCACTTTCTCTTGGCTGTGAGTTATCCTGAGCCCACTGTGGATCATGTCTCCCCACTGTCTGATTGTCCTACTTACTGTCATGCAGAGACATCATTCTCAGCAGCTCAAAGTTGTCCACATCCTCATGCTGCAACAAATTTTGGTCCAAGGCCCTGCGGATGAGGCTTGTCACCCTCTCCTGACACGTCACCTAGATCAGGGTGGGACAAATGTCATCAGAGAATGGCTTTTAGAGGAGCTACCCAGAAGACTGTGGTCAAACATTGAGGAGAAATCTCAGCTACATATACAAGGGCACAATCTTGTTATCCTGCTACCTGAGTGTGGCCTCCATATACCGCCTGGGTTCTTGCAACGTGCTACTAGAACAATCCTGGTACAAATATCTGCCTGTACCTGCCATCTCCCCTCCCCCTGGGGAGCCACATTCCACTCAGGTCAAAGGACCAAACTGCCTATGCACAGACACACTCTCATCTCACTGAGATGACAGCAATGGGCCAGGGATCTGCGCACCAAGTGTGCTCTGGGATGCAGGCTGCCTTTGTGGGTGGAAGAGGCAGATGCACTGAAAATTTTGGTCCTGACTGCCACTACACAAAACAGACTCAGATACAAGAGTGTGCACTTGAGTGCTTCATGATAGCCTGGAGAGGCCCTGGGCTCTGGAAGCTCGGTGCGGGTCTGGTTCTAATGATGTACTTGACTCAGCACTGGCAGTCACTGAACATGTCTCCTCTGCAGCTGGACACCTGCAGCATTAGCGTGTCTACTGCACATCCATAGAAATTCTGCCAAGAACCCCTTTAGCTCCGTATTTACATACATGCAAAGACTGACATTCCGAAGTTTGGCATGACCCCCCAGGTGATCCCGACCCCAAATTTTCACACCTAGTCATGCTAAGGAGGTTCTCTTCCCTGCCACCAGGAACACACCCCCTCCTACACATGTGACAAGTCACTGCCAGCTCCGCTGCTCCAACCTCACTCATTGAGAATACCAAGTTCTAGGCACTGCAGCCTGCACCCTGGACATATCTCTGCCTTCATCTGTCCACAGCACTTCCGTCTGCACTTCTGGCCTGCCAAACCCACAATACACAGGCCCACTCACCGCTGCAGCTGGGCATGCTGAGGCTCTCCCCCCTCAGGTCAAGCCCTTAAGACTGACCTCTCTCTTCTTAATTTCCCACCACAGCCCCAGGGTTAGCTGTGTCTCCTGCCTTCCACTGTGGGGACACCCAGGAGGCAGCCCTGCTGTCGGGCTTACCAGGATGCGCTTTGTCTCCCTCAGGCTCTGTCCCTCTAGGAGGACGTGGACAAAGCGGATGTCTTCCACCTGGTCGCTGGAGTGAAGCAGTGAGGAGCTGCTACTGGTGACTTTTCTCACGCACCACTCATTGGTTTGGGTGGCCTGGGGCAATGGTCCTGCAGCCACCGCAGAGCTGCTGCTCACAGCTGCTGGGATCCTGGATGCCACTGCCACAGAAGGCTCCAAGAACTGTGGGGGATGACAACATCAGCAAAGCCCAGCACCTGCACCCCACCCAGCCTGGCAGTTGGCTCTGTGGGCATTCTAAAACATCCATCCAGAACCTGAGGTTCTTGTCCCCTTGGAGGATGTGGAGTGGCACCAGGAGTAAAGACTGAAGAAGGTGGCTGTTTACCTCCTTTGGCTTGACTTTAAACAACTTGCTGGCAGCTGTTTCCTGAAGAAGAAAGTTATAATCCACTCTGCCATCCAGGGCGTAATATACGTTTCCATCAGCAGGGATCCTCAGCTCTGGAGAGGCAGGGGCAGAGGCGTGGTAGGTGACACTCAAGTAATACACTACCCAACATCCCCCACAACTGAGAGCCTCTGCCAGCTCAGGTCTCACACACAGACCTGAGAGCCCCCGAATCCAGCTACTGTTGCACCAAAGACTCCCCACTGATTCCTCCCTGAGGACCCTCTATGCACAGGAGGTCCCCTACAGGAACACCTTTCAAGGAAATAGCCCCTTGTACCCCAGACCTTCTTAGTTCACGTTGGACCCACCAAAGACAAACAGCTAGAGTTTGTATCTGGATTGGTCCCCAAAGACTCATGTGTTCAAATTTTTCTCCCCACTGCAGCAATGATCACAGGTCGGTTTATGGAAAAGCACTTGATGGTGGGTGCCTCCACCTTGCCAGTGGATTCATCCACTCATACAGGGCTACACTAATTGGAGGGGTATGGTTTGGAGGTGTGTTGAGCGTAGGTGGAGGATGTCCACAGCAGGGCTGTGCCATCCAGAGATATATATTTCTCTTGAGTTCCCCACTTCTGCATTTTCTCCTCATGAGTCTAATTCTCATTCACATTTTTAATCAATTTATTGTTATACTTCTTGTTCGGCTTGTGTTTCTCCTTCTTGTTCTTGTTCTTCTTCATCTTCTCCTCATGCTTCTTCTTAAAGTCATCTTGACCTTCTTATTCATGGTCTCCTCCTTCAACTTATTTTCATTTTTCTACTTCTCCTTCTCCTCCTCCATGTCCTCCTTCTCCTCGTCCTCCTCATCCTTGTCCTCCTCCTCCTCGTCCTCCTCCTCCTCGTCCTCCTCCTCCTCTTTCTTCTTCTTCTTTCTCTCTCTCTCTCTCTCTCTCTCTCTCTCTCTCTCTCTCTCTCTCTCTCTCTCTCTCTCTCTCCAAGAAGAGTTTACAAGCTGTGAAGGGTTCTATTCTACCACACTCTTCTCTCTAGAAATGGCCTCTGGTCCTAAGTAAACTCAGTTTGCAATGAATAGAAAGATTGGAAGCCAGAAATGATTCTTCATTGAACTGCTTTTCTCATGTACTCATCTAGGTCAGGAAAGGCCACCAAAGTAGGCACCCTGTGGTTGTCTGTCTTCTTTGACACAAGACAAAGAAGCCTCTCTTCTTGGCCCCTTGTGGATAATAGCTTTGCAATGCCTCCTCAGGCCAAGGAAAGAACACATGATAGGCAGGTCCACAGCCCCTGGGGAACATGAAGAACCTGCAGATTTATGCCCCATCATTACACTTTGTTTTATGCACAAGTCCCACCATACTCATCCTGGGCACTGGGTCAATGCACACTGTGTTCTGGCTCCCAGTTATCGTGAGCCCACTGTGACTCACTGCTCCCTACCCTCTGATGGTTCCACTTACTCTGATGGTTCGAGAGAATTTGCAGAAGCTCGTAGTTTTCTGGGTCCTCCTGCTGGAGCAAGTGTGCATCTAAGGCCCTGCGGATGATGACTGGAGCCCTGTCCTGGCAGGTCACCTGAGCAGGGTTGGAGAAAGCTCATCAGAGAGGGAATTTGGGAGTAGCTACCCAGAGGACAGTGCTCAAGGACAATCAGAGACAAGTGAGCTCTCAACACAAGGGCACCATCTTGATACCCTGCTACCTGAGGCCTTCATGTGATCATGTGGGGGTCTTCCTATGAGCCTCTAGTCCAATCTTGGTACAAGAGTTTGCTTCAACCTGCTATGCCCTACAGGGACAAGGGAATAAGGACCAAAAGACTTTGTACAGACACACTCTAGTCCCATCAAGATGGGAGGAATGGTCCAGTGCACTTCCATATCCCTGCTCTGGTCTGGGATGCAGCTGCATTTTTGTATGGACCAGGCACAAACCCTAGGTGCTTTGGTCCTGACAGCCAGGGCACAACACACACTAGGACTCTTTAATGATAGGCATGGAAGCTGCTGGGCTCGAGAGTGTCAGTGCTTGCTAGGGTGTCAGGAGGTTCGGACCCAGCAGGTGCAGTGGTTCAACATAGCTCCCCTGGAGGTGGACACCAGAGTCTCATGATGGATACTCCACACCCAGGAAAATTCTGCAGAGAGAGCCGCTAAATCTCTATTCACATACATGCAAACTAGGACACTAATGGGGCCCTCCAAGGCCCCCAGTTCTCTGTGACCCACACCTACCCACCCTAATCATTCTACAATGGCTCCCTTCCCTTCAACCAGCAACATATCCCCTCCCACACACAAGAAAATGACTGCCAACTCCTGTGCTTCAACCTCCACGGTTCAATATACTCCTCCTCAATACCAAGGTCAGTAGAGGATGGCCTGTACCCTCGATATTTCTCTGACCTCCTCTGAACCCAGCACTCACTCCTGCACTTCTGACCTGCACATCCCAAAACACGCAGGCCCACTCGCACCCAGACCTGGCATGCTGCTGCTCTCCCGCCTCTCTCTTGCTCACTTTCTGCTCTCCTTCCTGACCTTCCAGAAGCTCCAGTTCAAGAAGACAGGCCTAGTCCAAAGTGTTTGCTGTGGACTCGGTCTTCCCCACTGTGGGCTCCCAGGAGACTCCCCTGCTCGAAGACTCACCAGGATGCTCCTATACTGTGTTGTCCTTTCCTTTTCCAGGTAGACGTGAATGAGGCACCTGCCTCTCATCCGCTTGTTATATTGGGGCCTTGGGGAGGACCGAGTAGAGACCCCTGATGTCCTGGACTCCGGCTCTGCCCCTTCCCTGGGAGAAGGCTCTGGCTCTGGGGTTGGCTGAGGAGCCGTGACAGGAACTGAGCTTGTAGCTAGAGGAGAAAAGATGCCAACATGACTGCCTTGCCCTGACCTTCCCACAGACAGACAATACCTCTGCTGCCAGGAAGAACTCAGGCCCTTGGCCCACACAGGACCTCTTTGCAGACTGGGGTCACTTCCTGAATGGACAAAGGCTTGTCCTAATTTCCAGCCCAACACCAGGCATACAGACTCCCTGCAGTGGGACAACAGTCGGACCTTTTCTCATATACCCTTAGGTACTCACCACAGTCCGCCTGGCTCTCAGGCTTTGCCTGGCTTGATTTGCCATCTTCAATTGCGGCCAGGAGGTGGTGTGCTTGGTGTTCCAGGTTCAAGCCTCCCAGCAGGAGCCACATGGATAGCAGCTGCTGCAGACTCAGAAAGCCTGGAGGCTGATGGGAAGCCTCGGAGTAGAGGTTCACCCAGGTCCCCAGGAAGGAAGGTGAGGCACTGTGGGGAGGAAGGTGTGGAGTCAGCAAAACCCTGGCCTTGCCTTCACCACGGCCTCCAGAGAAAACCTCTGACCCTACACTGGGGAGAGCAGTCTTTCCTCAGCCTTCCCAAGTCAAATCACCTTGCAGGTCCCTATTCTGGAAACAGGAGCCCACCCTCTTGACCCCAAGCCCATTCCATGTTGAAGTTGGTCCAGGGGTCCACCATAGTCACTGAAGAGGACAACGTGCACTTATGCCCCATGGAGTCAGGGATGCAGTCACATGTAGGATATGTACTCATGGCACCTGCGGTTTGAGGCTGACCCCCATGAAAAGGGACACAATGGCAGTCATTTGCACCCTATTTTTCAATGAATTATGAAATGTGACTGGAAACGTGTCTTCACACAGTGGGTGCTTTCTCCATGTTCATCAGTGAATGAGCCCAAACTGCTGATTCCCACATATCTCTGGGTGTGGGAGCCGCCATGTCCAAAGCCCCTGTCCAGCTATGTCCCAGCTAGGATGCTCTGTCCCACTATGGAAATTAACATGTCTTTATTAACCCAAAAGTGCTTTTCCCAAGGCCTGAGTTTTGAGACGCCTCTGGCACAGATCTACGTTCTTCACAAAGCCAATATCACACCAGAAAGACCACCTGGCCTCGCTGAGTCCACCTGGGAATGAGCTCAGTGCACACCATTGAGCTGTGGTGCCCAGTGTGTGGGGACTGCTCCACGGACCTCTGTGGATCAGCTGGAGTCAGGATGGTTTCTCTGCCTGAGAGCGGAGTTCACTCCCCTTGCAAGGCTGTGGCAGGCACCTCCAGGACTCGTCCCATTCGGGACTGACATTCCACTATGAGTGTGGTCCTCTATCTCATTAGGTATCACAAACCTTTGGGTCCCTGAGAGGTACATGGCAGCCCCAAGACCCAGGCATGAGGGGGCTACACACTTGGGCTTGGTGGTCTGGTGCTTACCTTGGGAACAAGAGATCCAGCACCTGATGGGTGGGGATGGAATCCCAGGAGATTAACCCCATGTTGCCGCTGAAATGTAGGTTCCTCCCACAAATGACAGGCAGGAGCTCATTCCTAAGCTGGTCCTGCCTGTAAGGTTCAAGGCTCTGTACCCTGAAGGGCTCCTCCGTGTTCTCATCATTTTCACCCTGTGTTGGGACCAAGAATGTTGGTTTAAAATGGAAATGGTGACAAACAGAAAAATGACTTGTGCCAATACACTAGAGTCAAAGCACAATGGGACAGTTCCCATCAGTACAAACACACACACACACACACACACACACACACACACAGTCAGAATAGGAGTCCTGGGCCATTCATCAGGGATCAGACTAGAGGGCCTGCTGGGCTCACCTGCCCTGTGCTACTCACTGTTACTCTTGAGCTCCTCTGCGACAATCGCCAGAGGCTCTGGCGTCTAAGATGAAGCCTCACCCAGTGCATCCACAAAAGGGCTAGTTGGCCCCCCTGAGATTCCTGGGAGCCTGAGGCTCGGCATTGTTTGCAACCACAGGAGAACATCCTTCTCCCTCCAGTTTCTCCAACCAAATGAGCTCGGATGGCTTGGTCAGTTAAGTGGGTGCCTGGATACCAGGGTTCCATGTTCTGTTTGATCCATTGTCAAGGCAATGATGTCATTTCCTGTGCCCATACCTGAGCCTCTTTTCACATAAGACCACTTTCAAAAGCCCTATGAGCTGCTGATTTCTCCTCCATGCCTAAACATCTCAGGTGCGCAGGTGTTCACCAACAACTACCCAAACATCCCCACCAGCATCTGCCCTGCTTGGTGCCACTAGAGTTCCAGCTTGGAGCCTTCAAAAATGCATTCACAACCAGTCCTTCCCTCTCAGCAGCTTTTGGACCCTGGTCCCATCATTGTGCAACTCATGGTGTGCCCAGTCTTTTCTGGAAAGTAGGGTAGCATCTAATCTCTAGGGTTTATTGTGTCTATTGGCCCATAACACCCTCTATTCTCTCTGAAACCAGAGATGGGACTCACAGGTGGCTAAAGCACAAATGTAGAGATGGGACAATCACAAGAAGGGCAGAGACAAAGAATGCACCCCAACTCAATCAGGCCTGTGTCCCACACAGGGACGTGGCCAATGTCCGTCCCATCGTGGCTGCAGTTCCCTCTCTACACCATGGCAAGTTGGAGGGGACTGAGATGCAGATGCTGCTCCCCTCTGCCATACAACTTCCCAAGGCTTCTCCTAAGATTTCAAAAGGGCCAAGTGTGTCTAGTGTTGGGGTCTCACAGAGACTCCGAGGTACCACAGCATCCTGCTGCCCAGAACCGGTTCACCCCTCACCTCAAGGGGGCTCAGCCTCTGCATTCATGGGAATTGAAGTGGGTACAGGTGATGGGATATCACCTCCAAGACTGAGTTATGCCAAGTCCATGACCCCTGTCTGCATCCCTGTCTCCAGCACCACTCCCCTCTCTCTCTTTCCTCCCCAGAGCAAACAAATCCATTTAGCAAGTGTGTCCTGTGATAAAGACATGACAGTCACCCATCCTCTCATTGCAAAAACACTGAGGCTCAGCCAACATGGATCCTACCAGGAACACAGGCATAAACTCAGAGTCCGATCCTCCCAGCCCAGCCTCAGTGGAGCCTGGACTCCCAGCCTCCTGAGTCAAGGAAACAGAGGTGCCTAGCCGAGCCACCTTGGATGCAGCCACACACAAACTGAACTCATCAATGCCCCTTGCTCTCAGTTGTGAGTAAGAGGGGAGGTGGTGTTTCACAACCCTGGACATCAAGTGCAGTCTCCAGGCTTTGGGGTGTGCCCTGGCCTCTCTCTATCTGCCCAGGCCCTCCAACTCACACTGGCCTTTTACCCAACCTCCTCCTAGGGCCAAACTCAATCCTGCCTCTCAATTTCTTCTGCCTTCCCCAACACACTGCTCCGCAAAATGAGCAGGGCTGGCTCTCTGTTATCATGCTGGTGTCAGCAGCAATGCCACCCCACTGACATCATTCTGAGTCCCAACCTAGGCACTCCAGCTGTCCTTGCCACATGTGGCCCTGTTTGGGCTCTGGCTCTTGCTCTTTTCTTTCATGTGCATGTGTTTTGAGGTTTTGAGTTTCTCCCACTGCAGAACTGCAGCTGTGGCAGGGTAGAGCTCATGAAGGTGACATTCTGAGCCACATCCAATCCCATCAGGACTGTGAACTGGGGTGATGCTGGAACACAGTGATGAGTGAACACATGGGAGGTGGTTGGACCCACCTTGCCTCTGAGTGGTTTCCTTTCAGGACAGGAATGTAGGGATGGGAGCCCCTGGCGTGGGGTGCTTTGCACAAGGCGTGACCACGGGCTCTTTCCTGGCAAAAACTGGCTCCACTCAGCATGGAGAGCACTGTCATTCCTGGTGGCTAACAACAGCCCTGGACCCCAGAAAGGAACCCACACTCAAGATTAACGTCTGAGTGTGCGTGTCCTCGAGGAAATGAGGTCTCCTGATCCCAGGTGCAAAGGGGTAAGTCCTCTAACTCCAGGGGCCATGAAGGGACATCTGAGATTCCCTTGTCCTTCTTTCCCTCTCTGAACCCATGGTGTCCTCACACTAACCACAGTTAGGACCCTGGCCTCATTCCCCAGTTGGGATCATTAGGCTCCATAAAGGACAGTCTCTAAGATGCTCAGTAAACCACCACCCTCTGCACAACCCATAACCCTATTCACCCAAGAGGCAAGAGGATTTCTATTCAGGAAAACCAGGACAGGGAGAGCCTTTCTCAAGGACACAAGGACATTAGTGAGTGAGGGAGTGATTAATGGATGGAGAACTATTTCCACCACCAACTTCCAGGAGCATATATGGCCCTTTGGGCACAGGTACGGACCCTTTTTTTCCAATCAACTTTTTCAGAGAAGTGAGGCTGCCTTCTAGATGGCACCTCCACACTAAGGGGGTCTCCTACTTCTTCCACATGTACATATTGCAACGGGCCTCCCACTGTGCATCTGAGAACACTCTGTGGGCATCTGTAGCCTTTCAAGACCCCAGAAACCATGCGGGCACCCCAGCACCAGCAGAGCATTTGTGCACATCACAACAATCACCCCGGGTGAGAACTCTCCGTTCCACTCTGTACTAGGCCCTGCCATCTGTACTGATCAGTCCAACCCCTCTCCTTCCTGTTTCTTGATTATACTACCATGGTTCCCACACATGGATGCCAGGGTGCTTGTGGCCCCCCCAAACATTTGAGTTCCAGGAACAGTGGAATGTGTTTGGGAACTTCTGGATGACGGGAAGTCCCACCCTCCAGGGTTTCATCTTCAATGTAATGAGTGCAGAGGGAGCCAGGAGGGCTCTGTCAGGTAGAGAGAGGTGGGAGCTGATGGAGCCTCAACTAAGTGCCCAGGACTCTGGGTTCAGAGCTGGTGTTATGTGGAATTGTTGAGGGACGTGAAGAAAACCCAGCTCACTGTACACAGAGACAGCAGATGCCCTCACGTGGTCAGGCTGCTGTGCTAATCAGAGCCCCAAGATGTTCCACAGGTGTGCAGGTGGGGAACCCACGTGCCAGCCCAGGCTGTTCCTGAGCACCTCTACCTGGATTCGGAGCACGTGACTCTGCATCAGCGTCCTCACATCAATGTATCCCGGCCCCCCACCCCAAAAGTTCTCTCAGAGACAGTGAGGTTCCACTGCTCTGGACTTGCCCTTTTCTCTGGGATTCTGGGGTTCCATTAATTAGGAGGTCACAACAATTCTCAGCACACAGGCTGAGCCTACTGAGATCCCAGGAGTATCCAGGCATTGCTTCTATTTATAGTCCATCATGTCCCACCACACTGTGGACACGTATTGCACTCACCTAAAGAAACCACCAGGCCCAGGGCCTTCGTGCCACTGGCCTGCAGACACCTGGAGGAACAGGCAACCTATAGGCTGCGTGGAACCAAAGACCCTAGATCCTGGGATCTGAGCTGGACACACAGCTCATGTGCACACAGTCACCACCGTCACCGAGAGTGCAATTGAAACACCCGCAGAGTTAGCAGTGGACCTGATATGCCCACGAGTGGGGGTGAACTGCATCCCTTGAAAATGATCGTGTCCAGAGAAAGGCAAATTTTGTAGGATTTCACTTATCTCAGATTCTCAATTATCAGGTTCATAAAAAGATAAAGTACAATGTTCTTTTCCTGGGCCTCAAGGGCACTAGAATTCCGCATTGATGGCAAGAGTACGTCCACGTGAGTTCTGGAGATGCATGGTGGTGACGCCTATACACCAACATGAACATGCTTAATGCCACTCAACTGTGTCCTCCAAAATGGTTTAATTACAAAACAGATGTTCGGTGTCAATTACCACAATGTAAACCCTTGGGAGACTGCTGATTGACTCATCTTAGCGTAAGTCAATGAATAAAGGTCCTAAGGTGCGAAGCTACAAAATGAGGGATGAGCATGGATGAGGATGGGCGGGAGAATCCTCCCCCTCTAACACAATTAGGGAAGGATGTGCTGCCCTCAAGTGGCTGGGGGGCCTGGGATCCTGCCACAGAGGGGGATTCCAAACCTCACATCCCCTGACCCAGGCCAGAAGACCAGGTAGAGTCCAAGGACCCTGGGGTGGCCCAATGGCAATAAAGGTCAAAAGGAACTGGGATCTGCCTGGACCCTCAATCCCCTACTCTGAGCAGGGCTGCATTATGAGGCCAGAGGCCATCCACAGCAATCTGCCTTTACAGGAAAACAGGGACTGCAGGCTGCCTCTGGCTCACTGACTCAGGATGGTGTTTTCATAAAGCAAGACCACTTCCTCACATTTGACCAGCAGCTCATGCGCTGACAGCACAATGGCTGGCTTGACTCAGGCCCTGAGAAATGAAATAGAAAATTCATAGCAAACCCATCTTCAGCTCTTCCACATCATCAGGGGGTGTGATTCATTTCCATCAACAAAGATGTCTGAAATGATGTCTAAACATGCTGGGGACTCACCTCCGTGTGGAACTTTTCAGGAAAAAGGGGATCAAATCTCATGAAGCAACTCTTCTCTCCTCTAGCCCATGGGCAATGCAAGGAACCTGCATGTTACCAGAGGCTCACTCTCTCTTCTCATGTCTTCTGGAAAGGATTCATGAATGCTTCCTTCAAGGTGAAGCAGAAGCCTGCATTCCCAGCTGCACAGAAGTGTTTGAGGGCAGTGTCTCCCTTAAAACCCAAGAAGAAAAACAGGTCATTAAACAGGCACATGGATTAGAGTACATGATCAATGATCCCTCCTCCCTGAAGCCTTCCACATGCCCACCTTCCACATTCACAGAGAAATGCTTGGCCATTCTCAAGACCAGGAGACCATGATGCTCATCACCAGGAAGTCAATAGGAACATGAACAGAGCAGCATGGATTGCACAAGGTGGCACACCAAGGATCTGCAGCACAGCTGCTAGAACACCAGAGCTGAACTTCAGTATTGACTTTCTGCCACCTGCCGAGTACGATGGTAATGTCAAGCACAACATGCAGATATGCAAGTAGTGGGTGACACGGTGCATCCATTCACAGAAGTGGGCAACATCTTCATTGGAACAAGGAAGTATCTTATCCTTACTCATCAAAATCATCACAAAGAATAAAATGGATGCAAGACTTCTCATTTCACTATCATGTAGCTGTTGGATTTCCCTATTAAATAATACCTCCTCCAAAATAAAAAAATATCTCAGATATGTGTCAACTATTCGATGGATGACATTTTAAAAACTAGGCCTTTCCTTCATATTTATGTATGCTATAGCCCTGCCTAAGGCTCTTTGAGAAAGGAGCACATAGAATTGGATCTTTGAAAATCTCACATTTGCCGATAAATATTACCGACAATGTCAGGCATGGCGAAGTGAAAAGTGGGACTTTGGATACTCAAAGAATGCTATGTTGTGAGATTGGTGTCTCTGACTCATAGACAGCATGTGGTTTCTATGAAAGCTGGTGAGGGAGCAGGAGTAACGAAGCTCATGGAACAGATGACCTCAGGGAATACTGACAGATAGGCCAAACTGGAGAACATGTTCCAGCTAACATTGGTATTTGGGCTCCTGAGCCCAGTCCTGTTTTAAAAAAAGTTGCAGACAGGCAGTGTTCATGTACAAAATGTCTACCATGTAAAAGTGGGTAATTGAAATGTCATCTAGGTACACATCTGATAGAATGGTCTGCCAACCTATGGATTTCATTCTAACAAATAAAAAGAAAAACACAGACATGAGACAAAAAGATAAAACCTTGTCTTCACCAGGATGCCTAAAAATAAGTTTTATTTGCCTCATGCAAAGAGCTTTCAATAGAACTTCTGATTTCTGAATGAACCCATTCAATTTTATAATGCACAGATCATAAGGTTTTCTTTACAGAATATTCTCTTCTTCTTCTTCTTCAAGCCTCACATAGAAAATGTCTCACAGGACATAGGAGGGGAATGACCCAAAGGATGAGAGAATGGCTGGAACCGTTCTCAAATGTGCCCATGTAGCCTAAAGTTTGAAGGCACCTAATTGTACTCTAAAACAATGATGAACCTATTTGATCCATTAATTAATAAATAGCACCGCTTTACCACTTGAACCAAATCACAGAAAAATGGAAACAGATGATCGAATTCCTCTTCTCCCATCACCTCCTGGCCCAGACTCTCCCCAGAGGTGGCTCTGGTCATCTGTCTATTAGGGAGTCACCCGTGGTCCCCTATCTCTCAGAAAAGAAAATCACCTCAGCTACTGTCCCTAAAGCCAAGTGATGGCTGCGGTTTCCACACCGTGTGGATCTGGAGAGATGCACAGTGCCGCTGGACCAGCCTATGTTCAGGGCTGTGTCTGTGTCCCACAGCTGAAACATGTGGTCCAGGGTCTTCTTTCCACCCACAGGTCCTAAGAACTTGCAGTCAGCACGTGCCTCCTTATTCACTGTGGCCACAGACTTCCTGCCAATGGCCATTGCATTGTACACGTCTTATAATTTAACACGGCATTGAAATGAACTTCCTTCTGGGAGCTTCCCAGGGCACGTCCCAAGACCTGAATTTCTGTGTTGTAGGGAGCATAGCATTCGTGCATTTTTTAAGTTTCATGGATAATGTTAAATGTGCCTCCAAAGTGTATGAAAAAAGCTTATCTTCCTATCCCCTCCCAGCACATATTATCAACATCCTTAATTTGGGTAAAAAATAAATAAATAAAACACATCATTTGAGCCTGTGTTCATCTTCTTGCCAGCTGTGTTCCAGTGACCTCCTCCCGTGCATAGTGCTCATCTGTGTTTCTCCTCGTGCCTCCTATTCTACTGGGTTGCCATTTCCTCCCAATCGGTCCCTCTGTTTTGACAATGTTTGGGGCATATTTCGTTGGAGAGTAGTTTCTAACGTGGATGGTCAATTGAACCATCTTGACAGCTTTGGGTTTTGAGGATTGAAGCCAACCCTCCCCATTTCTAGGCCACAGCCTCTTCTCCTAGATTTCTACCAGTATTCCAGTAAATATTTCATTGAATTTGGTTGGTCTCTGTGTCTGGGTTCAAGACTTAGGTCCTGCACTTGCTAGCAGGGACATTGTGCTTTCTGGTTTGTTGTTGGCTTCTTGGGGACACTGTGAGGATCAGGTAGGCAAGGCAGGTAGAGTGGCTGGCCTAGAGCATGGCCCAGAGGGAGCGTTTGATCAACATTATTTGTAAAATGACAGCTGTCAATTATCACAACCAACATGAAAGGCCATCCTAACAATCATCATTATGAAAATATTGGTCACAATAATGTTTTCTACTTCTATGGTACATCTGTATTATACTCTCCATGAGTGAGGTCACAGGCCATGTGTCATTGTGTGCCTGCTTCTGTCATTTAGCCTGGAGGCCCCTGGCATAGTTTGCGCTTCAGGACTGGAAGCTCTTTTACGATACAGTTTTCAAGTGGCCATTGGTCGCCTGATGGTACTCCATGGGGTCATCTGAGCCTGGCTTGCATCTGGCTCCTGCAACCAACATCCTGTTTTGCTAGAAACTCCATCGAAAGAGGCTTGGAACTCCTGCTCTCTTGTTCATCTCTGAAGTTCTGCCATTTCTTCTCAGATGGCTCCACAAACCTTTCAAAACCCTCCCCTGCTCCAGGGCTTTGAAGCGGTTTCTTTGGAAGCTTCTGCACAGGGTTAAGGACAAGCCATTCCTCACATGCTCCTTCCACAGGAGGAAGAGAGGGGCCAGAGGGGCCACAGGGAGCAACCTCCTGCTCTGTTCCAGGCAGCCACTTCCAGGCTGGGGCTGCAGCCTGGGGCTCTCAGGACGGCTCTGGCTAAGGGGGAAGCCCTACCCAAGCCTGGGTCACAGCCTCCCATGCCCCAGGGCAGCTGGTGAGCACTGGTAAAGGGTGGAGGGGAAGGCTTGCACCCCAGGAGTCGGGTCTGGACAGCATTCAGGTGGGAAGAGACCACTGGTCACCAAGGGGATGTGAAGCAGGGGGTGACCCAGGGCAGCCATGAGATCTCCTCTAAAGACCACTGTGGTCCCAGCAGTACAAAGGGACTGAGTGACATTATTACTCTTCCCTGTTTTAAGGACAGAGGTGTGGAAGGGATTCCTGAGAGTCACAGAAAACGTGGCTCACAGGTTTCATTTTGCCATCTAGGAGTGACCTTGGCCGCACTGGTGGCAATTCCCCGGACCTTTGATGAGCCCCCTGGCATCCTCCCAGTGAGTCCTCCCAGGCCCAGTCTCAGGGGCAGACAGCTGCTCTGACTGCTCTCCCTGGACCTGAGGATCACATGGGGTTTTGAAATTCTTTTTGTTGCCGCACTGGGCATTGAACCCAGGGCCTTGCACATGCTAGGCAAGTGCTCTACCGCGGAGCTCACCCAGCCCTGAGGGTGACAGGTTTGGAGAGCATTTGCTACCTGAGTCTTGGTGAGGTGAATCCTCATAGCCCTGAAGTCAACACGTTTCTCTACCAGCTGCGTTTGCAGGGTTAAGATCTTAGCTTGAGTTTTGTTTTCCCTTATTTCTTCACTTCTCTCTCTCTCTCTCTTTTGGTACCAGGGGTTGAACCAAGGGGTGCTTTACCACTGAGCCACATCCCCAGCCCTTTTTAAAATACTTCATTACAGACAGAGTCTCACTGAGTTGCTCAGAGCCTCACTAAATGGCTAAGGTTGGCTTCAAACATGCCATCCTCCAGCCTCAGCCTCCAGAGTGTCTGGGATTACAGGCATGTACCACTGCCCCCCAGCTCTGCACTATTCTTAATCAGAGAACCTGTGGGGCTATGTTTACTAGGTATGAATTGAGTTGCCCTCCAGAGAAAAGAAAAAGTAACAAAGCACTGCTGTGTGGGCAAATCAGGGATGACCCCAGGACAGGGTCAGCTTTCTCTCCAAGGAAACCCCACTGCCCAAAAGGAGCCCCTTGGCCAACGCAGTGGTGCACTCCTGGAATCCCTGCACCTCGGGAGGCTGAGGCAGGAGGATCAAAAATTTCAAAATCAGCCTTAGCAATGGCAAGGCACTAAGCAAATCAGTGAGACCCTGAGCCTAAATCAAATTCAAAATTGGGCTGGGGATGGGGTTCAGTGGTCAAGAATCCCTGAGATCAATCACTGGTACCACCCCCCGTGAAATAAAAGAGCCTCTGCTAAGGACTTCCATGTTGGCTGAGGCAGCTGCCTACAGTGGGTGTCCTGCAGAATGCAGTCAATCTCCCCAGGCCTGGCCTGTGGGGAGGGGTTGGCCCGGAGACCGGGGGTTAGCCCCCAGCTAATGATCACTTGGTATTGTGGTTTGGATGTCAAATGTCCCCATTGCCCATGTGCTAAAGGCTTGGTCACCAGCCTGTGGCCCTTGGGACATAATGGAAACTTTAGTAGGTGGGGCCTCCTGGAAGGAATGAGATCATTAGGGGTGTGACCTTGAGGGGGATATTGGGACCCAGCCCAGTCCTACCCACCCTCTTCCCAGTTACCCAGAGATGAGCAGCCTCCTCTGTCATGTGCTCCAGCTGCCAGGATGTCCTACTGTGCTGTCACAGGCCCAAAGCAACAGGGCTAAGGTGCCATGGACTGAGACCTATGCAGCCATGAGCCAAAAGAAACCCTGTTTCCTTTTAAGGGGATTCTCTCAGATGCTTTGTCACAGCAACAGAAAGCTGACAGCACCCTTGGTCTGTGCCCCTGCTTTATACATAGGGATGCTGAGGGCCCACAGGAAGCCGAGCAGCCCCAGGTCACATGGTCCCATAAAAACAATTATTATCTATTCATTCACTGACTACATGGCAGGAGCTGGACTCCAGATCTCAGTGTTTGAAAAAGTTGTGTTTCCTTCCTGCCCCTTAGTCCCTCGCTCTCTCTTTTTGTATGAATCCAAGAAGGACCTTCAGGAGATTGCAATGCCATCCAGTCATCCTAGCCAGATTTGTACTTGAACATGAAATTCATGGGATGTTTCTGCTTCACATTGTGTTAGTCACTAGTCATCAGAGAGCTCTGTGCTTTCACCTACAGAGTGCCACCCCACTTCCCTGCTGCAAGGGCTCTTCCTGCCAGGTCACCTGCTGGATGGAGGGCACTGCCCAGTGCCCTAGATCTCTCCTGAATGTCCTGTGACCAACCCACTGCAGGCCAGGCAGACATCCACAGAAAAAAACAGCGAGAGGGTCTGGCGCCCCCTTCAGGTACTGTTATATAGATGCCCACAGAACATTCCTCAAACCTGCAGCAGCTTGGACTGCATCCAAATGCAACCACAGGCCGAGCACAGTGCCACCCACCTGTGATAGAGTGACTCAGGAGGCTGAGGCAGGAGGATTGTGGGTTTGAGGCCAGGTTTAGCAACTTATTGAGGCACTGTCTTAAGATAAAGAATTAAAAGGGCTGAGGATGTAGCTCAGTGGCAGAGCCCCTGGTCCAATCCCCAGTACCAAGAGGAGGTGGAGATACCAGAGATGGGAACTTATGAGTTGGGTCAATGGTAACTCCAAGCCCAATGAGACTGAATGCACAGGGGAAGCTTTAACCCGCAAAAGAAAAGGAGGCAGGGAGCTTCAGCTCCAGGTAAAGGACTAGGAATTGAACCCGGGTGCCTTACCACTGAGTACACCCCAATCCTTTTTATTCTTGTTTTGAGAAGGGGTCTTGCTACGTTGCTGAGGGTCTCACAAAATCACCAAGGTTGACCTCAAGTGATCCTCCTGCCTCAGCCTCCCGAGAATCTCTGGGATTACAGGCATGCACCACCATGCCCAGCAAGAAAGGAACTTTTATCAGTGCAGCCACACGGGGAAGGCAGGGGACCCACATCTTAGCCTGTCTTCAGGGGGTGACAATGACTTGGAGCTTTTATAGAGAGGGGAATGAGGGCAAGGGCTTGGGCTTTGCACAGCTGCCAAAGCAGGTGGTCCTGACCAGTTGAGGTCTGTCCATCTTCCCTGGATTGGCCAGGTGGTGCCTTGTCAGGAGAGCTGTGTCACCTGCTTTGGCTCTCAGATGCACATCAATCAGACCTTGTTCCTGGGACATGAAACAGACTGCATGGGGGTGGGGGTCTGGATTCTGAATTAAGAGCAACTTTCTTCTGCTGAAAATAGAGACGGGCTGCAACCCCACGCCCACCTCAGGAGCCAGGAAAGCTAAGATGGGTCCCGCCCTTCCTCAAGCCTGGGCACAGGCCATCTGCCTAGGCATTTTCTGTGTTTTTCCCATTTTTGCTTTTCTTCAGGCCAAGGAAATTCACGGATGTAGATCACTTGGGTTTTGTTTCTATAAACTGTAACCACTTCTGTGGGTCAGGGGCTTCTTCCAAGCCTTCTGGCTGCTTCTCCCCAGTTTGATCAAAGTTCTTCATTTTTTCCTTTTTATTTCTTTTTTTTTTGCCTGTTCCTTGTGCTGGTGGGCACTGATGCAGCCAGCAGGGTCCAGTAACAAATCCAAGGTGACTCAGGCAAAGGGGATGGATGGGCCATATATTGAGGCAGAGATGCTGCCCTTCTAATTCTGCCTTTAGCCATCCATTGGATGTCTGCGGGTAGAGGTGGAGGGCTGGAGTCCTCCTTACAAAATCCTTACAACTCAAGTCAGCAAACACTGAAAGCCCTGTCGCCCTCAGGGACAGGGCACCAGACAGTTCCTCGGTGCCTCCCAAAGGCTACCAAGGGAGAAGTCACTTGGGGCCCGACTCCAGGAGGATCATCAAGGGGCGGGACAGGGGGACTTCAGGTAAAAAGCCGCAGCCAGCTCGCCCTAGGACCCCAGCCCTCACCAGCCCCACCGCTTTCCTGGACAGAAAGGTTTCCTCGAGCATCCTCACTGGGTGTCCCTGCAGCAGGGCCCCAAGATTGTTCTGGAAAGGGATCTGTCAGGTGGGAGCGACAGAATCTCATGAAATTTTAAGTACAACAGAATGCCAAATGACTACTCATTCCAGTGAAGACATGCTGCAAATAAGACTTAGAACACGTGCTGCAAACAAGACTTAGAAAAGTGTCCTCAGAGAAGATTCTGTCATTCTGCATTTGTTTCTGAAAGTTGAAGCACACAGTTCTAATGAGCCCAGGAAGAGGTTGATACCCAGTTGAGTTGGCATATGATGTGCCAGAGGTCAGGACTTCAGGGCTGCTGTCAGGTGGTTCCCGGGCTCTTCTGGTCCTCACCTTCACTCAGGGACTTTTTGTTAGTGATGGAGTTCAGCAATGGATTACTGGCCCAGAGACTTGTTCAGTATTGCTCCGTAGGAGCAAAACACTGTCACCAGTTGTAGGTAGCCAACTCCAGGTGAGAAACTTGATAGATGTTAATGCTCACGGCTTCACACCAGCAACCTGCCCCTCAGTGATCATGCTCTCTAAAATATACACCATGCTAAATTGTGTGGAAGCATTCTAGGTCTAGCCAAACCACACGATCTTTCAAAAACAGCCCAATAACATTTAGAGGATTCACTCTCCAAAGCAAGCTTGCCAATGCCTGAGCGCCCACACACTCTATTGGCGCCAACCTCACCTCCTTTTAGAATGCACACATCCACCAAGATACCACTGCCTGTGGTGGTTGAGCAGCCTTTCCAATGGACGAGGTGGATGTGAATGTAACACGTGAAGGAATTAGCATTTACCAACAACTGGAAGAAAAAAATCCATTCTCTAAGATATGATGACGGAGCGGCTCTGTGATCTAGACCATCCCCCTCTCCTGCATCCTCTCTCTTTTCCTCTGCCTCGATGGACCTCCAACTGAGCCCAGAAAGATGTGTCCTTTCTAGTCAGAAGCCCTGTCATGGCTTCCATTTCCAGGCCCTGATTCCTGGTTAACTGCAGCCAGAGCTCGCTTTCAAGGTACTCTCTTCAGATCCCTTCCCTACCCTAACCACAGTGTGGGCTCTGGCCCCACCCTTACTCTCTACACCACCATTCCACATTAGGGTCTTCCTGTCCCTCTCTGTGACCCAGGACTGCCCATGACCGACCCCACCCAACAACAAGCTGTTGAACCAGGTGCCATCAAATGGAAGAAATGACCAGAGATGGCTAACTTGAAGATTTCACAGAATAGTCCATGAGACAAGGAATATCGTGAACCAGTGAAATGACATAAGAGGAAGTCAATGAATTCTAACCTCAAGAGCAAATCCTACAGTACACTGGCTCTCAAATTCAGCTACACACTGGAGCCACCTGGGAGCTGTGCATAGTACTGACCGCTGGACCACCCACTGGCCCTGGGCTGATGGAATGGCTCTGGGCTAAGATGGGACACTGGGGTTTGTAAATTACCAGTTGAGTATAATATAAAGCAAACTTTGAGAACATTGCTTTTTTCCCCACATGAAGAACTGTGTGCATACAGATGCAGAAGTACACAAATCTGCAGCATAAACCTCCTTGAGGGCCATAGATTAAATGCACTGCAGTCACCAGCATCCTGGCTAGGAACACCACCAGCCTCCTATTTCCACCTTCCAGGTGATTGCAGCCCCGCCATCCAAGCATGGAGGAGTCCTCCCTGCTGAGAAATTTCAGTGTGCAGAATGGAGAGCCCTCTCTCCTGGGAGTCCCTGCTTTTACAATAAGTGCACTGGAGAAGTTGAAATCAAGTGGAAGGCACATGGGCAGGCTTCCTGGATGAGGCCCTATTGAAAGAAGGATGGGATCTGAGGAGTGGACCAGAGAGAGGAAAGATGGGAAGTACAGCAAGTACATTCAGAGCCGAGGTCAGGCCCAAAATACAATGTTGGCTGACAAGAGAGCCCTTGCACCAGGATCAACAATTTTGAGAAGGCAATGAGGACTGCCTGAAAAGATTAATTTCACAAAATTCCATGGAAACCCACTCATCACACCTTTCTGAAAACACTGGAAATGTAGGTTTCATGCAAGGAACTCTGGGTGGCAGATGGCAAAGTTTGCCAAATGCAAACATGCCTACCAGCTCTGAGAAGCCATTCTCATTCACACTGCTTCAAACAGGGAAAATCCCCATGTGCTCACTGAGAACAAGTTAGCTTGTGCCACTTGAAGCTGCTTCAACAAACAGCTTCACTTCTGCACTTCTAAGCTGTTCTCCTCAAGAACTTTCAGAGCACAGTTCAGGCATGAAACACAAAGGGTGCCAGAAAGAGATCTCTTGAATGTAGCATCACCAACGTGCAGTGGAAAAGAGGACCAGCTGAGAAGATCAGTTCTCCAAAGTCTCACTGACATCCATTTGTCACACTCATTTACAACATTCACTTGAAGTGCAGGTGCCCACATGAGTGAACTGTTTTTTTTTATCAATGGCACAGAGGCTTCAATGTGTAAGCATGCCTGTCACCTGTAAGAAGCAGTTTTGAATTCTTCTAGGTCCACAGGAAAAAAAAATAGCATGTGCTCACTTACAACAAAGTTAATCAACAAAGCAAATTGAAACTGCTTGCAGCAAACAGCTTCCATTCTCCCATTCCCCAGCTATTTTCAGCAATCGCATCCAGAGTCCAATTCCAGCTCAATATAAAATGTGTGCTCCCAAGGAAGCCTGTATAATTGACATCACCCAACTTGGGTAGGCAAGGGGAATGCTGAGAAGATCAGTTCTTCAAAACTCCTACTTTTTCAGAAAACTCATTGAAAGGCAGGGTACCCACTTGCAGCCATCAGTGGTTGACAGATGGCACAGAGGCTTCAATGTGAAACCGTGAATGCCAATCATTACAAGTGCTTCTGACACACTCTAGTGCAACCTGGGACACCCCAAAGTGCTCAACGAGAACACACTTTGTTCCTGCAAGTGGAAGCAGCTTGCATGAACTGTTTCAATCAGGAAATTCCAAGCTCTTCTCAGCAATCACATTCAGAGCACAGTTTTGGCCCAATAGAAAAAGGGTCCTAGCAAGAGGGTCCCACACCTACGATCACCTTCATAAGGTAGCTTCCCATCTTCTGTGTGGAAGTGGGTTTCTCCTTGGCCCTTATGCTGTAGAGGAGACCACTAGGAGCTAAGCTTCATGCAGGACCATCTGACCTGGACTTTTTGCAAGCCCTATGAAGCCCTCACACAAGCTCAAATGCTACAGGACTCTGCAGACCAGTCCATGCAACAGTAGACATTCATTCATTGTCTAGAGTCTACAGGTTCCTAAATGCATGGCATTCATTATCATCAAATGCACAATTTGGATCAAAAACCATCACAGTAGATCAGGTAACAAATCATCACAGTAGATCAGGTAACAAAAACATATATATTTTAAAATAATAATATATTAATGGGAACAAAAAATACAGGATAGAGTAACAACTGTGTTACTAAACAAGGTCAAAGACAATGGCAAACTATAGATTCAAACTTTGAAGCAAATAGTAATCAATGTAAATATTCCTGGGCTGCCTCAGCCCCGCCCAGGCACACAGCAGCAGAATGGTTTTGCAAGCATCCTCAGGAGGGCTGGAGCCTTCTTTGCAGGACGAGAGGGAGGTTGAGGCTGGATCCACTCATCATTCTTTTGGGAGAGGCTCCTTTTCCTCAGCACGAAGTTGGGTTTCGTGTGAGGGTTCTTTGCGCAAAATACGTTGGCCTGCGCTGGAATCCTCAGCTCTGGGGAGAGAGGGGTGTACAAAATAAGGTGGCTCAGGAGGTGCTCCCTGGGACACCCCAACATCTGAGAGCCTGTGGCAGAAACGAACTGAGCCACACACCTGAGAGCTCTCCAATTCAGCACCAATACCAACAAGACAGCCTCCACAGTCCTCCCTGAGGAAGAACTAGGCAGAGCACTTCAACAGACCTAATGTCTGTTCCTACCAAAGGCTTTGGACTCCAAAACATCCCAGGTCCTCTTGCGTCTGCCAAAGCACACCACTAGGGTTTGCATCTGAAATCTCCCACAAAAGTGCCGAAGATTCAGACCCCACATGAGCCATCTTCACAGGTGGGTTTGGAAGGAAGCATTGGATGGTGAGTGCTCTGATGTCAACATGAAATTCTCATTCAAGATGAATACACTACTGGGAGGTGGGAGGGACTGGAAGAAAGGTGGAGCATGCTTGGAGGAAGACCTAAACAGGAGTGCGCCCTGGGCACCAGTACCTTGTCCCTGTTGGCTCCACTGAATCCTCATTCTCCAAGTAGAGGTCTTCCTTCTCCTCTCCGTCTTTCTCTCTCTCCCTCTCTCCCAGCCTTGTTCTCTCTCTCCCAGTCTATGCCTTTGTGGCAAGGGCTGAGGAGCTCTCCACTGCCACACACTAGAGCTTTATGGACAGCCTCAGTGCACAACCAAAGAGAAAGTTGTGAAACCCAGAGAAAAGGCCTAGGATTCTCAAGTATGGCCACGGTGAGGACAGGCTGACCAGCACGGATACCACATTAGAGCCACGCTTCTGTGTTGGTGGAGCCTGCTTCCATGTGAACCAGGCTTCTGAGAATGGAGGCCACATTCCAAATGCTGCCCTCCTGAGAACAATGATTCCAAAGACCAGCAAAGGGACTGCTTCCCTCCGACATGGTGTATGGCCCAGTGGTGCCATGACCCCGAGTGGGGGAATACAACAGCCAGCTTCTTCTTCCTCTGAACACCTCTTTCCTGTTGCCCTCCTCTAACCTAGAGCCTGTTCTCTATCCCTTCTGGGTTGGATGTGGGGATCTCTGCTATGAATTTCTTAGGCTACCAAGGCCCCAGACAGACTTCCTCTTCCATAGACTCTACTAACCTAACAGAAGGTTAAGATAGGAGACAAGTGATCCTAGAACTCATTGGGATGGTGGTCTTCAGCGTACATAGGCTGGGATAATGGCTGCTGAGGTGTTTGGCTCACAAAAGCCAACCAACCAACCAATGAAAAAGCGCTGACATTATTATCAGATGAGCTCTGTGGCTACGTGCTCAGGAAGCCCTCATCTGACTCTAGTTAGGGATCATAACTTGGCTATTGGGATCACTCCTTGGCTAGTGGACTCAGGTGCGGAAGACCATGGAATTGATGCAAAAACAGATGATTCAAGCTGTCTCCCAGGCTGTGTTTTCTTCCCAATTTCATCCTGTTACTGCTTGCTAGAATCTTGGCAATGCTCTGCCCAGGCAGTGGTTTTCTGGTCACACAGAAGGCTTTCAATCCTACTGCTTCAGTCCACAAAATGCCAGTTCCATCTTTAGCCCATGCATTCCCATGTTCCTCTGAAACCACTCCTATCTCAGACCACAGAACCATACTGCTCCTGGAAAGAGGCTTTCCTCCTCACTCCTCAATGATGTCAGCTTTGCATGCGTCTTCATGTCCTGGGCAGGGCACCTGGTGGGGAGCCGCACTAGCCACTGGGGTATACCAAAACACCTGGAGAGCTTACACCAGCAGAAGTGCAGTTGGCTTTGTGCACGAGCCCAACACACCCTGTTAGAGTGTTCTTGGGGGTCAGAGAATGCTCTTTGGTGCTAAGAGTTGACCTGAGTCCACATCCTGACCCTTGCTCTCTGTCATCTGATTGTCCCACTTACTCTGACGGTGAGAGATGATTTGGCCCAGCTCATATTCCTCCGGCTTCTCCTGAGTAAGCAAGTGTAGCTCGAGGGCCCTGCGGATGACGACAGGAGCCCGATCGTGGCAGGTCACCTGGAGCAGCATGGAAGACAGGCCTTCAGGAAATGGGCCTTGAAGTGACTACTCAAGGACAGTGGGCAGGGGCATTCTGGAGGCACCTCCACTCTAAATACAAGGGCAACATCCATGACCCTACTACCTGAGGCTGACCTCCTGCTCATCGCGTGGGCTCTTCCCATAGGCTACTAGCCCAATCCTGTACATAGGACTTCCTGGACCTGCCATTGCTCTTTGTGGAGCTGCACTCCTCTCCAAGTGAAAGGACCCCACTACCTGCATACAGATGCAATCTCATCCCACAAGTTGGGAGGAATGGGACAATAGCCTCCAAGATCCTAGGTCTGCCCGAGGATGCAGGCGGCATTGGGAATGGCCTAGGCACAAAACCTAGAGGCTTTGGTCTGGATTGCCAGGGCCCAAATCAGACCCAGGAACGTGACCACACACAGGAGTGACGAAAGAGAGCCATGAGAGCTCCTGGCCTCCAGAGGCTCAGTGCTGGCTGGGGTGTACGAGGGCACCTGTTCCGCCAAGGGTAAACATTGGGTTACCTGGACATTTAGTGTGCTTGCTCCACATCCATACTGACTCTGCAGAGAGACCCTCTCAGCTCCTTGTTCAAGGAACATGCAGAACCTCATACTGGTGTCCTGCTCCATAGAGGCCAGCATCCCATACAGAGGAACCTGCAACCTAGGTCCTGGCCTGTTCTCATCTGTCACCCATACCTGCCTCTGCCCTTCTGGACTGCATGCTGCCACCTGACACACAGACTCCCTCAGACATGGCGGTGGACAAGCTGCTGCTCTCCCTCATCTCAGCTCCAGCCCTTCACACTGACCTCTTCCTTCTTGATTCCCATCTATCCTCCTGATCATCCAGAAGCTCCAAATTCAAGAGGGCATGAGTAGTTCATGGTATTGGACCAGTGTCTGCTCCCCACCCAGGTGTAAGCACCAGGGGACACCCCTGCTCCCAGGCTTACCAAAACAGTCTTGGCCATCTTTGGACTTTGTGTTTCTAAGTGGACACGAATTAAGCAGGTGTCTCCCACCTGCTTGTGGGAAAGCGGCCTGGAGGACTTGCAGGTTGATTCTGAGAACTGTGGGGGATGGAACATCAGCAAACCCAGAAACAGAAAGCCACCCCAGCCTGTCAGTTGGCTCTATGGGCTTCTAGCACATATGTCCAGGTGCTCAGGCTTCTCATTTCCCCAGGTGGGAGTGGAATGGCAGCACAAGTACAGCTTGAATAAGGTAGGTGTTTACCTCCTTTCCCTTGACCTCGCGGCGTTTCCTCACGATGAAATAATATTTGATTTGTGGATTCATGGACAGATACATCAGTGAGTGGTCAGGGACCTTGATTTCTGCAGAGCAAAGTGGAGAGAATTGTTAGGTGGCACTCAAGGATTAGACCACAAAACACCCACAACCCCTGAGAGTCTCCGCCAGGGCGAGCCTGCACCAGAATTGAGAGCCCTCCTATCCAGCTACAGTGCCACCAAAGACTCCCTCAGTGATTCTTCCCTGGAGAAGATGATGTACAGGATTCTAAACCAAAAGAGCACCTGGCAATGGAAACAGCACCTTGGGCCCAGAACTTCTCAGTGCAGGTTGGATCTGCCAAAGGGACACTGCCAGGATCTGCATCAGGATTGGCAAAGGCTCCTGTGCTTAGGCCTTTCTCCCCAGGGCAGCCATGCTCACACATGGGCATTCAGGGAAGCGTTGGATGGTGGGGGAATTCATCCCCTTGCCCTGGATGAATCCACTCATGGATGAATACACGGAGGGGAGGTGGTATCCATCAGAGGTGTGTTGGGCATGGACATGGGAGGACTTGAGCAGGGTGGTGCCCTGGAGAACTCTATTGTTTTCTAGGATCGCTCTCCTTCCCCTTGTTTCTCATCAGGAGCTGTCTGCTTGGTACTTTTATTCTGGTTCTTGTTCTACTTCTGGCTCTTCTTTCTGTCCTGCATCTTCTTGTAGTTCTTTCTGGGTCTTTTTCCTGTTCTTACATGATTCCTTCTTGTTCTTCTTCTTGTGTATCTCCCTCCACCCTTCCTTCTGTTCACCTCCTTCTTTTTCTTCTTCTGCCTCCTGCTCTTTATCGTGTGATCCTCTCCCCACTCAGGAGTGTCTCTTTCTCCTCCTCCTCCTTCTCCTTCTTTCTCTGGCAATGGTGGGGCGTCCTGAGGAGTTCAAATCTATCACACTCTTCTGCCCAGATGCAGCCTCTGTTCAGTAGTCCAAGATGAAATCAGTTCTCAATCAATGGCCAGGAGTGAAACCAAGACCAAAGACAAGTGACTTCCTTTCTTTGTCATTGTCACAGTCAGGAAAGACTGAATAACAGACACCGCATTCTGGATAGGCTTCTACCTGTGGTAGTCAGCACCTCATCTGGACCAGGATTGCTAAAATAGATTCCACCTCCATAAAGCTTCCCCAATGAAAACAAGGTTTCCAAAATCTAGGAGAGGGCCAGCATCACTGCCACCCTCCTGCCATAAGGCATAGATGCCATCACACCTAGTGGGTTCCAGGCCCCCCGTAGTCCTCCCTTTTGACGTCTTTTACACACAAACCTCCCCTGGTCTGGAGCCTGCTCTCAACTGATGCTTGGGTTGAAAGTCTGTTTCTGAAATCACCTTTGTAGATTCTCGGTTTGGTAATTCCTTTTGACTGGCTTATTTTTTTACTAGGGATAAAGCCAGAGGCACTTAAGCACTGAGACCATTCCCAGGCCTTTTGACTTGGGTACAGGGTCTCCCTAAGTTTCTGAGGCTGTTTGGAAATCCCCTTCCCCCTGCACTGCCTCCCAAGTCCCTGAGATTCGCAGACACTGCCCCTTGCCCAGCTCCTTGCACCTCAGTCTTCCTCATGTGTGAGACAGAGCCAACTCAAATGAGGCAGTGTGTGAAAATGGGAAAACTCACTTACGTGCTCGACAGATGGTGGGTTCTACTGTGGACAGGCTGGGATGGTGGAGGCTAGGAGTGTCGGGCTCACAAGAAAGGAAAGAGCACTGGCATTGTGGACAGCTCAGCATTGTGGCCTCTGTTCTTCAGATGCCCTTCTTTGTTGCTGGAAGGAATAATAACCTGGCCATTCTGATATCTTCAGGAGATGGGCACCCAGGCACAGAGGACTTGGAGTTGTTCCAAAAAGAACCCAAACAGGCTGTCCCCTGGCCTTGACTTCCTCTTCACTGAGTCCTGTTCCCAGTTGCTGCAATCCTGACATTCTTGAGTAGGCAGGACTTCTCATATCCTGGCCATGGATTGGGACCTGTGCGGCTTCCGTCCATAGCAATGCTGATCCAATCAGGACCCATGCTCTGCTCCTCTTCATTTGAAGGCATCCTTATCAGTGAGCCATAAACCAAACTGATGATGGATTGAGCCTCTCTCTGCCTTGCCCTCATCGATATTAGCTTTGCATTGCCAGACCAGGTCCAGGGGAGAACACATTTAGAGAGGTCCAGCAGCCGCCTGGGGCCTCATTGAACTCGTCCACACTGGACACGCCCATCACTGCACTTGGTTTCCTGCACCAGGCCCACCACACTCTGGCTATTTTAGGGCCAAGGCCCACTTTCTCTTGGCTGTGAGTTATCCTGAGCCCACTGTGGATCATGTCTCCCCACTGTCTGATTGTCCTACTTACTGTCATGCAGAGACATCATTCTCAGCAGCTCAAAGTTGTCCACATCCTCATGCTGCAACAAATTTTGGTCCAAGGCCCTGCGGATGAGGCTTGTCACCCTCTCCTGACACGTCACCTAGATCAGGGTGGGACAAATGTCATCAGAGAATGGCTTTTAGAGGAGCTACCCAGAAGACTGTGGTCAAACATTGAGGAGAAATCTCAGCTACATATACAAGGGCACAATCTTGTTATCCTGCTACCTGAGTGTGGCCTCCATATACCGCCTGGGTTCTTGCAACGTGCTACTAGAACAATCCTGGTACAAATATCTGCCTGTACCTGCCATCTCCCCTCCCCCTGGGGAGCCACATTCCACTCAGGTCAAAGGACCAAACTGCCTATGCACAGACACACTCTCATCTCACTGAGATGACAGCAATGGGCCAGGGATCTGCGCACCAAGTGTGCTCTGGGATGCAGGCTGCCTTTGTGGGTGGAAGAGGCAGATGCACTGAAAATTTTGGTCCTGACTGCCACTACACAAAACAGACTCAGATACAAGAGTGTGCACTTGAGTGCTTCATGATAGCCTGGAGAGGCCCTGGGCTCTGGAAGCTCGGTGCGGGTCTGGTTCTAATGATGTACTTGACTCAGCACTGGCAGTCACTGAACATGTCTCCTCTGCAGCTGGACACCTGCAGCATTAGCGTGTCTACTGCACATCCATAGAAATTCTGCCAAGAACCCCTTTAGCTCCGTATTTACATACATGCAAAGACTGACATTCCGAAGTTTGGCATGACCCCCCAGGTGATCCCGACCCCAAATTTTCACACCTAGTCATGCTAAGGAGGTTCTCTTCCCTGCCACCAGGAACACACCCCCTCCTACACATGTGACAAGTCACTGCCAGCTCCGCTGCTCCAACCTCACTCATTGAGAATACCAAGTTCTAGGCACTGCAGCCTGCACCCTGGACATATCTCTGCCTTCATCTGTCCACAGCACTTCCGTCTGCACTTCTGGCCTGCCAAACCCACAATACACAGGCCCACTCACCGCTGCAGCTGGGCATGCTGAGGCTCTCCCCACTCAGGTCAAGCCCTTAAGACTGACCTCTCTCTTCTTAATTTCCCACCACAGCCCCAGGGTTAGCTGTGTCTCCTGCCTTCCACTGTGGGGACACCCAGGAGGCAGCCCTGCTGTCGGGCTTACCAGGATGCGCTTTGTCTCCCTCAGGCTCTGTCCCTCTAGGAGGACGTGGACAAAGCGGATGTCTTCCACCTGGTCGCTGGAGTGAAGCAGTGAGGAGCTGCTACTGGTGACTTTTCTCACGCACCACTCATTGGTTTGGGTGGCCTGGGGCAATGGTCCTGCAGCCACCGCAGAGCTGCTGCTCACAGCTGCTGGGATCCTGGATGCCACTGCCACAGAAGGCTCCAAGAACTGTGGGGGATGACAACATCAGCAAAGCCCAGCACCTGCACCCCACCCAGCCTGGCAGTTGGCTCTGTGGGCATTCTAAAACATCCATCCAGAACCTGAGGTTCTTGTCCCCTTGGAGGATGTGGAGTGGCACCAGGAGTAAAGACTGAAGAAGGTGGCTGTTTACCTCCTTTGGCTTGACTTTAAACAACTTGCTGGCAGCTGTTTCCTGAAGAAGAAAGTTATAATCCACTCTGCCATCCAGGGCGTAATATACGTTTCCATCAGCAGGGATCCTCAGCTCTGGAGAGGCAGGGGCAGAGGCGTGGTAGGTGACACTCAAGTAATACACTACCCAACATCCCCCACAACTGAGAGCCTCTGCCAGCTCAGGTCTCACACACAGACCTGAGAGCCCCCGAATCCAGCTACTGTTGCACCAAAGACTCCCCACTGATTCCTCCCTGAGGACCCTCTATGCACAGGAGGTCCCCTACAGGAACACCTTTCAAGGAAATAGCCCCTTGTACCCCAGACCTTCTTAGTTCACGTTGGACCCACCAAAGACAAACAGCTAGAGTTTGTATCTGGATTGGTCCCCAAAGACTCATGTGTTCAAATTTTTCTCCCCACTGCAGCAATGATCACAGGTCGGTTTATGGAAAAGCACTTGATGGTGGGTGCCTCCACCTTGCCAGTGGATTCATCCACTCATACAGGGCTACACTAATTGGAGGGGTATGGTTTGGAGGTGTGTTGAGCGTAGGTGGAGGATGTCCACAGCAGGGCTGTGCCATCCAGAGATATATATTTCTCTTGAGTTCCCCACTTCTGCATTTTCTCCTCATGAGTCTAATTCTCATTCACATTTTTAATCAATTTATTGTTATACTTCTTGTTCGGCTTGTGTTTCTCCTTCTTGTTCTTGTTCTTCTTCATCTTCTCCTCATGCTTCTTCTTAAAGTCATCTTGACCTTCTTATTCATGGTCTCCTCCTTCAACTTATTTTCATTTTTCTACTTCTCCTTCTCCTCCTCCATGTCCTCCTTCTCCTCGTCCTCCTCATCCTTGTCCTCCTCCTCCTCGTCCTCCTCCTCCTCGTCCTCCTCCTCCTCTTTCTTCTTCTTCTTTCTCTCTCTCTCTCTCTCTCTCTCTCTCTCTCTCTCTCTCTCTCTCTCTCTCTCTCTCTCTCTCTCTCTCTCCAAGAAGAGTTTACAAGCTGTGAAGGGTTCTATTCTACCACACTCTTCTCTCTAGAAATGGCCTCTGGTCCTAAGTAAACTCAGTTTGCAATGAATAGAAAGATTGGAAGCCAGAAATGATTCTTCATTGAACTGCTTTTCTCATGTACTCATCTAGGTCAGGAAAGGCCACCAAAGTAGGCACCCTGTGGTTGTCTGTCTTCTTTGACACAAGACAAAGAAGCCTCTCTTCTTGGCCCCTTGTGGATAATAGCTTTGCAATGCCTCCTCAGGCCAAGGAAAGAACACATGATAGGCAGGTCCACAGCCCCTGGGGAACATGAAGAACCTGCAGATTTATGCCCCATCATTACACTTTGTTTTATGCACAAGTCCCACCATACTCATCCTGGGCACTGGGTCAATGCACACTGTGTTCTGGCTCCCAGTTATCGTGAGCCCACTGTGACTCACTGCTCCCTACCCTCTGATGGTTCCACTTACTCTGATGGTTCGAGAGAATTTGCAGAAGCTCGTAGTTTTCTGGGTCCTCCTGCTGGAGCAAGTGTGCATCTAAGGCCCTGCGGATGATGACTGGAGCCCTGTCCTGGCAGGTCACCTGAGCAGGGTTGGAGAAAGCTCATCAGAGAGGGAATTTGGGAGTAGCTACCCAGAGGACAGTGCTCAAGGACAATCAGAGACAAGTGAGCTCTCAACACAAGGGCACCATCTTGATACCCTGCTACCTGAGGCCTTCATGTGATCATGTGGGGGTCTTCCTATGAGCCTCTAGTCCAATCTTGGTACAAGAGTTTGCTTCAACCTGCTATGCCCTACAGGGACAAGGGAATAAGGACCAAAAGACTTTGTACAGACACACTCTAGTCCCATCAAGATGGGAGGAATGGTCCAGTGCACTTCCATATCCCTGCTCTGGTCTGGGATGCAGCTGCATTTTTGTATGGACCAGGCACAAACCCTAGGTGCTTTGGTCCTGACAGCCAGGGCACAACACACACTAGGACTCTTTAATGATAGGCATGGAAGCTGCTGGGCTCGAGAGTGTCAGTGCTTGCTAGGGTGTCAGGAGGTTCGGACCCAGCAGGTGCAGTGGTTCAACATAGCTCCCCTGGAGGTGGACACCAGAGTCTCATGATGGATACTCCACACCCAGGAAAATTCTGCAGAGAGAGCCGCTAAATCTCTATTCACATACATGCAAACTAGGACACTAATGGGGCCCTCCAAGGCCCCCAGTTCTCTGTGACCCACACCTACCCACCCTAATCATTCTACAATGGCTCCCTTCCCTTCAACCAGCAACATATCCCCTCCCACACACAAGAAAATGACTGCCAACTCCTGTGCTTCAACCTCCACGGTTCAATATACTCCTCCTCAATACCAAGGTCAGTAGAGGATGGCCTGTACCCTCGATATTTCTCTGACCTCCTCTGAACCCAGCACTCACTCCTGCACTTCTGACCTGCACATCCCAAAACACGCAGGCCCACTCGCACCCAGACCTGGCATGCTGCTGCTCTCCCGCCTCTCTCTTCCTCACTTTCTGCTCTCCTTCTTGACCTTCCAGAAGCTCCAGTTCAAGAAGACAGGCCTAGTCCAAAGTGTTTGCTGTGGACTCGGTCTTCCCCACTGTGGGCTCCCAGGAGACTCCCCTGCTCGAAGACTCACCAGGATGCTCCTATACTGTGTTGTCCTTTCCTTTTCCAGGTAGACGTGAATGAGGCACCTGCCTCTCATCCGCTTGTTATATTGGGGCCTTGGGGAGGACCGAGTAGAGACCCCTGATGTCCTGGACTCCGGCTCTGCCCCTTCCCTGGGAGAAGGCTCTGGCTCTGGGGTTGGCTGAGGAGCCGTGACAGGAACTGAGCTTGTAGCTAGAGGAGAAAAGATGCCAACATGACTGCCTTGCCCTGACCTTCCCACAGACAGACAATACCTCTGCTGCCAGGAAGAACTCAGGCCCTTGGCCCACACAGGACCTCTTTGCAGACTGGGGTCACTTCCTGAATGGACAAAGGCTTGTCCTAATTTCCAGCCCAACACCAGGCATACAGACTCCCTGCAGTGGGACAACAGTCGGACCTTTCCTCATATACCCTTAGGTACTCACCACAGTCCGCCTGGCTCTCAGGCTTTGCCTGGCTTGATTTGCCATCTTCAATTGCGGCCAGGAGGTGGTGTGCTTGGTGTTCCAGGTTCAAGCCTCCCAGCAGGAGCCACATGGATAGCAGCTGCTGCAGACTCAGAAAGCCTGGAGGCTGATGGGAAGCCTCGGAGTAGAGGTTCACCCAGGTCCCCAGGAAGGAAGGTGAGGCACTGTGGGGAGGAAGGTGTGGAGTCAGCAAAACCCTGGCCTTGCCTTCACCACGGCCTCCAGAGAAAACCTCTGACCCTACACTGGGGAGAGCAGTCTTTCCTCAGCCTTCCCAAGTCAAATCACCTTGCAGGTCCCTATTCTGGAAACAGGAGCCCACCCTCTTGACCCCAAGCCCATTCCATGTTGAAGTTGGTCCAGGGGTCCACCATAGTCACTGAAGAGGACAACGTGCACTTATGCCCCATGGAGTCAGGGATGCAGTCACATGTAGGATATGTACTCATGGCACCTGCGGTTTGAGGCTGACCCCCATGAAAAGGGACACAATGGCAGTCATTTGCACCCTATTTTTCAATGAATTATGAAATGTGACTGGAAACGTGTCTTCACACAGTGGGTGCTTTCTCCATGTTCATCAGTGAATGAGCCCAAACTGCTGATTCCCACATATCTCTGGGTGTGGGAGCCGCCATGTCCAAAGCCCCTGTCCAGCTATGTCCCAGCTAGGATGCTCTGTCCCACTATGGAAATTAACATGTCTTTATTAACCCAAAAGTGCTTTTCCCAAGGCCTGAGTTTTGAGACGCCTCTGGCACAGATCTACGTTCTTCACAAAGCCAATATCACACCAGAAAGACCACCTGGCCTCGCTGAGTCCACCTGGGAATGAGCTCAGTGCACACCATTGAGCTGTGGTGCCCAGTGTGTGGGGACTGCTCCACGGACCTCTGTGGATCAGCTGGAGTCAGGATGGTTTCTCTGCCTGAGAGCGGAGTTCACTCCCCTTGCAAGGCTGTGGCAGGCACCTCCAGGACTCGTCCCATTCGGGACTGACATTCCACTATGAGTGTGGTCCTCTATCTCATTAGGTATCACAAACCTTTGGGTCCCTGAGAGGTACATGGCAGCCCCAAGACCCAGGCATGAGGGGGCTACACACTTGGGCTTGGTGGTCTGGTGCTTACCTTGGGAACAAGAGATCCAGCACCTGATGGGTGGGGATGGAATCCCAGGAGATTAACCCCATGTTGCCGCTGAAATGTAGGTTCCTCCCACAAATGACAGGCAGGAGCTCATTCCTAAGCTGGTCCTGCCTGTAAGGTTCAAGGCTCTGTACCCTGAAGGGCTCCTCCGTGTTCTCATCATTTTCACCCTGTGTTGGGACCAAGAATGTTGGTTTAAAATGGAAATGGTGACAAACAGAAAAATGACTTGTGCCAATACACTAGAGTCAAAGCACAATGGGACAGTTCCCATCAGTACAAACACACACCCACACACACCCACACACACACAGTCAGAATAGGAGTCCTGGGCCATTCATCAGGGATCAGACTAGAGGGCCTGCTGGGCTCACCTGCCCTGTGCTACTCACTGTTACTCTTGAGCTCCTCTGCGACAATCGCCAGAGGCTCTGGCGTCTAAGATGAAGCCTCACCCAGTGCATCCACAAAAGGGCTAGTTGGCCCCCCTGAGATTCCTGGGAGCCTGAGGCTCGGCATTGTTTGCAACCACAGGAGAACATCCTTCTCCCTCCAGTTTCTCCAACCAAATGAGCTCGGATGGCTTGGTCAGTTAAGTGGGTGCCTGGATACCAGGGTTCCATGTTCTGTTTGATCCATTGTCAAGGCAATGATGTCATTTCCTGTGCCCATACCTGAGCCTCTTTTCACATAAGACCACTTTCAAAAGCCCTATGAGCTGCTGATTTCTCCTCCATGCCTAAACATCTCAGGTGCGCAGGTGTTCACCAACAACTACCCAAACATCCCCACCAGCATCTGCACTGCTTGGTGCCACTAGAGTTCCAGCTTGGAGCCTTCAAAAATGCATTCACAACCAGTTCTTCCCTCTCAGCAGCTTTTGGACCCTGGTCCCATCATTGTGCAACTCATGGTGTGCCCAGTCTTTTCTGGAAAGTAGGGTAGCATCTAATCTCTAGGGTTTATTGTGTCTATTGGCCCATAACACCCTCTATTCTCTCTGAAACCAGAGATGGGACTCACAGGTGGCTAAAGCACAAATGTAGAGATGGGACAATCACAAGAAGGGCAGAGACAAAGAATGCACCCCAACTCAATCAGGCCTGTGTCCCACACAGGGACGTGGCCAATGTCCGTCCCATCGTGGCTGCAGTTCCCTCTCTACACCATGGCAAGTTGGAGGGGACTGAGATGCAGATGCTGCTCCCCTCTGCCATACAACTTCCCAAGGCTTCTCCTAAGATTTCAAAAGGGCCAAGTGTGTCTAGTGTTGGGGTCTCACAGAGACTCCGAGGTACCACAGCATCCTGCTGCCCAGAACCGGTTCACCCCTCACCTCAAGGGGGCTCAGCCTCTGCATTCATGGGAATTGAAGTGGGTACAGGTGATGGGATATCACCTCCAAGACTGAGTTATGCCAAGTCCATGACCCCTGTCTGCATCCCTGTCTCCAGCACCACTCCCCTCTCTCTCTTTCCTCCCCAGAGCAAACAAATCCATTTAGCAAGTGTGTCCTGTGATAAAGACATGACAGTCACCCATCCTCTCATTGCAAAAACACTGAGGCTCAGCCAACATGGATCCTACCAGGAACACAGGCATAAACTCAGAGTCCGATCCTCCCAGCCCAGCCTCAGTGGAGCCTGGACTCCCAGCCTCCTGAGTCAAGGAAACAGAGGTGCCTAGCCGAGCCACCTTGGATGCAGCCACACACAAACTGAACTCATCAATGCCCCTTGCTCTCAGTTGTGAGTAAGAGGGGAGGTGGTGTTTCACAACCCTGGACATCAAGTGCAGTCTCCAGGCTTTGGGGTGTGCCCTGGCCTCTCTCTATCTGCCCAGGCCCTCCAACTCACACTGGCCTTTTACCCAACCTCCTCCTAGGGCCAAACTCAATCCTGCCTCTCAATTTCTTCTGCCTTCCCCAACACACTGCTCCGCAAAATGAGCAGGGCTGGCTCTCTGTTATCATGCTGGTGTCAGCAGCAATGCCACCCCACTGACATCATTCTGAGTCCCAACCTAGGCACTCCAGCTGTCCTTGCCACATGTGGCCCTGTTTGGGCTCTGGCTCTTGCTCTTTTCTTTCATGTGCATGTGTTTTGAGGTTTTGAGTTTCTCCCACTGCAGAACTGCAGCCGTGGCAGGGTAGAGCTCATGAAGGTGACATTCTGAGCCACATCCAATCCCATCAGGACTGTGAACTGGGGTGATGCTGGAACACAGTGATGAGTGAACACATGGGAGGTGGTTGGACCCACCTTGCCTCTGAGTGGTTTCCTTTCAGGACAGGAATGTAGGGATGGGAGCCCCTGGCGTGGGGTGCTTTGCACAAGGCGTGACCACGGGCTCTTTCCTGGCAAAAACTGGCTCCACTCAGCATGGAGAGCACTGTCATTCCTGGTGGCTAACAACAGCCCTGGACCCCAGAAAGGAACCCACACTCAAGATTAACGTCTGAGTGTGCGTGTCCTCGAGGAAATGAGGTCTCCTGATCCCAGGTGCAAAGGGGTAAGTCCTCTAACTCCAGGGGCCATGAAGGGACATCTGAGATTCCCTTGTCCTTCTTTCCCTCTCTGAACCCATGGTGTCCTCACACTAACCACAGTTAGGACCCTGGCCTCATTCCCCAGTTGGGATCATTAGGCTCCATAAAGGACAGTCTCTAAGATGCTCAGTAAACCACCACCCTCTGCACAACCCATAACCCTATTCACCCAAGAGGCAAGAGGATTTCTATTCAGGAAAACCAGGACAGGGAGAGCCTTTCTCAAGGACACAAGGACATTAGTGAGTGAGGGAGTGATTAATGGATGGAGAACTATTTCCACCACCAACTTCCAGGAGCATATATGGCCCTTTGGGCACAGGTACGGACCCTTTTTTTCCAATCAACTTTTTCAGAGAAGTGAGGCTGCCTTCTAGATGGCACCTCCACACTAAGGGGGTCTCCTACTTCTTCCACATGTACATATTGCAACGGGCCTCCCACTGTGCATCTGAGAACACTCTGTGGGCATCTGTAGCCTTTCAAGACCCCAGAAACCATGCGGGCACCCCAGCACCAGCAGAGCATTTGTGCACATCACAACAATCACCCCGGGTGAGAACTCTCCGTTCCACTCTGTACTAGGCCCTGCCATCTGTACTGATCAGTCCAACCCCTCTCCTTCCTGTTTCTTGATTATACTACCATGGTTCCCACACATGGATGCCAGGGTGCTTGTGGCCCCCCCAAACATTTGAGTTCCAGGAACAGTGGAATGTGTTTGGGAACTTCTGGATGACGGGAAGTCCCACCCTCCAGGGTTTCATCTTCAATGTAATGAGTGCAGAGGGAGCCAGGAGGGCTCTGTCAGGTAGAGAGAGGTGGGAGCTGATGGAGCCTCAACTAAGTGCCCAGGACTCTGGGTTCAGAGCTGGTGTTATGTGGAATTGTTGAGGGACGTGAAGAAAACCCAGCTCACTGTACGCAGAGACAGCAGATGCCCTCACGTGGTCAGGCTGCTGTGCTAATCAGAGCCCCAAGATGTTCCACAGGTGTGCAGGTGGGGAACCCACGTGCCAGCCCAGGCTGTTCCTGAGCACCTCTACCTGGATTCGGAGCACGTGACTCTGCATCAGCGTCCTCACATCAATGTATCCCGGCCCCCCACCCCAAAAGTTCTCTCAGAGACAGTGAGGTTCCACTGCTCTGGACTTACCCTTTTCTCTGGGATTCTGGGGTTCCATTAATTAGGAGGTCACAACAATTCTCAGCACACAGGCTGAGCCTACTGAGATCCCAGGAGTATCCAGGCATTGCTTCTATTTATAGTCCATCATGTCCCACGACACTGTGGACACGTATTGCACTCACCTAAAGAAACCACCAGGCCCAGGGCCTTCGTGCCACTGGCCTGCAGACACCTGGAGGAACAGGCAACCTATAGGCTGCGTGGAACCAAAGACCCTAGATCCTGGGATCTGAGCTGGACACACAGCTCATGTGCACACAGTCACCACCGTCACCGAGAGTGCAATTGAAACACCCGCAGAGTTAGCAGTGGACCTGATATGCCCACGAGTGGGGGTGAACTGCATCCCTTGAAAATGATCGTGTCCAGAGAAAGGCAAATTTTGTAGGATTTCACTTATCTCAGATTCTCAATTATCAGGTTCATAAAAAGATAAAGTACAATGTTCTTTTCCTGGGCCTCAAGGGCACTAGAATTCTGCATTGATGGCAAGAGTATGTCCACGTGACTTCTGGAGATGCATGGTGGTGACGCCTATACACCAACATGAACATGCTTAATGCCACTCAACTGTGTCCTCCAAAATGGTTTAATTACAAAACAGATGTTCGGTGTCAATTACCACAATGTAAACCCTTGGGAGACTGCTGATTGACTCATCTTAGCGTAAGTCAATGAATAAAGGTCCTAAGGTGTGAAGCTACAAAATGAGGGATGAGCATGGATGAGGATGGGCGGGAGAATCCTCCCCCTCTAACACAATTAGGGAAGGATGTGCTGCCCTCAAGTGGCTGGGGGGCCTGGGATCCTGCCACAGAGGGGGATTCCAAACCTCACATCCCCTGACCCAGGCCAGAAGACCAGGTAGAGTCCAAGGACCCTGGGGTGGCCCAATGGCAATAAAGGTCAAAAGGAACTGGGATCTGCCTGGACCCTCAATCCCCTACTCTGAGCAGGGCTGCATTATGAGGCCAGAGGCCATCCACAGCAATCTGCCTTTACAGAAAAACAGGGACTGCAGGCTGCCTCTGGCTCACTGACTAAGGATGGTGTTTTCATAAAGCAAGACCACTTCCTCACATTTGACCAGCAGCTCATGCGCTGACAGCACAATGGCTGGCTTGACTCAGGCCCTGAGAAATGAAATAGAAAATTCATAGCAAACCCATCTTCAGCTCTTCCACATCATCAGGGGGTGTGATTCATTTCCATCAACAAAGATGTCTGAAATGATGTCTAAACATGCTGGGGACTCACCTCCGTGTGGAACTTTTCAGGAAAAAGGGGATCAAATCTCATGAAGCAACTCTTCTCTCCTCTAGCCCATGGGCAATGCAAGGAACCTGCATGTTACCAGAGGCTCACTCTCTCTTCTCATGTCTTCTGGAAAGGATTCATGAATGCTTCCTTCAAGGTGAAGCAGAAGCCTGCATTCCCAGCTGCACAGAAGTGTTTGAGGGCAGTGTCTCCCTTAAAACCCAAGAAGAAAAACAGGTCATTAAACAGGCACATGGATTAGAGTACATGATCAATGATCCCTCCTCCCTGAAGCCTTCCACATGCCCACCTTCCACATTCACAGAGAAATGCTTGGCCATTCTCAAGACCAGGAGACCATGATGCTCATCACCAGGAAGTCAATAGGAACATGAACAGAGCAGCATGGATTGCACAAGGTGGCACACCAAGGATCTGCAGCACAGCTGCTAGAACACCAGAGCTGAACTTCAGTATTGACTTTCTGCCACCTGCCGAGTACGATGGTAATGTCAAGCACAACATGCAGATATGCAAGTAGTGGGTGACACGGTGCATCCATTCACAGAAGTGGGCAACATCTTCATTGGAACAAGGAAGTATCTTATCCTTACTCATCAAAATCATCACAAAGAATAAAATGGATGCAAGACTTCTCATTTCACTATCATGTAGCTGTTGGATTTCCCTATTAAATAATACCTCCTCCAAAATAAAAAAATATCTCAGATATGTGTCAACTATTCGATGGATGACATTTTAAAAACTAGGCCTTTCCTTCATATTTATGTATGCTATAGCCCTGCCTAAGGCTCTTTGAGAAAGGAGCACATAGAATTGGATCTTTGAAAATCTCACATTTGCCGATAAATATTACCAACAATGTCAGGCATGGCGAAGTGAAAAGTGGGACTTTGGATACTCAAAGAATGCTATGTTGTGAGATTGGTGTCTCTGACTCATAGACAGCATGTGGTTTCTATGAAAGCTGGTGAGGGAGCAGGAGTAACGAAGCTCATGGAACAGATGACCTCAGGGAATACTGACAGATAGGCCAAACTGGAGAACATGTTCCAGCTAACATTGGTATTTGGGCTCCTGAGCCCAGTCCTGTTTTAAAAAAAGTTGCAGACAGGCAGTGTTCATGTACAAAATGTCTACCATGTAAAAGTGGGTAATTGAAATGTCATCTAGGTACACATCTGATAGAATGGTCTGCCAACCTATGGATTTCATTCTAACAAATAAAAAGAAAAACACAGACATGAGACAAAAAGATAAAACCTTGTCTTCACCAGGATGCCTAAAAATAAGTTTTATTTGCCTCATGCAAAGAGCTTTCAATAGAACTTCTGATTTCTGAATGAACCCATTCAATTTTATAATGCACAGATCATAAGGTTTTCTTTACAGAATATTCTCTTCTTCTTCTTCTTCAAGCCTCACATAGAAAATGTCTCACAGGACATAGGAGGGGAATGACCCAAAGGATGAGAGAATGGCTGGAACCGTTCTCAAATGTGCCCATGTAGCCTAAAGTTTGAAGGCACCTAATTGTACTCTAAAACAATGATGAACCTATTTGATCCATTAATTAATAAGTAGCACCGCTTTACCACTTGAACCAAATCACAGAAAAATGGAAACAGATGATCGAATTCCTCTTCTCCCATCACCTCCTGGCCCAGACTCTCCCCAGAGGTGGCTCTGGTCATCTGTCTATTAGGGAGTCACCCGTGGTCCCCTATCTCTCAGAAAAGAAAATCACCTCAGCTACTGTCCCTAAAGCCAAGTGATGGCTGCGGTTTCCACACCGTGTGGATCTGGAGAGATGCACAGTGCCGCTGGACCAGCCTATGTTCAGGGCTGTGTCTGTGTCCCACAGCTGAAACATGTGGTCCAGGGTCTTCTTTCCACCCACAGGTCCTAAGAACTTGCAGTCAGCACGTGCCTCCTTATTCACTGTGGCCACAGACTTCCTGCCAATGGCCATTGCATTGTACACGTCTTATAATTTAACACGGCATTGAAATGAACTTCCTTCTGGGAGCTTCCCAGGGCACGTCCCAAGACCTGAATTTCTGTGTTGTAGGGAGCATAGCATTCGTGCATTTTTTAAGTTTCATGGATAATGTTAAATGTGCCTCCAAAGTGTATGAAAAAAGCTTATCTTCCTATCCCCTCCCAGCACATATTATCAACATCCTTAATTTGGGTAAAAAATAAATAAATAAAACACATCATTTGAGCCTGTGTTCATCTTCTTGCCAGCTGTGTTCCAGTGACCTCCTCCCGTGCATAGTGCTCATCTGTGTTTCTCCTCGTGCCTCCTGTTCTACTGGGTTGCCATTTCCTCCCAATCGGTCCCTCTGTTTTGACAATGTTTGGGGCATATTTCGTTGGAGAGTAGTTTCTAACGTGGATGGTCAATTGAACCATCTTGACAGCTTTGGGTTTTGAGGATTGAAGCCAACCCTCCCCATTTCTAGGCCACAGCCTCTTCTCCTAGATTTCTACCAGTATTCCAGTAAATATTTCATTGAATTTGGTTGGTCTCTGTGTCTGGGTTCAAGACTTAGGTCCTGCACTTGCTAGCAGGGACATTGTGCTTTCTGGTTTGTTGTGTTGGCTTCTTGGGGACACTGTGAGGATCAGGTAGGCAAGGCAGGTAGAGTGGCTGGCCTAGAGCATGGCCCAGAGGGAGCGTTTGATCAACATTATTTGTAAAATGACAGCTGTCAATTATCACAACCAACATGAAAGGCCATCCTAACAATCATCATTATGAAAATATTGGTCACAATAATGTTTTCTACTTCTATGGTACATCTGTATTATACTCTCCATGAGTGAGGTCACAGGCCATGTGTCATTGTGTGCCTGCTTCTGTCATTTAGCCTGGAGGCCCCTGGCATAGTTTGCGCTTCAGGACTGGAAGCTCTTTTACGATACAGTTTTCAAGTGGCCATTGGTCGCCTGATGGTACTCCATGGGGTCATCTGAGCCTGGCTTGCATCTGGCTCCTGCAACCAACATCCTGTTTTGCTAGAAACTCCATCGAAAGAGGCTTGGAACTCCTGCTCTCTTGTTCATCTCTGAAGTTCTGCCATTTCTTCTCAGATGGCTCCACAAACCTTTCAAAACCCTCCCCTGCTCCAGGGCTTTGAAGCGGTTTCTTTGGAAGCTTCTGCACAGGGTTAAGGACAAGCCATTCCTCACATGCTCCTTCCACAGGAGGAAGAGAGGGGCCAGAGGGGCCACAGGGAGCAACCTCCTGCTCTGTTCCAGGCAGCCACTTCCAGGCTGGGGCTGCAGCCTGGGGCTCTCAGGACGGCTCTGGCTAAGGGGGAAGCCCTACCCAAGCCTGGGTCACAGCCTCCCATGCCCCAGGGCAGCTGGTGAGCACTGGTAAAGGGTGGAGGGGAAGGCTTGCACCCCAGGAGTCGGGTCTGGACAGCATTCAGGTGGGAAGAGACCACTGGTCACCAAGGGGATGTGAAGCAGGGGGTGACCCAGGGCAGCCATGAGATCTCCTCTAAAGACCACTGTGGTCCCAGCAGTACAAAGGGACTGAGTGACATTATTACTCTTCCCTGTTTTAAGGACAGAGGTGTGGAAGGGATTCCTGAGAGTCACAGAAAACGTGGCTCACAGGTTTCATTTTGCCATCTAGGAGTGACCTTGGCCGCACTGGTGGCAATTCCCCGGACCTTTGATGAGCCCCCTGGCATCCTCCCAGTGAGTCCTCCCAGGCCCAGTCTCAGGGGCAGACAGCTGCTCTGACTGCTCTCCCTGGACCTGAGGATCACATGGGGTTTTGAAATTCTTTTTGTTGTCGCACTGGGCATTGAACCCAGGGCCTTGCACATGCTAGGCAAGTGCTCTACCGCGGAGCTCACCCAGCCCTGAGGGTGACAGGTTTGGAGAGCATTTGCTACCTGAGTCTTGGTGAGGTGAATCCTCATAGCCCTGAAGTCAACACGTTTCTCTACCAGCTGCGTTTGCAGGGTTAAGATCTTAGCTTGAGTTTTGTTTTCCCTTATTTCTTCACTTCTCTCTCTCTCTCTCTTTTGGTACCAGGGGTTGAACCAAGGGGTGCTTTACCACTGAGCCACATCCCCAGCCCTTTTTAAAATACTTCATTACAGACAGAGTCTCACTGAGTTGCTCAGAGCCTCACTAAATGGCTAAGGTTGGCTTCAAACATGCCATCCTCCAGCCTCAGCCTCCAGAGTGTCTGGGATTACAGGCATGTACCACTGCCCCCCAGCTCTGCACTATTCTTAATCAGAGAACCTGTGGGGCTATGTTTACTAGGTATGAATTGAGTTGCCCTCCAGAGAAAAGAAAAAGTAACAAAGCACTGCTGTGTGGGCAAATCAGGGATGACCCCAGGACAGGGTCAGCTTTCTCTCCAAGGAAACCCCACTGCCCAAAAGGAGCCCCTTGGCCAACGCAGTGGTGCACTCCTGGAATCCCTGCACCTCGGGAGGCTGAGGCAGGAGGATCAAAAATTTCAAAATCAGCCTTAGCAATGGCAAGGCACTAAGCAAATCAGTGAGACCCTGAGCCTAAATCAAATTCAAAATTGGGCTGGGGATGGGGTTCAGTGGTCAAGAATCCCTGAGATCAATCACTGGTACCACCCCCCGTGAAATAAAAGAGCCTCTGCTAAGGACTTCCATGTTGGCTGAGGCAGCTGCCTACAGTGGGTGTCCTGCAGAATGCAGTCAATCTCCCCAGGCCTGGCCTGTGGGGAGGGGTTGGCCCGGAGACCGGGGGTTAGCCCCCAGCTAATGATCACTTGGTATTGTGGTTTGGATGTCAAATGTCCCCATTGCCCATGTGCTAAAGGCTTGGTCACCAGCCTGTGGCCCTTGGGACATAATGGAAACTTTAGTAGGTGGGGCCTCCTGGAAGGAATGAGATCATTAGGGGTGTGACCTTGAGGGGGATATTGGGACCCAGCCCAGTCCTACCCACCCTCTTCCCAGTTACCCAGAGATGAGCAGCCTCCTCTGTCATGTGCTCCAGCTGCCAGGATGTCCTACTGTGCTGTCACAGGCCCAAAGCAACAGGGCTAAGGTGCCATGGACTGAGACCTATGCAGCCATGAGCCAAAAGAAACCCTGTTTCCTTTTAAGGGGATTCTCTCAGATGCTTTGTCACAGCAACAGAAAGCTGACAGCACCCTTGGTCTGTGCCCCTGCTTTATACATAGGGATGCTGAGGGCCCACAGGAAGCCGAGCAGCCCCAGGTCACATGGTCCCATAAAAACAATTATTATCTATTCATTCACTGACTACATGGCAGGAGCTGGACTCCAGATCTCAGTGTTTGAAAAAGTTGTGTTTCCTTCCTGCCCCTTAGTCCCTCGCTCTCTCTTTTTGTATGAATCCAAGAAGGACCTTCAGGAGATTGCAATGCCATCCAGTCATCCTAGCCAGATTTGTACTTGAACATGAAATTCATGGGATGTTTCTGCTTCACATTGTGTTAGTCACTAGTCATCAGAGAGCTCTGTGCTTTCACCTACAGAGTGCCACCCCACTTCCCTGCTGCAAGGGCTCTTCCTGCCAGGTCACCTGCTGGATGGAGGGCACTGCCCAGTGCCCTAGATCTCTCCTGAATGTCCTGTGACCAACCCACTGCAGGCCAGGCAGACATCCACAGAAAAAAACAGCGAGAGGGTCTGGCGCCCCCTTCAGGTACTGTTATATAGATGCCCACAGAACATTCCTCAAACCTGCAGCAGCTTGGACTGCATCCAAATGCAACCACAGGCCGAGCACAGTGCCACCCACCTGTGATAGAGTGACTCAGGAGGCTGAGGCAGGAGGATTGTGGGTTTGAGGCCAGGTTTAGCAACTTATTGAGGCACTGTCTTAAGATAAAGAATTAAAAGGGCTGAGGATGTAGCTCAGTGGCAGAGCCCCTGGTCCAATCCCCAGTACCAAGAGGAGGTGGAGATACCAGAGATGGGAACTTATGAGTTGGGTCAATGGTAACTCCAAGCCCAATGAGACTGAATGCACAGGGGAAGCTTTAACCCGCAAAAGAAAAGGAGGCAGGGAGCTTCAGCTCCAGGTAAAGGACTAGGAATTGAACCCGGGTGCCTTACCACTGAGTACACCCCAATCCTTTTTATTCTTGTTTTGAGAAGGGGTCTTGCTACGTTGCTGAGGGTCTCACAAAATCACCAAGGTTGACCTCAAGTGATCCTCCTGCCTCAGCCTCCCGAGAATCTCTGGGATTACAGGCATGCACCACCATGCCCAGCAAGAAAGGAACTTTTATCAGTGCAGCCACACGGGGAAGGCAGGGGACCCACATCTTAGCCTGTCTTCAGGGGGTGACAATGACTTGGAGCTTTTATAGAGAGGGGAATGAGGGCAAGGGCTTGGGCTTTGCACAGCTGCCAAAGCAGGTGGTCCTGACCAGTTGAGGTCTGTCCATCTTCCCTGGATTGGCCAGGTGGTGCCTTGTCAGGAGAGCTGTGTCACCTGCTTTGGCTCTCAGATGCACATCAATCAGACCTTGTTCCTGGGACATGAAACAGACTGCATGGGGGTGGGGGTCTGGATTCTGAATTAAGAGCAACTTTCTTCTGCTGAAAATAGAGACGGGCTGCAACCCCACGCCCACCTCAGGAGCCAGGAAAGCTAAGATGGGTCCCGCCCTTCCTCAAGCCTGGGCACAGGCCATCTGCCTAGGCATTTTCTGTGTTTTTCCCATTTTTGCTTTTCTTCAGGCCAAGGAAATTCACGGATGTAGATCACTTGGGTTTTGTTTCTATAAACTGTAACCACTTCTGTGGGTCAGGGGCTTCTTCCAAGCCTTCTGGCTGCTTCTCCCCAGTTTGATCAAAGTTCTTCATTTTTTCCTTTTTATTTCTTTTTTTTTGCCTGTTCCTTGTGCTGGTGGGCACTGATGCAGCCAGCAGGGTCCAGTAACAAATCCAAGGTGACTCAGGCAAAGGGGATGGATGGGCCATATATTGAGGCAGAGATGCTGCCCTTCTAATTCTGCCTTTAGCCATCCATTGGATGTCTGCGGGTAGAGGTGGAGGGCTGGAGTCCTCCTTACAAAATCCTTACAACTCAAGTCAGCAAACACTGAAAGCCCTGTCGCCCTCAGGGACAGGGCACCAGACAGTTCCTCGGTGCCTCCCAAAGGCTACCAAGGGAGAAGTCACTTGGGGCCCGACTCCAGGAGGATCATCAAGGGGCGGGACAGGGGGACTTCAGGTAAAAAGCCGCAGCCAGCTCGCCCTAGGACCCCAGCCCTCACCAGCCCCACTGCTTTCCTGGACAGAAAGGTTTCCTCGAGCATCCTCACTGGGTGTCCCTGCAGCAGGGCCCCAAGATTGTTCTGGAAAGGGATCTGTCAGGTGGGAGCGACAGAATCTCATGAAATTTTAAGTACAACAGAATGCCAAATGACTACTCATTCCAGTGAAGACATGCTGCAAATAAGACTTAGAACACGTGCTGCAAACAAGACTTAGAAAAGTGTCCTCAGAGAAGATTCTGTCATTCTGCATTTGTTTCTGAAAGTTGAAGCACACAGTTCTAATGAGCCCAGGAAGAGGTTGATACCCAGTTGAGTTGGCATATGATGTGCCAGAGGTCAGGACTTCAGGGCTGCTGTCAGGTGGTTCCCGGGCTCTTCTGGTCCTCACCTTCACTCAGGGACTTTTTGTTAGTGATGGAGTTCAGCAATGGATTACTGGCCCAGAGACTTGTTCAGTATTGCTCCGTAGGAGCAAAACACTGTCACCAGTTGTAGGTAGCCAACTCCAGGTGAGAAACTTGATAGATGTTAATGCTCACGGCTTCACACCAGCAACCTGCCCCTCAGTGATCATGCTCTCTAAAATATACACCATGCTAAATTGTGTGGAAGCATTCTAGGTCTAGCCAAACCACACGATCTTTCAAAAACAGCCCAATAACATTTAGAGGATTCACTCTCCAAAGCAAGCTTGCCAATGCCTGAGCGCCCACACACTCTATTGGCGCCAACCTCACCTCCTTTTAGAATGCACACATCCACCAAGATACCACTGCCTGTGGTGGTTGAGCAGCCTTTCCAATGGACGAGGTGGATGTGAATGTAACACGTGAAGGAATTAGCATTTACCAACAACTGGAAGAAAAAAATCCATTCTCTAAGATATGATGACGGAGCGGCTCTGTGATCTAGACCATCCCCCTCTCCTGCATCCTCTCTCTTTTCCTCTGCCTCGATGGACCTCCAACTGAGCCCAGAAAGATGTGTCCTTTCTAGTCAGAAGCCCTGTCATGGCTTCCATTTCCAGGCCCTGATTCCTGGTTAACTGCAGCCAGAGCTCGCTTTCAAGGTACTCTCTTCAGATCCCTTCCCTACCCTAACCACAGTGTGGGCTCTGGCCCCACCCTTACTCTCTACACCACCATTCCACATTAGGGTCTTCCTGTCCCTCTCTGTGACCCAGGACTGCCCATGACCGACCCCACCCAACAACAAGCTGTTGAACCAGGTGCCATCAAATGGAAGAAATGACCAGAGATGGCTAACTTGAAGATTTCACAGAATAGTCCATGAGACAAGGAATATCGTGAACCAGTGAAATGACATAAGAGGAAGTCAATGAATTCTAACCTCAAGAGCAAATCCTACAGTACACTGGCTCTCAAATTCAGCTACACACTGGAGCCACCTGGGAGCTGTGCATAGTACTGACCGCTGGACCACCCACTGGCCCTGGGCTGATGGAATGGCTCTGGGCTAAGATGGGACACTGGGGTTTGTAAATTACCAGTTGAGTATAATATAAAGCAAACTTTGAGAACATTGCTTTTTTCCCCACATGAAGAACTGTGTGCATACAGATGCAGAAGTACACAAATCTGCAGCATAAACCTCCTTGAGGGCCATAGATTAAATGCACTGCAATCACCAGCATCCTGGCTAGGAACACCACCAGCCTCCTATTTCCACCTTCCAGGTGATTGCAGCCCCGCCATCCAAGCATGGAGGAGTCCTCCCTGCTGAGAAATTTCAGTGTGCAGAATGGAGAGCCCTCTCTCCTGGGAATCCCTGCTTAGACAATAAGTGCACTGGAGAAGTTGAAATCAAGTGGGAGGCACATGGGGAGGCTTCTTGGATGAGGCCCTATTGAAAGGAGGATGGGATCTGAGGAGTGGACCAGAGAGAGGAAAGATGGGAAGTACAGCAAGTACATTCAGAGCCGAGGTCAGGCCCAAAATACAATGTTGGCTGACAAGAGAGCCCTTGCACCAGGATCAACAATTTTGAGAAGGCAATGAGGACTGCCTGAAAAGATCAATTCCACAAAATTCCATGGAAACCCACTCATCACACCTTTCTGAAAACACTGGAAATGTAGGTTTCATGCAAGGAACTCTGGGTGACAGATGGCAAAGTTTGCCAAATGCAAACATGCCTACCAGCTCTGAGAAGCCATTCTCATTCACACTGCTTCAACCAGGGAAAATCCCCATGTGCTCACTGAGAACAAGTTAGCTTGTGCCACTTGAAGCTGCTTCAACAAACAGCTTCACTTCTGCACTTCTAAGCTGTTCTCTTCAAGAACTTTCAGAGCACAGTTCAGGCATGAAACACAAAGGGTGCCAGAAAGAGATCTCTTGAATCTAGCATCACCAACGTGCAGTGAAAAAGAGGACCAGCTGAGAAGATCAGTTCTCCAAAGTCTCACTGACATCCATTTGTCACACTCATTTACAACATTCACTTGAAGTGCAGGTGCCCACATGAGTGAACTGTTTTTTTTTTATCAATGGCACAGAGGCTTCAATGTGTAAGCATGCCTGTCACCTGTAAGAAGCAGTTTTGAATTCTTCTAGGTCCACAGGAAAAAAAAAATAGCATGTGCTCACTTACAACAAAGTTAATCAACAAAGCAAATTGAAACTGCTTGCAGCAAACAGCTTCCATTCTCCCATTCCCCAGCTATTTTCAGCAATCGCATCCAGAGTCCAATTCCAGCTCAATATAAAATGTGTGCTCCCAAGGAAGCCTGTATAATTGACATCACCCAACTTGGGGAGGCAAGGGGAATGCTGAGAAGATCAGTTCTTCAAAACTCCTACTTTTTCAGAAAACTCATTGAAAGGCAGGGTACCCACTTGCAGCCATCAGTGGTTGACAGATGGCACAGAGGCTTCAATGTGAAACCGTGAATGCCAATCATTACAAGTGCTTCTGACACACTCTAGTGCAACCTGGGACACCCCAAAGTGCTCAACGAGAACACACTTTGTTCCTGCAAGTGGAAGCAGCTTGCATGAACTGTTTCAATCAGGAAATTCCAAGCTCTTCTCAGCAATCACATTCAGAGCACAGTTTTGGCCCAATAGAAAAAGGGTCCTAGCAAGAGGGTCCCACACCTACGATCACCTTCATAAGGTAGCTTCCCATCTTCTGTGTGGAAGTGGGTTTCTCCTTGGCCCTTATGCTGTAGAGGAGACCACTAGGAGCTAAGCTTCATGCAGGACCATCTGACCCGGACTTTTTGCAAGCCCTATGAAGCCCTCACACAAGCTTAAATGCTACAGGACTCTGCAGACCAGTCCATGCAACAGTAGACATTCATTCATTGTCTAGAGTCTACAGGTTCCTAAATGCATGGCATTCATTATCATCAAATGCACAATTTTGATCAAAAACCATCACAGTAGATCAGGTGACAAATCATCACAATAGATCAGGTAACAAAAACATATATATTTTCAAATAATAATATATTAATGGGAACAACAAATACAGGATAGAGTAACAACTGTGTTACTAAACAAGGTCAAAGACAATGGCAAACTATAGATTCAAACTTTGAAGCAAATAGTAATCAATGTAAATATTCCTGGGCTGCCTCAGCCCCGCCCAGGCACACAGCAGCAGAATGGTTTTGCAAGCATCCTCAGGAGGGCTGGAGCCTTCTTCTTTGCAGGACGAGAGGGAGGTTGAGGCTGGATCCACTCATCATTCTTTTGGGAGAGGCTCCTTTTCCTCAGCACGAAGTTGGGTTTCGTGTGAGGGTTCTTTGCGTAAAATACGTTGGCCTGCGCTGGAATCCTCAGCTCTGGGGAGAGAGGGGTGTACAAAATAAGGTGGCTCAGGAGGTGCTCCCTGGGACACCCCAACATCTGAGAGCCTGTGCCAGAAACGAACTGAGCCACACACCTGAGAGCTCTCCAATTCAGCACCAATACCAACAAGACAGCCTCCACAGTCCTCCCTGAGGAAGAACTAGGCAGAGCACTTCAACAGACCTAATGTCTGTTCCTACCAAAGGCTTTGGACTCCAAAACATCCCAGGTCCTCTTGCGTCTGCCAAAGCACACCACTAGGGTTTGCATCTGAAATCTCCCACAAAAGTGCCGAAGATTCAGACCCCACATGAGCCATCTTCACAGGTGGGTTTGGAAGGAAGCATTGGATGGTGAGTGCTCTGATGTCAACATGCAATTCTCATTCAAGATGAATACACTATTGGGAGGTGGGAGGGACTGGAAGAAAGGTTGAGCATGCTTGGTGGAAGATGTAAACAGGAGTGCGCCCTGGGCACCAGTACCTTGTCCCTGTTGGCTCCACTGAATCCTCATTCTCCAAGTAGAGGTCCTCCTTCTCCTCTCCGTCTTTCTCTCTCTCCCTCTCTCCCAGCCTTGTTCTCTCTCTCCCAGTCTATGCCTTTGTGGCAAGGGCTGAGAAGCTCTCCACTGCCACACACTAGAGCTTTATGGACAGCCTCAGTGCACAACCAAAGAGAAAGTTGTGAAACCCAGAGAAAAGGCCTAGGATTCCTCAAGTATGGCCACGGTGAGGACAGGCTGACCTGCACGGATACCACATTAGAGCCACGCTTCTGCGTTGGTGGAGCCTGCTTCCATGTGAACCAGGCTTCTGAGAATGGAGGCCACATTCCAAATGCTGCCCTCCTGAGAACAATGATTCCAAAGACCAGCAAAGGGCCTGCTTCCCTCCAACATGGTGTATGGCCCAGTGGTGCCATGACCCCAAGTGGGGGAATACAACAGCCAGCTTCTCCTTCCTCTGAACACCTCTTTCCTGTTGCCCTCCTCTAACCTAGAGCCTGTTCTCCATCCCTTCTGGGTTGGATGTGGGGATCTCTGCTATGAATTTCTTAGGCTACCAAGGCCCCAGACAGACTTCCTCTTCCATAGACTCTACTAACCTAACAGAAGGTTAAGATAGGAGACAAGTGATCCTAGAACTCATTGGGATGGTGGTCTTCAGCGTACATAGGCTGGGATAATGGCTGCTGAGGTGTTTGGCTCACAAAAGCCAACCAACCAACCAATGAAAAAGCGCTGACATTATTATCAGATGAGCTCTGTGGCTACGTGCTCAGGAAGCCCTCATCTGACTCTAGTTAGGGATCATAACTTGGCTATTGGGATCACTCCTTGGCTAGTGGACTCAGGTGCGGAAGACCATGGAATTGATGCAAAAACAGATGATTCAAGCTGTCTCCCAGGCTGTGTTTTCTTCCCAATTTCATCCTGTTACTGCTTGCTAGAATCTTGGCAATGCTCTGCCCAGGCAGTGGTTTTCTGGTCACACAGAAGGCTTTTAATCCTACTGCTTCAGTCCACAAAATGCCAGTTCCATCTTTAGCCCATGCATTCCCATGTTCCTCTGAAACCACTCCTATCTCAGACCACAGAACCATACTGCTCCTGGAAAGAGGCTTTCCTCCTCACTCCTCAATGATGTCAGCTTTGCATGCGTCTTCATGTCCTGGGCAGGGCACCTGGTGGGGAGCCGCACTAGCCACTGGGGTATACCAAAACACCTGGAGAGCTTACACCAGCAGAAGTGCAGTTGGCTTTGTGCACGAGCCCAACACACCCTGTTGGAGTGTTCTTGGGGGTCAGAGAATGCTCTTTGGTGCTAAGAGTTGACCTGAGTCCACATCCTGACCCTTGCTCTCTGTCATCTGATTGTCCCACTTACTCTGACGGTGAGAGATGATTTGGCCCAGCTCATATTCCTCCGGCTTCTCCTGAGTAAGCAAGTGTAGCTCGAGGGCCCTGCGGATGACGACAGGAGCCCGATCGTGGCAGGTCACCTGGAGCAGCATGGAAGACAGGCCTTCAGGAAATGGGCCTTGAAGTGACTACTCAAGGACAGTGGGCAGGGGCATTCTGGAGGCACCTCCACTCTAAATACAAGGGCAACATCCATGACCCTACTACCTGAGGCTGACCTCCTGCTCATCGCGTGGGCTCTTCCCATAGGCTACTAGCCCAATCCTTGTACATAGGACTTCCTGGACCTGCCATTGCTCTTTGTGGAGCTGCACTCCTCTCCAAGTGAAAGGACCCCACTACCTGCATACAGATGCAATCTCATCCCACAAGTTGGGAGGAATGGGACAATAGCCTCCAAGATCCTAGGTCTGCCCGAGGATGCAGGCGGCATTGGGAATGGCCTAGGCACAAAACCTAGAGGCTTTGGTCTGGATTGCCAGGGCCCAAATCAGACCCAGGAACGTGACCACACACAGGAGTGACGAAAGAGAGCCATGAGAGCTCCTGGCCTCCAGAGGCTCAGTGCTGGCTGGGGTGTACGAGGGCACCTGTTCCGCCAAGGGTAAACATTGGGTTACCTGGACATTTAGTGTGCTTGCTCCACATCCATACTGACTCTGCAGAGAGACCCTCTCAGCTCCTTGTTCAAGGAACATGCAGAACCTCATACTGGTGTCCTGCTCCATAGAGGCCAGCATCCCATACAGAGGAACCTGCAACCTAGGTCCTGGCCTGTTCTCATCTGTCACCCATACCTGCCTCTGCCCTTCTGGACTGCATGCTGCCACCTGACACACAGACTCCCTCAGACATGGCGGTGGACAAGCTGCTGCTCTCCCTCATCTCAGCTCCAGCCCTTCACACTGACCTCTTCCTTCTTGATTCCCATCTATCCTCCTGATCATCCAGAAGCTCCAAATTCAAGAGGGCATGAGTAGTTCATGGTATTGGACCAGTGTCTGCTCCCCACCCAGGTGTAAGCACCAGGGGACACCCCTGCTCCCAGGCTTACCAAAACAGTCTTGGCCATCTTTGGACTTTGTGTTTCTAAGTGGACACGAATTAAGCAGGTGTCTCCCACCTGCTTGTGGGAAAGCGGCCTGGAGGACTTGCAGGTTGATTCTGAGAACTGTGGGGGATGGAACATCAGCAAACCCAGAAACAGAAAGCCACCCCAGCCTGTCAGTTGGCTCTATGGGCTTCTAGCACATATGTCCAGGTGCTCAGGCTTCTCATTTCCCCAGGTGGGAGTGGAATGGCAGCACAAGTACAGCTTGAATAAGGTAGGTGTTTACCTCCTTTCCCTTGACCTCGCGGCGTTTCCTCACGATGAAATAATATTTGATTTGTGGATTCATGGACAGATACATCAGTGAGTGGTCAGGGACCTTGATTTCTGCAGAGCAAAGTGGAGAGAATTGTTAGGTGGCACTCAAGGATTAGACCACAAAACACCCACAACCCCTGAGAGTCTCCGCCAGGGCGAGCCTGCACCAGAATTGAGAGCCCTCCTATCCAGCTACAGTGCCACCAAAGACTCCCTCAGTGATTCTTCCCTGGAGAAGATGATGTACAGGATTCTAAACCAAAAGAGCACCTGGCAATGGAAACAGCACCTTGGGCCCAGAACTTCTCAGTGCAGGTTGGATCTGCCAAAGGGACACTGCCAGGATCTGCATCAGGATTGGCAAAGGCTCCTGTGCTTAGGCCTTTCTCCCCAGGGCAGCCATGCTCACACATGGGCATTCAGGGAAGCGTTGGATGGTGGGGGAATTCATCCCCTTGCCCTGGATGAATCCACTCATGGATGAATACACGGAGGGGAGGTGGTATCCATCAGAGGTGTGTTGGGCATGGACATGGGAGGACTTGAGCAGGGTGGTGCCCTGGAGAACTCTATTGTTTTCTAGGATCGCTCTCCTTCCCCTTGTTTCTCATCAGGAGCTGTCTGCTTGGTACTTTTATTCTGGTTCTTGTTCTACTTCTGGCTCTTCTTTCTGTCCTGCATCTTCTTGTAGTTCTTTCTGGGTCTTTTTCCTGTTCTTACATGATTCCTTCTTGTTCTTCTTCTTGTGTATCTCCCTCCACCCTTCCTTCTGTTCACCTCCTTCTTTTTCTTCTTCTGCCTCCTGCTCTTTATCGTGTGATCCTCTCCCCACTCAGGAGTGTCTCTTTCTCCTCCTCCTCCTTCTCCTTCTTTCTCTGGCAATGGTGGGGCGTCCTGAGGAGTTCAAATCTATCACACTCTTCTGCCCAGATGCAGCCTCTGTTCAGTAGTCCAAGATGAAATCAGTTCTCAATCAATGGCCAGGAGTGAAACCAAGACCAAAGACAAGTGACTTCCTTTCTTTGTCATTGTCACAGTCAGGAAAGACTGAATAACAGACACCGCATTCTGGATAGGCTTCTACCTGTGGTAGTCAGCACCTCATCTGGACCAGGATTGCTAAAATAGATTCCACCTCCATAAAGCTTCCCCAATGAAAACAAGGTTTCCAAAATCTAGGAGAGGGCCAGCATCACTGCCACCCTCCTGCCATAAGGCATAGATGCCATCACACCTAGTGGGTTCCAGGCCCCCCGTAGTCCTCCCTTTTGACGTCTTTTACACACAAACCTCCCCTGGTCTGGAGCCTGCTCTCAACTGATGCTTGGGTTGAAAGTCTGTTTCTGAAATCACCTTTGTAGATTCTCGGTTTGGTAATTCCTTTTGACTGGCTTATTTTTTTACTAGGGATAAAGCCAGAGGCACTTAAGCACTGAGACCATTCCCAGGCCTTTTGACTTGGGTACAGGGTCTCCCTAAGTTTCTGAGGCTGTTTGGAAATCCCCTTCCCCCTGCACTGCCTCCCAAGTCCCTGAGATTCGCAGACACTGCCCCTTGCCCAGCTCCTTGCACCTCAGTCTTCCTCATGTGTGAGACAGAGCCAACTCAAATGAGGCAGTGTGTGAAAATGGGAAAACTCACTTACGTGCTCGACAGATGGTGGGTTCTACTGTGGACAGGCTGGGATGGTGGAGGCTAGGAGTGTCGGGCTCACAAGAAAGGAAAGAGCACTGGCATTGTGGACAGCTCAGCATTGTGGCCTCTGTTCTTCAGATGCCCTTCTTTGTTGCTGGAAGGAATAATAACCTGGCCATTCTGATATCTTCAGGAGATGGGCACCCAGGCACAGAGGACTTGGAGTTGTTCCAAAAAGAACCCAAACAGGCTGTCCCCTGGCCTTGACTTCCTCTTCACTGAGTCCTGTTCCCAGTTGCTGCAATCCTGACATTCTTGAGTAGGCAGGACTTCTCATATCCTGGCCATGGATTGGGACCTGTGCGGCTTCCGTCCATAGCAATGCTGATCCAATCAGGACCCATGCTCTGCTCCTCTTCATTTGAAGGCATCCTTATCAGTGAGCCATAAACCAAACTGATGATGGATTGAGCCTCTCTCTGCCTTGCCCTCATCGATATTAGCTTTGCATTGCCAGACCAGGTCCAGGGGAGAACACATTTAGAGAGGTCCAGCAGCCGCCTGGGGCCTCATTGAACTCGTCCACACTGGACACGCCCATCACTGCACTTGGTTTCCTGCACCAGGCCCACCACACTCTGGCTATTTTAGGGCCAAGGCCCACTTTCTCTTGGCTGTGAGTTATCCTGAGCCCACTGTGGATCATGTCTCCCCACTGTCTGATTGTCCTACTTACTGTCATGCAGAGACATCATTCTCAGCAGCTCAAAGTTGTCCACATCCTCATGCTGCAACAAATTTTGGTCCAAGGCCCTGCGGATGAGGCTTGTCACCCTCTCCTGACACGTCACCTAGATCAGGGTGGGACAAATGTCATCAGAGAATGGCTTTTAGAGGAGCTACCCAGAAGACTGTGGTCAAACATTGAGGAGAAATCTCAGCTACATATACAAGGGCACAATCTTGTTATCCTGCTACCTGAGTGTGGCCTCCATATACCGCCTGGGTTCTTGCAACGTGCTACTAGAACAATCCTGGTACAAATATCTGCCTGTACCTGCCATCTCCCCTCCCCCTGGGGAGCCACATTCCACTCAGGTCAAAGGACCAAACTGCCTATGCACAGACACACTCTCATCTCACTGAGATGACAGCAATGGGCCAGGGATCTGCGCACCAAGTGTGCTCTGGGATGCAGGCTGCCTTTGTGGGTGGAAGAGGCAGATGCACTGAAAATTTTGGTCCTGACTGCCACTACACAAAACAGACTCAGATACAAGAGTGTGCACTTGAGTGCTTCATGATAGCCTGGAGAGGCCCTGGGCTCTGGAAGCTCGGTGCGGGTCTGGTTCTAATGATGTACTTGACTCAGCACTGGCAGTCACTGAACATGTCTCCTCTGCAGCTGGACACCTGCAGCATTAGCGTGTCTACTGCACATCCATAGAAATTCTGCCAAGAACCCCTTTAGCTCCGTATTTACATACATGCAAAGACTGACATTCCGAAGTTTGGCATGACCCCCCAGGTGATCCCGACCCCAAATTTTCACACCTAGTCATGCTAAGGAGGTTCTCTTCCCTGCCACCAGGAACACACCCCCTCCTACACATGTGACAAGTCACTGCCAGCTCCGCTGCTCCAACCTCACTCATTGAGAATACCAAGTTCTAGGCACTGCAGCCTGCACCCTGGACATATCTCTGCCTTCATCTGTCCACAGCACTTCCGTCTGCACTTCTGGCCTGCCAAACCCACAATACACAGGCCCACTCACCGCTGCAGCTGGGCATGCTGAGGCTCTCCCCCCTCAGGTCAAGCCCTTAAGACTGACCTCTCTCTTCTTAATTTCCCACCACAGCCCCAGGGTTAGCTGTGTCTCCTGCCTTCCACTGTGGGGACACCCAGGAGGCAGCCCTGCTGTCGGGCTTACCAGGATGCGCTTTGTCTCCCTCAGGCTCTGTCCCTCTAGGAGGACGTGGACAAAGCGGATGTCTTCCACCTGGTCGCTGGAGTGAAGCAGTGAGGAGCTGCTACTGGTGACTTTTCTCACGCACCACTCATTGGTTTGGGTGGCCTGGGGCAATGGTCCTGCAGCCACCGCAGAGCTGCTGCTCACAGCTGCTGGGATCCTGGATGCCACTGCCACAGAAGGCTCCAAGAACTGTGGGGGATGACAACATCAGCAAAGCCCAGCACCTGCACCCCACCCAGCCTGGCAGTTGGCTCTGTGGGCATTCTAAAACATCCATCCAGAACCTGAGGTTCTTGTCCCCTTGGAGGATGTGGAGTGGCACCAGGAGTAAAGACTGAAGAAGGTGGCTGTTTACCTCCTTTGGCTTGACTTTAAACAACTTGCTGGCAGCTGTTTCCTGAAGAAGAAAGTTATAATCCACTCTGCCATCCAGGGCGTAATATACGTTTCCATCAGCAGGGATCCTCAGCTCTGGAGAGGCAGGGGCAGAGGCGTGGTAGGTGACACTCAAGTAATACACTACCCAACATCCCCCACAACTGAGAGCCTCTGCCAGCTCAGGTCTCACACACAGACCTGAGAGCCCCCGAATCCAGCTACTGTTGCACCAAAGACTCCCCACTGATTCCTCCCTGAGGACCCTCTATGCACAGGAGGTCCCCTACAGGAACACCTTTCAAGGAAATAGCCCCTTGTACCCCAGACCTTCTTAGTTCACGTTGGACCCACCAAAGACAAACAGCTAGAGTTTGTATCTGGATTGGTCCCCAAAGACTCATGTGTTCAAATTTTTCTCCCCACTGCAGCAATGATCACAGGTCAGTTTATGGAAAAGCACTTGATGGTGGGTGCCTCCACCTTGCCAGTGGATTCATCCACTCATACAGGGCTACACTAATTGGAGGGGTATGGTTTGGAGGTGTGTTGAGCGTAGGTGGAGGATGTCCACAGCAGGGCTGTGCCATCCAGAGATATATATTTCTCTTGAGTTCCCCACTTCTGCATTTTCTCCTCATGAGTCTAATTCTCATTCACATTTTTAATCAATTTATTGTTATACTTCTTGTTCGGCTTGTGTTTCTCCTTCTTGTTCTTGTTCTTCTTCATCTTCTCCTCATGCTTCTTCTTAAAGTCATCTTGACCTTCTTATTCATGGTCTCCTCCTTCAACTTATTTTCATTTTTCTACTTCTCCTTCTCCTCCTCCATGTCCTCCTTCTCCTCGTCCTCCTCATCCTTGTCCTCCTCCTCCTCGTCCTCCTCCTCCTCGTCCTCCTCCTCCTCTTTCTTCTTCTTCTTTCTCTCTCTCTCTCTCTCTCTCTCTCTCTCTCTCTCTCTCTCTCTCTCTCTCTCTCTCCAAGAAGAGTTTACAAGCTGTGAAGGGTTCTATTCTACCACACTCTTCTCTCTAGAAATGGCCTCTGGTCCTAAGTAAACTCAGTTTGCAATGAATAGAAAGATTGGAAGCCAGAAATGATTCTTCATTGAACTGCTTTTCTCATGTACTCATCTAGGTCAGGAAAGGCCACCAAAGTAGGCACCCTGTGGTTGTCTGTCTTCTTTGACACAAGACAAAGAAGCCTCTCTTCTTGGCCCCTTGTGGATAATAGCTTTGCAATGCCTCCTCAGGCCAAGGAAAGAACACATGATAGGCAGGTCCACAGCCCCTGGGGAACATGAAGAACCTGCATATTTATGCCCCATCATTACACTTTGTTTTATGCACAAGTCCCACCATACTCATCCTGGGCACTGGGTCAATGCACACTGTGTTCTGGCTCCCAGTTATCGTGAGCCCACTGTGACTCACTGCTCCCTACCCTCTGATGGTTCCACTTACTCTGATGGTTCGAGAGAATTTGCAGAAGCTCGTAGTTTTCTGGGTCCTCCTGCTGGAGCAAGTGTGCATCTAAGGCCCTGCGGATGATGACTGGAGCCCTGTCCTGGCAGGTCACCTGAGCAGGGTTGGAGAAAGCTCATCAGAGAGGGAATTTGGGAGTAGCTACCCAGAGGACAGTGCTCAAGGACAATCAGAGACAAGTGAGCTCTCAACACAAGGGCACCATCTTGATACCCTGCTACCTGAGGCCTTCATGTGATCATGTGGGGGTCTTCCTATGAGCCTCTAGTCCAATCTTGGTACAAGAGTTTGCTTCAACCTGCTATGCCCTACAGGGACAAGGGAATAAGGACCAAAAGAGTTTGTACAGACACACTCTAGTCCCATCAAGATGGGAGGAATGGTCCAGTGCACTTCCATATCCCTGCTCTGGTCTGGGATGCAGCTGCATTTTTGTATGGACCAGGCACAAACCCTAGGTGCTTTGGTCCTGACAGCCAGGGCACAACACACACTAGGACTCTTTAATGATAGGCATGGAAGCTGCTGGGCTCGAGAGTGTCAGTGCTTGCTAGGGTGTCAGGAGGTTCGGACCCAGCAGGTGCAGTGGTTCAACATAGCTCCCCTGGAGGTGGACACCAGAGTCTCATGATGGATACTCCACACCCAGGAAAATTCTGCAGAGGGAGCCGCTAAATCTCTATTCACATACATGCAAACTAGGACACTAATGGGCCCCTCCAAGGCCCCCAGTTCTCTGTGACCCACACCTACCCACCCTAATCATTCTACAATGGCTCCCTTCCCTTCAACCAGCAACATATCCCCTCCCACACACAAGAAAATGACTGCCAACTCCTGTGCTTCAACCTCCACGGTTCAATATACTCCTCCTCAATACCAAGGTCAGTAGAGGATGGCCTGTACCCTCGATATTTCTCTGACCTCCTCTGAACCCAGCACTCACTCCTGCACTTCTGACCTGCACATCCCAAAACACGCAGGCCCACTCGCACCCAGACCTGGCATGCTGCTGCTCTCCCGCCTCTCTCTTGCTCACTTTCTGCTCTCCTTCCTGACCTTCCAGAAGCTCCAGTTCAAGAAGACAGGCCTAGTCCAAAGTGTTTGCTGTGGACTCGGTCTTCCCCACTGTGGGCTCCCAGGAGACTCCCCTGCTCGAAGACTCACCAGGATGCTCCTATACTGTGTTGTCCTTTCCTTTTCCAGGTAGACGTGAATGAGGCACCTGCCTCTCATCCGCTTGTTATATTGGGGCCTTGGGGAGGACCGAGTAGAGACCCCTGATGTCCTGGACTCTGGCTCTGCCCCTTCCCTGGGAGAAGGCTCTGGCTCTGGGGTTGGCTGAGGAGCCGTGACAGGAACTGAGCTTGTAGCTAGAGGAGAAAAGATGCCAACATGACTGCCTTGCCCTGACCTTCCCACAGACAGACAATACCTCTGCTGCCAGGAAGAACTCAGGCCCTTGGCCCACACAGGACCTCTTTGCAGACTGGGGTCACTTCCTGAATGGACAAAGGCTTGTCCTAATTTCCAGCCCAACACCAGGCATACAGACTCCCTGCAGTGGGACAACAGTCGGACCTTTCCTCATATACCCTTAGGTACTCACCACAGTCCGCCTGGCTCTCAGGCTTTGCCTGGCTTGATTTGCCATCTTCAATTGCGGCCAGGAGGTGGTGTGCTTGGTGTTCCAGGTTCAAGCCTCCCAGCAGGAGCCACATGGATAGCAGCTGCTGCAGACTCAGAAAGCCTGGAGGCTGATGGGAAGCCTCGGAGTAGAGGTTCACCCAGGTCCCCAGGAAGGAAGGTGAGGCACTGTGGGGAGGAAGGTGTGGAGTCAGCAAAACCCTGGCCTTGCCTTCACCACGGCCTCCAGAGAAAACCTCTGACCCTACACTGGGGAGAGCAGTCTTTCCTCAGCCTTCCCAAGTCAAATCACCTTGCAGGTCCCTATTCTGGAAACAGGAGCCCACCCTCTTGACCCCAAGCCCATTCCATGTTGAAGTTGGTCCAGGGGTCCACCATAGTCACTGAAGAGGACAACGTGCACTTATGCCCCATGGAGTCAGGGATGCAGTCACATGTAGGATATGTACTCATGGCACCTGCGGTTTGAGGCTGACCCCCATGAAAAGGGACACAATGGCAGTCATTTGCACCCTATTTTTCAATGAATTATGAAATGTGACTGGAAACGTGTCTTCACACAGTGGGTGCTTTCTCCATGTTCATCAGTGAATGAGCCCAAACTGCTGATTCCCACATATCTCTGGGTGTGGGAGCCGCCATGTCCAAAGCCCCTGTCCAGCTATGTCCCAGCTAGGATGCTCTGTCCCACTATGGAAATTAACATGTCTTTATTAACCCAAAAGTGCTTTTCCCAAGGCCTGAGTTTTGAGACGCCTCTGGCACAGATCTACGTTCTTCACAAAGCCAATATCACACCAGAAAGACCACCTGGCCTCACTGAGTCCACCTGGGAATGAGCTCAGTGCACACCATTGAGTTGTGGTGCCCAGTGTGTGGGGACTGCTCCACGGACCTCTGTGGATCAGCTGGAGTCAGGATGGTTTCTCTGCCTGAGAGCGGAGTTCACTCCCCTTGCAAGGCTGTGGCAGGCACCTCCAGGACTCGTCCCATTCGGGACTGACATTCCACTATGAGTGTGGTCCTCTATCTCATTAGGTATCACAAACCTTTGGGTCCCTGAGAGGTACATGGCAGCCCCAAGACCCAGGCATGAGGGGGCTACACACTTGGGCTTGGTGGTCTGGTGCTTACCTTGGGAACAAGAGATCCAGCACCTGATGGGTGGGGATGGAATCCCAGGAGATTAACCCCATGTTGCCGCTGAAATGTAGGTTCCTCCCACAAATGACAGGCAGGAGCTCATTCCTAAGCTGGTCCTGCCTGTAAGGTTCAAGGCTCTGTACCCTGAAGGGCTCCTCCGTGTTCTCATCATTTTCACCCTGTGTTGGGACCAAGAATGTTGGTTTAAAATGGAAATGGTGACAAACAGAAAAATGACTTGTGCCAATACACTAGAGTCAAAGCACAATGGGACAGTTCCCATCAGTACAAACACACACCCACACACACCCACACACACACAGTCAGAATAGGAGTCCTGGGCCATTCATCAGGGATCAGACTAGAGGGCCTGCTGGGCTCACCTGCCCTGTGCTACTCACTGTTACTCTTGAGCTCCTCTGCGACAATCGCCAGAGGCTCTGGCGTCTAAGATGAAGCCTCACCCAGTGCATCCACAAAAGGGCTAGTTGGCCCCCCTGAGATTCCTGGGAGCCTGAGGCTCGGCATTGTTTGCAACCACAGGAGAACATCCTTCTCCCTCCAGTTTCTCCAACCAAATGAGCTCGGATGGCTTGGTCAGTTAAGTGGGTGCCTGGATACCAGGGTTCCATGTTCTATTTGATCCATTGTCAAGGCAATGATGTCATTTCCTGTGCCCATACCTGAGCCTCTTTTCACATAAGACCACTTTCAAAAGCCCTATGAGCTGCTGATTTCTCCTCCATGCCTAAACATCTCAGGTGCGCAGGTGTTCACCAACAACTACCCAAACATCCCCACCAGCATCTGCCCTGCTTGGTGCCACTAGAGTTCCAGCTTGGAGCCTTCAAAAATGCATTCACAACCAGTCCTTCCCTCTCAGCAGCTTTTGGACCCTGGTCCCATCATTGTGCAACTCATGGTGTGCCCAGTCTTTTCTGGAAAGTAGGGTAGCATCTAATCTCTAGGGTTTATTGTGTCTATTGGCCCATAACACCCTCTATTCTCTCTGAAACCAGAGATGGGACTCACAGGTGGCTAAAGCACAAATGTAGAGATGGGACAATCACAAGAAGGGCAGAGACAAAGAATGCACCCCAACTCAATCAGGCCTGTGTCCCACACAGGGACGTGGCCAATGTCCGTCCCATCGTGGCTGCAGTTCCCTCTCTACACCATGGCAAGTTGGAGGGGACTGAGATGCAGAGGCTGCTCCCCTCTGCCATACAACTTCCCAAGGCTTCTCCTAAGATTTCAAAAGGGCCAAGTGTGTCTAGTGTTGGGGTCTCACAGAGACTCCGAGGTACCACAGCATCCTGCTGCCCAGAACCGGTTCACCCCTCACCTCAAGGGGGCTCAGCCTCTGCATTCATGGGAATTGAAGTGGGTACAGGTGATGGGATATCACCTCCAAGACTGAGTTATGCCAAGTCTATGACCCCTGTCTGCATCCCTGTCTCCAGCACCACTCCCTTCTCTCTCTTTCCTCCCCAGAGCAAACAAATCCATTTAGCAAGTGTGTCCTGTGATAAAGACATGACAGTCACCCATCCTCTCATTGCAAAAACACTGAGGCTCAGCCAACATGGATCCTACCAGGAACACAGGCATAAACTCAGAGTCCGATCCTCCCAGCCCAGCCTCAGTGGAGCCTGGACTCCCAGCCTCCTGAGTCAAGGAAACAGAGGTGCCTAGCCGAGCCACCTTGGATGCAGCCACACACAAACTGAACTCATCAATGCCCCTTGCTCTCAGTTGTGAGTAAGAGGGGAGGTGGTGTTTCACAACCCTGGACATCAAGTGCAGTCTCCAGGCTTTGGGGTGTGCCCTGGCCTCTCTCTATCTGCCCAGGCCCTCCAACTCACACTGGCCTTTTACCCAACCTCCTCCTAGGGCCAAACTCAATCCTGCCTCTCAATTTCTTCTGCCTTCCCCAACACACTGCTCCGCAAAATGAGCAGGGCTGGCTCTCTGTTATCATGCTGGTGTCAGCAGCAATGCCACCCCACTGACATCATTCTGAGTCCCAACCTAGGCACTCCAGCTGTCCTTGCCACATGTGGCCCTGTTTGGGCTCTGGCTCTTGCTCTTTTCTTTCATGTGCATGTGTTTTGAGGTTTTGAGTTTCTCCCACTGCAGAACTGCAGCCGTGGCAGGGTAGAGCTCATGAAGGTGACATTCTGAGCCACATCCAATCCCATCAGGACTGTGAACTGGGGTGATGCTGGAACACAGTGATGAGTGAACACATGGGAGGTGGTTGGACCCACCTTGCCTCTGAGTGGTTTCCTTTCAGGACAGGAATGTAGGGATGGGAGCCCCTGGCGTGGGGTGCTTTGCACAAGGCGTGACCACGGGCTCTTTCCTGGCAAAAACTGGCTCCACTCAGCATGGAGAGCACTGTCATTCCTGGTGGCTAACAACAGCCCTGGACCCCAGAAAGGAACCCACACTCAAGATTAACGTCTGAGTGTGCGTGTCCTCGAGGAAATGAGGTCTCCTGATCCCAGGTGCAAAGGGGTAAGTCCTCTAACTCCAGGGGCCATGAAGGGACATCTGAGATTCCCTTGTCCTTCTTTCCCTCTCTGAACCCATGGTGTCCTCACACTAACCACAGTTAGGACCCTGGCCTCATTCCCCAGTTGGGATCATTAGGCTCCATAAAGGACAGTCTCTAAGATGCTCAGTAAACCACCACCCTCTGCACAACCCATAACCCTATTCACCCAAGAGGCAAGAGGATTTCTATTCAGGAAAACCAGGACAGGGAGAGCCTTTCTCAAGGACACAAGGACATTAGTGAGTGAGGGAGTGATTAATGGATGGAGAACTATTTCCACCACCAACTTCCAGGAGCATATATGGCCCTTTGGGCACAGGTACGGACCCTTTTTTTCCAATCAACTTTTTCAGAGAAGTGAGGCTGCCTTCTAGATGGCACCTCCACACTAAGGGGGTCTCCTACTTCTTCCACATGTACATATTGCAACGGGCCTCCCACTGTGCATCTGAGAACACTCTGTGGGCATCTGTAGCCTTTCAAGACCCCAGAAACCATGCGGGCACCCCAGCACCAGCAGAGCATTTGTGCACATCACAACAATCACCCCGGGTGAGAACTCTCCGTTCCACTCTGTACTAGGCCCTGCCATCTGTACTGATCAGTCCAACCCCTCTCCTTCCTGTTTCTTGATTATACTACCATGGTTCCCACACATGGATGCCAGGGTGCTTGTGGCCCCCCCAAACATTTGAGTTCCAGGAACAGTGGAATGTGTTTGGGAACTTCTGGATGACGGGAAGTCCCACCCTCCAGGGTTTCATCTTCAATGTAATGAGTGCAGAGGGAGCCAGGAGGGCTCTGTCAGGTAGAGAGAGGTGGGAGCTGATGGAGCCTCAACTAAGTGCCCAGGACTCTGGGTTCAGAGCTGGTGTTATGTGGAATTGTTGAGGGACGTGAAGAAAACCCAGCTCACTGTACGCAGAGACAGCAGATGCCCTCACGTGGTCAGGCTGCTGTGCTAATCAGAGCCCCAAGATGTTCCACAGGTGTGCAGGTGGGGAACCCACGTGCCAGCCCAGGCTGTTCCTGAGCACCTCTACCTGGATTCGGAGCACGTGACTCTGCATCAGCGTCCTCACATCAATGTATCCCGGCCCCCCACCCCAAAAGTTCTCTCAGAGACAGTGAGGTTCCACTGCTCTGGACTTGCCCTTTTCTCTGGGATTCTGGGGTTCCATTAATTAGGAGGTCACAACAATTCTCAGCACACAGGCTGAGCCTACTGAGATCCCAGGAGTATCCAGGCATTGCTTCTATTTATAGTCCATCATGTCCCACCACACTGTGGACACGTATTGCACTCACCTAAAGAAACCACCAGGCCCAGGGCCTTCGTGCCACTGGCCTGCAGACACCTGGAGGAACAGGCAACCTATAGGCTGCGTGGAACCAAAGACCCTAGATCCTGGGATCTGAGCTGGACACACAGCTCATGTGCACACAGTCACCACTGTCACCGAGAGTGCAATTGAAACACCCGCAGAGTTAGCAGTGGACCTGATATGCCCACGAGTGGGGGTGAACTGCATCCCTTGAAAATGATCGTGTCCAGAGAAAGGCAAATTTTGTAGGATTTCACTTATCTCAGATTCTCAATTATCAGGTTCATAAAAAGATAAAGTACAATGTTCTTTTCCTGGGCCTCAAGGGCACTAGAATTCTGCATTGATGGCAAGAGTATGTCCACGTGAGTTCTGGAGATGCATGGTGGTGACGCCTATACACCAACATGAACATGCTTAATGCCACTCAACTGTGTCCTCCAAAATGGTTTAATTACAAAACAGATGTTCGGTGTCAATTACCACAATGTAAACCCTTGGGAGACTGCTGATTGACTCATCTTAGCGTAAGTCAATGAATAAAGGTCCTAAGGTGCGAAGCTACAAAATGAGGGATGAGCATGGATGAGGATGGGCGGGAGAATCCTCCCCCTCTAACACAATTAGGGAAGGATGTGCTGCCCTCAAGTGGCTGGGGGGCCTGGGATCCTGCCACAGAGGGGGATTCCAAACCTCACATCCCCTGACCCAGGCCAGAAGACCAGGTAGAGTCCAAGGACCCTGGGGTGGCCCAATGGCAATAAAGGTCAAAAGGAACTGGGATCTGCCTGGACCCTCAATCCCCTACTCTGAGCAGGGCTGCATTATGAGGCCAGAGGCCATCCACAGCAATCTGCCTTTACAGGAAAACAGGGACTGCAGGCTGCCTCTGGCTCACTGACTCAGGATGGTGTTTTCATAAAGCAAGACCACTTCCTCACATTTGACCAGCAGCTCATGCGCTGACAGCACAATGGCTGGCTTGACTCAGGCCCTGAGAAATGAAATAGAAAATTCATAGCAAACCCATCTTCAGCTCTTCCACATCATCAGGGGGTGTGATTCATTTCCATCAACAAAGATGTCTGAAATGATGTCTAAACATGCTGGGGACTCACCTCCGTGTGGAACTTTTCAGGAAAAAGGGGATCAAATCTCATGAAGCAACTCTTCTCTCCTCTAGCCCATGGGCAATGCAAGGAACCTGCATGTTACCAGAGGCTCACTCTCTCTTCTCATGTCTTCTGGAAAGGATTCATGAATGCTTCCTTCAAGGTGAAGCAGAAGCCTGCATTCCCAGCTGCACAGAAGTGTTTGAGGGCAGTGTCTCCCTTAAAACCCAAGAAGAAAAACAGGTCATTAAACAGGCACATGGATTAGAGTACATGATCAATGATCCCTCCTCCCTGAAGCCTTCCACATGCCCACCTTCCACATTCACAGAGAAATGCTTGGCCATTCTCAAGACCAGGAGACCATGATGCTCATCACCAGGAAGTCAATAGGAACATGAACAGAGCAGCATGGATTGCACAAGGTGGCACACCAAGGATCTGCAGCACAGCTGCTAGAACACCAGAGCTGAACTTCAGTATTGACTTTCTGCCACCTGCCGAGTACGATGGTAATGTCAAGCACAACATGCAGATATGCAAGTAGTGGGTGACACGGTGCATCCATTCACAGAAGTGGGCAACATCTTCATTGGAACAAGGAAGTATCTTATCCTTACTCATCAAAATCATCACAAAGAATAAAATGGATGCAAGACTTCTCATTTCACTATCATGTAGCTGTTGGATTTCCCTATTAAATAATACCTCCTCCAAAATAAAAAAATATCTCAGATATGTGTCAACTATTCGATGGATGACATTTTAAAAACTAGGCCTTTCCTTCATATTTATGTATGCTATAGCCCTGCCTAAGGCTCTTTGAGAAAGGAGCACATAGAATTGGATCTTTGAAAATCTCACATTTGCCGATAAATATTACCGACAATGTCAGGCATGGCGAAGTGAAAAGTGGGACTTTGGATACTCAAAGAATGCTATGTTGTGAGATTGGTGTCTCTGACTCATAGACAGCATGTGGTTTCTATGAAAGCTGGTGAGGGAGCAGGAGTAACGAAGCTCATGGAACAGATGACCTCAGGGAATACTGACAGATAGGCCAAACTGGAGAACATGTTCCAGCTAACATTGGTATTTGGGCTCCTGAGCCCAGTCCTGTTTTAAAAAAAGTTGCAGACAGGCAGTGTTCATGTACAAAATGTCTACCATGTAAAAGTGGGTAATTGAAATGTCATCTAGGTACACATCTGATAGAATGGTCTGCCAACCTATGGATTTCATTCTAACAAATAAAAAGAAAAACACAGACATGAGACAAAAAGATAAAACCTTGTCTTCACCAGGATGCCTAAAAATAAGTTTTATTTGCCTCATGCAAAGAGCTTTCAATAGAACTTCTGATTTCTGAATGAACCCATTCAATTTTATAATGCACAGATCATAAGGTTTTCTTTACAGAATATTCTCTTCTTCTTCTTCTTCAAGCCTCACATAGAAAATGTCTCACAGGACATAGGAGGGGAATGACCCAAAGGATGAGAGAATGGCTGGAACCGTTCTCAAATGTGCCCATGTAGCCTAAAGTTTGAAGGCACCTAATTGTACTCTAAAACAATGATGAACCTATTTGATCCATTAATTAATAAATAGCACCGCTTTACCACTTGAACCAAATCACAGAAAAATGGAAACAGATGATCGAATTCCTCTTCTCCCATCACCTCCTGGCCCAGACTCTCCCCAGAGGTGGCTCTGGTCATCTGTCTATTAGGGAGTCACCCGTGGTCCCCTATCTCTCAGAAAAGAAAATCACCTCAGCTACTGTCCCTAAAGCCAAGTGATGGCTGCGGTTTCCACACCGTGTGGATCTGGAGAGATGCACAGTGCCGCTGGACCAGCCTATGTTCAGGGCTGTGTCTGTGTCCCACAGCTGAAACATGTGGTCCAGGGTCTTCTTTCCACCCACAGGTCCTAAGAACTTGCAGTCAGCACGTGCCTCCTTATTCACTGTGGCCACAGACTTCCTGCCAATGGCCATTGCATTGTACACGTCTTATAATTTAACACGGCATTGAAATGAACTTCCTTCTGGGAGCTTCCCAGGGCACGTCCCAAGACCTGAATTTCTGTGTTGTAGGGAGCATAGCATTCGTGCATTTTTTAAGTTTCATGGATAATGTTAAATGTGCCTCCAAAGTGTATGAAAAAAGCTTATCTTCCTATCCCCTCCCAGCACATATTATCAACATCCTTAATTTGGGTAAAAAATAAATAAATAAAACACATCATTTGAGCCTGTGTTCATCTTCTTGCCAGCTGTGTTCCAGTGACCTCCTCCCGTGCATAGTGCTCATCTGTGTTTCTCCTCGTGCCTCCTGTTCTACTGGGTTGCCATTTCCTCCCAATCGGTCCCTCTGTTTTGACAATGTTTGGGGCATATTTCGTTGGAGAGTAGTTTCTAACGTGGATGGTCAATTGAACCATCTTGACAGCTTTGGGTTTTGAGGATTGAAGCCAACCCTCCCCATTTCTAGGCCACAGCCTCTTCTCCTAGATTTCTACCAGTATTCCAGTAAATATTTCATTGAATTTGGTTGGTCTCTGTGTCTGGGTTCAAGACTTAGGTCCTGCACTTGCTAGCAGGGACATTGTGCTTTCTGGTTTGTTGTGTTGGCTTCTTGGGGACACTGTGAGGATCAGGTAGGCAAGGCAGGTAGAGTGGCTGGCCTAGAGCATGGCCCAGAGGGAGCGTTTGATCAACATTATTTGTAAAATGACAGCTGTCAATTATCACAACCAACATGAAAGGCCATCCTAACAATCATCATTATGAAAATATTGGTCACAATAATGTTTTCTACTTCTATGGTACATCTGTATTATACTCTCCATGAGTGAGGTCACAGGCCATGTGTCATTGTGTGCCTGCTTCTGTCATTTAGCCTGGAGGCCCCTGGCATAGTTTGCGCTTCAGGACTGGAAGCTCTTTTACGATACAGTTTTCAAGTGGCCATTGGTCGCCTGATGGTACTCCATGGGGTCATCTGAGCCTGGCTTGCATCTGGCTCCTGCAACCAACATCCTGTTTTGCTAGAAACTCCATCGAAAGAGGCTTGGAACTCCTGCTCTCTTGTTCATCTCTGAAGTTCTGCCATTTCTTCTCAGATGGCTCCACAAACCTTTCAAAACCCTCCCCTGCTCCAGGGCTTTGAAGCGGTTTCTTTGGAAGCTTCTGCACAGGGTTAAGGACAAGCCATTCCTCACATGCTCCTTCCACAGGAGGAAGAGAGGGGCCAGAGGGGCCACAGGGAGCAACCTCCTGCTCTGTTCCAGGCAGCCACTTCCAGGCTGGGGCTGCAGCCTGGGGCTCTCAGGACGGCTCTGGCTAAGGGGGAAGCCCTACCCAAGCCTGGGTCACAGCCTCCCATGCCCCAGGGCAGCTGGTGAGCACTGGTAAAGGGTGGAGGGGAAGGCTTGCACCCCAGGAGTCGGGTCTGGACAGCATTCAGGTGGGAAGAGACCACTGGTCACCAAGGGGATGTGAAGCAGGGGGTGACCCAGGGCAGCCATGAGATCTCCTCTAAAGACCACTGTGGTCCCAGCAGTACAAAGGGACTGAGTGACATTATTACTCTTCCCTGTTTTAAGGACAGAGGTGTGGAAGGGATTCCTGAGAGTCACAGAAAACGTGGCTCACAGGTTTCATTTTGCCATCTAGGAGTGACCTTGGCCGCACTGGTGGCAATTCCCCGGACCTTTGATGAGCCCCCTGGCATCCTCCCAGTGAGTCCTCCCAGGCCCAGTCTCAGGGGCAGACAGCTGCTCTGACTGCTCTCCCTGGACCTGAGGATCACATGGGGTTTTGAAATTCTTTTTGTTGCCGCACTGGGCATTGAACCCAGGGCCTTGCACATGCTAGGCAAGTGCTCTACCGCGGAGCTCACCCAGCCCTGAGGGTGACAGGTTTGGAGAGCATTTGCTACCTGAGTCTTGGTGAGGTGAATCCTCATAGCCCTGAAGTCAACACGTTTCTCTACCAGCTGCATTTGCAGGGTTAAGATCTTAGCTTGAGTTTTGTTTTCCCTTATTTCTTCACTTCTCTCTCTCTCTCTCTTTTGGTACCAGGGGTTGAACCAAGGGGTGCTTTACCACTGAGCCACATCCCCAGCCCTTTTTAAAATACTTCATTACAGACAGAGTCTCACTGAGTTGCTCAGAGCCTCACTAAATGGCTAAGGTTGGCTTCAAACATGCCATCCTCCAGCCTCAGCCTCCAGAGTGTCTGGGATTACAGGCATGTACCACTGCCCCCCAGCTCTGCACTATTCTTAATCAGAGAACCTGTGGGGCTATGTTTACTAGGTATGAATTGAGTTGCCCTCCAGAGAAAAGAAAAAGTAACAAAGCACTGCTGTGTGGGCAAATCAGGGATGACCCCAGGACAGGGTCAGCTTTCTCTCCAAGGAAACCCCACTGCCCAAAAGGAGCCCCTTGGCCAACGCAGTGGTGCACTCCTGGAATCCCTGCACCTCGGGAGGCTGAGGCAGGAGGATCAAAAATTTCAAAATCAGCCTTAGCAATGGCAAGGCACTAAGCAAATCAGTGAGACCCTGAGCCTAAATCAAATTCAAAATTGGGCTGGGGATGGGGTTCAGTGGTCAAGAATCCCTGAGATCAATCACTGGTACCACCCCCTGTGAAATAAAAGAGCCTCTGCTAAGGACTTCCATGTTGGCTGAGGCAGCTGCCTACAGTGGGTGTCCTGCAGAATGCAGTCAATCTCCCCAGGCCTGGGCTGTGGGGAGGGGTTGGCCCGGAGACCGGGGGTTAGCCCCCAGCTAATGATCACTTGGTATTGTGGTTTGGATGTCAAATGTCCCCATTGCCCATGTGCTAAAGGCTTGGTCACCAGCCTGTGGCCCTTGGGACATAATGGAAACTTTAGTAGGTGGGGCCTCCTGGAAGGAATGAGATCATTAGGGGTGTGACCTTGAGGGGGATATTGGGACCCAGCCCAGTCCTACCCACCCTCTTCCCAGTTACCCAGAGATGAGCAGCCTCCTCTGTCATGTGCTCCAGCTGCCAGGATGTCCTACTGTGTGTCACAGGCCCAAAGCAACAGGGCTAAGGTGCCATGGACTGAGACCTATGCAGCCATGAGCCAAAAGAAACCCTGTTTCCTTTTAAGGGGATTCTCTCAGATGCTTTGTCACAGCAACAGAAAGCTGACAGCACCCTTGGTCTGTGCCCCTGCTTTATACATAGGGATGCTGAGGGCCCACAGGAAGCCGAGCAGCCCCAGGTCACATGGTCCCATAAAAACAATTATTATCTATTCATTCACTGACTACATGGCAGGAGCTGGACTCCAGATCTCAGTGTTTGAAAAAGTTGTGTTTCCTTCCTGCCCCTTAGTCCCTCGCTCTCTCTTTTTGTATGAATCCAAGAAGGACCTTCAGGAGATTGCAATGCCATCCAGTCATCCTAGCCAGATTTGTACTTGAACATGAAATTCATGGGATGTTTCTGCTTCACATTGTGTTAGTCACTAGTCATCAGAGAGCTCTGTGCTTTCACCTACAGAGTGCCACCCCACTTCCCTGCTGCAAGGGCTCTTCCTGCCAGGTCACCTGCTGGATGGAGGGCACTGCCCAGTGCCCTAGATCTCTCCTGAATGTCCTGTGACCAACCCACTGCAGGCCAGGCAGACATCCACAGAAAAAAACAGCGAGAGGGTCTGGCGCCCCCTTCAGGTACTGTTATATAGATGCCCACAGAACATTCCTCAAACCTGCAGCAGCTTGGACTGCATCCAAATGCAACCACAGGCCGAGCACAGTGCCACCCACCTGTGATAGAGTGACTCAGGAGGCTGAGGCAGGAGGATTGTGGGTTTGAGGCCAGGTTTAGCAACTTATTGAGGCACTGTCTTAAGATAAAGAATTAAAAGGGCTGAGGATGTAGCTCAGTGGCAGAGCCCCTGGTCCAATCCCCAGTACCAAGAGGAGGTGGAGATACCAGAGATGGGAACTTATGAGTTGGGTCAATGGTAACTCCAAGCCCAATGAGACTGAATGCACAGGGGAAGCTTTAACCCGCAAAAGAAAAGGAGGCAGGGAGCTTCAGCTCCAGGTAAAGGACTAGGAATTGAACCCGGGTGCCTTACCACTGAGTACACCCCAATCCTTTTTATTCTTGTTTTGAGAAGGGGTCTTGCTACGTTGCTGAGGGTCTCACAAAATCACCAAGGTTGACCTCAAGTGATCCTCCTGCCTCAGCCTCCCGAGAATCTCTGGGATTACAGGCATGCACCACCATGCCCAGCAAGAAAGGAACTTTTATCAGTGCAGCCACACGGGGAAGGCAGGGGACCCACATCTTAGCCTGTCTTCAGGGGGTGACAATGACTTGGAGCTTTTATAGAGAGGGGAATGAGGGCAAGGGCTTGGGCTTTGCACAGCTGCCAAAGCAGGTGGTCCTGACCAGTTGAGGTCTGTCCATCTTCCCTGGATTGGCCAGGTGGTGCCTTGTCAGGAGAGCTGTGTCACCTGCTTTGGCTCTCAGATGCACATCAATCAGACCTTGTTCCTGGGACATGAAACAGACTGCATGGGGGTGGGGGTCTGGATTCTGAATTAAGAGCAACTTTCTTCTGCTGAAAATAGAGACGGGCTGCAACCCCACGCCCACCTCAGGAGCCAGGAAAGCTAAGATGGGTCCCGCCCTTCCTCAAGCCTGGGCACAGGCCATCTGCCTAGGCATTTTCTGTGTTTTTCCCATTTTTGCTTTTCTTCAGGCCAAGGAAATTCATGGATGTAGATCACTTGGGTTTTGTTTCTATAAACTGTAACCACTTCTGTGGGTCAGGGGCTTCTTCCAAGCCTTCTGGCTGCTTCTCCCCAGTTTGATCAAAGTTCTTCATTTTTTCCTTTTTATTTCTTTTTTTTGCCTGTTCCTTGTGCTGGTGGGCACTGATGCAGCCAGCAGGGTCCAGTAACAAATCCAAGGTGACTCAGGCAAAGGGGATGGATGGGCCATATATTGAGGCAGAGATGCTGCCCTTCTAATTCTGCCTTTAGCCATCCATTGGATGTCTGCGGGTAGAGGTGGAGGGCTGGAGTCCTCCTTACAAAATCCTTACAACTCAAGTCAGCAAACACTGAAAGCCCTGTCGCCCTCAGGGACAGGGCACCAGACAGTTCCTCGGTGCCTCCCAAAGGCTACCAAGGGAGAAGTCACTTGGGGCCCGACTCCAGGAGGATCATCAAGGGGCGGGACAGGGGGACTTCAGGTAAAAAGCCGCAGCCAGCTCGCCCTAGGACCCCAGCCCTCACCAGCCCCACCGCTTTCCTGGACAGAAAGGTTTCCTCGAGCATCCTCACTGGGTGTCCCTGCAGCAGGGCCCCAAGATTGTTCTGGAAAGGGATCTGTCAGGTGGGAGCGACAGAATCTCATGAAATTTTAAGTACAACAGAATGCCAAATGACTACTCATTCCAGTGAAGACATGCTGCAAATAAGACTTAGAACACGTGCTGCAAACAAGACTTAGAAAAGTGTCCTCAGAGAAGATTCTGTCATTCTGCATTTGTTTCTGAAAGTTGAAGCACACAGTTCTAATGAGCCCAGGAAGAGGTTGATACCCAGTTGAGTTGGCATATGATGTGCCAGAGGTCAGGACTTCAGGGCTGCTGTCAGGTGGTTCCCGGGCTCTTCTGGTCCTCACCTTCACTCAGGGACTTTTTGTTAGTGATGGAGTTCAGCAATGGATTACTGGCCCAGAGACTTGTTCAGTATTGCTCCGTAGGAGCAAAACACTGTCACCAGTTGTAGGTAGCCAACTCCAGGTGAGAAACTTGATAGATGTTAATGCTCACGGCTTCACACCAGCAACCTGCCCCTCAGTGATCATGCTCTCTAAAATATACACCATGCTAAATTGTGTGGAAGCATTCTAGGTCTAGCCAAACCACACGATCTTTCAAAAACAGCCCAATAACATTTAGAGGATTCACTCTCCAAAGCAAGCTTGCCAATGCCTGAGCGCCCACACACTCTATTGGCGCCAACCTCACCTCCTTTTAGAATGCACACATCCACCAAGATACCACTGCCTGTGGTGGTTGAGCAGCCTTTCCAATGGACGAGGTGGATGTGAATGTAACACGTGAAGGAATTAGCATTTACCAACAACTGGAAGAAAAAAATCCATTCTCTAAGATATGATGACGGAGCGGCTCTGTGATCTAGACCATCCCCCTCTCCTGCATCCTCTCTCTTTTCCTCTGCCTCGATGGACCTCCAACTGAGCCCAGAAAGATGTGTCCTTTCTAGTCAGAAGCCCTGTCATGGCTTCCATTTCCAGGCCCTGATTCCTGGTTAACTGCAGCCAGAGCTCGCTTTCAAGGTACTCTCTTCAGATCCCTTCCCTACCCTAACCACAGTGTGGGCTCTGGCCCCACCCTTACTCTCTACACCACCATTCCACATTAGGGTCTTCCTGTCCCTCTCTGTGACCCAGGACTGCCCATGACCGACCCCACCCAACAACAAGCTGTTGAACCAGGTGCCATCAAATGGAAGAAATGACCAGAGATGGCTAACTTGAAGATTTCACAGAATAGTCCATGAGACAAGGAATATCATGAACCAGTGAAATGACATAAGAGGAAGTCAATGAATTCTAACCTCAAGAGCAAATCCTACAGTACACTGGCTCTCAAATTCAGCTACACACTGGAGCCACCTGGGAGCTGTGCATAGTACTGACCGCTGGACCACCCACTGGCCCTGGGCTGATGGAATGGCTCTGGGCTAAGATGGGACACTGGGGTTTGTAAATTACCAGTTGAGTATAATATAAAGCAAACTTTGAGAACATTGCTTTTTTCCCCACATGAAGAACTGTGTGCATACAGATGCAGAAGTACACAAATCTGCAGCATAAACCTCCTTGAGGGCCATAGATTAAATGCACTGCAATCACCAGCATCCTGGCTAGGAACACCACCAGCCTCCTATTTCCACCTTCCAGGTGATTGCAGCCCCGCCATTCAAGCATGGAGGAGTCCTCCCTGCTGAGAAATTTCAGTGTGCAGAATGGAGAGCCCTCTCTCCTGGGAATCCCTGCTTAGACAATAAGTGCACTGGAGAAGTTGAAATCAAGTGGGAGGCACATGGGGAGGCTTCTTGGATGAGGCCCTATTGAAAGGAGGATGGGATCTGAGGAGTGGACCAGAGAGAGGAAAGATGGGAAGTACAGCAAGTACATTCAGAGCCGAGGTCAGGCCCAAAATACAATGTTGGCTGACAAGAGAGCCCTTGCACCAGGATCAACAATTTTGAGAAGGCAATGAGGACTGCCTGAAAAGATCAATTCCACAAAATTCCATGGAAACCCACTCATCACACCTTTCTGAAAACACTGGAAATGTAGGTTTCATGCAAGGAACTCTGGGTGACAGATGGCAAAGTTTGCCAAATGCAAACATGCCTACCAGCTCTGAGAAGCCATTCTCATTCACACTGCTTCAACCAGGGAAAATCCCCATGTGCTCACTGAGAACAAGTTAGCTTGTGCCACTTGAAGCTGCTTCAACAAACAGCTTCACTTCTGCACTTCTAAGCTGTTCTCTTCAAGAACTTTCAGAGCACAGTTCAGGCATGAAACACAAAGGGTGCCAGAAAGAGATCTCTTGAATCTAGCATCACCAACGTGCAGTGAAAAAGAGGACCAGCTGAGAAGATCAGTTCTCCAAAGTCTCACTGACATCCATTTGTCACACTCATTTACAACATTCACTTGAAGTGCAGGTGCCCACATGAGTGAACTGTTTTTTTTTTATCAATGGCACAGAGGCTTCAATGTGTAAGCATGCCTGTCACCTGTAAGAAGCAGTTTTGAATTCTTCTAGGTCCACAGGAAAAAAAAAATAGCATGTGCTCACTTACAACAAAGTTAATCAACAAAGCAAATTGAAACTGCTTGCAGCAAACAGCTTCCATTCTCCCATTCCCCAGCTATTTTCAGCAATCGCATCCAGAGTCCAATTCCAGCTCAATATAAAATGTGTGCTCCCAAGGAAGCCTGTATAATTGACATCACCCAACTTGGGGAGGCAAGGGGAATGCTGAGAAGATCAGTTCTTCAAAACTCCTACTTTTTCAGAAAACTCATTGAAAGGCAGGGTACCCACTTGCAGCCATCAGTGGTTGACAGATGGCACAGAGGCTTCAATGTGAAACCGTGAATGCCAATCATTACAAGTGCTTCTGACACACTCTAGTGCAACCTGGGACACCCCAAAGTGCTCAACGAGAACACACTTTGTTCCTGCAAGTGGAAGCAGCTTGCATGAACTGTTTCAATCAGGAAATTCCAAGCTCTTCTCAGCAATCACATTCAGAGCACAGTTTTGGCCCAATAGAAAAAGGGTCCTAGCAAGAGGGTCCCACACCTACGATCACCTTCATAAGGTAGCTTCCCATCTTCTGTGTGGAAGTGGGTTTCTCCTTGGCCCTTATGCTGTAGAGGAGACCACTAGGAGCTAAGCTTCATGCAGGACCATCTGACCCGGACTTTTTGCAAGCCCTATGAAGCCCTCACACAAGCTTAAATGCTACAGGACTCTGCAGACCAGTCCATGCAACAGTAGACATTCATTCATTGTCTAGAGTCTACAGGTTCCTAAATGCATGGCATTCATTATCATCAAATGCACAATTTTGATCAAAAACCATCACAGTAGATCAGGTGACAAATCATCACAATAGATCAGGTAACAAAAACATATATATTTTCAAATAATAATATATTAATGGGAACAACAAATACAGGATAGAGTAACAACTGTGTTACTAAACAAGGTCAAAGACAATGGCAAACTATAGATTCAAACTTTGAAGCAAATAGTAATCAATGTAAATATTCCTGGGCTGCCTCAGCCCCGCCCAGGCACACAGCAGCAGAATGGTTTTGCAAGCATCCTCAGGAGGGCTGGAGCCTTCTTCTTTGCAGGACGAGAGGGAGGTTGAGGCTGGATCCACTCATCATTCTTTTGGGAGAGGCTCCTTTTCCTCAGCACGAAGTTGGGTTTCGTGTGAGGGTTCTTTGCGTAAAATACGTTGGCCTGCGCTGGAATCCTCAGCTCTGGGGAGAGAGGGGTGTACAAAATAAGGTGGCTCAGGAGGTGCTCCCTGGGACACCCCAACATCTGAGAGCCTGTGCCAGAAACGAACTGAGCCACACACCTGAGAGCTCTCCAATTCAGCACCAATACCAACAAGACAGCCTCCACAGTCCTCCCTGAGGAAGAACTAGGCAGAGCACTTCAACAGACCTAATGTCTGTTCCTACCAAAGGCTTTGGACTCCAAAACATCCCAGGTCCTCTTGCGTCTGCCAAAGCACACCACTAGGGTTTGCATCTGAAATCTCCCACAAAAGTGCCGAAGATTCAGACCCCACATGAGCCATCTTCACAGGTGGGTTTGGAAGGAAGCATTGGATGGTGAGTGCTCTGATGTCAACATGCAATTCTCATTCAAGATGAATACACTATTGGGAGGTGGGAGGGACTGGAAGAAAGGTTGAGCATGCTTGGTGGAAGATGTAAACAGGAGTGCGCCCTGGGCACCAGTACCTTGTCCCTGTTGGCTCCACTGAATCCTCATTCTCCAAGTAGAGGTCCTCCTTCTCCTCTCCGTCTTTCTCTCTCTCCCTCTCTCCCAGCCTTGTTCTCTCTCTCCCAGTCTATGCCTTTGTGGCAAGGGCTGAGAAGCTCTCCACTGCCACACACTAGAGCTTTATGGACAGCCTCAGTGCACAACCAAAGAGAAAGTTGTGAAACCCAGAGAAAAGGCCTAGGATTCCTCAAGTATGGCCACGGTGAGGACAGGCTGACCTGCACGGATACCACATTAGAGCCACGCTTCTGCGTTGGTGGAGCCTGCTTCCATGTGAACCAGGCTTCTGAGAATGGAGGCCACATTCCAAATGCTGCCCTCCTGAGAACAATGATTCCAAAGACCAGCAAAGGGCCTGCTTCCCTCCAACATGGTGTATGGCCCAGTGGTGCCATGACCCCGAGTGGGGGAATACAACAGCCAGCTTCTCCTTCCTCTGAACACCTCTTTCCTGTTGCCCTCCTCTAACCTAGAGCCTGTTCTCCATCCCTTCTGGGTTGGATGTGGGGATCTCTGCTATGAATTTCTTAGGCTACCAAGGCCCCAGACAGACTTCCTCTTCCATAGACTCTACTAACCTAACAGAAGGTTAAGATAGGAGACAAGTGATCCTAGAACTCATTGGGATGGTGGTCTTCAGCGTACATAGGCTGGGATAATGGCTGCTGAGGTGTTTGGCTCACAAAAGCCAACCAACCAACCAATGAAAAAGCGCTGACATTATTATCAGATGAGCTCTGTGGCTACGTGCTCAGGAAGCCCTCATCTGACTCTAGTTAGGGATCATAACTTGGCTATTGGGATCACTCCTTGGCTAGTGGACTCAGGTGCGGAAGACCATGGAATTGATGCAAAAACAGATGATTCAAGCTGTCTCCCAGGCTGTGTTTTCTTCCCAATTTCATCCTGTTACTGCTTGCTAGAATCTTGGCAATGCTCTGCCCAGGCAGTGGTTTTCTGGTCACACAGAAGGCTTTTAATCCTACTGCTTCAGTCCACAAAATGCCAGTTCCATCTTTAGCCCATGCATTCCCATGTTCCTCTGAAACCACTCCTATCTCAGACCACAGAACCATACTGCTCCTGGAAAGAGGCTTTCCTCCTCACTCCTCAATGATGTCAGCTTTGCATGCGTCTTCATGTCCTGGGCAGGGCACCTGGTGGGGAGCCGCACTAGCCACTGGGGTATACCAAAACACCTGGAGAGCTTACACCAGCAGAAGTGCAGTTGGCTTTGTGCACGAGCCCAACACACCCTGTTGGAGTGTTCTTGGGGGTCAGAGAATGCTCTTTGGTGCTAAGAGTTGACCTGAGTCCACATCCTGACCCTTGCTCTCTGTCATCTGATTGTCCCACTTACTCTGACGGTGAGAGATGATTTGGCCCAGCTCATATTCCTCCGGCTTCTCCTGAGTAAGCAAGTGTAGCTCGAGGGCCCTGCGGATGACGACAGGAGCCCGATCGTGGCAGGTCACCTGGAGCAGCATGGAAGACAGGCCTTCAGGAAATGGGCCTTGAAGTGACTACTCAAGGACAGTGGGCAGGGGCATTCTGGAGGCACCTCCACTCTAAATACAAGGGCAACATCCATGACCCTACTACCTGAGGCTGACCTCCTGCTCATCGCGTGGGCTCTTCCCATAGGCTACTAGCCCAATCCTTGTACATAGGACTTCCTGGACCTGCCATTGCTCTTTGTGGAGCTGCACTCCTCTCCAAGTGAAAGGACCCCACTACCTGCATACAGATGCAATCTCATCCCACAAGTTGGGAGGAATGGGACAATAGCCTCCAAGATCCTAGGTCTGCCCGAGGATGCAGGCGGCATTGGGAATGGCCTAGGCACAAAACCTAGAGGCTTTGGTCTGGATTGCCAGGGCCCAAATCAGACCCAGGAACGTGACCACACACAGGAGTGACGAAAGAGAGCCATGAGAGCTCCTGGCCTCCAGAGGCTCAGTGCTGGCTGGGGTGTACGAGGGCACCTGTTCCGCCAAGGGTAAACATTGGGTTACCTGGACATTTAGTGTGCTTGCTCCACATCCATACTGACTCTGCAGAGAGACCCTCTCAGCTCCTTGTTCAAGGAACATGCAGAACCTCATACTGGTGTCCTGCTCCATAGAGGCCAGCATCCCATACAGAGGAACCTGCAACCTAGGTCCTGGCCTGTTCTCATCTGTCACCCATACCTGCCTCTGCCCTTCTGGACTGCATGCTGCCACCTGACACACAGACTCCCTCAGACATGGCGGTGGACAAGCTGCTGCTCTCCCTCATCTCAGCTCCAGCCCTTCACACTGACCTCTTCCTTCTTGATTCCCATCTATCCTCCTGATCATCCAGAAGCTCCAAATTCAAGAGGGCATGAGTAGTTCATGGTATTGGACCAGTGTCTGCTCCCCACCCAGGTGTAAGCACCAGGGGACACCCCTGCTCCCAGGCTTACCAAAACAGTCTTGGCCATCTTTGGACTTTGTGTTTCTAAGTGGACACGAATTAAGCAGGTGTCTCCCACCTGCTTGTGGGAAAGCGGCCTGGAGGACTTGCAGGTTGATTCTGAGAACTGTGGGGGATGGAACATCAGCAAACCCAGAAACAGAAAGCCACCCCAGCCTGTCAGTTGGCTCTATGGGCTTCTAGCACATATGTCCAGGTGCTCAGGCTTCTCATTTCCCCAGGTGGGAGTGGAATGGCAGCACAAGTACAGCTTGAATAAGGTAGGTGTTTACCTCCTTTCCCTTGACCTCGCGGCGTTTCCTCACGATGAAATAATATTTGATTTGTGGATTCATGGACAGATACATCAGTGAGTGGTCAGGGACCTTGATTTCTGCAGAGCAAAGTGGAGAGAATTGTTAGGTGGCACTCAAGGATTAGACCACAAAACACCCACAACCCCTGAGAGTCTCCGCCAGGGCGAGCCTGCACCAGAATTGAGAGCCCTCCTATCCAGCTACAGTGCCACCAAAGACTCCCTCAGTGATTCTTCCCTGGAGAAGATGATGTACAGGATTCTAAACCAAAAGAGCACCTGGCAATGGAAACAGCACCTTGGGCCCAGAACTTCTCAGTGCAGGTTGGATCTGCCAAAGGGACACTGCCAGGATCTGCATCAGGATTGGCAAAGGCTCCTGTGCTTAGGCCTTTCTCCCCAGGGCAGCCATGCTCACACATGGGCATTCAGGGAAGCGTTGGATGGTGGGGGAATTCATCCCCTTGCCCTGGATGAATCCACTCATGGATGAATACACGGAGGGGAGGTGGTATCCATCAGAGGTGTGTTGGGCATGGACATGGGAGGACTTGAGCAGGGTGGTGCCCTGGAGAACTCTATTGTTTTCTAGGATCGCTCTCCTTCCCCTTGTTTCTCATCAGGAGCTGTCTGCTTGGTACTTTTATTCTGGTTCTTGTTCTACTTCTGGCTCTTCTTTCTGTCCTGCATCTTCTTGTAGTTCTTTCTGGGTCTTTTTCCTGTTCTTACATGATTCCTTCTTGTTCTTCTTCTTGTGTATCTCCCTCCACCCTTCCTTCTGTTCACCTCCTTCTTTTTCTTCTTCTGCCTCCTGCTCTTTATCGTGTGATCCTCTCCCCACTCAGGAGTGTCTCTTTCTCCTCCTCCTCCTTCTCCTTCTTTCTCTGGCAATGGTGGGGCGTCCTGAGGAGTTCAAATCTATCACACTCTTCTGCCCAGATGCAGCCTCTGTTCAGTAGTCCAAGATGAAATCAGTTCTCAATCAATGGCCAGGAGTGAAACCAAGACCAAAGACAAGTGACTTCCTTTCTTTGTCATTGTCACAGTCAGGAAAGACTGAATAACAGACACCGCATTCTGGATAGGCTTCTACCTGTGGTAGTCAGCACCTCATCTGGACCAGGATTGCTAAAATAGATTCCACCTCCATAAAGCTTCCCCAATGAAAACAAGGTTTCCAAAATCTAGGAGAGGGCCAGCATCACTGCCACCCTCCTGCCATAAGGCATAGATGCCATCACACCTAGTGGGTTCCAGGCCCCCCGTAGTCCTCCCTTTTGACGTCTTTTACACACAAACCTCCCCTGGTCTGGAGCCTGCTCTCAACTGATGCTTGGGTTGAAAGTCTGTTTCTGAAATCACCTTTGTAGATTCTCGGTTTGGTAATTCCTTTTGACTGGCTTATTTTTTTACTAGGGATAAAGCCAGAGGCACTTAAGCACTGAGACCATTCCCAGGCCTTTTGACTTGGGTACAGGGTCTCCCTAAGTTTCTGAGGCTGTTTGGAAATCCCCTTCCCCCTGCACTGCCTCCCAAGTCCCTGAGATTCGCAGACACTGCCCCTTGCCCAGCTCCTTGCACCTCAGTCTTCCTCATGTGTGAGACAGAGCCAACTCAAATGAGGCAGTGTGTGAAAATGGGAAAACTCACTTACGTGCTCGACAGATGGTGGGTTCTACTGTGGACAGGCTGGGATGGTGGAGGCTAGGAGTGTCGGGCTCACAAGAAAGGAAAGAGCACTGGCATTGTGGACAGCTCAGCATTGTGGCCTCTGTTCTTCAGATGCCCTTCTTTGTTGCTGGAAGGAATAATAACCTGGCCATTCTGATATCTTCAGGAGATGGGCACCCAGGCACAGAGGACTTGGAATTGTTCCAAAAAGAACCCAAACAGGCTGTCCCCTGGCCTTGACTTCCTCTTCACTGAGTCCTGTTCCCAGTTGCTGCAATCCTGACATTCTTGAGTAGGCAGGACTTCTCATATCCTGGCCATGGATTGGGACCTGTGCGGCTTCCGTCCATAGCAATGCTGATCCAATCAGGACCCATGCTCTGCTCCTCTTCATTTGAAGGCATCCTTATCAGTGAGCCATAAACCAAACTGATGATGGATTGAGCCTCTCTCTGCCTTGCCCTCATCGATATTAGCTTTGCATTGCCAGACCAGGTCCAGGGGAGAACACATTTAGAGAGGTCCAGCAGCCGCCTGGGGCCTCATTGAACTCGTCCACACTGGACACGCCCATCACTGCACTTGGTTTCCTGCACCAGGCCCACCACACTCTGGCTATTTTAGGGCCAAGGCCCACTTTCTCTTGGCTGTGAGTTATCCTGAGCCCACTGTGGATCATGTCTCCCCACTGTCTGATTGTCCTACTTACTGTCATGCAGAGACATCATTCTCAGCAGCTCAAAGTTGTCCACATCCTCATGCTGCAACAAATTTTGGTCCAAGGCCCTGCGGATGAGGCTTGTCACCCTCTCCTGACACGTCACCTAGATCAGGGTGGGACAAATGTCATCAGAGAATGGCTTTTAGAGGAGCTACCCAGAAGACTGTGGTCAAACATTGAGGAGAAATCTCAGCTACATATACAAGGGCACAATCTTGTTATCCTGCTACCTGAGTGTGGCCTCCATATACCGCCTGGGTTCTTGCAACGTGCTACTAGAACAATCCTGGTACAAATATCTGCCTGTACCTGCCATCTCCCCTCCCCCTGGGGAGCCACATTCCACTCAGGTCAAAGGACCAAACTGCCTATGCACAGACACACTCTCATCTCACTGAGATGACAGCAATGGGCCAGGGATCTGCGCACCAAGTGTGCTCTGGGATGCAGGCTGCCTTTGTGGGTGGAAGAGGCAGATGCACTGAAAATTTTGGTCCTGACTGCCACTACACAAAACAGACTCAGATACAAGAGTGTGCACTTGAGTGCTTCATGATAGCCTGGAGAGGCCCTGGGCTCTGGAAGCTCGGTGCGGGTCTGGTTCTAATGATGTACTTGACTCAGCACTGGCAGTCACTGAACATGTCTCCTCTGCAGCTGGACACCTGCAGCATTAGCGTGTCTACTGCACATCCATAGAAATTCTGCCAAGAACCCCTTTAGCTCCGTATTTACATACATGCAAAGACTGACATTCCGAAGTTTGGCATGACCCCCCAGGTGATCCCGACCCCAAATTTTCACACCTAGTCATGCTAAGGAGGTTCTCTTCCCTGCCACCAGGAACACACCCCCTCCTACACATGTGACAAGTCACTGCCAGCTCCGCTGCTCCAACCTCACTCATTGAGAATACCAAGTTCTAGGCACTGCAGCCTGCACCCTGGACATATCTCTGCCTTCATCTGTCCACAGCACTTCCGTCTGCACTTCTGGCCTGCCAAACCCACAATACACAGGCCCACTCACCGCTGCAGCTGGGCATGCTGAGGCTCTCCCCCCTCAGGTCAAGCCCTTAAGACTGACCTCTCTCTTCTTAATTTCCCACCACAGCCCCAGGGTTAGCTGTGTCTCCTGCCTTCCACTGTGGGGACACCCAGGAGGCAGCCCTGCTGTCGGGCTTACCAGGATGCGCTTTGTCTCCCTCAGGCTCTGTCCCTCTAGGAGGACGTGGACAAAGCGGATGTCTTCCACCTGGTCGCTGGAGTGAAGCAGTGAGGAGCTGCTACTGGTGACTTTTCTCACGCACCACTCATTGGTTTGGGTGGCCTGGGGCAATGGTCCTGCAGCCACCGCAGAGCTGCTGCTCACAGCTGCTGGGATCCTGGATGCCACTGCCACAGAAGGCTCCAAGAACTGTGGGGGATGACAACATCAGCAAAGCCCAGCACCTGCACCCCACCCAGCCTGGCAGTTGGCTCTGTGGGCATTCTAAAACATCCATCCAGAACCTGAGGTTCTTGTCCCCTTGGAGGATGTGGAGTGGCACCAGGAGTAAAGACTGAAGAAGGTGGCTGTTTACCTCCTTTGGCTTGACTTTAAACAACTTGCTGGCAGCTGTTTCCTGAAGAAGAAAGTTATAATCCACTCTGCCATCCAGGGCGTAATATACGTTTCCATCAGCAGGGATCCTCAGCTCTGGAGAGGCAGGGGCAGAGGCGTGGTAGGTGACACTCAAGTAATACACTACCCAACATCCCCCACAACTGAGAGCCTCTGCCAGCTCAGGTCTCACACACAGACCTGAGAGCCCCCGAATCCAGCTACTGTTGCACCAAAGACTCCCCACTGATTCCTCCCTGAGGACCCTCTATGCACAGGAGGTCCCCTACAGGAACACCTTTCAAGGAAATAGCCCCTTGTACCCCAGACCTTCTTAGTTCACGTTGGACCCACCAAAGACAAACAGCTAGAGTTTGTATCTGGATTGGTCCCCAAAGACTCATGTGTTCAAATTTTTCTCCCCACTGCAGCAATGATCACAGGTCGGTTTATGGAAAAGCACTTGATGGTGGGTGCCTCCACCTTGCCAGTGGATTCATCCACTCATACAGGGCTACACTAATTGGAGGGGTATGGTTTGGAGGTGTGTTGAGCGTAGGTGGAGGATGTCCACAGCAGGGCTGTGCCATCCAGAGATATATATTTCTCTTGAGTTCCCCACTTCTGCATTTTCTCCTCATGAGTCTAATTCTCATTCACATTTTTAATCAATTTATTGTTATACTTCTTGTTCGGCTTGTGTTTCTCCTTCTTGTTCTTGTTCTTCTTCATCTTCTCCTCATGCTTCTTCTTAAAGTCATCTTGACCTTCTTATTCATGGTCTCCTCCTTCAACTTATTTTCATTTTTCTACTTCTCCTTCTCCTCCTCCATGTCCTCCTTCTCCTCGTCCTCCTCATCCTTGTCCTCCTCCTCCTCGTCCTCCTCCTCCTCGTCCTCCTCCTCCTCTTTCTTCTTCTTCTTTCTCTCTCTCTCTCTCTCTCTCTCTCTCTCTCTCTCTCTCTCTCTCTCTCCAAGAAGAGTTTACAAGCTGTGAAGGGTTCTATTCTACCACACTCTTCTCTCTAGAAATGGCCTCTGGTCCTAAGTAAACTCAGTTTGCAATGAATAGAAAGATTGGAAGCCAGAAATGATTCTTCATTGAACTGCTTTTCTCATGTACTCATCTAGGTCAGGAAAGGCCACCAAAGTAGGCACCCTGTGGTTGTCTGTCTTCTTTGACACAAGACAAAGAAGCCTCTCTTCTTGGCCCCTTGTGGATAATAGCTTTGCAATGCCTCCTCAGGCCAAGGAAAGAACACATGATAGGCAGGTCCACAGCCCCTGGGGAACATGAAGAACCTGCAGATTTATGCCCCATCATTACACTTTGTTTTATGCACAAGTCCCACCATACTCATCCTGGGCACTGGGTCAATGCACACTGTGTTCTGGCTCCCAGTTATCGTGAGCCCACTGTGACTCACTGCTCCCTACCCTCTGATGGTTCCACTTACTCTGATGGTTCGAGAGAATTTGCAGAAGCTCGTAGTTTTCTGGGTCCTCCTGCTGGAGCAAGTGTGCATCTAAGGCCCTGCGGATGATGACTGGAGCCCTGTCCTGGCAGGTCACCTGAGCAGGGTTGGAGAAAGCTCATCAGAGAGGGAATTTGGGAGTAGCTACCCAGAGGACAGTGCTCAAGGACAATCAGAGACAAGTGAGCTCTCAACACAAGGGCACCATCTTGATACCCTGCTACCTGAGGCCTTCATGTGATCATGTGGGGGTCTTCCTATGAGCCTCTAGTCCAATCTTGGTACAAGAGTTTGCTTCAACCTGCTATGCCCTACAGGGACAAGGGAATAAGGACCAAAAGAGTTTGTACAGACACACTCTAGTCCCATCAAGATGGGAGGAATGGTCCAGTGCACTTCCATATCCCTGCTCTGGTCTGGGATGCAGCTGCATTTTTGTATGGACCAGGCACAAACCCTAGGTGCTTTGGTCCTGACAGCCAGGGCACAACACACACTAGGACTCTTTAATGATAGGCATGGAAGCTGCTGGGCTCGAGAGTGTCAGTGCTTGCTAGGGTGTCAGGAGGTTCGGACCCAGCAGGTGCAGTGGTTCAACATAGCTCCCCTGGAGGTGGACACCAGAGTCTCATGATGGATACTCCACACCCAGGAAAATTCTGCAGAGGGAGCCGCTAAATCTCTATTCACATACATGCAAACTAGGACACTAATGGGCCCCTCCAAGGCCCCCAGTTCTCTGTGACCCACACCTACCCACCCTAATCATTCTACAATGGCTCCCTTCCCTTCAACCAGCAACATATCCCCTCCCACACACAAGAAAATGACTGCCAACACCTGTGCTTCAACCTCCACGGTTCAATATACTCCTCCTCAATACCAAGGTCAGTAGAGGATGGCCTGTACCCTCGATATTTCTCTGACCTCCTCTGAACCCAGCACTCACTCCTGCACTTCTGACCTGCACATCCCAAAACACGCAGGCCCACTCGCACCCAGACCTGGCATGCTGCTGCTCTCCCGCCTCTCTCTTGCTCACTTTCTGCTCTCCTTCCTGACCTTCCAGAAGCTCCAGTTCAAGAAGACAGGCCTAGTCCAAAGTGTTTGCTGTGGACTCCGTCTTCCCCACTGTGGGCTCCCAGGAGACTCCCCTGCTCGAAGACTCACCAGGATGCTCCTATACTGTGTTGTCCTTTCCTTTTCCAGGTAGACATGAATGAGGCACCTGCCTCTCATCCGCTTGTTATATTGGGGCCTTGGGGAGGACCGAGTAGAGACCCCTGATGTCCTGGACTCTGGCTCTGCCCCTTCCCTGGGAGAAGGCTCTGGCTCTGGGGTTGGCTGAGGAGCCGTGACAGGAACTGAGCTTGTAGCTAGAGGAGAAAAGATGCCAACATGACTGCCTTGCCCTGACCTTCCCACAGACAGACAATACCTCTGCTGCCAGGAAGAACTCAGGCCCTTGGCCCACACAGGACCTCTTTGCAGACTGGGGTCACTTCCTGAATGGACAAAGGCTTGTCCTAATTTCCAGCCCAACACCAGGCATACAGACTCCCTGCAGTGGGACAACAGTCGGACCTTTCCTCATATACCCTTAGGTACTCACCACAGTCCGCCTGGCTCTCAGGCTTTGCCTGGCTTGATTTGCCATCTTCAATTGCGGCCAGGAGGTGGTGTGCTTGGTGTTCCAGGTTCAAGCCTCCCAGCAGGAGCCACATGGATAGCAGCTGCTGCAGACTCAGAAAGCCTGGAGGCTGATGGGAAGCCTCGGAGTAGAGGTTCACCCAGGTCCCCAGGAAGGAAGGTGAGGCACTGTGGGGAGGAAGGTGTGGAGTCAGCAAAACCCTGGCCTTGCCTTCACCACGGCCTCCAGAGAAAACCTCTGACCCTACACTGGGGAGAGCAGTCTTTCCTCAGCCTTCCCAAGTCAAATCACCTTGCAGGTCCCTATTCTGGAAACAGGAGCCCACCCTCTTGACCCCAAGCCCATTCCATGTTGAAGTTGGTCCAGGGGTCCACCATAGTCACTGAAGAGGACAACGTGCACTTATGCCCCATGGAGTCAGGGATGCAGTCACATGTAGGATATGTACTCATGGCACCTGCGGTTTGAGGCTGACCCCCATGAAAAGGGACACAATGGCAGTCATTTGCACCCTATTTTTCAATGAATTATGAAATGTGACTGGAAACGTGTCTTCACACAGTGGGTGCTTTCTCCATGTTCATCAGTGAATGAGCCCAAACTGCTGATTCCCACATATCTCTGGGTGTGGGAGCCGCCATGTCCAAAGCCCCTGTCCAGCTATGTCCCAGCTAGGATGCTCTGTCCCACTATGGAAATTAACATGTCTTTATTAACCCAAAAGTGCTTTTCCCAAGGCCTGAGTTTTGAGACGCCTCTGGCACAGATCTACGTTCTTCACAAAGCCAATATCACACCAGAAAGACCACCTGGCCTCACTGAGTCCACCTGGGAATGAGCTCAGTGCACACCATTGAGCTGTGGTGCCCAGTGTGTGGGGACTGCTCCACGGACCTCTGTGGATCAGCTGGAGTCAGGATGGTTTCTCTGCCTGAGAGCGGAGTTCACTCCCCTTGCAAGGCTGTGGCAGGCACCTCCAGGACTCGTCCCATTCGGGACTGACATTCCACTATGAGTGTGGTCCTCTATCTCATTAGGTATCACAAACCTTTGGGTCCCTGAGAGGTACATGGCAGCCCCAAGACCCAGGCATGAGGGGGCTACACACTTGGGCTTGGTGGTCTGGTGCTTACCTTGGGAACAAGAGATCCAGCACCTGATGGGTGGGGATGGAATCCCAGGAGATTAACCCCATGTTGCCGCTGAAATGTAGGTTCCTCCCACAAATGACAGGCAGGAGCTCATTCCTAAGCTGGTCCTGCCTGTAAGGTTCAAGGCTCTGTACCCTGAAGGGCTCCTCCGTGTTCTCATCATTTTCACCCTGTGTTGGGACCAAGAATGTTGGTTTAAAATGGAAATGGTGACAAACAGAAAAATGACTTGTGCCAATACACTAGAGTCAAAGCACAATGGGACAGTTCCCATCAGTACAAACACACACCCACACACACCCACACACACACAGTCAGAATAGGAGTCCTGGGCCATTCATCAGGGATCAGACTAGAGGGCCTGCTGGGCTCACCTGCCCTGTGCTACTCACTGTTACTCTTGAGCTCCTCTGCGACAATCGCCAGAGGCTCTGGCGTCTAAGATGAAGCCTCACCCAGTGCATCCACAAAAGGGCTAGTTGGCCCCCCTGAGATTCCTGGGAGCCTGAGGCTCGGCATTGTTTGCAACCACAGGAGAACATCCTTCTCCCTCCAGTTTCTCCAACCAAATGAGCTCGGATGGCTTGGTCAGTTAAGTGGGTGCCTGGATACCAGGGTTCCATGTTCTATTTGATCCATTGTCAAGGCAATGATGTCATTTCCTGTGCCCATACCTGAGCCTCTTTTCACATAAGACCACTTTCAAAAGCCCTATGAGCTGCTGATTTCTCCTCCATGCCTAAACATCTCAGGTGCGCAGGTGTTCACCAACAACTACCCAAACATCCCCACCAGCATCTGCCCTGCTTGGTGCCACTAGAGTTCCAGCTTGGAGCCTTCAAAAATGCATTCACAACCAGTCCTTCCCTCTCAGCAGCTTTTGGACCCTGGTCCCATCATTGTGCAACTCATGGTGTGCCCAGTCTTTTCTGGAAAGTAGGGTAGCATCTAATCTCTAGGGTTTATTGTGTCTATTGGCCCATAACACCCTCTATTCTCTCTGAAACCAGAGATGGGACTCACAGGTGGCTAAAGCACAAATGTAGAGATGGGACAATCACAAGAAGGGCAGAGACAAAGAATGCACCCCAACTCAATCAGGCCTGTGTCCCACACAGGGACGTGGCCAATGTCCGTCCCATCGTGGCTGCAGTTCCCTCTCTACACCATGGCAAGTTGGAGGGGACTGAGATGCAGATGCTGCTCCCCTCTGCCATACAACTTCCCAAGGCTTCTCCTAAGATTTCAAAAGGGCCAAGTGTGTCTAGTGTTGGGGTCTCACAGAGACTCCGAGGTACCACAGCATCCTGCTGCCCAGAACCGGTTCACCCCTCACCTCAAGGGGGCTCAGCCTCTGCATTCATGGGAATTGAAGTGGGTACAGGTGATGGGATATCACCTCCAAGACTGAGTTATGCCAAGTCCATGACCCCTGTCTGCATCCCTGTCTCCAGCACCACTCCCCTCTCTCTCTTTCCTCCCCAGAGCAAACAAATCCATTTAGCAAGTGTGTCCTGTGATAAAGACATGACAGTCACCCATCCTCTCATTGCAAAAACACTGAGGCTCAGCCAACATGGATCCTACCAGGAACACAGGCATAAACTCAGAGTCCGATCCTCCCAGCCCAGCCTCAGTGGAGCCTGGACTCCCAGCCTCCTGAGTCAAGGAAACAGAGGTGCCTAGCCGAGCCACCTTGGATGCAGCCACACACAAACTGAACTCATCAATGCCCCTTGCTCTCAGTTGTGAGTAAGAGGGGAGGTGGTGTTTCACAACCCTGGACATCAAGTGCAGTCTCCAGGCTTTGGGGTGTGCCCTGGCCTCTCTCTATCTGCCCAGGCCCTCCAACTCACACTGGCCTTTTACCCAACCTCCTCCTAGGGCCAAACTCAATCCTGCCTCTCAATTTCTTCTGCCTTCCCCAACACACTGCTCCGCAAAATGAGCAGGGCTGGCTCTCTGTTATCATGCTGGTGTCAGCAGCAATGCCACCCCACTGACATCATTCTGAGTCCCAACCTAGGCACTCCAGCTGTCCTTGCCACATGTGGCCCTGTTTGGGCTCTGGCTCTTGCTCTTTTCTTTCATGTGCATGTGTTTTGAGGTTTTGAGTTTCTCCCACTGCAGAACTGCAGCTGTGGCAGGGTAGAGCTCATGAAGGTGACATTCTGAGCCACATCCAATCCCATCAGGACTGTGAACTGGGGTGATGCTGGAACACAGTGATGAGTGAACACATGGGAGGTGGTTGGACCCACCTTGCCTCTGAGTGGTTTCCTTTCAGGACAGGAATGTAGGGATGGGAGCCCCTGGCGTGGGGTGCTTTGCACAAGGCGTGACCACGGGCTCTTTCCTGGCAAAAACTGGCTCCACTCAGCATGGAGAGCACTGTCATTCCTGGTGGCTAACAACAGCCCTGGACCCCAGAAAGGAACCCACACTCAAGATTAACGTCTGAGTGTGCGTGTCCTCGAGGAAATGAGGTCTCCTGATCCCAGGTGCAAAGGGGTAAGTCCTCTAACTCCAGGGGCCATGAAGGGACATCTGAGATTCCCTTGTCCTTCTTTCCCTCTCTGAACCCATGGTGTCCTCACACTAACCACAGTTAGGACCCTGGCCTCATTCCCCAGTTGGGATCATTAGGCTCCATAAAGGACAGTCTCTAAGATGCTCAGTAAACCACCACCCTCTGCACAACCCATAACCCTATTCACCCAAGAGGCAAGAGGATTTCTATTCAGGAAAACCAGGACAGGGAGAGCCTTTCTCAAGGACACAAGGACATTAGTGAGTGAGGGAGTGATTAATGGATGGAGAACTATTTCCACCACCAACTTCCAGGAGCATATATGGCCCTTTGGGCACAGGTACGGACCCTTTTTTTCCAATCAACTTTTTCAGAGAAGTGAGGCTGCCTTCTAGATGGCACCTCCACACTAAGGGGGTCTCCTACTTCTTCCACATGTACATATTGCAACGGGCCTCCCACTGTGCATCTGAGAACACTCTGTGGGCATCTGTAGCCTTTCAAGACCCCAGAAACCATGCGGGCACCCCAGCACCAGCAGAGCATTTGTGCACATCACAACAATCACCCCGGGTGAGAACTCTCCGTTCCACTCTGTACTAGGCCCTGCCATCTGTACTGATCAGTCCAACCCCTCTCCTTCCTGTTTCTTGATTATACTACCATGGTTCCCACACATGGATGCCAGGGTGCTTGTGGCCCCCCCAAACATTTGAGTTCCAGGAACAGTGGAATGTGTTTGGGAACTTCTGGATGACGGGAAGTCCCACCCTCCAGGGTTTCATCTTCAATGTAATGAGTGCAGAGGGAGCCAGGAGGGCTCTGTCAGGTAGAGAGAGGTGGGAGCTGATGGAGCCTCAACTAAGTGCCCAGGACTCTGGGTTCAGAGCTGGTGTTATGTGGAATTGTTGAGGGACGTGAAGAAAACCCAGCTCACTGTACGCAGAGACAGCAGATGCCCTCACGTGGTCAGGCTGCTGTGCTAATCAGAGCCCCAAGATGTTCCACAGGTGTGCAGGTGGGGAACCCACGTGCCAGCCCAGGCTGTTCCTGAGCACCTCTACCTGGATTCGGAGCACGTGACTCTGCATCAGCGTCCTCACATCAATGTATCCCGGCCCCCCACCCCAAAAGTTCTCTCAGAGACAGTGAGGTTCCACTGCTCTGGACTTGCCCTTTTCTCTGGGATTCTGGGGTTCCATTAATTAGGAGGTCACAACAATTCTCAGCACACAGGCTGAGCCTACTGAGATCCCAGGAGTATCCAGGCATTGCTTCTATTTATAGTCCATCATGTCCCACCACACTGTGGACACGTATTGCACTCACCTAAAGAAACCACCAGGCCCAGGGCCTTCGTGCCACTGGCCTGCAGACACCTGGAGGAACAGGCAACCTATAGGCTGCGTGGAACCAAAGACCCTAGATCCTGGGATCTGAGCTGGACACACAGCTCATGTGCACACAGTCACCACTGTCACCGAGAGTGCAATTGAAACACCCGCAGAGTTAGCAGTGGACCTGATATGCCCACGAGTGGGGGTGAACTGCATCCCTTGAAAATGATCGTGTCCAGAGAAAGGCAAATTTTGTAGGATTTCACTTATCTCAGATTCTCAATTATCAGGTTCATAAAAAGATAAAGTACAATGTTCTTTTCCTGGGCCTCAAGGGCACTAGAATTCTGCATTGATGGCAAGAGTATGTCCACGTGACTTCTGGAGATGCATGGTGGTGACGCCTATACACCAACATGAACATGCTTAATGCCACTCAACTGTGTCCTCCAAAATGGTTTAATTACAAAACAGATGTTCGGTGTCAATTACCACAATGTAAACCCTTGGGAGACTGCTGATTGACTCATCTTAGCGTAAGTCAATGAATAAAGGTCCTAAGGTGCTAAGCTACAAAATGAGGGATGAGCATGGATGAGGATGGGCGGGAGAATCCTCCCCCTCTAACACAATTAGGGAAGGATGTGCTGCCCTCAAGTGGCTGGGGGGCCTGGGATCCTGCCACAGAGGGGGATTCCAAACCTCACATCCCCTGACCCAGGCCAGAAGACCAGGTAGAGTCCAAGGACCCTGGGGTGGCCCAATGGCAATAAAGGTCAAAAGGAACTGGGATCTGCCTGGACCCTCAATCCCCTACTCTGAGCAGGGCTGCATTATGAGGCCAGAGGCCATCCACAGCAATCTGCCTTTACAGGAAAACAGGGACTGCAGGCTGCCTCTGGCTCACTGACTCAGGATGGTGTTTTCATAAAGCAAGACCACTTCCTCACATTTGACCAGCAGCTCATGCGCTGACAGCACAATGGCTGGCTTGACTCAGGCCCTGAGAAATGAAATAGAAAATTCATAGCAAACCCATCTTCAGCTCTTCCACATCATCAGGGGGTGTGATTCATTTCCATCAACAAAGATGTCTGAAATGATGTCTAAACATGCTGGGGACTCACCTCCGTGTGGAACTTTTCAGGAAAAAGGGGATCAAATCTCATGAAGCAACTCTTCTCTCCTCTAGCCCATGGGCAATGCAAGGAACCTGCATGTTACCAGAGGCTCACTCTCTCTTCTCATGTCTTCTGGAAAGGATTCATGAATGCTTCCTTCAAGGTGAAGCAGAAGCCTGCATTCCCAGCTGCACAGAAGTGTTTGAGGGCAGTGTCTCCCTTAAAACCCAAGAAGAAAAACAGGTCATTAAACAGGCACATGGATTAGAGTACATGATCAATGATCCCTCCTCCCTGAAGCCTTCCACATGCCCACCTTCCACATTCACAGAGAAATGCTTGGCCATTCTCAAGACCAGGAGACCATGATGCTCATCACCAGGAAGTCAATAGGAACATGAACAGAGCAGCATGGATTGCACAAGGTGGCACACCAAGGATCTGCAGCACAGCTGCTAGAACACCAGAGCTGAACTTCAGTATTGACTTTCTGCCACCTGCCGAGTACGATGGTAATGTCAAGCACAACATGCAGATATGCAAGTAGTGGGTGACACGGTGCATCCATTCACAGAAGTGGGCAACATCTTCATTGGAACAAGGAAGTATCTTATCCTTACTCATCAAAATCATCACAAAGAATAAAATGGATGCAAGACTTCTCATTTCACTATCATGTAGCTGTTGGATTTCCCTATTAAATAATACCTCCTCCAAAATAAAAAAATATCTCAGATATGTGTCAACTATTCGATGGATGACATTTTAAAAACTAGGCCTTTCCTTCATATTTATGTATGCTATAGCCCTGCCTAAGGCTCTTTGAGAAAGGAGCACATAGAATTGGATCTTTGAAAATCTCACATTTGCCGATAAATATTACCGACAATGTCAGGCATGGCGAAGTGAAAAGTGGGACTTTGGATACTCAAAGAATGCTATGTTGTGAGATTGGTGTCTCTGACTCATAGACAGCATGTGGTTTCTATGAAAGCTGGTGAGGGAGCAGGAGTAACGAAGCTCATGGAACAGATGACCTCAGGGAATACTGACAGATAGGCCAAACTGGAGAACATGTTCCAGCTAACATTGGTATTTGGGCTCCTGAGCCCAGTCCTGTTTTAAAAAAAGTTGCAGACAGGCAGTGTTCATGTACAAAATGTCTACCATGTAAAAGTGGGTAATTGAAATGTCATCTAGGTACACATCTGATAGAATGGTCTGCCAACCTATGGATTTCATTCTAACAAATAAAAAGAAAAACACAGACATGAGACAAAAAGATAAAACCTTGTCTTCACCAGGATGCCTAAAAATAAGTTTTATTTGCCTCATGCAAAGAGCTTTCAATAGAACTTCTGATTTCTGAATGAACCCATTCAATTTTATAATGCACAGATCATAAGGTTTTCTTTACAGAATATTCTCTTCTTCTTCTTCTTCAAGCCTCACATAGAAAATGTCTCACAGGACATAGGAGGGGAATGACCCAAAGGATGAGAGAATGGCTGGAACCGTTCTCAAATGTGCCCATGTAGCCTAAAGTTTGAAGGCACCTAATTGTACTCTAAAACAATGATGAACCTATTTGATCCATTAATTAATAAATAGCACCGCTTTACCACTTGAACCAAATCACAGAAAAATGGAAACAGATGATCGAATTCCTCTTCTCCCATCACCTCCTGGCCCAGACTCTCCCCAGAGGTGGCTCTGGTCATCTGTCTATTAGGGAGTCACCCGTGGTCCCCTATCTCTCAGAAAAGAAAATCACCTCAGCTACTGTCCCTAAAGCCAAGTGATGGCTGCGGTTTCCACACCGTGTGGATCTGGAGAGATGCACAGTGCCGCTGGACCAGCCTATGTTCAGGGCTGTGTCTGTGTCCCACAGCTGAAACATGTGGTCCAGGGTCTTCTTTCCACCCACAGGTCCTAAGAACTTGCAGTCAGCACGTGCCTCCTTATTCACTGTGGCCACAGACTTCCTGCCAATGGCCATTGCATTGTACACGTCTTATAATTTAACACGGCATTGAAATGAACTTCCTTCTGGGAGCTTCCCAGGGCACGTCCCAAGACCTGAATTTCTGTGTTGTAGGGAGCATAGCATTCGTGCATTTTTTAAGTTTCATGGATAATGTTAAATGTGCCTCCAAAGTGTATGAAAAAAGCTTATCTTCCTATCCCCTCCCAGCACATATTATCAACATCCTTAATTTGGGTAAAAAATAAATAAATAAAACACATCATTTGAGCCTGTGTTCATCTTCTTGCCAGCTGTGTTCCAGTGACCTCCTCCCGTGCATAGTGCTCATCTGTGTTTCTCCTCGTGCCTCCTATTCTACTGGGTTGCCATTTCCTCCCAATCGGTCCCTCTGTTTTGACAATGTTTGGGGCATATTTCGTTGGAGAGTAGTTTCTAACGTGGATGGTCAATTGAACCATCTTGACAGCTTTGGGTTTTGAGGATTGAAGCCAACCCTCCCCATTTCTAGGCCACAGCCTCTTCTCCTAGATTTCTACCAGTATTCCAGTAAATATTTCATTGAATTTGGTTGGTCTCTGTGTCTGGGTTCAAGACTTAGGTCCTGCACTTGCTAGCAGGGACATTGTGCTTTCTGGTTTGTTGTGTTGGCTTCTTGGGGACACTGTGAGGATCAGGTAGGCAAGGCAGGTAGAGTGGCTGGCCTAGAGCATGGCCCAGAGGGAGCGTTTGATCAACATTATTTGTAAAATGACAGCTGTCAATTATCACAACCAACATGAAAGGCCATCCTAACAATCATCATTATGAAAATATTGGTCACAATAATGTTTTCTACTTCTATGGTACATCTGTATTATACTCTCCATGAGTGAGGTCACAGGCCATGTGTCATTGTGTGCCTGCTTCTGTCATTTAGCCTGGAGGCCCCTGGCATAGTTTGCGCTTCAGGACTGGAAGCTCTTTTACGATACAGTTTTCAAGTGGCCATTGGTCGCCTGATGGTACTCCATGGGGTCATCTGAGCCTGGCTTGCATCTGGCTCCTGCAACCAACATCCTGTTTTGCTAGAAACTCCATCGAAAGAGGCTTGGAACTCCTGCTCTCTTGTTCATCTCTGAAGTTCTGCCATTTCTTCTCAGATGGCTCCACAAACCTTTCAAAACCCTCCCCTGCTCCAGGGCTTTGAAGCGGTTTCTTTGGAAGCTTCTGCACAGGGTTAAGGACAAGCCATTCCTCACATGCTCCTTCCACAGGAGGAAGAGAGGGGCCAGAGGGGCCACAGGGAGCAACCTCCTGCTCTGTTCCAGGCAGCCACTTCCAGGCTGGGGCTGCAGCCTGGGGCTCTCAGGACGGCTCTGGCTAAGGGGGAAGCCCTACCCAAGCCTGGGTCACAGCCTCCCATGCCCCAGGGCAGCTGGTGAGCACTGGTAAAGGGTGGAGGGGAAGGCTTGCACCCCAGGAGTCGGGTCTGGACAGCATTCAGGTGGGAAGAGACCACTGGTCACCAAGGGGATGTGAAGCAGGGGGTGACCCAGGGCAGCCATGAGATCTCCTCTAAAGACCACTGTGGTCCCAGCAGTACAAAGGGACTGAGTGACATTATTACTCTTCCCTGTTTTAAGGACAGAGGTGTGGAAGGGATTCCTGAGAGTCACAGAAAACGTGGCTCACAGGTTTCATTTTGCCATCTAGGAGTGACCTTGGCCGCACTGGTGGCAATTCCCCGGACCTTTGATGAGCCCCCTGGCATCCTCCCAGTGAGTCCTCCCAGGCCCAGTCTCAGGGGCAGACAGCTGCTCTGACTGCTCTCCCTGGACCTGAGGATCACATGGGGTTTTGAAATTCTTTTTGTTGCCGCACTGGGCATTGAACCCAGGGCCTTGCACATGCTAGGCAAGTGCTCTACCGCGGAGCTCACCCAGCCCTGAGGGTGACAGGTTTGGAGAGCATTTGCTACCTGAGTCTTGGTGAGGTGAATCCTCATAGCCCTGAAGTCAACACGTTTCTCTACCAGCTGCGTTTGCAGGGTTAAGATCTTAGCTTGAGTTTTGTTTTCCCTTATTTCTTCACTTCTCTCTCTCTCTCTCTTTTGGTACCAGGGGTTGAACCAAGGGGTGCTTTACCACTGAGCCACATCCCCAGCCCTTTTTAAAATACTTCATTACAGACAGAGTCTCACTGAGTTGCTCAGAGCCTCACTAAATGGCTAAGGTTGGCTTCAAACATGCCATCCTCCAGCCTCAGCCTCCAGAGTGTCTGGGATTACAGGCATGTACCACTGCCCCCCAGCTCTGCACTATTCTTAATCAGAGAACCTGTGGGGCTATGTTTACTAGGTATGAATTGAGTTGCCCTCCAGAGAAAAGAAAAAGTAACAAAGCACTGCTGTGTGGGCAAATCAGGGATGACCCCAGGACAGGGTCAGCTTTCTCTCCAAGGAAACCCCACTGCCCAAAAGGAGCCCCTTGGCCAACGCAGTGGTGCACTCCTGGAATCCCTGCACCTCGGGAGGCTGAGGCAGGAGGATCAAAAATTTCAAAATCAGCCTTAGCAATGGCAAGGCACTAAGCAAATCAGTGAGACCCTGAGCCTAAATCAAATTCAAAATTGGGCTGGGGATGGGGTTCAGTGGTCAAGAATCCCTGAGATCAATCACTGGTACCACCCCCCGTGAAATAAAAGAGCCTCTGCTAAGGACTTCCATGTTGGCTGAGGCAGCTGCCTACAGTGGGTGTCCTGCAGAATGCAGTCAATCTCCCCAGGCCTGGCCTGTGGGGAGGGGTTGGCCCGGAGACCGGGGGTTAGCCCCCAGCTAATGATCACTTGGTATTGTGGTTTGGATGTCAAATGTCCCCATTGCCCATGTGCTAAAGGCTTGGTCACCAGCCTGTGGCCCTTGGGACACAATGGAAACTTTAGTAGGTGGGGCCTCCTGGAAGGAATGAGATCATTAGGGGTGTGACCTTGAGGGGGATATTGGGACCCAGCCCAGTCCTACCCACCCTCTTCCCAGTTACCCAGAGATGAGCAGCCTCCTCTGTCATGTGCTCCAGCTGCCAGGATGTCCTACTGTGCTGTCACAGGCCCAAAGCAACAGGGCTAAGGTGCCATGGACTGAGACCTATGCAGCCATGAGCCAAAAGAAACCCTGTTTCCTTTTAAGGGGATTCTCTCAGATGCTTTGTCACAGCAACAGAAAGCTGACAGCACCCTTGGTCTGTGCCCCTGCTTTATACATAGGGATGCTGAGGGCCCACAGGAAGCCGAGCAGCCCCAGGTCACATGGTCCCATAAAAACAATTATTATCTATTCATTCACTGACTACATGGCAGGAGCTGGACTCCAGATCTCAGTGTTTGAAAAAGTTGTGTTTCCTTCCTGCCCCTTAGTCCCTCGCTCTCTCTTTTTGTATGAATCCAAGAAGGACCTTCAGGAGATTGCAATGCCATCCAGTCATCCTAGCCAGATTTGTACTTGAACATGAAATTCATGGGATGTTTCTGCTTCACATTGTGTTAGTCACTAGTCATCAGAGAGCTCTGTGCTTTCACCTACAGAGTGCCACCCCACTTCCCTGCTGCAAGGGCTCTTCCTGCCAGGTCACCTGCTGGATGGAGGGCACTGCCCAGTGCCCTAGATCTCTCCTGAATGTCCTGTGACCAACCCACTGCAGGCCAGGCAGACATCCACAGAAAAAAACAGCGAGAGGGTCTGGCGCCCCCTTCAGGTACTGTTATATAGATGCCCACAGAACATTCCTCAAACCTGCAGCAGCTTGGACTGCATCCAAATGCAACCACAGGCCGAGCACAGTGCCACCCACCTGTGATAGAGTGACTCAGGAGGCTGAGGCAGGAGGATTGTGGGTTTGAGGCCAGGTTTAGCAACTTATTGAGGCACTGTCTTAAGATAAAGAATTAAAAGGGCTGAGGATGTAGCTCAGTGGCAGAGCCCCTGGTCCAATCCCCAGTACCAAGAGGAGGTGGAGATACCAGAGATGGGAACTTATGAGTTGGGTCAATGGTAACTCCAAGCCCAATGAGACAGAATGCACAGGGGAAGCTTTAACCCGCAAAAGAAAAGGAGGCAGGGAGCTTCAGCTCCAGGTAAAGGACTAGGAATTGAACCCGGGTGCCTTACCACTGAGTACACCCCAATCCTTTTTATTCTTGTTTTGAGAAGGGGTCTTGCTACGTTGCTGAGGGTCTCACAAAATCACCAAGGTTGACCTCAAGTGATCCTCCTGCCTCAGCCTCCCGAGAATCTCTGGGATTACAGGCATGCACCACCATGCCCAGCAAGAAAGGAACTTTTATCAGTGCAGCCACACGGGGAAGGCAGGGGACCCACATCTTAGCCTGTCTTCAGGGGGTGACAATGACTTGGAGCTTTTATAGAGAGGGGAATGAGGGCAAGGGCTTGGGCTTTGCACAGCTGCCAAAGCAGGTGGTCCTGACCAGTTGAGGTCTGTCCATCTTCCCTGGATTGGCCAGGTGGTGCCTTGTCAGGAGAGCTGTGTCACCTGCTTTGGCTCTCAGATGCACATCAATCAGACCTTGTTCCTGGGACATGAAACAGACTGCATGGGGGTGGGGGTCTGGATTCTGAATTAAGAGCAACTTTCTTCTGCTGAAAATAGAGACGGGCTGCAACCCCACGCCCACCTCAGGAGCCAGGAAAGCTAAGATGGGTCCCGCCCTTCCTCAAGCCTGGGCACAGGCCATCTGCCTAGGCATTTTCTGTGTTTTTCCCATTTTTGCTTTTCTTCAGGCCAAGGAAATTCATGGATGTAGATCACTTGGGTTTTGTTTCTATAAACTGTAACCACTTCTGTGGGTCAGGGGCTTCTTCCAAGCCTTCTGGCTGCTTCTCCCCAGTTTGATCAAAGTTCTTCATTTTTTCCTTTTTATTTCTTTTTTTTTTGCCTGTTCCTTGTGCTGGTGGGCACTGATGCAGCCAGCAGGGTCCAGTAACAAATCCAAGGTGACTCAGGCAAAGGGGATGGATGGGCCATATATTGAGGCAGAGATGCTGCCCTTCTAATTCTGCCTTTAGCCATCCATTGGATGTCTGCGGGTAGAGGTGGAGGGCTGGAGTCCTCCTTACAAAATCCTTACAACTCAAGTCAGCAAACACTGAAAGCCCTGTCGCCCTCAGGGACAGGGCACCAGACAGTTCCTCGGTGCCTCCCAAAGGCTACCAAGGGAGAAGTCACTTGGGGCCCGACTCCAGGAGGATCATCAAGGGGCGGGACAGGGGGACTTCAGGTAAAAAGCCGCAGCCAGCTCGCCCTAGGACCCCAGCCCTCACCAGCCCCACCGCTTTCCTGGACAGAAAGGTTTCCTCGAGCATCCTCACTGGGTGTCCCTGCAGCAGGGCCCCAAGATTGTTCTGGAAAGGGATCTGTCAGGTGGGAGCGACAGAATCTCATGAAATTTTAAGTACAACAGAATGCCAAATGACTACTCATTCCAGTGAAGACATGCTGCAAATAAGACTTAGAACACGTGCTGCAAACAAGACTTAGAAAAGTGTCCTCAGAGAAGATTCTGTCATTCTGCATTTGTTTCTGAAAGTTGAAGCACACAGTTCTAATGAGCCCAGGAAGAGGTTGATACCCAGTTGAGTTGGCATATGATGTGCCAGAGGTCAGGACTTCAGGGCTGCTGTCAGGTGGTTCCCGGGCTCTTCTGGTCCTCACCTTCACTCAGGGACTTTTTGTTAGTGATGGAGTTCAGCAATGGATTACTGGCCCAGAGACTTGTTCAGTATTGCTCCGTAGGAGCAAAACACTGTCACCAGTTGTAGGTAGCCAACTCCAGGTGAGAAACTTGATAGATGTTAATGCTCACGGCTTCACACCAGCAACCTGCCCCTCAGTGATCATGCTCTCTAAAATATACACCATGCTAAATTGTGTGGAAGCATTCTAGGTCTAGCCAAACCACACGATCTTTCAAAAACAGCCCAATAACATTTAGAGGATTCACTCTCCAAAGCAAGCTTGCCAATGCCTGAGCGCCCACACACTCTATTGGCGCCAACCTCACCTCCTTTTAGAATGCACACATCCACCAAGATACCACTGCCTGTGGTGGTTGAGCAGCCTTTCCAATGGACGAGGTGGATGTGAATGTAACACGTGAAGGAATTAGCATTTACCAACAACTGGAAGAAAAAAATCCATTCTCTAAGATATGATGACGGAGCGGCTCTGTGATCTAGACCATCCCCCTCTCCTGCATCCTCTCTCTTTTCCTCTGCCTCGATGGACCTCCAACTGAGCCCAGAAAGATGTGTCCTTTCTAGTCAGAAGCCCTGTCATGGCTTCCATTTCCAGGCCCTGATTCCTGGTTAACTGCAGCCAGAGCTCGCTTTCAAGGTACTCTCTTCAGATCCCTTCCCTACCCTAACCACAGTGTGGGCTCTGGCCCCACCCTTACTCTCTACACCACCATTCCACATTAGGGTCTTCCTGTCCCTCTCTGTGACCCAGGACTGCCCATGACCGACCCCACCCAACAACAAGCTGTTGAACCAGGTGCCATCAAATGGAAGAAATGACCAGAGATGGCTAACTTGAAGATTTCACAGAATAGTCCATGAGACAAGGAATATCGTGAACCAGTGAAATGACATAAGAGGAAGTCAATGAATTCTAACCTCAAGAGCAAATCCTACAGTACACTGGCTCTCAAATTCAGCTACACACTGGAGCCACCTGGGAGCTGTGCATAGTACTGACCGCTGGACCACCCACTGGCCCTGGGCTGATGGAATGGCTCTGGGCTAAGATGGGACACTGGGGTTTGTAAATTACCAGTTGAGTATAATATAAAGCAAACTTTGAGAACATTGCTTTTTTCCCCACATGAAGAACTGTGTGCATACAGATGCAGAAGTACACAAATCTGCAGCATAAACCTCCTTGAGGGCCATAGATTAAATGCACTGCAATCACCAGCATCCTGGCTAGGAACACCACCAGCCTCCTATTTCCACCTTCCAGGTGATTGCAGCCCCGCCATTCAAGCATGGAGGAGTCCTCCCTGCTGAGAAATTTCAGTGTGCAGAATGGAGAGCCCTCTCTCCTGGGAATCCCTGCTTAGACAATAAGTGCACTGGAGAAGTTGAAATCAAGTGGGAGGCACATGGGGAGGCTTCTTGGATGAGGCCCTATTGAAAGGAGGATGGGATCTGAGGAGTGAACCAGAGAGAGGAAAGATGGGAAGTACAGCAAGTACATTCAGAGCCGAGGTCAGGCCCAAAATACAATGTTGGCTGACAAGAGAGCCCTTGCACCAGGATCAACAATTTTGAGAAGGCAATGAGGACTGCCTGAAAAGATCAATTCCACAAAATTCCATGGAAACCCACTCATCACACCTTTCTGAAAACACTGGAAATGTAGGTTTCATGCAAGGAACTCTGGGTGACAGATGGCAAAGTTTGCCAAATGCAAACATGCCTACCAGCTCTGAGAAGCCATTCTCATTCACACTGCTTCAACCAGGGAAAATCCCCATGTGCTCACTGAGAACAAGTTAGCTTGTGCCACTTGAAGCTGCTTCAACAAACAGCTTCACTTCTGCACTTCTAAGCTGTTCTCTTCAAGAACTTTCAGAGCACAGTTCAGGCATGAAACACAAAGGGTGCCAGAAAGAGATCTCTTGAATCTAGCATCACCAACGTGCAGTGAAAAAGAGGACCAGCTGAGAAGATCAGTTCTCCAAAGTCTCACTGACATCCATTTGTCACACTCATTTACAACATTCACTTGAAGTGCAGGTGCCCACATGAGTGAACTGTTTTTTTTTTATCAATGGCACAGAGGCTTCAATGTGTAAGCATGCCTGTCACCTGTAAGAAGCAGTTTTGAATTCTTCTAGGTCCACAGGAAAAAAAAAATAGCATGTGCTCACTTACAACAAAGTTAATCAACAAAGCAAATTGAAACTGCTTGCAGCAAACAGCTTCCATTCTCCCATTCCCCAGCTATTTTCAGCAATCGCATCCAGAGTCCAATTCCAGCTCAATATAAAATGTGTGCTCCCAAGGAAGCCTGTATAATTGACATCACCCAACTTGGGGAGGCAAGGGGAATGCTGAGAAGATCAGTTCTTCAAAACTCCTACTTTTTCAGAAAACTCATTGAAAGGCAGGGTACCCACTTGCAGCCATCAGTGGTTGACAGATGGCACAGAGGCTTCAATGTGAAACCGTGAATGCCAATCATTACAAGTGCTTCTGACACACTCTAGTGCAACCTGGGACACCCCAAAGTGCTCAACGAGAACACACTTTGTTCCTGCAAGTGGAAGCAGCTTGCATGAACTGTTTCAATCAGGAAATTCCAAGCTCTTCTCAGCAATCACATTCAGAGCACAGTTTTGGCCCAATAGAAAAAGGGTCCTAGCAAGAGGGTCCCACACCTACGATCACCTTCATAAGGTAGCTTCCCATCTTCTGTGTGGAAGTGGGTTTCTCCTTGGCCCTTATGCTGTAGAGGAGACCACTAGGAGCTAAGCTTCATGCAGGACCATCTGACCCGGACTTTTTGCAAGCCCTATGAAGCCCTCACACAAGCTTAAATGCTACAGGACTCTGCAGACCAGTCCATGCAACAGTAGACATTCATTCATTGTCTAGAGTCTACAGGTTCCTAAATGCATGGCATTCATTATCATCAAATGCACAATTTTGATCAAAAACCATCACAGTAGATCAGGTGACAAATCATCACAATAGATCAGGTAACAAAAACATATATATTTTCAAATAATAATATATTAATGGGAACAACAAATACAGGATAGAGTAACAACTGTGTTACTAAACAAGGTCAAAGACAATGGCAAACTATAGATTCAAACTTTGAAGCAAATAGTAATCAATGTAAATATTCCTGGGCTGCCTCAGCCCCGCCCAGGCACACAGCAGCAGAATGGTTTTGCAAGCATCCTCAGGAGGGCTGGAGCCTTCTTCTTTGCAGGACGAGAGGGAGGTTGAGGCTGGATCCACTCATCATTCTTTTGGGAGAGGCTCCTTTTCCTCAGCACGAAGTTGGGTTTCGTGTGAGGGTTCTTTGCGTAAAATACGTTGGCCTGCGCTGGAATCCTCAGCTCTGGGGAGAGAGGGGTGTACAAAATAAGGTGGCTCAGGAGGTGCTCCCTGGGACACCCCAACATCTGAGAGCCTGTGCCAGAAATGAACTGAGCCACACACCTGAGAGCTCTCCAATTCAGCACCAATACCAACAAGACAGCCTCCACAGTCCTCCCTGAGGAAGAACTAGGCAGAGCACTTCAACAGACCTAATGTCTGTTCCTACCAAAGGCTTTGGACTCCAAAACATCCCAGGTCCTCTTGCGTCTGCCAAAGCACACCACTAGGGTTTGCATCTGAAATCTCCCACAAAAGTGCCGAAGATTCAGACCCCACATGAGCCATCTTCACAGGTGGGTTTGGAAGGAAGCATTGGATGGTGAGTGCTCTGATGTCAACATGCAATTCTCATTCAAGATGAATACACTATTGGGAGGTGGGAGGGACTGGAAGAAAGGTTGAGCATGCTTGGTGGAAGATGTAAACAGGAGTGCGCCCTGGGCACCAGTACCTTGTCCCTGTTGGCTCCACTGAATCCTCATTCTCCAAGTAGAGGTCCTCCTTCTCCTCTCCGTCTTTCTCTCTCTCCCTCTCTCCCAGCCTTGTTCTCTCTCTCCCAGTCTATGCCTTTGTGGCAAGGGCTGAGAAGCTCTCCACTGCCACACACTAGAGCTTTATGGACAGCCTCAGTGCACAACCAAAGAGAAAGTTGTGAAACCCAGAGAAAAGGCCTAGGATTCCTCAAGTATGGCCACGGTGAGGACAGGCTGACCTGCACGGATACCACATTAGAGCCACGCTTCTGCGTTGGTGGAGCCTGCTTCCATGTGAACCAGGCTTCTGAGAATGGAGGCCACATTCCAAATGCTGCCCTCCTGAGAACAATGATTCCAAAGACCAGCAAAGGGCCTGCTTCCCTCCAACATGGTGTATGGCCCAGTGGTGCCATGACCCCGAGTGGGGGAATACAACAGCCAGCTTCTCCTTCCTCTGAACACCTCTTTCCTGTTGCCCTCCTCTAACCTAGAGCCTGTTCTCCATCCCTTCTGGGTTGGATGTGGGGATCTCTGCTATGAATTTCTTAGGCTACCAAGGCCCCAGACAGACTTCCTCTTCCATAGACTCTACTAACCTAACAGAAGGTTAAGATAGGAGACAAGTGATCCTAGAACTCATTGGGATGGTGGTCTTCAGCGTACATAGGCTGGGATAATGGCTGCTGAGGTGTTTGGCTCACAAAAGCCAACCAACCAACCAATGAAAAAGCGCTGACATTATTATCAGATGAGCTCTGTGGCTACGTGCTCAGGAAGCCCTCATCTGACTCTAGTTAGGGATCATAACTTGGCTATTGGGATCACTCCTTGGCTAGTGGACTCAGGTGCGGAAGACCATGGAATTGATGCAAAAACAGATGATTCAAGCTGTCTCCCAGGCTGTGTTTTCTTCCCAATTTCATCCTGTTACTGCTTGCTAGAATCTTGGCAATGCTCTGCCCAGGCAGTGGTTTTCTGGTCACACAGAAGGCTTTTAATCCTACTGCTTCAGTCCACAAAATGCCAGTTCCATCTTTAGCCCATGCATTCCCATGTTCCTCTGAAACCACTCCTATCTCAGACCACAGAACCATACTGCTCCTGGAAAGAGGCTTTCCTCCTCACTCCTCAATGATGTCAGCTTTGCATGCGTCTTCATGTCCTGGGCAGGGCACCTGGTGGGGAGCCGCACTAGCCACTGGGGTATACCAAAACACCTGGAGAGCTTACACCAGCAGAAGTGCAGTTGGCTTTGTGCACGAGCCCAACACACCCTGTTGGAGTGTTCTTGGGGGTCAGAGAATGCTCTTTGGTGCTAAGAGTTGACCTGAGTCCACATCCTGACCCTTGCTCTCTGTCATCTGATTGTCCCACTTACTCTGACGGTGAGAGATGATTTGGCCCAGCTCATATTCCTCCGGCTTCTCCTGAGTAAGCAAGTGTAGCTCGAGGGCCCTGCGGATGACGACAGGAGCCCGATCGTGGCAGGTCACCTGGAGCAGCATGGAAGACAGGCCTTCAGGAAATGGGCCTTGAAGTGACTACTCAAGGACAGTGGGCAGGGGCATTCTGGAGGCACCTCCACTCTAAATACAAGGGCAACATCCATGACCCTACTACCTGAGGCTGACCTCCTGCTCATCGCGTGGGCTCTTCCCATAGGCTACTAGCCCAATCCTTGTACATAGGACTTCCTGGACCTGCCATTGCTCTTTGTGGAGCTGCACTCCTCTCCAAGTGAAAGGACCCCACTACCTGCATACAGATGCAATCTCATCCCACAAGTTGGGAGGAATGGGACAATAGCCTCCAAGATCCTAGGTCTGCCCGAGGATGCAGGCGGCATTGGGAATGGCCTAGGCACAAAACCTAGAGGCTTTGGTCTGGATTGCCAGGGCCCAAATCAGACCCAGGAACGTGACCACACACAGGAGTGACGAAAGAGAGCCATGAGAGCTCCTGGCCTCCAGAGGCTCAGTGCTGGCTGGGGTGTACGAGGGCACCTGTTCCGCCAAGGGTAAACATTGGGTTACCTGGACATTTAGTGTGCTTGCTCCACATCCATACTGACTCTGCAGAGAGACCCTCTCAGCTCCTTGTTCAAGGAACATGCAGAACCTCATACTGGTGTCCTGCTCCATAGAGGCCAGCATCCCATACAGAGGAACCTGCAACCTAGGTCCTGGCCTGTTCTCATCTGTCACCCATACCTGCCTCTGCCCTTCTGGACTGCATGCTGCCACCTGACACACAGACTCCCTCAGACATGGCGGTGGACAAGCTGCTGCTCTCCCTCATCTCAGCTCCAGCCCTTCACACTGACCTCTTCCTTCTTGATTCCCATCTATCCTCCTGATCATCCAGAAGCTCCAAATTCAAGAGGGCATGAGTAGTTCATGGTATTGGACCAGTGTCTGCTCCCCACCCAGGTGTAAGCACCAGGGGACACCCCTGCTCCCAGGCTTACCAAAACAGTCTTGGCCATCTTTGGACTTTGTGTTTCTAAGTGGACACGAATTAAGCAGGTGTCTCCCACCTGCTTGTGGGAAAGCGGCCTGGAGGACTTGCAGGTTGATTCTGAGAACTGTGGGGGATGGAACATCAGCAAACCCAGAAACAGAAAGCCACCCCAGCCTGTCAGTTGGCTCTATGGGCTTCTAGCACATATGTCCAGGTGCTCAGGCTTCTCATTTCCCCAGGTGGGAGTGGAATGGCAGCACAAGTACAGCTTGAATAAGGTAGGTGTTTACCTCCTTTCCCTTGACCTCGCGGCGTTTCCTCACGATGAAATAATATTTGATTTGTGGATTCATGGACAGATACATCAGTGAGTGGTCAGGGACCTTGATTTCTGCAGAGCAAAGTGGAGAGAATTGTTAGGTGGCACTCAAGGATTAGACCACAAAACACCCACAACCCCTGAGAGTCTCCGCCAGGGCGAGCCTGCACCAGAATTGAGAGCCCTCCTATCCAGCTACAGTGCCACCAAAGACTCCCTCAGTGATTCTTCCCTGGAGAAGATGATGTACAGGATTCTAAACCAAAAGAGCACCTGGCAATGGAAACAGCACCTTGGGCCCAGAACTTCTCAGTGCAGGTTGGATCTGCCAAAGGGACACTGCCAGGATCTGCATCAGGATTGGCAAAGGCTCCTGTGCTTAGGCCTTTCTCCCCAGGGCAGCCATGCTCACACATGGGCATTCAGGGAAGCGTTGGATGGTGGGGGAATTCATCCCCTTGCCCTGGATGAATCCACTCATGGATGAATACACGGAGGGGAGGTGGTATCCATCAGAGGTGTGTTGGGCATGGACATGGGAGGACTTGAGCAGGGTGGTGCCCTGGAGAACTCTATTGTTTTCTAGGATCGCTCTCCTTCCCCTTGTTTCTCATCAGGAGCTGTCTGCTTGGTACTTTTATTCTGGTTCTTGTTCTACTTCTGGCTCTTCTTTCTGTCCTGCATCTTCTTGTAGTTCTTTCTGGGTCTTTTTCCTGTTCTTACATGATTCCTTCTTGTTCTTCTTCTTGTGTATCTCCCTCCACCCTTCCTTCTGTTCACCTCCTTCTTTTTCTTCTTCTGCCTCCTGCTCTTTATCGTGTGATCCTCTCCCCACTCAGGAGTGTCTCTTTCTCCTCCTCCTCCTTCTCCTTCTTTCTCTGGCAATGGTGGGGCGTCCTGAGGAGTTCAAATCTATCACACTCTTCTGCCCAGATGCAGCCTCTGTTCAGTAGTCCAAGATGAAATCAGTTCTCAATCAATGGCCAGGAGTGAAACCAAGACCAAAGACAAGTGACTTCCTTTCTTTGTCATTGTCACAGTCAGGAAAGACTGAATAACAGACACCGCATTCTGGATAGGCTTCTACCTGTGGTAGTCAGCACCTCATCTGGACCAGGATTGCTAAAATAGATTCCACCTCCATAAAGCTTCCCCAATGAAAACAAGGTTTCCAAAATCTAGGAGAGGGCCAGCATCACTGCCACCCTCCTGCCATAAGGCATAGATGCCATCACACCTAGTGGGTTCCAGGCCCCCCGTAGTCCTCCCTTATGACGTCTTTTACACACAAACCTCCCCTGGTCTGGAGCCTGCTCTCAACTGATGCTTGGGTTGAAAGTCTGTTTCTGAAATCACCTTTGTAGATTCTCGGTTTGGTAATTCCTTTTGACTGGCTTATTTTTTTACTAGAGATAAAGCCAGAGGCACTTAAGCACTGAGACCATTCCCAGGCCTTTTGACTTGGGTACAGGGTCTCCCTAAGTTTCTGAGGCTGTTTGGAAATCCCCTTCCCCCTGCACTGCCTCCCAAGTCCCTGAGATTCGCAGACACTGCCCCTTGCCCAGCTCCTTGCACCTCAGTCTTCCTCATGTGTGAGACAGAGCCAACTCAAATGAGGCAGTGTGTGAAAATGGGAAAACTCACTTACGTGCTCGACAGATGGTGGGTTCTACTGTGGACAGGCTGGGATGGTGGAGGCTAGGAGTGTCGGGCTCACAAGAAAGGAAAGAGCACTGGCATTGTGGACAGCTCAGCATTGTGGCCTCTGTTCTTCAGATGCCCTTCTTTGTTGCTGGAAGGAATAATAACCTGGCCATTCTGATATCTTCAGGAGATGGGCACCCAGGCACAGAGGACTTGGAATTGTTCCAAAAAGAACCCAAACAGGCTGTCCCCTGGCCTTGACTTCCTCTTCACTGAGTCCTGTTCCCAGTTGCTGCAATCCTGACATTCTTGAGTAGGCAGGACTTCTCATATCCTGGCCATGGATTGGGACCTGTGCGGCTTCTGTCCATAGCAATGCTGATCCAATCAGGACCCATGCTCTGCTCCTCTTCATTTGAAGGCATCCTTATCAGTGAGCCATAAACCAAACTGATGATAGATTGAGCCTCTCTCTGCCTTGCCCTCATCGATATTAGCTTTGCATTGCCAGACCAGGTCCAGGGGAGAACACATTTAGAGAGGTCCAGCAGCCGCCTGGGGCCTCATTGAACTCGTCCACACTGGACACGCCCATCACTGCACTTGGTTTCCTGCACCAGGCCCACCACACTCTGGCTATTTTAGGGCCAAGGCCCACTTTCTCTTGGCTGTGAGTTATCCTGAGCCCACTGTGGATCATGTCTCCCCACTGTCTGATTGTCCTACTTACTGTCATGCAGAGACATCATTCTCAGCAGCTCAAAGTTGTCCACATCCTCATGCTGCAACAAATTTTGGTCCAAGGCCCTGCGGATGAGGCTTGTCACCCTCTCCTGACACGTCACCTAGATCAGGGTGGGACAAATGTCATCAGAGAATGGCTTTTAGAGGAGCTACCCAGAAGACTGTGGTCAAACATTCAGGAGAAATGTTAGCTACATATACAAGGGCACAATCTTGTTATCCTGCTACCTGAGTGTGGCCTCCATATACCGCCTGGGTTCTTGCAACGTGCTACTAGAACAATCCTGGTACAAATATCTGCCTGTACCTGCCATCTCCCCTCCCCCTGGGGAGCCACATTCCACTCAGGTCAAAGGACCAAACTGCCTATGCACAGACACACTCTCATCTCACTGAGATGACAGCAATGGGCCAGGGATCTGCGCACCAAGTGTGCTCTGGGATGCAGGCTGCCTTTGTGGGTGGAAGAGGCAGATGCACTGAAAATTTTGGTCCTGACTGCCACTACACAAAACAGACTCAGATACAAGAGTGTGCACTTGAGTGCTTCATGATAGCCTGGAGAGGCCCTGGGCTCTGGAAGCTCGGTGCGGGTCTGGTTCTAATGATGTACTTGACTCAGCACTGGCAGTCACTGAACATGTCTCCTCTGCAGCTGGACACCTGCAGCATTAGCGTGTCTACTGCACATCCATAGAAATTCTGCCAAGAACCCCTTTAGCTCCGTATTTACATACATGCAAAGACTGACATTCCGAAGTTTGGCATGACCCCCCAGGTGATCCCGACCCCAAATTTTCACACCTAGTCATGCTAAGGAGGTTCTCTTCCCTGCCACCAGGAACACACCCCCTCCTACACATGTGACAAGTCACTGCCAGCTCCGCTGCTCCAACCTCACTCATTGAGAATACCAAGTTCTAGGCACTGCAGCCTGCACCCTGGACATATCTCTGCCTTCATCTGTCCACAGCACTTCCGTCTGCACTTCTGGCCTGCCAAACCCACAATACACAGGCCCACTCACCGCTGCAGCTGGGCATGCTGAGGCTCTCCCCCCTCAGGTCAAGCCCTTAAGACTGACCTCTCTCTTCTTAATTTCCCACCACAGCCCCAGGGTTAGCTGTGTCTCCTGCCTTCCACTGTGGGGACACCCAGGAGGCAGCCCTGCTGTCGGGCTTACCAGGATGCGCTTTGTCTCCCTCAGGCTCTGTCCCTCTAGGAGGACGTGGACAAAGCGGATGTCTTCCACCTGGTCGCTGGAGTGAAGCAGTGAGGAGCTGCTACTGGTGACTTTTCTCACGCACCACTCATTGGTTTGGGTGGCCTGGGGCAATGGTCCTGCAGCCACCGCAGAGCTGCTGCTCACAGCTGCTGGGATCCTGGATGCCACTGCCACAGAAGGCTCCAAGAACTGTGGGGGATGACAACATCAGCAAAGCCCAGCACCTGCACCCCACCCAGCCTGGCAGTTGGCTCTGTGGGCATTCTAAAACATCCATCCAGAACCTGAGGTTCTTGTCCCCTTGGAGGATGTGGAGTGGCACCAGGAGTAAATACTGAAGAAGGTGGCTGTTTACCTCCTTTGGCTTGACTTTAAACAACTTGCTGGCAGCTGTTTCCTGAAGAAGAAAGTTATAATCCACTCTGCCATCCAGGGCGTAATATACGTTTCCATCAGCAGGGATCCTCAGCTCTGGAGAGGCAGGGGCAGAGGCGTGGTAGGTGACACTCAAGTAATACACTACCCAACATCCCCCACAACTGAGAGCCTCTGCCAGCTCAGGTCTCACACACAGACCTGAGAGCCCCCGAATCCAGCTACTGTTGCACCAAAGACTCCCCACTGATTCCTCCCTGAGGACCCTCTATGCACAGGAGGTCCCCTACAGGAACACCTTTCAAGGAAATAGCCCCTTGTACCCCAGACCTTCTTAGTTCACGTTGGACCCACCAAAGACAAACAGCTAGAGTTTGTATCTGGATTGGTCCCCAAAGACTCATGTGTTCAAATTTTTCTCCCCACTGCAGCAATGATCACAGGTCAGTTTATGGAAAAGCACTTGATGGTGGGTGCCTCCACCTTGCCAGTGGATTCATCCACTCATACAGGGCTACACTAATTGGAGGGGTATGGTTTGGAGGTGTGTTGAGCGTAGGTGGAGGATGTCCACAGCAGGGCTGTGCCATCCAGAGATATATATTTCTCTTGAGTTCCCCACTTCTGCATTTTCTCCTCATGAGTCTAATTCTCATTCACATTTTTAATCAATTTATTGTTATACTTCTTGTTCGGCTTGTGTTTCTCCTTCTTGTTCTTGTTCTTCTTCATCTTCTCCTCATGCTTCTTCTTAAAGTCATCTTGACCTTCTTATTCATGGTCTCCTCCTTCAACTTATTTTCATTTTTCTACTTCTCCTTCTCCTCCTCCATGTCCTCCTTCTCCTCGTCCTCCTCATCCTTGTCCTCCTCCTCCTCGTCCTCCTCCTCCTCGTCCTCCTCCTCCTCTTTCTTCTTCTTCTTTCTCTCTCTCTCTCTCTCTCTCTCTCTCTCTCTCTCTCTCTCTCTCTCTCTCTCTCTCTCTCTCTCTCCAAGAAGAGTTTACAAGCTGTGAAGGGTTCTATTCTACCACACTCTTCTCTCTAGAAATGGCCTCTGGTCCTAAGTAAACTCAGTTTGCAATGAATAGAAAGATTGGAAGCCAGAAATGATTCTTCATTGAACTGCTTTTCTCATGTACTCATCTAGGTCAGGAAAGGCCACCAAAGTAGGCACCCTGTGGTTGTCTGTCTTCTTTGACACAAGACAAAGAAGCCTCTCTTCTTGGCCCCTTGTGGATAATAGCTTTGCAATGCCTCCTCAGGCCAAGGAAAGAACACATGATAGGCAGGTCCACAGCCCCTGGGGAACATGAAGAACCTGCAGATTTATGCCCCATCATTACACTTTGTTTTATGCACAAGTCCCACCATACTCATCCTGGGCACTGGGTCAATGCACACTGTGTTCTGGCTCCCAGTTATCGTGAGCCCACTGTGACTCACTGCTCCCTACCCTCTGATGGTTCCACTTACTCTGATGGTTCGAGAGAATTTGCAGAAGCTCGTAGTTTTCTGGGTCCTCCTGCTGGAGCAAGTGTGCATCTAAGGCCCTGCGGATGATGACTGGAGCCCTGTCCTGGCAGGTCACCTGAGCAGGGTTGGAGAAAGCTCATCAGAGAGGGAATTTGGGAGTAGCTACCCAGAGGACAGTGCTCAAGGACAATCAGAGACAAGTGAGCTCTCAACACAAGGGCACCATCTTGATACCCTGCTACCTGAGGCCTTCATGTGATCATGTGGGGGTCTTCCTATGAGCCTCTAGTCCAATCTTGGTACAAGAGTTTGCTTCAACCTGCTATGCCCTACAGGGACAAGGGAATAAGGACCAAAAGACTTTGTACAGACACACTCTAGTCCCATCAAGATGGGAGGAATGGTCCAGTGCACTTCCATATCCCTGCTCTGGTCTGGGATGCAGCTGCATTTTTGTATGGACCAGGCACAAACCCTAGGTGCTTTGGTCCTGACAGCCAGGGCACAACACACACTAGGACTCTTTAACGATAGGCATGGAAGCTGCTGGGCTCGAGAGTGTCAGTGCTTGCTAGGGTGTCAGGAGGTTCGGACCCAGCAGGTGCAGTGGTTCAACATAGCTCCCCTGGAGGTGGACACCAGAGTCTCATGATGGATACTCCACACCCAGGAAAATTCTGCAGAGAGAGCCGCTAAATCTCTATTCACATACATGCAAACTAGGACACTAATGGGGCCCTCCAAGGCCCCCAGTTCTCTGTGACCCACACCTACCCACCCTAATCATTCTACAATGGCTCCCTTCCCTTCAACCAGCAACATATCCCCTCCCACACACAAGAAAATGACTGCCAACTCCTGTGCTTCAACCTCCACGGTTCAATATACTCCTCCTCAATACCAAGGTCAGTAGAGGATGGCCTGTACCCTCGATATTTCTCTGACCTCCTCTGAACCCAGCACTCACTCCTGCACTTCTGACCTGCACATCCCAAAACACGCAGGCCCACTCGCACCCAGACCTGGCATGCTGCTGCTCTCCCGCCTCTCTCTTGCTCACTTTCTGCTCTCCTTCCTGACCTTCCAGAAGCTCCAGTTCAAGAAGACAGGCCTAGTCCAAAGTGTTTGCTGTGGACTCGGTCTTCCCCACTGTGGGCTCCCAGGAGACTCCCCTGCTCGAAGACTCACCAGGATGCTCCTATACTGTGTTGTCCTTTCCTTTTCCAGGTAGACGTGAATGAGGCACCTGCCTCTCATCCGCTTGTTATATTGGGGCCTTGGGGAGGACCGAGTAGAGACCCCTGATGTCCTGGACTCCGGCTCTGCCCCTTCCCTGGGAGAAGGCTCTGGCTCTGGGGTTGGCTGAGGAGCCGTGACAGGAACTGAGCTTGTAGCTAGAGGAGAAAAGATGCCAACATGACTGCCTTGCCCTGACCTTCCCACAGACAGACAATACCTCTGCTGCCAGGAAGAACTCAGGCCCTTGGCCCACACAGGACCTCTTTGCAGACTGGGGTCACTTCCTGAATGGACAAAGGCTTGTCCTAATTTCCAGCCCAACACCAGGCATACAGACTCCCTGCAGTGGGACAACAGTCGGACCTTTCCTCATATACCCTTAGGTACTCACCACAGTCCGCCTGGCTCTCAGGCTTTGCCTGGCTTGATTTGCCATCTTCAATTGCGGCCAGGAGGTGGTGTGCTTGGTGTTCCAGGTTCAAGCCTCCCAGCAGGAGCCACATGGATAGCAGCTGCTGCAGACTCAGAAAGCCTGGAGGCTGATGGGAAGCCTCGGAGTAGAGGTTCACCCAGGTCCCCAGGAAGGAAGGTGAGGCACTGTGGGGAGGAAGGTGTGGAGTCAGCAAAACCCTGGCCTTGCCTTCACCACGGCCTCCAGAGAAAACCTCTGACCCTACACTGGGGAGAGCAGTCTTTCCTCAGCCTTCCCAAGTCAAATCACCTTGCAGGTCCCTATTCTGGAAACAGGAGCCCACCCTCTTGACCCCAAGCCCATTCCATGTTGAAGTTGGTCCAGGGGTCCACCATAGTCACTGAAGAGGACAACGTGCACTTATGCCCCATGGAGTCAGGGATGCAGTCACATGTAGGATATGTACTCATGGCACCTGCGGTTTGAGGCTGACCCCCATGAAAAGGGACACAATGGCAGTCATTTGCACCCTATTTTTCAATGAATTATGAAATGTGACTGGAAACGTGTCTTCACACAGTGGGTGCTTTCTCCATGTTCATCAGTGAATGAGCCCAAACTGCTGATTCCCACATATCTCTGGGTGTGGGAGCCGCCATGTCCAAAGCCCCTGTCCAGCTATGTCCCAGCTAGGATGCTCTGTCCCACTATGGAAATTAACATGTCTTTATTAACCCAAAAGTGCTTTTCCCAAGGCCTGAGTTTTGAGACGCCTCTGGCACAGATCTACGTTCTTCACAAAGCCAATATCACACCAGAAAGACCACCTGGCCTCGCTGAGTCCACCTGGGAATGAGCTCAGTGCACACCATTGAGCTGTGGTGCCCAGTGTGTGGGGACTGCTCCACGGACCTCTGTGGATCAGCTGGAGTCAGGATGGTTTCTCTGCCTGAGAGCGGAGTTCACTCCCCTTGCAAGGCTGTGGCAGGCACCTCCAGGACTCGTCCCATTCGGGACTGACATTCCACTATGAGTGTGGTCCTCTATCTCATTAGGTATCACAAACCTTTGGGTCCCTGAGAGGTACATGGCAGCCCCAAGACCCAGGCATGAGGGGGCTACACACTTGGGCTTGGTGGTCTGGTGCTTACCTTGGGAACAAGAGATCCAGCACCTGATGGGTGGGGATGGAATCCCAGGAGATTAACCCCATGTTGCCGCTGAAATGTAGGTTCCTCCCACAAATGACAGGCAGGAGCTCATTCCTAAGCTGGTCCTGCCTGTAAGGTTCAAGGCTCTGTACCCTGAAGGGCTCCTCCGTGTTCTCATCATTTTCACCCTGTGTTGGGACCAAGAATGTTGGTTTAAAATGGAAATGGTGACAAACAGAAAAATGACTTGTGCCAATACACTAGAGTCAAAGCACAATGGGACAGTTCCCATCAGTACAAACACACACCCACACACACCCACACACACACAGTCAGAATAGGAGTCCTGGGCCATTCATCAGGGATCAGACTAGAGGGCCTGCTGGGCTCACCTGCCCTGTGCTACTCACTGTTACTCTTGAGCTCCTCTGCGACAATCGCCAGAGGCTCTGGCGTCTAAGATGAAGCCTCACCCAGTGCATCCACAAAAGGGCTAGTTGGCCCCCCTGAGATTCCTGGGAGCCTGAGGCTCGGCATTGTTTGCAACCACAGGAGAACATCCTTCTCCCTCCAGTTTCTCCAACCAAATGAGCTCGGATGGCTTGGTCAGTTAAGTGGGTGCCTGGATACCAGGGTTCCATGTTCTATTTGATCCATTGTCAAGGCAATGATGTCATTTCCTGTGCCCATACCTGAGCCTCTTTTCACATAAGACCACTTTCAAAAGCCCTATGAGCTGCTGATTTCTCCTCCATGCCTAAACATCTCAGGTGCGCAGGTGTTCACCAACAACTACCCAAACATCCCCACCAGCATCTGCCCTGCTTGGTGCCACTAGAGTTCCAGCTTGGAGCCTTCAAAAATGCATTCACAACCAGTCCTTCCCTCTCAGCAGCTTTTGGACCCTGGTCCCATCATTGTGCAACTCATGGTGTGCCCAGTCTTTTCTGGAAAGTAGGGTAGCATCTAATCTCTAGGGTTTATTGTGTCTATTGGCCCATAACACCCTCTATTCTCTCTGAAACCAGAGATGGGACTCACAGGTGGCTAAAGCACAAATGTAGAGATGGGACAATCACAAGAAGGGCAGAGACAAAGAATGCACCCCAACTCAATCAGGCCTGTGTCCCACACAGGGACGTGGCCAATGTCCGTCCCATCGTGGCTGCAGTTCCCTCTCTACACCATGGCAAGTTGGAGGGGACTGAGATGCAGAGGCTGCTCCCCTCTGCCATACAACTTCCCAAGGCTTCTCCTAAGATTTCAAAAGGGCCAAGTGTGTCTAGTGTTGGGGTCTCACAGAGACTCCGAGGTACCACAGCATCCTGCTGCCCAGAACCGGTTCACCCCTCACCTCAAGGGGGCTCAGCCTCTGCATTCATGGGAATTGAAGTGGGTACAGGTGATGGGATATCACCTCCAAGACTGAGTTATGCCAAGTCTATGACCCCTGTCTGCATCCCTGTCTCCAGCACCACTCCCTTCTCTCTCTTTCCTCCCCAGAGCAAACAAATCCATTTAGCAAGTGTGTCCTGTGATAAAGACATGACAGTCACCCATCCTCTCATTGCAAAAACACTGAGGCTCAGCCAACATGGATCCTACCAGGAACACAGGCATAAACTCAGAGTCCGATCCTCCCAGCCCAGCCTCAGTGGAGCCTGGACTCCCAGCCTCCTGAGTCAAGGAAACAGAGGTGCCTAGCCGAGCCACCTTGGATGCAGCCACACACAAACTGAACTCATCAATGCCCCTTGCTCTCAGTTGTGAGTAAGAGGGGAGGTGGTGTTTCACAACCCTGGACATCAAGTGCAGTCTCCAGGCTTTGGGGTGTGCCCTGGCCTCTCTCTATCTGCCCAGGCCCTCCAACTCACACTGGCCTTTTACCCAACCTCCTCCTAGGGCCAAACTCAATCCTGCCTCTCAATTTCTTCTGCCTTCCCCAACACACTGCTCCGCAAAATGAGCAGGGCTGGCTCTCTGTTATCATGCTGGTGTCAGCAGCAATGCCACCCCACTGACATCATTCTGAGTCCCAACCTAGGCACTCCAGCTGTCCTTGCCACATGTGGCCCTGTTTGGGCTCTGGCTCTTGCTCTTTTCTTTCATGTGCATGTGTTTTGAGGTTTTGAGTTTCTCCCACTGCAGAACTGCAGCTGTGGCAGGGTAGAGCTCATGAAGGTGACATTCTGAGCCACATCCAATCCCATCAGGACTGTGAACTGGGGTGATGCTGGAACACAGTGATGAGTGAACACATGGGAGGTGGTTGGACCCACCTTGCCTCTGAGTGGTTTCCTTTCAGGACAGGAATGTAGGGATGGGAGCCCCTGGCGTGGGGTGCTTTGCACAAGGCGTGACCACGGGCTCTTTCCTGGCAAAAACTGGCTCCACTCAGCATGGAGAGCACTGTCATTCCTGGTGGCTAACAACAGCCCTGGACCCCAGAAAGGAACCCACACTCAAGATTAACGTCTGAGTGTGCGTGTCCTCGAGGAAATGAGGTCTCCTGATCCCAGGTGCAAAGGGGTAAGTCCTCTAACTCCAGGGGCCATGAAGGGACATCTGAGATTCCCTTGTCCTTCTTTCCCTCTCTGAACCCATGGTGTCCTCACACTAACCACAGTTAGGACCCTGGCCTCATTCCCCAGTTGGGATCATTAGGCTCCATAAAGGACAGTCTCTGAGATGCTCAGTAAACCACCACCCTCTGCACAACCCATAACCCTATTCACCCAAGAGGCAAGAGGATTTCTATTCAGGAAAACCAGGACAGGGAGAGCCTTTCTCAAGGACACAAGGACATTAGTGAGTGAGGGAGTGATTAATGGATGGAGAACTATTTCCACCACCAACTTCCAGGAGCATATATGGCCCTTTGGGCACAGGTACGGACCCTTTTTTTCCAATCAACTTTTTCAGAGAAGTGAGGCTGCCTTCGAGATGGCACCTCCACACTAAGGGGGTCTCCTACTTCTTCCACATGTACATATTGCAACGGGCCTCCCACTGTGCATCTGAGAACACTCTGTGGGCATCTGTAGCCTTTCAAGACCCCAGAAACCATGCGGGCACCCCAGCACCAGCAGAGCATTTGTGCACATCACAACAATCACCCCGGGTGAGAACTCTCCGTTCCACTCTGTACTAGGCCCTGCCATCTGTACTGATCAGTCCAACCCCTCTCCTTCCTGTTTCTTGATTATACTACCATGGTTCCCACACATGGATGCCAGGGTGCTTGTGGCCCCCCCAAACATTTGAGTTCCAGGAACAGTGGAATGTGTTTGGGAACTTCTGGATGACGGGAAGTCCCACCCTCCAGGGTTTCATCTTCAATGTAATGAGTGCAGAGGGAGCCAGGAGGGCTCTGTCAGGTAGAGAGAGGTGGGAGCTGATGGAGCCTCAACTAAGTGCCCAGGACTCTGGGTTCAGAGCTGGTGTTATGTGGAATTGTTGAGGGACGTGAAGAAAACCCAGCTCACTGTACGCAGAGACAGCAGATGCCCTCACGTGGTCAGGCTGCTGTGCTAATCAGAGCCCCGAGATGTTCCACAGATGTGCAGGTGGGGAACCCACGTGCCAGCCCAGGCTGTTCCTGAGCACCTCTACCTGGATTCGGAGCACGTGACTCTGCATCAGCGTCCTCACATCAATGTATCCCGGCCCCCCACCCCAAAAGTTCTCTCAGAGACAGTGAGGTTCCACTGCTCTGGACTTGCCCTTTTCTCTGGGATTCTGGGGTTCCATTAATTAGGAGGTCACAACAATTCTCAGCACACAGGCTGAGCCTACTGAGATCCCAGGAGTATCCAGGCATTGCTTCTATTTATAGTCCATCATGTCCCACCACACTGTGGACATGTATTGCACTCACCTAAAGAAACCACCAGGCCCAGGGCCTTCGTGCCACTGGCCTGCAGACACCTGGAGGAACAGGCAACCTATAGGCTGCGTGGAACCAAAGACCCTAGATCCTGGGATCTGAGCTGGACACACAGCTCATGTGCACACAGTCACCACCGTCACCGAGAGTGCAATTGAAACACCCGCAGAGTTAGCAGTGGACCTGATATGCCCACGAGTGGGGGTGAACTGCATCCCTTGAAAATGATCGTGTCCAGAGAAAGGCAAATTTTGTAGGATTTCACTTATCTCAGATTCTCAATTATCAGGTTCATAAAAAGATAAAGTACAATGTTCTTTTCCTGGGCCTCAAGGGCACTAGAATTCTGCATTGATGGCAAGAGTATGTCCACGTGACTTCTGGAGATGCATGGTGGTGACGCCTATACACCAACATGAACATGCTTAATGCCACTCAACTGTGTCCTCCAAAATGGTTTAATTACAAAACAGATGTTCGGTGTCAATTACCACAATGTAAACCCTTGGGAGACTGCTGATTGACTCATCTTAGCGTAAGTCAATGAATAAAGGTCCTAAGGTGCGAAGCTACAAAATGAGGGATGAGCATGGATGAGGATGGGCGGGAGAATCCTCCCCCTCTAACACAATTAGGGAAGGATGTGCTGCCCTCAAGTGGCTGGGGGGCCTGGGATCCTGCCACAGAGGGGGATTCCAAACCTCACATCCCCTGACCCAGGCCAGAAGACCAGGTAGAGTCCAAGGACCCTGGGGTGGCCCAATGGCAATAAAGGTCAAAAGGAACTGGGATCTGCCTGGACCCTCAATCCCCTACTCTGAGCAGGGCTGCATGATGAGGCCAGAGGCCATCCACAGCAATCTGCCTTTACAGGAAAACAGGGACTGCAGGCTGCCTCTGGCTCACTGACTCAGGATGGTGTTTTCATAAAGCAAGACCACTTCCTCACATTTGACCAGCAGCTCATGCGCTGACAGCACAATGGCTGGCTTGACTCAGGCCCTGAGAAATGAAATAGAAAATTCATAGCAAACCCATCTTCAGCTCTTCCACATCATCGGGGGTGTGATTCATTTCCATCAACAAAGATGTCTGAAATGATGTCTAAACATGCTGGGGACTCACCTCCGTGTGGAACTTTTCAGGAAAAAGGGGATCAAATCTCATGAAGCAACTCTTCTCTCCTCTAGCCCATGGGCAATGCAAGGAACCTGCATGTTACCAGAGGCTCACTCTCTCTTCTCATGTCTTCTGGAAAGGATTCATGAATGCTTCCTTCAAGGTGAAGCAGAAGCCTGCATTCCCAGCTGCACAGAAGTGTTTGAGGGCAGTGTCTCCCTTAAAACCCAAGAAGAAAAACAGGTCATTAAACAGGCACATGGATTAGAGTACATGATCAATGATCCCTCCTCCCTGAAGCCTTCCACATGCCCACCTTCCACATTCACAGAGAAATGCTTGGCCATTCTCAAGACCAGGAGACCATGATGCTCATCACCAGGAAGTCAATAGGAACATGAACAGAGCAGCATGGATTGCACAAGGTGGCACACCAAGGATCTGCAGCACAGCTGCTAGAACACCAGAGCTGAACTTCAGTATTGACTTTCTGCCACCTGCCGAGTACGATGGTAATGTCAAGCACAACATGCAGATATGCAAGTAGTGGGTGACACGGTGCATCCATTCACAGAAGTGGGCAACATCTTCATTGGAACAAGGAAGTATCTTATCCTTACTCATCAAAATCATCACAAAGAATAAAATGGATGCAAGACTTCTCATTTCACTATCATGTAGCTGTTGGATTTCCCTATTAAATAATACCTCCTCCAAAATAAAAAAATATCTCAGATATGTGTCAACTATTCGATGGATGACATTTTAAAAACTAGGCCTTTCCTTCATATTTATGTATGCTATAGCCCTGCCTAAGGCTCTTTGAGAAAGGAGCACATAGAATTGGATCTTTGAAAATCTCACATTTGCCGATAAATATTACCGACAATGTCAGGCATGGCGAAGTGAAAAGTGGGACTTTGGATACTCAAAGAATGCTATGTTGTGAGATTGGTGTCTCTGACTCATAGACAGCATGTGGTTTCTATGAAAGCTGGTGAGGGAGCAGGAGTAACGAAGCTCATGGAACAGATGACCTCAGGGAATACTGACAGATAGGCCAAACTGGAGAACATGTTCCAGCTAACATTGGTATTTGGGCTCCTGAGCCCAGTCCTGTTTTAAAAAAAGTTGCAGACAGGCAGTGTTCATGTACAAAATGTCTACCATGTAAAAGTGGGTAATTGAAATGTCATCTAGGTACACATCTGATAGAATGGTCTGCCAACCTATGGATTTCATTCTAACAAATAAAAAGAAAAACACAGACATGAGACAAAAAGATAAAACCTTGTCTTCACCAGGATGCCTAAAAATAAGTTTTATTTGCCTCATGCAAAGAGCTTTCAATAGAACTTCTGATTTCTGAATGAACCCATTCAATTTTATAATGCACAGATCATAAGGTTTTCTTTACAGAATATTCTCTTCTTCTTCTTCTTCAAGCCTCACATAGAAAATGTCTCACAGGACATAGGAGGGGAATGACCCAAAGGATGAGAGAATGGCTGGAACCGTTCTCAAATGTGCCCATGTAGCCTAAAGTTTGAAGGCACCTAATTGTACTCTAAAACAATGATGAACCTATTTGATCCATTAATTAATAAATAGCACCGCTTTACCACTTGAACCAAATCACAGAAAAATGGAAACAGATGATCGAATTCCTCTTCTCCCATCACCTCCTGGCCCAGACTCTCCCCAGAGGTGGCTCTGGTCATCTGTCTATTAGGGAGTCACCCGTGGTCCCCTATCTCTCAGAAAAGAAAATCACCTCAGCTACTGTCCCTAAAGCCAAGTGATGGCTGCGGTTTCCACACCGTGTGGATCTGGAGAGATGCACAGTGCCGCTGGACCAGCCTATGTTCAGGGCTGTGTCTGTGTCCCACAGCTGAAACATGTGGTCCAGGGTCTTCTTTCCACCCACAGGTCCTAAGAACTTGCAGTCAGCACGTGCCTCCTTATTCACTGTGGCCACAGACTTCCTGCCAATGGCCATTGCATTGTACACGTCTTATAATTTAACACGGCATTGAAATGAACTTCCTTCTGGGAGCTTCCCAGGGCACGTCCCAAGACCTGAATTTCTGTGTTGTAGGGAGCATAGCATTCGTGCATTTTTTAAGTTTCATGGATAATGTTAAATGTGCCTCCAAAGTGTATGAAAAAAGCTTATCTTCCTATCCCCTCCCAGCACATATTATCAACATCCTTAATTTGGGTAAAAAATAAATAAATAAAACACATCATTTGAGCCTGTGTTCATCTTCTTGCCAGCTGTGTTCCAGTGACCTCCTCCCGTGCATAGTGCTCATCTGTGTTTCTCCTCGTGCCTCCTGTTCTACTGGGTTGCCATTTCCTCCCAATCGGTCCCTCTGTTTTGACAATGTTTGGGGCATATTTCGTTGGAGAGTAGTTTCTAACGTGGATGGTCAATTGAACCATCTTGACAGCTTTGGGTTTTGAGGATTGAAGCCAACCCTCCCCATTTCTAGGCCACAGCCTCTTCTCCTAGATTTCTACCAGTATTCCAGTAAATATTTCATTGAATTTGGTTGGTCTCTGTGTCTGGGTTCAAGACTTAGGTCCTGCACTTGCTAGCAGGGACATTGTGCTTTCTGGTTTGTTGTGTTGGCTTCTTGGGGACACTGTGAGGATCAGGTAGGCAAGGCAGGTAGAGTGGCTGGCCTAGAGCATGGCCCAGAGGGAGCGTTTGATCAACATTATTTGTAAAATGACAGCTGTCAATTATCACAACCAACATGAAAGGCCATCCTAACAATCATCATTATGAAAATATTGGTCACAATAATGTTTTCTACTTCTATGGTACATCTGTATTATACTCTCCATGAGTGAGGTCACAGGCCATGTGTCATTGTGTGCCTGCTTCTGTCATTTAGCCTGGAGGCCCCTGGCATAGTTTGCGCTTCAGGACTGGAAGCTCTTTTACGATACAGTTTTCAAGTGGCCATTGGTCGCCTGATGGTACTCCATGGGGTCATCTGAGCCTGGCTTGCATCTGGCTCCTGCAACCAACATCCTGTTTTGCTAGAAACTCCATCGAAAGAGGCTTGGAACTCCTGCTCTCTTGTTCATCTCTGAAGTTCTGCCATTTCTTCTCAGATGGCTCCACAAACCTTTCAAAACCCTCCCCTGCTCCAGGGCTTTGAAGCGGTTTCTTTGGAAGCTTCTGCACAGGGTTAAGGACAAGCCATTCCTCACATGCTCCTTCCACAGGAGGAAGAGAGGGGCCAGAGGGGCCACAGGGAGCAACCTCCTGCTCTGTTCCAGGCAGCCACTTCCAGGCTGGGGCTGCAGCCTGGGGCTCTCAGGACGGCTCTGGCTAAGGGGGAAGCCCTACCCAAGCCTGGGTCACAGCCTCCCATGCCCCAGGGCAGCTGGTGAGCACTGGTAAAGGGTGGAGGGGAAGGCTTGCACCCCAGGAGTCGGGTCTGGACAGCATTCAGGTGGGAAGAGACCACTGGTCACCAAGGGGATGTGAAGCAGGGGGTGACCCAGGGCAGCCATGAGATCTCCTCTAAAGACCACTGTGGTCCCAGCACTACAAAGGGACTGAGTGACATTATTACTCTTCCCTGTTTTAAGGACAGAGGTGTGGAAGGGATTCCTGAGAGTCACAGAAAACGTGGCTCACAGGTTTCATTTTGCCATCTAGGAGTGACCTTGGCCGCACTGGTGGCAATTCCCCGGAACTTTGATGAGCCCCCTGGCATCCTCCCAGGCCCAGTCTCTGGGGCAGACAGCTGCTCTGACTGCTCTCCCTGGACCTGAAGATCACATGGGGTTTTGAAATTCTTTTTGTTGCCGCACCGGGCATTGAACCCAGGGCCTTGCACATGCTAGGCAAGTGCTCTACCGCGGAGCTCACCCAGCCCTGAGGGTGACAGGTTTGGAGAGCATTTGCTACCTGAGTCTTGGTGAGGTGAATCCTCATAGCCCTGAATTCAGCACGTTTCTCTACCAGCTGCGTTTGCAGGGTTAAGATCTTAGCTTGAGTTTTGATTTCCCTTATTTCTTCACTTCTCTCTCTCTCTCTCTTTTGGTACCAGGGGTTGAACCAAGGGGTGCTTTACCACTGAGCCACATCCCCAGCCCTTTTTAAAATACTTCATTACAGACAGAGTCTCACTGAGTTGCTCAGAGCCTCACTAAATGGCTAAGGTTGGCTTCAAACATGCCATCCTCCAGCCTCAGCCTCCAGAGTGTCTGGGATTACAAGCATGTACCACTGCCCCCTAGCTCTGCACTATTCTTAATCAGAGAACCTGTGGGGCTATGTTTACTAGGTATGAATTGAGTTGCCCTCCAGAGAAAAGAAAAAGTAACAAAGCTTTGCTGTGTGGGCAAATCAGGGATGACCCCAGGACAGGGTCAGCTTTCTCTCCAAGGAAACCCCACTGCCAAAAAGGAGCCCCTTGGCCAACGCAGTGGTGCACTCCTGGAATCCCTGCACCTCGGGAGGCTGAGGCAGGAGGATCAAAAATTTCAAAATCAGCCTTAGCAATGGCAATGCACTAAGCAAATCAGTGAGACCCTGAGCCTAAATCAAATTCAAAATTGGGCTGGGGATGGGGTTCAGTGGTCAAGCATCCCTGAGATCAATCACTGGTACCACCCCCCGTGAAATAAAAGAGCCTCTGCTAAGGACTTCCATGTTGGCTGAGGCAGCTGCCTACAGTGGGTGTCCTGCAGAATGCAGTCAATCTCCCCAGGCCTGGGCTGTGGGGAGGGGTTGGCCCGGAGACCAGGGGTTAGCCCCCAGCTAATGATCACTTGGTATTGTGGTTTGGATGTCAAATGTCCCCATTGCCCATGTGCTAAAGGCTTGGTCACCAGCCTGTGGCCCTTGGGACATAATGGAAACTTTAGTAGGTGGGGCCTCCTGGAAGGAATGAGATCATTAGGGGTGTGACCTTGAGGGGGATATTGGGACCCAGCCCAGTCCTACCCACCCTCTTCCCAGTTACCCAGAGATGAGCAGCCTCCTCTGTCATGTGCTCCAGCTGCCAGGATGTCCTACTGTGCTGCCACAGGCCCAAAGCAACAGGGCTAAGGTGCCATGGACTGAGACCTATGCAGCCGTGAGCCAAAAGAAACCCTGTTTCCTTTTAAGGGGATTCTCTCAGATGCTTTGTCACAGCAACAGAAAGCTGACAGCACCCTTGGTCTGTGCCCCTGCTTTATACATAGGGATGCTGAGGGCCCACAGGAAGCCGAGCAGCCCCAGGTCACATGGTCCCGTAAAAACAATTATTATCCATTCATTCACTGACTACATGGCAGGAGCTGGACTCCAGATCTCAGTGTTTGAAAAAGTTGTGTTTCCTTCCTGCCCCTTAGTCCCTCGCTCTCTCTTTTTGTATGAATCCAAGAAGGACCTTCAGGAGATTGCAATGCCACCCAGTCATCCTAGCCAGCTTTGTACTTGAACATGAAGTTCATGGGATGTTTCTGCTTCACATTGTGTTAGTCACTAGTCATCAGAGAGCTCTGTGCTTTCACCTACAGAGTGCCACCCCACTTCCCTGCTGCAAGGGCTCTTCCTGCCAGGTCACCTGCTGGATGGAGGGCACTGCCCAGTGCCCTAGATCTCTCCTGAATGTCCTGTGACCAACCCACTACAGGCCAGGCAGACATCCACAGAAAAAAACAGCGAGAGGGTCTGGCGCCCCCTGCAGAAAGCACCGCCGTCCAGGTACTGTTATATAGATGCCCACAGAACATTCCTCAAACCTGCAGCAGCTTGGACTGCATCCAAATGCAACCACAGGCCGAGCACAGTGCCACCCACCTGTGATAGAGTGACTCAGGAGGCTGAGGCAGGAGGATTGTGGGTTTGAGGCCAGGTTTAGCAACTTATTGAGGCACTGTCTTAAGATAAAGAATTAAAAGGGCTGAGGATGTAGCTCAGTGGCAGAGCCCCTGGTCCAATCCCCAGTACCAAGAGGAGGTGGAGATACCAGAGATGGGAACTTCTGAGTTGGGTCAATGATAACTCCAAGTCCAATGACACTGAATGCACAGGGGAAGCTTTAACCCGCAAAAGAAAAGGAGGAAGGGAGCTTCAGCTCCAGGTAAAGGACTAGGAATTGAACCCGGGTGCCTTACCACTGAGCACACCCCAATCCTTTTTATTCTTGTTTTGAGAAGGGGTCTTGCTACATTGCTGAGGGTCTCACAAAATCACCAAGGTTGACCTCAAGTGATCTTCCTGCCTCAGCCTCCCGAGAATCTCTGGGATTGCAGGCATGCACCACCATGCCCAGCAAGAAAGGAACTTTTATCAGTGCAGCCACACGGGGAAGGCAGGGGACCCACATCTTAGCTTGTTTTCAGGGGGTGACAATGACTTGGAGCTTTTATAGAGAGGGGAATGAGGGCAAGGGCTTGGGCTTTGCACAGCTGCCAAAGCAGGTGGTCCTGACCAGTTGAGGTCTGTCCATCTTCCCAGGATTGGCCAGGTGGTGCCTTGTCAGGAGAGCTGTGTCACCTGCTTTGGCTCTCAGATGCACATCAATCAGACCTTGTTCCTGGGACATGAAACAGACTGCATGGGGGTGGGGGTCTGGATTCTGAATTAAGAGCAACTTTCTTCTGCTGAAAATAGAGACGGGCTGCAACCCTACTCCCACCTCAGGAGCCAGGAAAGCTAAGATGGGTCCTGGCCTTCCTCAGGCCTGGGCACAGGCCATCTGCCTAGGCATTTTCTGTGTTTTTCCCATTTTTGCTTTTCTTCAGGCCAAGGAAATTCACGTATGTAGATCACTTGGGTTTTGTTTCTATAAACTGTAACCACTTCTGTGGGTCAGGGGCTTCTTCCAAGCCTTCTGGCTGCTTCTCCCCAGTTTGATCAAAGTTCTTGATTTTTTCCTTTTTCTTTCTTTTTTTTTTTTTTTTTCCTGTTCCTTGTGCTGGTGGGCACTGATGAAGCCAGCAGGGTCCAGTAACAAATCCAAGGTGACTCAGGCAAAGGGGATGGATGGGCCATATATTGAGGCAGAGATGCTGCCCTTCTAATTCTGCCTTTAGCCATCCATTGGATGTCGGTGGGTAGAGGTGGAGGGCTGGAGTCCTCCTTACAAACTCCCCAAGACTCAAGTCAGCAAACACTGAAAGCCCTGTGGCCCTCAGGGACAGGGCCCCAGACAGTTCCTCGGTGCCTCCCAAAGGCTGCCAAGGGAGAAGTCACTTGGGGCCCGACTCCAGGAGGATCATCAAGGGGCGGGACAGGGGGACTTCAGGTAAAAAGCTGCAGCCAGCTCGCCCTAGGACCCCAGCTCTCACCAGCCCCACCCCGTTCCTGGACAGAAAGGTTTCCTCGAGCATCCTCACTGGGTGTCCCTGCAGCAGGGCCCCAAGACTGCCCTGGAAAGGGATCAGTCAGGTGGGAGCGACCGATTTCCCTGATATATGCTGCTCAGCACCAGTATCCCCTTCTCTAGGCTCGGCAGAGTCCCCTGAACCTGCAATGTTCCCAGATGTGCCTGGCCTGCAGCCCTGGCTCTGAACCAGCCTCGTGGAACACTGGGTGCACAGTGGAGGCCCGTGTGGAGTGTCCTCCTCCCAGTGCGCACCTCCTACTCATCCCTTGGCACATCCCCAACCCTCTTTGCTCCCAGGACCCCTCAACTTTCTTTCCAAAGGCCTTGGAATCCCCAAAGGATTGATGCATGAGGGAAGGGACCTGCATCTGGGGGCACAGACCTCGCTTTGGCATCATGTTGCCTACGTGGTACTTACACCCCTGAAGATCTCGCCCAGCATTTGAAGCAGGATCGATTTAGCCACGCAGCAGGTAAGCACTGATAAGCTCAAAACATTGCATGGACAGGAAAGAGATTTCTTCTGCAATCAATTTCTACATCATAGTCTTCAGTAAAGGAAGAGACCACTTGGGGGCTTCTCTGTCCCCTGTTGGTTGTAGCTAATTTCAAAAAACAGTTTCAATGAAGGGCAGCAACCTGCACATTTCAAGCACACTCTGCTGAGTTCCAATACTATGCATCAGCTGTGAGGGCACCACAATCAATGTAAACAACATGTCTATCACCCTAAAAGTTTCCTCCTGCCTCTCTGCAATCCCTTCACACCTCCACCATCCCCCCTCACATCTCCAGGTGACCCCTGATCTGCTTTTTGTTACTATATACTTTCTAGAAGTTTCAATAAACGGAATCATACAGCATGTTTTATTTTTTTTTTTTAAATCTGGCTTCTTTCAACATAATTATTTTGAGCATCATCAAGGTTAAGTGCCAATAGCTCACCCTTTCCTATTTTTGAGTGATCAACTGTCTCATAAGGTGGGCCTGGGGAGTCTGCATCCACTCACCTGCTGATAGACATCTACACTGTTTCCAGTTCTTGTCTATAAACAAAGCTGCTATGAAAATGTGTATACTAGTCTTGGCAAAGGCAGGTTGTAATTGATGGATTTCTGGAGGCTCAGTAGGCAAGTTGAATATTGAAAACTCCAGGGAGGGAACCCAGTGGGCAGAGCTTGTTCTGCAGAGTGATGTCCTGAGTTTAACCCCCAGTACCAAAAAAAAAAAAAAAAAAGAAAGAAAAGAAAAAAGAAAGAAACAGAAAAAAGAAAAAGAAAAACTCAGAACCACCGCCAGATCACAGGGGCCCTCCACCTTTGTGGGTTTCAGCTGCAGGAGTTCAGTGTTCCCACTGAGACTGTCTCCAGGTTCCTCATGTTTCTGGACCTTTCTGACATATGCCAGAGCATTCTGTTCCTAACAAGGCTGCCCTCTAGAGAAACTGCTTTATCAGAGTCTAAACAACTGGGAATCACCAGAGCCTGTGTCACCTGGGGGAAGGCAGGCAACCAGCTCCAGCACCCTGAGTCCTGCTGTTCCACCTAAGAGGGCAACAGGGAGAAGCACTAGGGACATTCCCAGCCCAGGATGCAGGCTCAGGAGACAGGGACCCGCTGGAGGGGCCACAGAAAGCTTGCCTCCCACTCCTGGACACTCCTCAAGGCCTATTTCCACGAGCTCCCTTCCCCAGTGCTAGAGTTACAAGGCAGACTAAAAGGCAAAGGCCTGAGAGAGGAGCAAGCACGGACACTAGACTCCCACCAGGAGGGATGCTGGGACCCTCAGACCAGGAACCCCTCAAACAACCACGACTAACCTGCCAAGGGCTCTCATGGAAAGACAGAGAACAGGCACCAGCAGAGGGGACAAGGCAGAAAGAGATGGAGACACAAAATGGTGGGACACAAATGAGGAAGAGCTTTGATGAGCTCATTAACATACTGGACTCCACTGAGCAAAGAATGTCTCAGCTTCCAAAACACGAAAGCAAAGCAAGATAGGGAGAGGGAGAGGGAGAAGAGGGAGAGGGAGAGGGAGATGAGGGAGATGAGGGAGACAGGGAGAGGGAGATGGAGAGGGAGAGGGAAAGAGAGAGAGAGAAGGAGGGGGCAACAAGGGAGAGGGAGACAGGGAGAGAGAAAGGGAGACAAGCAGAGGAGTGGGGGAGGAGAAGGGAGAGGTAGAGGGGGAGAGGGGGAGATGGAGAGGGAAAGGAGGAGAGGGAGAGGGAGAGGGCGAGAGGCTGAGGGGGAGGGAGACAGGGAGAGAAAGAACCAACATCTAAGAACTGTGGGAAGATAAGAGGTGTCATGTAGACAAGATGGGAATCCACGGAAGAGGAGAACTTCCCTAATTAGTACCAAATCAAAGTGGCTCAGAGAACTTCAAGCAGAAGGAACAACAAAACAACTCCACCCAGCCTCAGCCTCCAGGAATCCAAAATGCAGCACCAAGAGAAAGCCAAGCCAACACCAAAACAGAACCACCATCAAACACACACACCCTAAAGGGGCCAGTGGAAGAAGCCCTGCCTCTGGGAACAGAGACACAATATATCCAACTGCTCAGAAAGTATTCAAGGAAGAGCGTGGAGCAAAACACTTAGAAGTGTTGAGGTGAAAGCCCCCCAACCTACAGCCATGTCCTGAAAACTCAGCCTCAGAGTGAAGAGAAATAGAGACTCTCAGACACACCACGGAGGGACTGTGTCACCAGGAAGCTGCCTGGCAAGAAATGATAAAAGAAGTCCTTTAAAAGAAAAGGACCATGATCCCGGCCAGAAAGAGACTTACATAGAAAAGAATAACAACTTAAGTTTTCTTGGATAAGTTTGTTCAGAACAAAATTAACAAATGTCCTCGATGAGAACTGTATATGTACATGTGAGATGACAGTGTGACGCGGGGTGGCAGAAGCACCAGGAATGCTTTGTTGCTGTGAGGTACTGACACCAGTCTTGACCCGGCAGTGTCATCCGAAAGTGGACCTGGGTTAGTTATCAGTATACACTACAACCACTAAAAAAGGTTTTTAAAAAGAAGTATAACAGGTGTGCTGAGAAATGTGAGTAGATGGAATCAAAAGGCAGGAAAAGAAGAGACAGACAAAAACAGGCACAAAGAACCAGGGCAATTACACAGAACGGTACCAAGCACAGCAGATGCTATTTCAACTGGATCAATAATCACATTATACGTCAGGGGCCTAAACGTACCAATTATCAGAGATTATCAGAGGGGTTCAAAAAACAGGTTCCAACCCTTTGGTGTCTAGAAGTCCACTTAAAATATACAGTAGTACCCCCACCCAGGGATACATCCCGAGACTCCCAGTGGATGCCTGAGCTGCAGATGGCACTGAGCCCTATATACACTGTTTCCCCCTATATCTACATTCTTATGACTGTTATAAATTAGGCACAGGAGGAGATTGACAATGGTAACTAATAGTAAAATAGAATAATTTTAACATAATTCAATAAACTTCCCACCATCGCTCCCCTTAAGCTTTAAGTAAAATCAGGGGTATGTGAGTGTCAGCAGTAATACTGCAACAGTCCATCTGATAACCAAGATGGCTACCAAGAGTGAGTAACAGGCAGGGAGCGTATACAGTGTTGACACACTGGACAAAGGGACAATTCATACCTCAGGGGGACAGTGCGAGACTTCATAGCATTACACACAATGAAATATAATTTAAAACTTAGGAAACTTTTTTATTTCTGGAATTTTCCACTTAACAGTTTGGGACTGCAGTTGACCACAAGTACCTGAAACCTTGGCGAGCTGAACCGTGGGTACGAGGGGACCACCGTAGATTAAGAGTGAAGTGTTGAAGAGGGAAACACGGGGCCAACTCTAGTGAAGGAAAGCAGTAGTCACTGTATGAAGCTCAGACTATATTAACTACGTGCAAGGAAAACTGCCAATCATATAGAGGGACACCACCTGAATGATGATGGGACAGTTCTCCAAGATGTACCATACTCAGGGAGCACGCACAGTACGGCAGAACATTAAAATACTTGAGAACTGCGAGGAGAGGTGGAGACGGGACCAGCCTGCTGCCAGAAGTGGACAGACCCTGAAGGGGAACACCAGGAGGACAAAGTTAAGCTCAACAGAACACAGCACAGTGCGCTGACAGGATGTGCACAGGTGTTCAGAGGGCTTGCACTTAGTGCGGTCTAGGAACGGCTGCTTTGAACTTCCCAGGCTTCTCTTTGGGGCCGCCTGTTCCTTGTTCCCCTTCTCCTCTTTTCCTGCCTTCTCTTGGATTGAGGGTTTTTTGAGTTTGTTCTGTGGTGCGGGGGATGGAACCCATAGCTTCCCACATCGATGCAAGCAATCCACCACTGAGCTGGGTCCCAAGCCTTTTTTTTTTCCCCCCAAGAAAACCATGTCTTTAAAAGCTTTAAAAACAAATAATGCTATTTTGCAAATATGACTTTGCTTAACGAGGGCCACCAACTTACAGCACTGTGATGTCAGGAACACAGAGTGTGCAGGGAAACTAACTAATGCTGCTACAGTTGGGAGATTGGCTGCTGTTGCTGACTGAAGTGTGGGTGATACACATTGGGACTTGTGACCCATCAGATCAGCGTAGTTAATGGTCACCCAACTCCCTGCACAGGCTTGGGTCTGATCACATATTCTGCCTGGATAGATATTTCAGCCTCTTTTGTATATAAAAGACACACACATACTCTCTCTCTCTCTCTCTCTCTCTCTCTCTCTCTCACTCACACACACACACACTCTCACACACTCTCTCTCTCTCTCACACACACACACACACACACACACACACACACACTCACACTCACACATACATGTATGTCCTGTCATACAAACATGTAAAATTGTCTGCAAGGGCACACATTAAATAAACAAGTATTACGCGCCTCAGGCAATCCTATTCACTATAAATACATACACATTTTTTTGCATTTTGTTTTTTTTGTACCAAATTTCTACATTATCTAGCAACTTGCAAAAGAAAAGTTTATTTTTTTCTGATACAAAATGTCTCTAAAGACTCGTTATGTTTGGACTTTAATCAAAGGATATGTATAATCAACAAATCAAGAGCATTGTATGTTTGCCCAGCCCTTTCTGAGACAGGGTCCTGCTAAGTTGCTGAGGCTGCACTTGAACTTGGGAAACTCCTGCACAGCCTCCTGAGCAGCTAGGATTACAGGTGTGTGCCACTGCACCAGCACAATGAGTTATTTTTAAGATTGCACCTCATTCTCTTTGCTGGCTTAATAGCTACAGCTCTGTGTCACGCTAGTGACTCCTTTACAATAGGGTTTAAGTGCACATCTTTACCTTAACCAGTCCACCTTCAAATGACCCCTTGAGAGAACCAGGTGACAGCATATTTCCAGGACTCCTGCCTGGTCTCTGTGTTGTTATCATACATTGCACATCTACATGTGTAAAAAAAATGTTGGCATTAATTGTGCTTTAACTACTCTATTGTCTTAAAGGCAATAAACTGGGGGACTGTGACAAGGGCCTACCTGGGTAGGCAGAGGATTGGGGGAGGATGGGGGCAGAGAAAGTATTCAAAGAAACAGGAAATGATGATCTGCCCACGGAGGAGGAACATGGTGGGTCACACCCCTTACAGGGGCCTGTGTCCACAATACTAAAGCATCTTTACAACTCAATGATAAAAACACAAATAACTCAATTTTTCAAATGGGCAAAAAGAGGTGAAGAGACATTTCTCCAGACACCACACAAGAGGTGTCAAGCGTGTGACAAGAGGTTCCTGCTGCTGGCACTTGATGTGCAAGTTGGAACAATGAGGCACTTCCTGCCACCAGGGCAGCCTGGGCCCTGCTGGAGGTGGGTGCAGCTGTGAGGGACAGGGCAGGAGGTCACCTCCCAGGGATGGGTCAGCCCGAGCGGGCGTCGGGCACAGCCACCACAGCCCTTCATGTCCCTGTGCACATTACCCCTGGGTGGGTCTTTTCCTGTCTCCCTGCTCCATTTGCTTTTGCTGGTTTCATGGAGTATTTAAAGTAGTCTTGAACTGAGGTCAGTACATAATGTCCCTGTCACACTGCCTGGCACAGATCACGTGATCAATAAATCAAAACTAGAATTATTTATTTGTAAATAAAGAAGGTTGAAATTACCTCAAAAAAGAAAAAAGAGGTGACACAGCAAGATGTGACGGGGGAGTCCCAGGCGCCTAGGGCAGCAGGCACGGTGTTGCAGTAGGGGAGCCAGGTGGCAGGAAGGTCAGGTGGAGGCCCTCTTGAGACCTGACCAAATAGAGCGCTTCATTCCCTGTGCAGCCTTCACCTCTTCCCAGTCCAGCCTGATGTCGGGAACCTCCTTTTCTGGCTCAGGATCCTTCCTCAAGGCCCCCCGGGGGGAGGCGACCAGGATGGGCAGGGGGCCACATTCCTCCCGGAATTCCACCACATGGAGACCTTTCTTGTCGGCCAGCTGTTGGTGGGTTTCCTGGGCAAGACCAAAGTGAGAACAGCAGTTAGGTCTCCGAGGGTCCCTGTGGCTATAGGAGTGAGAGGCACCACCACAGGGGTGGGGTGGGGGTGGGGGTGGGAGTGCAGAACCCACCAGAGAGCTTGGGGGAAAGAGCAGTGCCAGCTGATTCTGGGTGGTTAAACCACAGTGGCTGTCACAGGGGGATGCCTCAGCCCACCTTCCCACCCCAAACTGGGGTACGCCAGGCCTCGCCTTCCAAACTCCCTAAGCACGTGCCTGCTGGGCCAAGCACCAAGCCTGAACCTGGTGGAGCCCTGAGATCTAACAACCAAATCACAGGAGGTCCAGGGGGGAAAGGACATCAAGGACCCCACGGGTGCTCAACCCTGGAAACACTATGGGACAAAACACCTGACTTCTTCAACATAACAGCAGCAAGGGGGGAAGAGAGAGGGACAGACCAAGAGAGACTTAAAAGACACAGGAGAAACTTTAGAAGTGCTGACATCTTCTCAACTGGATTGAATCAAATCAACGGGATTGAATCAAAAACTGTGTAAAAAAAAAAAGTTTTTAAATCGGACGAATGGATAGATTTGAATGAACAGATTCGATACTTGATAATACTGAGTCATGATATTTAGGAATGGTAAGGGTACCATGACATTTTTTTTTCCCCAGTGCTGGGGATCAAACCTGGGCCTTAAGTGTTCCTAGCAAGCGTTCTACCATAGAAGTAAACGGATCCTTTAGATCCTCTAAAGGATCAGAATCAGAAACCACTTCTCAGGTTTCTGATTCTGATCCTTTAGAAATACACTGAAATATTTACGAATGAAATAAAATGGGACCTGAGATTTGGTTCAAAACGACTCGGTGAGGTGATGTTGAGAAACAAGATTAGCTCTGGTTGGGCAGCAGAGCCCTGGGGTCACTGCAGCAGGTGGCCATGGGAGCCCCTAGGAGACCCTCAGCACCTTGGTCTGCAGCACAGCCAGACCTGCTCAAACCCCAGGGAAGGTTACCTGGCGGGAGAGCCCATGGAAGAGGCCCCGGGTGAGGTTGAGCATGTTGACGGACCCAGAGACCTCGGCATACATGTCCTTGATGCCAATGAGCCGGCAGATGGTAATGATGGCCCTGTGGCAGCGCAGGCCGTATCCTAGGAGACAGGAAATGGACTGAGCACCTGCCAGCATGCTGTCTTTCGTGTGGCTCTGGGTTTAGGGAATGACATTTTGGCTTCACCACCCCCAGCTAGTGTGACTTCTAGGACGACATTTATTCAATGGTATGTATAAAAATTAAACAGAACATCTACCTTAAACGTAGTGGGGGGGAAACCACGATGTTACTTACATTAAAACTTTAGTGCCTGAAAACTCTTGGCCCTCTGCCCAGGCCAGCTCCCGTGTCCATGCCTGGTTACCATCAAGGGAGACGCCTGTCCTCACCCTCCTAGACCACTCAGCTGCCCTGGCAGCGACACCACTTCCCTCTCCTGGGAACACCTTCTGGCCTAAGTGGCAGCGTCTCCTGAATTGGTGGCTCCTGGAGTGCTTTCTCACCTCCCTGATGGCCTTCAGTGCTGGGGTGGTCTCCTCCCCTCTAGCCACGTGCCCTGCTCTTGGCCACCGGCAATCCCTCCTCCAGAAGAGCATCAAAAACACAAGCCAGGTCTGGGGCTATAGAGCAGAGCGCTTGCCCGGCATGTGTGAGGCACTGGGTTTGATCCTCAGCAAATCAAGGCTCCGGGGCACAACCTCTCACTGGCCATTGCTCTCTGAATTAAACAAAGACATCTGCAGGATCTTCCCCCCACAATATCATTATCTCACACACACACACACACACACACCGTGCCTGACCCCACTTACTGCACTGTCCTCACATGGCCTGTGCAGGAGGGCACACTGTACCTGGGGCACGCACCAGCCTGGAACGTTCTCCCAGACCTGCCCCTCTGCTCCTCTTCCTTCAGGATCTCACTCACACTGCCCCTGCTCAGAGGCCACCTCTGGCCACCCTGATGAAGGTGGCCCTCCTCCTCCTCTTGACAGCACTGAGGAAGGCACAAGGCAGTAGCTCAGTTGCTTAGGGCCTCACTAAGTTGCTGAGGCTGGCCTGCAACTTGCAATCCTCCTATCTCAGCCTTCTGAGTGTCACTGGGATTACAGGTGTGCACCACTGCGCCCAGCTCCTGACCTGAACTCCTGAGATTTAAAAAACTACAGTCAAATGAAACAGGTTCTTACTACAGAACTGCAAGCAAAATGCAAATCCAAATGTTTAAGAATTCTGCACCAAGAGTGCACTGGGTGTGACTGTCCCCATAACCAACACTGCCTGTGGCCTGTCCACAAGACAAGAAAGGCCATTTCTGCTCACCCAGTGCCTCAATGAATAGAGATCATAGAAGTTCAACAGTACTCAATGGTGAGGGGCTGGGGGAGCTCCGTGACAGCGCGTGCTTCACAGGTGTGGGGCTCTGCTTTAATCCCCAGCACCAAATAACAAGCCTAACACCACGACACTTGTAGAGGAACAGCACGTGACTGGCAGGAAAAAACACCGTCCAGCTGGGTGAAGGCTCCAGGAGGAACCACGTGCCCACTCATCCAACCAGACCACCACCACCTGCTCTGCATGCCTCAGCCACTCCAGGAACAGGCCTGGGCCTGTGCAGCCCGACCTTGGCTTCTTCCCCAGGAGCCTGCCCTTCCTCAGCCTAATTCAGGACTTCCATCTGTCACTCTCAGGATGAGTTCAAGGAGAGGCGAACAACCCCAGGGGGGAGGGTGGGACTGTGGTGCTTTCTCTGCTTTATGTTCAACAGAGAGTCAGAGCTTTCCAGTTACCTCTGGGCTGTTTCTTCATCTTGATGTGTGTGTCCTCTTATATCTCAAGGAGATGTCATGGAATACTGGGGGGTAAAGCAGACACAGGAGGGTCAGGCATGTGGCTTAATGTCTGCAAAAGCCACAGAGCACTGGGTGCTGCCCTAAGCAGCCAGCCCACAGGACACACAGACGCTGACCCCACTCATTCTCCTGCCACACCCCCGAGGCCAGGCTGTTTCCTCATTTTGCACATTTGTAAGAATGCAGTCAGAGCAACACAAAGACACCCATTGGGCATGTCACAGACACACCAGGACACAGTGGCATTCTGCAAATCTTACAAGAAAAGACCCACACTCACTTGTATGGTCTTCATACCGCTCTATGTAATGCAAATAGTGGATGGCTTTGTTCTTTGCCTGAAGAAAGGAAGGAACAAATTCTCCTAAATCTCTCGCTGGGTTTCAAAACTATTTTATAAAGTATTTTATTATATAAAATTCCACCTATGCACCTTAAAACATAAGGACTTAGCCACAATATCATTATCACACATACACTGACGATTCCTTCGTGATACGTGACTGTGTGCCTGCAGTGCCCCCATGTGAACACAGAGCTTTTCATCTTCTACTAAATGTTAACAAAGAAAAACATGCACGTACTTTCCTGAAAGCATCCACCCGCTCAGTGGCCTTCCCAATGGCAAAACGTTCAAAAGAAAAAGCAAAACTTATGAAAAGGAAAGCTACTCTGACCCAGCCTGTGCCTCTCCCCAGCTCCCAGTTTGGGCTCTACAGCATTTCACGCCCTTCTTTCAACTGCCCATGGAACACCTGCTCTGCACAACCAGCCATGAAGAAAGCCAGAGATGTGCTCATCTGTTCTGAGGCATTCGACAGACTTGACATTGAGATACATAACATTACCTTTTATAAATCTCTAATAAAATGAAATATACTCAATTTTTAAAATTAAGTATGCTCTATATTTATAAAAGGCAAATGTTTTGGGGCACTTGTGCAAAGAGATTAAAATGACAAGAAGGGATAGGGGAAAAATACATTGTTATAGAGTAAAACTATGATTTCAGTAGAATTTCAATTTTAATTAACCAGAAAAATAAACCTAATAGTTTCCAATTTGTAAATGCTTTACCCTAGGAAATGAGGTCTATCACAAGTTGCAGAAATGCTTCCATTATTTGCTGCCACCATTTATTATTTAATTTGAAAAAAGTACTTTGTTTTAAAATTACACACAGGAAAATAAAATAGGCAAGACATCTGAGGCCTGGGATGAAAAGGGCTTCAATTCCAGTTCCTAGTTTAAACAGAACAAAGTAAACCATGGAAGTCCTAGAGGGAAATATGAGTGCACTTACTTATAATCTTCAAAAGGAGACTTTCTAAGCAAAACACAAACCAGAAGTGACCTAGGACTGATAAATTTGCTATGTTAAGGTTTAAAACTTCTGTGGATTTTAAAGCTTCGATGTGGAAAAAAATCCAAAACTAAGTCAAAAGATGATAAGACAAAAAAGGCTCATGTCCTTAACTTACAAGAAGCTAATCCCAATCAATAAAGACAAGAAAACCACCCAATTAAAACAATAGGCAAAGCACCTGGACTGACAGATGTCCAAAGGGAAAGCGCAACGGCCAATGAACACGCAAAATGGCGTCGGCACTCTCCTAACTTAGAAAGTACAGGTGTAAACTGGGAGAGACGTTTCAGGGATCATACTGACAATCAGTAAAGTCTGATACTACTCAGGGCAAGGATGGGTGGTACAGAGGGACATAAACTGATGCAACCTTTGAGGAGATCTGGCAATACTTGACATTTACACCCAGTGCGGCAGCAATTTCAAGACATTTCTCCTATTTCTATATTTCCAAAAGTTCAACAAGCTCCATGTACAAAAAGGTCAATGTTATTGTTGTTGTTTGTAATAAATGATACAAATTTGGAAACAATAGGGATTGGGTCAAAAATCATGTCTATGCACACACTGGAACACTATGAAACCAATACCAGAAATCTGCTTATGCTAACAGAAGACCTCTGAGGGCAAAACCAAGCAAGAAGAGCAAGGTGCAAATTCATGGCTATAATAAGATCTCTGCTAAGCTTTTGATAAAAAGGTAAAGGGAGGTAACATGGACACAAAATTTCAGAAAAGATATTTTTGAAAAGAGACAACACTAACTGCTAACCATGGTCTCTTACAGCAACGCACTATCATGTCTTTTGCTTTTGCTTTGAAATTTTCAAAAGGAAGCAACAAACAGTTTTTCAGTTCTATGTGAACACATTTCAAAAACAAGATGTTCAGTAGGGAAACTTTAAAAGTCTAAAGAAGAAAATTTAAATGACTGACAAACCTGCTAACCCAAGTGAACACTTATCAGTCAGTGTACAGTCTTCTAGTTTTTTTCCTTGCATAGAAATGACTTTAAAAAAAAATCATGATTACATGACAAATTTTTAACCAAAATTACTTATTGTGTAAGTAATTTTTCACAATTCTTTAATGGCTATAGAATATTACTTTGGAGGCCTGTGGTTGTGGCTCAGAGGGAGAGCACTCGCCTGGCATGCGTGAGGCACTGGGTTTGATCCTTAGCACCACATAAAAAATAAAGATCTTGTGTCCACCTATAACTAAAAATAAATATTAAAAAAAAGAATATTATATTGGACAGCTATCCTGTAACCAGGCCCGATTGAACTTGTTCTAAGTTTTCACTATTATGCACCATACAATAGTGTCTTAAGCCCTTTAAAATACCCAGTCCTCAGATGTAGGCCTTAAGAGCTTTTCTTTCTTTCTCTGAGAAGCTTCGTGGTTTACCACCAGGTTTGTGAGCCCAGACCTCTAGGCGGCTCTATTAGTAGAAAAAGTGAGACTGGCAGCAGGGCCCTGGCTTCCAGCCGGGCAGCCAGGCCTCTTTGTGTCCAGCGTCACCCCACTCACCTGCAGCTCCCTGCCCATTCCCCACAGCCACCAGGACACGGACTGATCTCTTCCTTCCCTCTTTGGCTGTCATATTGAAAACATTTCTGACCTAAAAGACAAAATGCTTCATCAATAGGACAGCTGAAGAAAACTCTGAGGTAGAGGACGAGGACCTGCTGGCTCAGCCACACAAGGCTTGGTGCAGGACCCAGCACCTCCTCCAGTCTGTAGGCACAAAAGCAAACTTCCCAAACAAACCCTCCCTCTGAAGCATTTCGGGAACACAATGGAAATAAGACTTTCTCTTCCTATTTCATTGGGTTATTAGGAGAGTTAACTAAGATAATCTTTAAAGGAATTTACAACTACACAACTCAATGTACCCCATCTTAATAAATGTACACAGGAAAGAAAACACTATGGATTAAACTTTGAAATAGTTTAACACTGATTATAAGACAAATTCCAGTATCAAAGGTACTAAAATATCTTAGAAATGATGAAATGCAACGTAAGGAAAAAACTTCGCAGGACTGGACTGCTATGTTAAGGATCAGGCTTAAACAAGAATACAGAATTTGGAAACACCTATTCATTATAAACTTCAGGAAAATCTCCCATTTTTTCAGCCTATTTTAAAGGCCAGGAATTATGAAACTATTAACTAAACTGCTTAAATGACAGTTGTCCCCTTTCCTTCCTAGGAAGAAGTTTAAGGAAAAGGGAGGCTGAGGCCACACTTTTGAATGATCTTATAGGAAACAACCTACATATGAAAGACTCTTTCAGTGGGATTAACTTTCAAAAGCTATGAACTGGGGTGTGTGTAGGGGCACACGCCTGTAATCCATGTGACTCAGGAGACTGAAGCAGGAAGAAGGCAAAGTCAAGGCCAGCCTGGGCAACTTAGCGAGACCCTTCTCAAAATAAAGTTAAAAGGGCTGGGGATGTGGTTTGGTGGCAGAGTGTTTGCCTAGCAATGCACAAAGCCCTGGGTTCAATCTCTAGAATTGGGGTGGGGGGAATAACATACAATGGGATACCAACATAAAACACTTGTAAACATATTTTAAAAATTCCATAATATAACTGATATTGAAGAAATAATATACATATTCAGAGAGGCTTTGTCACAAATTTGATATATAACTTATTCCACAATTTGGGGAGGTACTGGGAATTGAACTCAGGGCACTTGACCACTGAGCCACATCCCCATCCCTTTTTCGTATTTTATTTAGAGACAGGGTCTCACTGAGTTGCTTAGGGCCTTGCTTTTGCTGAGGCTGTGGAACTCACCATCCTCCCTCCTTAGCCTCCCAAACTACTGGGATTTCAGCTGTGCACCACCGAGCCCGGCTCTGTTCCACATTATGAAACACTGATTAAATGCACAGTGCCAGCTCCAAGGAACACTGGCCATCAGAGAACCACCCTGGAAGGGTGGTTCAAGCACACCTGATACAGGATCTGTGAGCAGCCCAGAGACCACTGCCCTAGTCAAACTGCACACTGGCCATAACCTGAGGCTTTCTGCCCCTGCCCCTGCTCCTCCCAACCTGTTCTCTGATTGTGTCCTAGATACAACTGGTGTACAGCTCCACAAGAGGCCACCACATAGCACACTCTAGCTCCAGGAAGAAGGAACTTAACATAATCTCCAAATTGTGCTCCTGAATTTGCCCCTCACAAACCTCAATTTCATAGTCCCCACAAACCAAGGCAGCAGTGGGGACCACCAACATGAAGGAACTGAACTTCAAATTGTGTTAATTCCTCCCTGAACTTGAGTCTGTGTCCGAGAGATCACTGTCACCACAGCTCTGCTCAGCTTCTCCTGCCCACCCGACCCCGGCAACCTCTCCAGAGGACCCTGGGAGTTGAGCTCGGCAGGCCTACCTCGAGTATCCTGGTATCAAAGTCCTCATAGGTCTCTACAAGGAGAGAAGAAAAAGCACACAGATAAGAGCATCCACGCTGCTCACGTGGGGCAGCCTTTCCCAGGTGCCCTCAGACTTCTAATGGGAAGAACCTGAGCTCTCTGGTGCCGCTCTCCAGGCTGCGCCCCAGTTCCCATCATCCACGGGGACTGCCTGGCCTGACTTCACGAGCTCAGCCACGACTCTCTGACCGCAGCCTCCCCCTCTCCAGCTCCCTGCTGCCGGCTCCCGAGGCACAGGTTCCTGGAGCGCCGACACCTCCCGAGGCACAGGTTCCTGGAGCGCCGACACCTCCAGAACCTTCCTCGCTGCTTTCCCATCTGGTCTCCTGGGGTCTTCACAGCCTCTCTCACCAAAGTCCCTCAAAGACACCAAAGTCCCTCACTCCTCATAGATCTCGCCAACGTCCTCAATCCCCACACTTTTGTCTCTACCGCCCTCTCCAGGCCAGAACCCACGCAGCTGTCTGGTCACAAGTGGCCTGCTGCTGCTGCCGGGACAGATCAGAGCCTGGCCTACGCTCACCACTCTCAACTGCGGGTCTGACCCGCTAGGGAACTCCCGGCTCCTCAGCTTTCAGTTCTCTTAATTCAGCCTCTGCTCACCACCACAGCTGTTTCCAACACTCCCCAATTCTCTTGCTTTTACTTATTACAGAAAATCTCAATTACAAAATAAAATAGGAGAGCAGAATAAAAGCTTCTGTACCTAGCAGTCGGCTTTGAAAGCGGTCAGCTCAAGAGTCAATCTTCTTTCCTGGACACTGCCAGGGTCCCACCCACTGGGTGATAGTGAAGCCAGTGCCAAGTGCCACCTTCTCATCAAGAAATATTCTGGTGGCCATGTTCACCAATGCCACTATCTGGCTTGATGACTCCTCACCAAAGCTACCAGATACCAGGTGACCTCCCCGCCTTTCCACCCCCATTGCACAGGCTCACCCAAACCTGCACCCTGCGCCTGCTGGCTAACAGCAGCCTGTCTGTCTAAACTCTGGATCTGGTTACTGGGGACTTGGCTCGTGGGCAGGTCCTCTCCCTCCCAGACCTCCACCCTCCTGCACGCTCGCCCCATCCTCTCCAGCCCAACCGTTCCTCTACTTTGAGCCAAACTCCTGTTTGCTTCCTGCTCTCCCACTCACTGGCAAGAGCAAGATTTTCAGGTGAATCTGCCTTTGTGGGGAGGGGGAGGCTTTGTTTTCTAATTCAGCCTAAGTGTCGTCAGTTTTTGTTTCATGTTTGCTTTTACGAAGGCTTAGTGACAACTCTCTGGGGTCTCTCAACTCTGCTGTTAAACAGCACTCCAAGCCTGAGGCCACGTGTTTGGGAAACGCTGTGCCCTACAGATCTATAATGCACACCACCATGTCTAAGGCACCTGCTAAGGCACTGGGACCCAGGGCTTTCCATCCTGTTGGAGGAACACTTCCTGGTTACAGGCCTCTAGTGTCCCACAAATGCAACCGGGATAACAATGTGGAAAGTTCGTCAAAGAGGTCAAATTCTTTTTTCAGAAAGGGTAATCTAAACAGACAAGTAAACAATAAAATTATTTTCAGAAACACTGTAGGACGATACGTCCTGTACCAAAGGCAAGCAAACCAGGCCTCCACTACCTCCATTGGGACCAGGGTCCGGGGGACCGACACTGAGGCCACCCCATGTGTTCCCGCTCCAGCCTCGCTCCCGCTTCACTTTCATCCTCCGCTTCCGGTCCCACTCTTCCCTCTGCTGGAGCATGTCAGCCGCCACCTGCTCCTGCTCCTCCTTGCTCCTCTGGGCAATGGTCTGCACGGCTCCATTTCTCATGAGAGGGGCATTCAGACCCGGCCACAAGAAGCCGGAGCGTCCTGAAGGGTAAAGATTATAGGTAAGTGACAACTTCTAAAAGGTGCTCACTCTTCATGTTGCTAAGATGCCAGGGAACGCGTGCACAGACACCAGCACAGTATTGTGGTGTTGGAGCTGATGCGATCACTTGGCAGGTGACCTGGCACTGTCACAGTTTTATGCACATCTACCCTACAGGCATGTGACCGCATTTTCACTTTTACCAAGAGAAACACTCGTGAGGCCTGTGAGCGCTAAGATGTCTGCTGAAACACGACCTGTAATGCAGGTCGGCAACAGAGTCGGCAACAGAGGAACGGCTGAACGCACAGCCAGCAGGTGCCATATCCTGCACAAAATCAAAAGCCGTTGCTCTCGGGCTGGGGATGTGGCTCTCAAGCAGTAGTGCGCTTGCCTGGCATGCGCGCGGCGCGGGGTTTAATCCTCAGCACCACATACAAATAAAGATGTTGTGTCCACCAAAAACTAAAAAATAAAATATTAATTTCTCTCTCTCTCTCTCTTAAAAAAAAAAAAAAAAAAAAAAAAACGTTGCTCTCCAGGTTCTGATGTGGAATGATTTCTAAGACATGTTATTATTATTACTTTTGGTTCTGGAAATTGAACCCAGTGGCGTTCTACCACTGAGCCACATCCCCAACCCTTTTTATTTATTTTGAGACAGGGTCTCACTAAATTCTTGAGGCGGGCCTTGAAACTTGTCATCCTCCTGCCTCAGCTTCTCCAGTCGCTGGGGTTAAGGGGTTTGCCAACCATGTCCAGCCCTGAGACCTCTTATTGGGTTAAAAAAAAAAAAAAAAAAAAAGCAGATTATACAATTGCATGTACCATATAGTATAATATTCTTTTTCTTTTCTTTTCTTTTTAAAGACGATATCTATTTCTTTTAGGGAATTGATACAAAAGCGCGCACCAGCACACACAAAAACAACTGAAGGAAATACCAATATGAGACCAGTGGCCCCTCAGGGGAGACAATGGGAATGTGGACGGCAGGAAGGACATCAGGGGCTTTTAGTTTTCTCTACACTCTGCGTTTTTACTGAGAAGGTATGCATACGATTTTTATAATTTGAAAACATAAATTATAGCCAGACACAGTGGTGCATGTGAGCAGTCCCAGCTAGGTGGGAGGCTGAGACAGGAGGGAGGTTTTAACCTGCAAGTTCAAGACCAGCCTGGCAAGACCAGATGGCAAGACCTGTCTCAAGAATAATAATAATAATAATTATTATTATTATTATTATTAACATTATTAAAAATAAATAACAAATGCTTAAAAACTAAAACAAGATACAAGTAGTAAAAGCACCCAAGCAGATGTGCAATCTTAGAAGTGCAGCACAAGGTGCTTCCTTTATTTCTGAAAGGTTGTTAGTATCAAAAGCGATGAGTCTGCACAACAGTAAAAATAAGCCAATTCAAGTTCACCTATCCTATTTTTGCTTTCAAAAGCACAAGTATAAACAATCACATCACCACGTGAAGGACCAAGGCCAAGTGCGGCCCACCAGCTGATTTGTAAATAAAGTTTTACCGGAACACAGCTGGGCCTGTCCAACCATGTGCTGTGCAGGGCAGTTTCTGTGTGACAGCAGCCCAGCTGAGTAGCGGCAACAGGCCCTGTGACTACAGATCTGCTCTTGGTCACTGTCTTCTCTGGGCAGGGGAAGCCTGCCAGCTCTCTGCGAGCTCCACCTGCCTGCACTGGGCTGTGTGCAGCACAGGACCTATCACAGCTGTGCCCCATGGAGTACGTGACACTCTGGGGCAGCTGGTAAGCCCCCTGGTTGGACTCTAAACCATGGATTCTTATGCACTTAATGAGAATGTTTCCAGTTTGCCAAATATCCATAAAATCGGGGGAAAACACTTTAAAAGCACATAGACTCTTTTTAGAACAAAGTTTGCCGTTGGGCCCCCCCAGGCCTCCCTCAGACCCAGCTTGCTTGCTATTTCTCCCCTTCCCAAGATCATCAGTTTCCCACCCCAAGTTCAGGACCAAATCTGAAAACTGTCAAAACAACCAAACACGTTTACCTTCACCAATGACCTGACCCCTGTTCAGATCCTTCCTTCTCTTTTTTTTGCTTCTTTTGCCTCTTCCTTTTCTTGCCCCAGCACCAGTCTCTGCTAAAGCACCTTTCCAGAGCTCATCTGCTGTCACTGTAAGGAAACGGGGTTTTGAAAAACTCTGTAGTTGTAAAGCAAAGATCTACACTCTCCTAAGAATAAGAAAGGCCACAAAGCCCAGCTTCATCCATGTCACTGAGGGAATGAAAATAAAATAAAATCATACAGTGAACATAAAACATGATTACATTTGGAAAACACAAGAGGAGACAATTCCACTTTGTTTCCACAAAAGATGGCTAACATTAAATCCCAGTAAGTCCCTGACCAGTAAGTAGACTTGCTTCCCTGATGTCTGCCAATCACAACTCAGGTCTCAGTAGTGACGTCTCTTGAACTTCTCCAAATGATATGTCCTAGCAAAGGCCCAGCTAAAAACAGTAAGGGCCTTCTTGGTGTGACTCTAAATCAGCAGGGTATCTGGGGCACAATTCAATACTTCTAGGCCTTGGGTGCCCCAAATGAGGGGCTCAGATAAACTAGTGCTCTCCAAATACAGCTGTAGCACATGAGATAATTCTAGTTGCATTTTTAGTTGAATAATCACTAAAATGTTAATTCGTTTATGACAGAAGAAAAATTAAGATAGGAAAGCACCCCTACTTTCCTGTTGCAGGAAGTGGAAGTGTGTGCCAGTCTACCTACATTTAGTGAAGAAGCTGAAGGGTCTGTACTGCTGGCCTGACCGGCTGGTGGGAGGAGAGATACAGCACTGTGTCTGTAGCGCATGACTCAAGCTGGTGAAGTGTCGGCTGTCTCTGGTTCTCTGCAGTGACAAAGGGCCTACAGAGAGATGAAACAAAACCAAGTTAGATGCTCCCTGGCTGTGGAGCTGCCAGCACCAAGTAACTGTGACTTGATGAAAATAAGTCTCTAAAAATTCTAATCTTTTAAGAATCATATTTTGAGGACAATTGTTATTTAAAAAATAAAACCAAACTTTTAGGAATGAAAGCCACCTAAATGCCCTTCCTAGAGAGGTCATGGTTCATTTCCACAGTGGATGTCCCAGTCTCAAGAAAGCTCTGTACAGCCAGGGTTTCTGCCCTGCATTATCCAGCCCAAGCTCCTGGGCTGCTCTGGGCAAATGGCGCCCTCTGCTGTATGCAGCTGGGCAGTGGAAAGATGAGGAAAGACCTTCAAGTGAAACTCTTCAGAAGAACAAGACTCAATGTGTAGAGGGTACCCTGCCCTTTATGTTCAAAACACAGGGAAGCAGGGAAGGCATGCTGTAGACAACTCCAGAAGATCAGGCAAGAGACTGAGGAGCGGCTGCCTCTGTGGAAGAAAACAGGGGCACTTAAGGTTGGATGTGAAAGACCCGCATTTTTGTATTTTGAGGGATTTTTTTTTTTTTAACCACATGCATCTATTACTTGAGAAAAGGTTTTAGAACAGCCATGTCTGAGAGGAAGCCATCTGACCAGTCCCAGGGATGGCGGTTTCACGTGAGGAAGAAGGCAGAGGTGACAGGAACAGGTGGTGATGAAGGAGTGGGACAGTGCTGGCAAGATCAGTGCATGCACAGATTCTTGAGCTCTGTGCTTCACTAGAGAAGTGACAGGATTCAAACAGCCCTGGAGGGAAAGTGGCCTTTAGGGTATTGGCTTGATAAACACAAAACAAAAACCTGACAACAGCTGTTTTCAAGTCTGAGTGAAGCCATGCAGAGGACAGTAACTGCAGATTCATCAGCAGCATCAACCATGACTCACAGGACCAGAGAAAGAAAGCGGGTAAGGACAGGGAGAGTGACATCTAAGGGTGGTAGGAAGCCATCGAAATACTTCCACTGAATACAGAGACCCAAACACAAAGGGATAATCTTTGATTACTGGACAGCACTTAATACAACCATTTTGTTTCAAATGTAGGCCTATGAGATACATTTGCCAATGCCACAAGGAACTGGATGACTGGATGAGATTTCAACACTAATTTCGATTCCAGATGATTTGCTCACCTGTGGGGAGGGAGATCGCACCTAGCACACAGATGTCCTCTAGACCTGTAGCCCACCTGATGAACTACCAAATAAAGCCAGAAAACATTGGGTCTTCATTTTTTTTGAAGTTGTTGATGGATCTTTATTTATTTATATGTGGTGCTGAGGATCAAACCTAGTGCCTCACATGCTAGGCAAGCACTCTGCTACTGAGCTACAACCCCAGCCTTGGGTCTTCATTGTTTAACAAACCAGAACTTCATCATTACAAATCTCATTCTGCTATACACAGCCTTTCTTGTAAACACCTTCATCTTCAACACATATCTAATATTAAAACATTTCATCTTGCTCTGTTCAGCATTATAATCTTTAATGTAGTTCAAGAAGTGTAAAAATTATTAACAGATTTTTTGGAAAGACTGAAATATCACTCATAGCTAATAATGTACCCAGCCTAAAAGAAACCAACTGTCAAAAATAAAAAAAAAATCAACTTTAGAATTTAGAAATAGCCACTTGTTTTTTGTTTGTTTGTTTTAATGGGAGGCAGGGAAGAACTGGGGATTGAACCCAGGGCTTTGTACACATTAGAAATAGTCACTTTTTCTGGGTGCATGGCACATGGCTGTAATCCCAGTGACTCAGGAGACTGAGGCAAAGGATTGCAAGATCGAAGCCAGCCTTAGCAAATTAGCAAGAACCTGTTTCAAAATAAAACATAGGTCTGGGATATACCTCAGTTGGTAGAGTGCTTGCCTTGCATGAACAAGGCCCTGGATTCAATCCCCAGCACCATCAAAAAAATAAACAAAGAAAAAATATATCAAAAGGGCTGGTTATGTAGCTTAGTGATAGGGTGCCCCTCAGTTCAATCCTCAGTACCACCAAAACAACAGTCAATTTTCATGCACACCTGTATAAATGGTTTTGCTTACATTGTGTCACGATTTTTTTTTTAATATTTTATTTACATTTTAGTTTTCGGCAGACACAACATCTTTGTTTGTATGTGGTGCTGAGGATTGAACCCGGGCCGCACCCATGCCAGGGGAGTGTGCTACTGCTTGAGCCACATCCCCAGCCCCGTGTTATGATTTTTTAAAGAAGAAAGTTCAGTAGTTCAGGCTGAGTCACGTTCTGAAGCTCACTTACAGATCACAATCCACCTCACTTATCAACTCTGTTCTGATCCTTTGAGTTCTTATTAAGTTTAGGTCATGAGACCCCAGACTCAGGAAGCAACAACCCTGCAGCCTAAAGTGGGATAGGCCACAACCCCTCAGGTGGGGACGGAGAGGCCCCCAGGGTTCTACCTCAGCACACATCACGTTCTACACCAAGAACTCCTTCCTTCTCACTTGGGTCTCTTCTAGGAAAACTGGTTGGTGAGAGATTTTAGAAAATTTATTACTATGTTTCTGACTAATTTGTTGCAGCATTTAGAAAAATAGAGTGATAAGGAAAGCAATCAACTTCTTAAAAGTCAGGCAATTATGAATTTCAGGAAAAAATGTAACAGTAGAATACTACCTAGCTCCACTCTGAATGTGCACATAATTTAATAACAAAAACAATGCCCAGAGATTCAGTCCAAACTCGGCTTCTACCTATACTGGAAGAAAGTAAGGGTAAGGATAGACTGTTACATCTCCAATTAGCATAACAATGTTGTTTAAAGAAGACTGAGTGTATTTAGAAATATAACCAGAGGAAGGTGAAAGAATTAGTGTTCCTAGATGATGGGAAGGAGCAGAAAAGGACTAGGAATGAAAGCTCTGAGCCTTTTACGACCTTTTGGAAACTCAATTTTTTTTTTTTTTTTTTTTTTTTTTTACTTCCGGTGTGGAGCTGGGGATTCAATTTCGGGCCTTGGGCACCCTAGGCAAGGCTCAACCTCTGAGCCGCACCCCCAGCCTGAAAGTTAATATTTTAAGGAATAGCACAGCAACCTGCAGTGAGGACAGCTATCCCTATCAGGCCCTACACCGGCTCAGGTCAGGGCAGTGCCTGGCACATGTTAAGGGGTAAATAAACTGTTTATAAATCAGTGAGTGAATCAACCAAGCAACAAATCAAACTGGTTGATTCACAGTGGGTGTGACAGGTCGTAGGAAATCTGCCATTAGGGAGAAAGCCCTGTCAGCTGGACTTCTCCCAGGATCTCCAAGGCATCTCACAGGTGGGTCTACAAGAGGAAAAGGCAGGAGACCCACAGGGAAGCCCAGCACTCAGGAGTCCCAGAAGCTCAAGGTGAAAGGGCCAGGCTTCCTTGCACAGCAAGGTTGGCCTGGACTTCCCAGAAGGCAGCTGAACAGAGGCCCTGCACTATGTCAAGGAAGTCTGTGTCCACAGGAGGGGGCATCACAACAGCCAGAAAGCTCTGGGACCAGCCCTGCTTCACTGGCTGTGTGATTTCTTTCATTCTTTTTTGGGGGAAGGTACTGGGCATTGAATTCAGGGGTATTTAACCACTGAGCCCCATCCCTAGTCCTTTTTATTTTTATTTTAAGACAGAGCTGGCCTTGAACTTGCAACCTCCTGCCTCAGCCTCCGAAGTCACTGGGATTACAAGTGTGCACTACTGTGCCTGGCCTGGCTGCATGATCTTGAACAAGTCACTTGGCTTCTCAGAGATTCACCTTATCATCTCTAAAATGCGAATAAGCTCATGAAAGCCAGTGTGAGGGCTGAACAAGGTGGTATGTTTCAAGCCTAGTGCACAATACCTACTCAAAAATGGCAACCATTATTTTTTAAAGCCTTGAACTACAACAATTGCACTCATAAAAAATTTGAAAAATACTCAAGACGGTACAATACCATCATCAAGGACATGCCTTGTCCATTCACATTTTCAAATCTACAGAAACTCTTATTAAATCTTATGAGAACAGATACTTCCCAAATGAATCTCACCATTGCTGAGAGTGGTCTTCAGCGCCAAAACAGAAGCTGTTGGAAAGGTGTTCAGGGAAAGCTGCCAGCACCAGAAATGACCTGTCAATTAAAAATAAGTAAATAAATATTTTTTGGTTCCAGTGCTGGGGTTGAACCCAGGGCCCGGAGCCTGCAGGCACGTGCTTCACCACTGAGCCACATCCCCTCTTCGTTTTTTGAGAAAGGGTCTCCCTAAGTTGCCCAGACTGGTTTCCAACTTGCAATTCTCCTGTCTCAGGCTCCCAAGTTGCTGGGATTACAGATGAAGGCCTCTGCACTCAGCAAAAAGTGGAGTTGTTTTATGGTGTGGGCAATAGAACCCAGAGCCTCACATATGCTGGGCAAGTGCTTTACCACTTAGCTATGTCCACAGGCCTCCAACAAGAATAAATAAATTTTAAAGATACATTCCTACATGAAGAGGGACATTTAAAATAATAAGGTGAGCCACCTACTGTGGCACAAACCCGCAACCACAGATACCGAGGAGGCTAAGGCAGGGGAAGTGCAAATTCAGGTCTGGAGATATAAAGGGTTGAGGATGTGGCTCTGTAAAGCACAATAGGGTGCAATGCCCAGTACCCCAAAAATAAATAAAACAGTAACATTCACAGAATAATACCATCCACAGAATTAAAGAACTAAGAGAAGTGGATGAGTGATTTCCAGGCTTAGTGACCACTGGCCAGGTAGCTGCCATCATGCTGCACCTTCTCTTCACCCTCCCATCAACCAGGCTTCATGCTTGGCAGTCACCTTAAAAATCCCTCTGCCGTGGGCCACACCTCTGCTGCGGTCCTGTTGCCACTTCTTTGTTCAGGCCTTAGCATCACTCAGACACAGGTTCAAGGTTTTTTAATGGGTCTCCCACCTCTCCCCTTGTATTTACCACCTTTCTACAGTAAGAGGCTTCATCAATTAACAGCCCTGACATGTCCTTCCCTGGCTTCCTGCTGCCAAGTTACAAATTCTGGGCACAGCCTGCAGGACTGCCACATGGCCCCAGGCTTCCACACCAGCCTCCTGCTGCCCCTGCCCCACCCTCCCCATAGCCATCCAAACACACAGTTAGTCTTGAATTCGCTCTCATACACTTTTGTATATGAGATCCTGGATCCACCAGATCCTGGATGCTCAGCAGCTCTTGTGAAACCTCCACCCTCTGGAGCCCCCACAGCACCAGGCTGACTGTACCTCCCTGTGCAACCCTTCATACAGTGTGGTTCTCCAGAACACACTTAGACAGCATTTGTGGGCAACTGGTTTTTGGCAGAGGGACCATGACCATTCAATAGGGGAAAAGGAATGTGTTCAATAAATGGTGTTGGAATAACAGGGTGTCAACCCATAGAAGAATGAAGTTGGGGGGCTGGGGAGATAGCTCAGTGGTAAAGTGCCTGCCTAGCACACATGAGGTCCTGAGTTCAATCCCCATCACCACATAAAAAAAAAAAAAAAATAAACAACAATAAAAAAGATATTAAAAAAATACAACTTAATTATTTGGGGCTGGGGATGTGGCTCAGGCATTAGCGCGCTCGCCTGGCATGCGAGCGGCCCGGGTTCGATCCTCAGCACCACATACCAACAAAGATGTTGTGTCTGCCGAGAACTAAAAAATAAATATGAAAAATTCTCTCTCTCTCTCTCTCTCTCTCTCTCTCTCTCTCTTTAAAAAAAAAAAAAAAAAAAAAAGTATGAAGTTGGAGCCCTACCTCACACCTTATGTACAACTTAATTCAAAATGGACTAAAGACCTGAAGGTAAGAGCTACAACTATAAAACTCCTAGAAGAAAAACAGAGGTAAATTATCATGACCTCGGGTCTAGCAATGTTTCTTAAACATAACTCCAAAAGTACAAGTGATAAAAAGAAAAAAAAAGAAAAAAACCCATAAACCAGACTTCGCCAAAATTTAAAACCTGTGTTTCGAGGATGGGGATAAAGCTCAGCTCAGCGGTAGAAGAACCAGCATGCCTGGGTTCAGTCTCTAGCACTACAAAAACAAATAAACAAAAACCTTGTATGCCTCAAAAAAACACGATCAAGCCAGGCTTCGTGGTGCATGCCTATATTCCCAGCAGCTCTAGGGGCTGAGGCAGGAGGATTGTTGAGTTCAAAGCCAGCCTTAGAAAACCCCTAAGCAACTCAGTGAGACCCTGTCTCTAAAAATATATATATAAACAAGGGTTGAAAATGTGTCTCAGTGATTAGGCACCCCTGGGTTCAACCCTCAGTACAAAAAAAAAAAAACCAAAAACCAAAAAACCCACAAACTATTAAGAAAGTTAAAAAACAACATATGGAATAAAATTCTGCAAATCATACATCTGATTAGACATCTTTAGAACTCCTTACAATTCAATAATAAAATGAAAACCCAATTTTAAAAGAGCCAAAACACTTGAACAGACATTTCTCAAAAAAACATGTAAAAATGGCTAATAAGCACATGAAAATACATTCATTATCCATCAGGGAAATGCAAATCAAAATTTCAAATTAATACCATTTCATACTCACTAGGATGGCTATAATCAAAAGAACAGATAATAAGAAATGTTGCTAAAGAAAAATCAAAACCCTCACTGTACCCTCAGGTACTTTGAAAACATTCTGGCCATCCCTCAAGTGTGGAATTACCATTTTATCCAGCAACTCCATTCCCAGGCACATACTCAAGAGAAAAGAAAATAGACACACAATGTAAAAACATGGCATGCTGATGTTTACAGCAACATTAGGCATAATAGCCAAAAGATGGAAAACAACCCAAGTGTCCCTCAACTGATGAGCAGATAAAGTGTGGTGATGGACACGTTACAATTCAGCCCTAAGAAATTCAGGATGATACATGTTACAATGTGGATGAATCTTGATGACCTTGCACTGAATAAGCCAGCCATGTATGTGGTTCTACTTACATGAAATGTCTAGAACAGGAGAGCTAAGAAGAGTGGAAAATAGATCAGTGGTGGCAGCAGCTAAAAAGCTTCCTTCTTGGAGTGATAAAAATGTTCTAATTAGATTATAATGATAAATGCACAGGTTTGTGCAAATATTGTGCACTTCAAATAGATGAACTGTATGGTATGTGAATTATAGTTCAAGAAAGCTGAAAAAAAAAAACAAAAAACAATAGTTATACACAAGAAGACAAAAAAGGGGGGGACGGGGAAACACACTTTGGTGTCAGGAATTTTGGGTGCAAAAACCTATGTCCCTTGCTCAATCTATGTGGCTCCCTCCACCACCTGTATAAAGAGTATAATAACAGAATCTACTCCATAAAGGGACTGGGAAGGCAGTGAGGGAAAACGCATGAACAGAGGAAGACAGGGGCTGGCACACAGTTCAGACTCATGAAGGAAGACAGCCTTGAAATACTAGGAGATGGGGAAAGAAAAATAAAAGGGAAGAGACAATCATAAAGACAAAAGAAAAGAATATTAAGGTCAGATTTTCTGCCAAGATTGCTGGTGAAATTTTTTGCTACAAAATGAGTTACCAAAAAAAAAAAAAAAAGGACTTTGAGGGTTTTAGGGGGCTTTGAGTTCCACAATTGGAAATGCTGAACTGTGGACTTAACAACAAAATAGGGCAGAGAAGGCAGGCGGCGGCCACGCAGCGGCCCTGGAGCCAACCTTAGGCAACACAGCAGCAGGGCGCCTTCCTAGGGTGCACACAACCCACCAGGGCCCCGGGGGACAGGAAAGGCGACACTGCGGGCTGACGTCCGAGTCATCCGTCTCTGCACGGAGGCCACCGGCCAGCTGGAATTCAGCTGACGGAGGCCAGTGCTCTCCGACTCCACCTGGACAACCACCATCACCTTCAGAGCCCCGCGGGCGCCTCTCAGCCCCGAACCCGGTGGGCATCACCATGTGACCCGGGGGGTCGCGCCTGCCCGCCTGGAAAGCAAGCCTCGCCAGTTCCCTCCTCTTCACCAAAACGAACCGTGAAGAACCGACTACACTTCACGTCACTTTACAGCCAAGTGCCCCGACGCCAGAGAGGCAGGGAACGCGCGCAAGGTCACCCAGCGGTCCCGGGCTGGATGGGAGAGCCGCGGGACGCTGCTCACTTCCCTCCGCCCGGACTCCCTCAAGCCCTGGCGACCCCCGGCTCCCGCGCCCCCTCCCCGCGCTCACCGGTCGACACACCGCACACCGCAGGAAAGCGGCCCTCAGCGCGCACCGCCGCCGCCATGCTGAAGCGCGAGCCCCGCCTCCTCCCTCCGGGGCAGCCGGTCCTTCGCCTGCCACGAGGCTCCTCGTCAAACGGCGGGCCCCAGCCCTGGGCTGGAGGTGCGAGACCCGAGGACCACGCCGTAGCCCATATCGCGTTGGAAGGATTATCCGGATGGGCCACAGGGTAGGTTGGATCAGGCGTAGCCGCGGACAGCTCCGCGGGGTCCTCGCGCTAGGGCCCGGGGGCGGGGCTGGGGCGGGGCCAGCCCCGGGCGCGGGTCGGCGAGTTGGAGGCGGCCGCTTGTGAGCGCCTGGGAGGTCGGGCTGGCGCAGCGAGCTCTCCAAGCTACCCCTGGCCGGGACCCACGAAGTGTAGGGAGGATCCACAGGGTGGATAAGACAGGGTGGAGAGATTGAAACCCGCTCCAGGAAAGCCCTGGAGTTTTGCAGATGAAGTACTTTGCTCGAGTTTCACAGGCATTTCTGCATTTATTCTGATTCCAACGTGTGGTCGTCACACACGCGTATCCCAGGGTTTTCCCGTTCATCTCAGGCTCCGCTTTATGCAGTCTGTTCTTGCACAAATGATGCACAAACCTGCCACAAAGGACGGCAGGAATGTGTTGTGAGAAACGGACTCCTGCTCAGATAGTCTTTAACGATCGATCGGATCAAGGTTAGAATGTTCAGATATACAGAAAAAAATCGTGGCAGAGCCTACCAAGACTGACATAGTTGGCTTGGGGTTGTGGCTCAGCGGTAGAGCACATGCAAGGCCCTGGGTTCGATCTTCAGCACCACGGAAAAATGAATAAATAAAACAAAGGTATTGTGCCCAACCACAACTAAAAAGTATATATTTACAAGAAAAAAAGTGACACAGTTGTTGTGCACTGCTGACCTTTGGGGCTAAGTGAGACAAAAGCCAGTTAAGTATGGACAGCCCAGGTCAGATCGGTGGCAACTTTCTGGTCTGTGTTGTGGTCAAGCCTTCAAATGCTGTAAGGTCACTAGCAAGTTTGTTTTTTATTTTGGTTGGCATGTTGTTTGTGCCTAGGAAGGGCAAAATTTGTGTACAGTTGTCTTTTTGGAATTCTGACTTACGGTTTATTCCTGTTTGGTGACTGCATGTTACAGTTTTCTTATCCTGTATATTTCCAAACCACTGCCTTTATTTCTAGTATTACATGTAATCACAGCACTGTAACAATCTGTGTATACACTTGTCCTTTTTGCAAGATTAGGACAGGGTTCTTTTAGACTTCACTGTTACTGCTTTAGAATTTTGTCCAGTTCTTGACACGCTGCAAATGAATTGCTAAACTTCACAGGAAGTGGGCATGTCCAGCCCTAGTATGAGTAGGGCATTTACACAAATGATCATAAAAACGGCCATTGCTCATTAGTTGTACTCCTTGCTAGGTGCTTTACAATCATTTCCCCATTCAATACTCACAAAAATCTGCACTCAACGTTGAAATAGTAAGAAAAACATTGAGAGTTATGTAAAACCAGTGAAAAGACCATCATACTATGGAGAGTAGTTTTAGGCAAAGTAAACTCAAGGTTACCTGCTCTTGGAATGAGAACAAGGAAGAAAATGAAGAACTTGTCTTTCAAGGATTTAGAAAGTTGCACAGAAAAATAAATTCCCAGTTGAGTGGGGATTTGTTTTCTCTTCTTATCTGAGATCAGAGATAACTGTCCCAGTGGTTCTGAGCTGTTTCTTTCCACTTGGGTGGAGCAGTTTTGGCCTATTTTGAACTGGATGCACATTCTATCTTATTGGCTGCTCATCTACATCCCAAAAAGCTCTTTGAAGGAACATGTATTATTCATCTGCACATTTTCATCACTCAGCATAATTTCTGACTTGTGACAATTGAAGAAATGAATGATAATTAAATCAATAAATTAATTCAAACAAATAAACAAAGTCATTTCCCTGAAATGTAGATTATTTTTTATTATATATAAAAGAATGAATAATAAAAAATAAATAAATAAAAGAATGAATAAAATAATGATACTAGACAGGCTTTGGAAAATATTCCTGGCAAGCCAGGTTTGAAGACTGATAGCTTCAAAACTTGATCTGCCAGACTATTTCTCATTTGGTGGTCTGGCTATTAAGATCTTGAGATTGTCACAGGCAGGTGAGCTGAGAGAAGTAATATGGAGTTTTCTCCTCTAGTATGAAAGTACAAATGAAACTCAATCTCAGAAAAATACTGAGTACTGAGATTTGACAAAAGGAAAAATTATGCCTGCATTGACCTTAATGCTTCCTCTTAAAACTACCAGCATTATTTCTTCCCTTTACTTTTTCTGCCAGCTTCTCACAGAACAGTATGCACACATTACCAAGTTGTACAATAATGTGTATTGGTTTTCCAGGGGAGAGTATCAAAAGGCCCTCATGAGGAAAGAAAAGGTTTTTGTAGAATGATACTGGATACTCTAAATGTTCTCATGTTCTTTGCCTTCCAAAACTGGAGCACTTTTTTGATCTGATTTTACATTTGAATATTCTGAATATAAGACATTTAGGGCAGAAGAACAGTGCCCTCATTCTGTTAACATTTGGGTGTATTTTAGGAAAAAGGAAGGAAACAAGAAATCCTCATGGGGAAAAAAGAAATCTCCCCAAACCACCAGAAAGGGATTTCTTGTTTTTAATTCTCACACACACACACACACACACACACACACACACACACACGTATATAATTGGATATGCCAAAAATAATCTTGCCTTTCCCCTGCCTAGGACTTGTATTATTCCACATCAACTCTGACAACACTCATCTTATTCTGTTTAAAGTTATCCAAGTGATTTACAGTTGAAATGTCTCTGTCTTTCCTTTGGGGAGTTAGAAGAATAGAAACACTAGGTTTGACTTCTTAGGACTTTTGTTTGTTTGTTTAAGTGGATGTGGATAACATGCCAAATTTAAACCATTTGTGGTTATCTACACTGAGTAGTAAATTCTATCCCAAAAGTTCAGTCCCCTAAATTATTTTGAAGAATATGTGGTAAAGCTGCACTTTCCAACATAGCGCTCATGAATGAGATTATTTCATTGATATTATTAATCCCCTGCTCTGTTGATCAGTGTGCTCTCCTTGTTGGCTTCCTTCCCTGATGGTCCAGAGCAGAATGAGCAGAAGAGAATGATCCCAGAAATATGGTCCTCATAGATCACCAGCATTCTGTGGGACACTTTTTCTCAAAGGAAACTTTCCTGATTAGGAATTGAGAACGCTGGCAAGGAATGAGCAGATTAGAACATGAATATTTACTTAATTTAAAAAATGTTCTTGAATGCTAAGATTGAAGCTTGAAGCTTGAAATTGACACCAGTATTTTTATGCTTTCCAGTTAAGTCTGTAAATAACATTTCCTCACTCACCTGAAATTGTTTTAGATGTGCTCCAGCTTCCAGAGGGATTGAAGAGCAGGGGTCATGAATATGAGATGACTTCAGATGACCAAGTAGTCACGGGGTCTTTTTATGCAAGGAGTCTAACAATGATAATGTTTAAAAATATTCTGTGCATCTATCAGTATTTTTGCCAGTCAGTAATTGTACTTAGCCTACACCCCTACCTAATCACTGCTCTAATCTTCCTACTCCTGTCAGCCAAAGTGTTCCCCAAAGTGGTCCAACTCATAAAGGAAATAAATTTTCTGTTTAGACAGGAAGAACTGTGCTTAGTGATTCACAACTTTATTTTTCCCTATCTCTTACAGGAATAGGAAAAATAGGTATTTATTGTAAAATGCTTTAGAGTTTCCTATTGCAAAGATAATTCTAACTCAAGAGGACTCCTAACTTTGAGTTTAGTGTATCATCCCTGGTCTTTGCTCTCTGGGATCATATCGTCCAGTACCCACAAATATACTCCTAGGTAACACCCAACAGTGCAGGGTAAAAGTTGTGCTTGGATGCTGTAAAGGGGACCATGGTGTCTGTAGGACAGGACTAATGGGAACTGAAATTCAATTTGGTTTTTCAACTACAGCGTGTTTTGCTCCTGTAGCTACCATACCCCAAATACCACCAATTGGAAGGGTTAAAACTGGGAGTTAGAAATTAAAAATCAAGGTGTCACCAATGTCATGCTTTCTAGGAAAGATCTTGGTGAAAATCCTTCCTTGCCCTGTCCTAATTTCTGGTGGTGGCTGATTATCCTTGGTGGCCCCTTGGTGGCACAATGGTCTTCTCTGTGTGTGTCTATTTCTGTGTCTCTCTTCTTGTAGAGATACAAGTTGATATATCCTAATCCAATATTACCTCATCTTAACTTGATTACATCTACAAAGACATACTTCCTAATAAGGTCATGTTCACAGAATTCGGGAATTAGGATTTTAGTATTTTATATATATATATATATATATATATATATATATATATATATATATATATATATATAAATTTTAAAAATTAGTTTACTTAGTTATACATAATATTAGGGTTAATTTTGACACAATTATATAAGTTTGGAATATAGCTTGCTGTAATTATGTTTTTGAGGGATAAAAGTTAATTCAAAGAGATAGTATCCTAGATTAGTTTTCCTAGAAGCCTGAAATGGGGACTCTTGAGAAGATGTGTTTTGGAGGATGTGTTCTCAGGGTACAGAGAGTGAGGTTAGCAGGTTCAGAAAGCCAGCCAGAAAAGTGGGTTCAACTGGAATCCAGTTTCAGCCCGGTTCCAGAAGAGCTCTGGAACACAAATGTCACTACAGAGTAGTCCCACGTTGAGACAAAGGAGCCAAGCCTTATTCTTGTACCCATCAATCCTTGGGCTTAGCTGTGATCCCTCAGCCTCTAGGGAGGGGGTGTATGGAAACTCCTGTTAAGGCTGCTCCCATTGGGTCAAAGTTATTTCTCTGGAGAAGGAGACAACTGTGAGCAGCTAGCAGTCTGCATACATAGCAGCTGGGGACTGGGGATATCAGCCTGGTGAAGAAGGTCAGATGGGACTCTAACAGCATAAAACTTGTTCTCCCAGGGCCTGCTTAGATCTACTTACCTGTCCATCCATCCTGGCATAATTTCCTCCATATTCTGGCCAAAGTATTTTACAGTATAGTTCATAAGCAGAGGATTGGTGGTTAGTGACAACCTCAGTGTGTCCTGAGGTTATAGCTGATTCTCCTTATCTCCTTCCCTTCTATATTCCTTTTAGCCATGGCTCTTGACTTTCTGTTAATCTAAATGGCTTGTATGCTGTTATGGTTTGGATATGATGTGTCTGCTGAAAGCTTATGTGGGCAATCACAAAAGAATGTTCAGAGGAGAAATGATTAGATTACAAGAGCTATAACATAATCTGTGTATTCACTCATTTGATGGATTTAGTAATTTGAATTGATAATGGGTACAACTGTAGGTTGGTAGGGCATGGTGGGACAAAGTAGGTCACTGAGGATACACCCTTGAGAATTATATTATCCCTGGCTCCTTGCACACAAGCTCTCTATTTCCTGGATGTCATGTCCTTGGACCAAGAGCAATGGAATCTACCCACCATGGACTGAAACTCTAAAACTTTGAGCCAAAATAAACTTCGTGAAACCACATTTCCAAGCAAACTTTCCTACTCTAAGAGGTTCTTGTCAGGTTGTTTTATCACAGCAATGAAAAGCTAACTAGCACATATGGGGTAAGGGTAGAGTCTGAGACTTTCCATCATCCCCGAATCAGGCTTCATTTGTTCTACTTGACCACTTATAGAGACAGGCTGGAATAAAGTATCGAGTATTGAGTGACTCAGTAGATCACAGATGTTCAAATACCTCTCACTGCCTCTGTGAGATTATAGTAATCCTACCTTCTCATGGTTGGGATTATTGGCTCAAGTTGGTGTCAGTTTGGTGTTGAGATTCCTTTCTGCACCTACTGGTCTACTGGCATAAGTAATCCAAAGGAATCAAGATAACAGCCTTAACTTTAAGTTTAGTGAAGCTCTTATTGTATACACAGATAGAAGCATCTCTTGTCCAGGACTTAAGATTTACTGATGCACATAACCTAAAGTTGTGAAATGGGAAGCACAAATTCCTCAAGCACATCATTAGGAGAGATGGTTATCTCAGCCACCTTGCTTCCTTCTCAGACATATGTATTCTTCTTCCTACTGGGAACACTGCACCATATGATAGTAATGATTTAAGACAAATACAACATCATTAAGGATAGCACCCTATCATTTTAAGGAAATCTCCGGCGGAAGCCATTCCAATACTGATATCTTCTGGATGATTTTGTATGTGTGAAGTGAGTGGATTCCCTTGACATATACCCACTACCACCCCTCCTTGGTCACGAAATAGGTGCCTCATTCTAAGGCAGTATTATGAGGAATACCATCCAAGAGATCAGACACCATGAGGCTTCAGGGAGTGGTGTTGGCCGAGGCAGTGCAGCAAGAAAGGCAAACCCACACCCAGAACATGTGTCTCTCTGTGTTGGGATAAAACATTTGTTTCCCCTTCCAAGGTAGAAGGATTATGATGTAATCAGCTACCTCTTCCCTTTTGGTTAGTTAGAAAATTCCAATTTTGTTCAGAACCACCTGGTCCCCTTCTCCAGATCTTGGATAATGATGATCTAAGCCAGCCATGATAGTTCCAAACCACATTCCCAGCCTCGCTCCAGATCTGGCCAATAAGACATAATGGGAAATCTACTGGGGAGATTCCTGGGAATGTTTTTTTTTTAAATGTAAATATTCAGATTTGGTTGTATATATCCCTCTTTGTAATTCTACCTTGAATATGAACATGATGGCTATAACTGTAGTACTATTTTGCCATTATATAGGAAAATTTAAGGCATAAAACAAGAGTGACAGTACTATTATTATCTTAATAATCACAGATATCAATTGCCTTCTTTTGAACTTCTTATGTAAGGGAAACAAATCTGCATTACTTGAAGCTAATTTTATTTTAAATAGTAACTTTTTTAAGAGGAGGAGTTAAAATAGGATCAATAGAAGCACCATCTAGACTACTAGGGTCAAAAATATGATGCTGCAAAGGTACTGATGGATACAAGAAAACACCCCAACAAAGAATTGGTGTAAAGTCTATATGAATAGCTATAGAAGCTGATAAACTTTTTTTTGCTCACTACCATGCCATAATAAAACAAAAAACTATTCAATATCACATACTACTTTCCATATTCAAATTTTTGCAATTGCTTTAGAGCTCCCCCACCAAATGGTTTGAGTCAGAATTCAAAGTCCCCATATTACATTCAGATCTCTCTTATTCTAGACAGCTTCTCTCTCACTCTTCTTTCAAGATGTTGATTTGTTGGAGAAACCAGGTCATTTTTCCTATTGACTCTCCTACATCCTAGATTTGGCTCATTACTTCCTCCTGGTGTTGTTTAACTGGATTCTTCTATACCATGTATTTCCTCCAAATTGGTAGTTAGATTTAAAGGCCTTATTAGATTCAGTTTTAACTTTTAAGGAAGTTTTGTTGCATACTTCCTATTGCATCACTTATGACATATATAATTCTTATGGATGTCAACTCAGCTTGATCCTTTTACTATCAAGTTTCACCTAATGGTTTTTGCATCCAGTGAGGATAACTGCCTGGAATCATGATTTCATCAGCAATGGTACAAGTCCAATTCTGTAATTCCATTATTCATCCTTTCTTTATTGGTTGAAATTTTTCCATAAAGAAGAACATTATTTTGACATCTACTTGATAACTTCTGAAATACAGCTTATACAGAAAGGTTAAACCAATTCTTGATTATTTTCCTTTATAAAGATTGACAGCAAATCATAAATTTTTTGTTTTCTTGTTTGCTGTTTGTAAAGTAGCATTATCAGATCATGGAATTTTATATATTTGGTGTGTTAAAATTCTTTGTAGTCATTTTGCTTTTCAGATTCTTTTGTCAGTAGGAATTCATTGAAGTTGTCCTTTTGACAGGACTGTCATTAGTCTGATAGTTTTTCCTGCTCTCTAGCACAAAATAGTACCACAAACCAGAAGTCAGAAGCCTTTTTATTTCTTTTAAGATTTCTAGTTTCTTTGTCAGAAATTATATGACAGGCCATTCAATTGAGTGCTAAAGATCCTCATTGCTTGGGTTATTATTGCTTCCAAGACTTTTCAGTGAACAATACCAAGAAATATCTTCTTTTTTAAAAAGACAAAATCACGCAACAGGACTATAATACCTATCATGCGTTGGTAAGAATCAGATGTAATAGTGGAAAAATCATGGTGGAGAGCCATGAGACCTGTCTTTCTGCCTTTACATAGCAAAGTTCCAGTGGAAAAGGCTCTGTGCACTTAGATTTGATAATCACTGTATTCCATCTTGCCTTTAACATTCTCTGCATAAGTGGATTCAGACTCCATAAAGAATAAGCATTTTTATGCACTTAACAAGGATTAATCGAAGAAGTAAATGAATGGACAATGTGCTTAAAAACAATCCTCTTATTAAACATTAATTTTTAATGTCTTGTGACTGATAAACGTTTGTTGAATTTTTCTGTTGAATTATTATTGAATGTATTGTATTATTTTAGGTATTTTGAGAGATTCAAATAAAAATAAAGTGAGATCCTATTTCAGGGAAATTTGGACCTGGAACAGGAAACAAGACATGTCTTGGGGCAGTTCTTCAGGCAAGCCTGCTAAGACCCGGGCTGGGCATTTATCTGGTGTGCTGCCTCCCTGATGTGAGGCAGGCAAAGGCTGAGAGCAGTGTTGGGATTTCCATTTGCTGATATCCATCAACTTTAACATGCTTCGTCCATGCTAGAAAGTAAGAGCAAGACCTGACAGAGAATCCTACCAGCCTGGAAGAAGAAGCTGAATGAGGGTGAGTGTGGAGAGTAAAAAGTGGGGCTATATTGAGGCTCAGGCAGGTAAGTCAAAGCTGTGGCTCTACAGGGTCTTGAAGGTGGAAAGCAGAAACCAACAGGGCCGGTTTGTGGGTGATTTACTATGGCATCCAATCAACTGTGCATTCATGAAATACATGACTTGCTGCTGCTCCACATTACCATGCTTCCTCTGCCCAATTAGGGAAAATACCCTTTTCATTTATGAAGTGGTGCGTGGGCATCCGCGTGATCCCACAGTTGAGGGGAACTGATGGGGGTCATTTCAACATGACCAAGGTCAAGTGGTCAAAAGTTATTTATGGCCCATTAGGCACGGTTCATGTCAGCCCGGCATATCCTGCTCAGCTTTCCTAAATGAAGTAAATATGCTGGATCTCAGGTTTTCGGCATGGCTGTGTGGCCAAGGACGTTTCCAAGTTAGCTGGGAAATGCAAACAGCAACAGCCAACGTGCTGGAGTGCCGTGTTCCAGAGCAGAGTCATGGAGCACCTATCTCATACTGACTTAAGGGCAGAATTCTTTTCATTGTATCATCAGATATTAATTCTGGAAGGGACCTTAGTCTAATCCAATCATTTTGGAGATAAATAAACTGATGTCTATCAAAGCAAAGGAAATTGTCCAAGGGCACACAGCTCATTAGTGTCAGAAGCTAGATTTAGACAGATGATATTTTGTTACTTCTTTACTAGTTTTACTTTATAATATGTGGAGATGTAGGAATACTTAGTAAATGCCATTGGAATAACTGGATATTAAATTAAGTTCAACTCATCTAATAGTGCAAAATAAACTCCTGGTTAATTACAAAGAAAATAGTACAAAATACATTTACTTTGTTTCCAGTCATTTTGGACTAAAAGAATAAGATAATTTAACATATTTGACTTATAAAAAATGGAAAACTATGCTGAGCATGGTGGTGCACACCTACAATCCCAGCACCTTAGGAGGCTGAGGCAGGAGGATCTTGAGTTCAAAGCCAGCCTCAGCAACTTTGCAATGCCCTAAGCAACTCAGTGAGACCCTGTCTCTAAATAAAATACAAAAAAGGGCTGGGGATGTGGCACAGTGGTTAAGTGCCCATGAGTTCAATCCCTGGTACCAATAAGAAAGAAAGAAAGAAAGAAAGAAAGAAAGAAAGAAAGAAAGAAAGAAAGAAAGAAAGAAAGAAAGAAAGAAGAAATATCATATGTTAGGAAGACCTTTAATGATATGATAAAGTGTAATAGATAACAGGAAAGAAATATAAATATACAGTTTGCCTGGGTAGGATATAAGCATTAAATACATGGGAAAATGCCAACCCTCATTAACAAAGTCATAATAATTAAAACAAAGTAAAGCTCTATACAGTCAAGCAACACTTAATGTGGGGATATGTTCTGAGAAACACGTTGTTTGGTGATTTTGTCATTGTGCAAACACCATAGAATCTACTTACATAAACCTAAAAGTGTAGCCTCATTATACACCTGTGTTATATGTAGCCAATCATACATGCTGATCATCAATATATGGTCCATGTCCTTTTCTTTCATCTTTACATAAAACTTGTCACAAATTTTTGTTCTTTCAAAATGTCCTCTGGTCTCTCTTTTCTTCCCATGTACTTCTATCCAGGTCCCTTATGATCTTGTATTTTGTTAAATGAAGTAGCCTCTCATGTTTCTCTCTTTCCTAATCACCCCATGAGAGTGTAACCCTCAATTCATTAGTATCCATTAGAGAGCATTGCTACAAGCAATGAAAATCAATTCTGGACAACTTTAAGGAATAAAACCAGTTTATTGGAAGACTTCTGAGGAGCTTATTCAATGGAGGAATAGCTGATCAACAAAGTAAGAGAAAAGTCAGAAACTGAGGCTGTTCTCTGAATTTCAGCAACATGAATTTGCACTCTATGTCCTTTGGGTACTCCCATTAGATGACTAGTTCAAAGTGCTTTTTAGGGCAGTAGTAACTTTCTTAATGTTTAAGATGTTATGCTTTCCTAATGTAAGTCCAAAAACAAGGATCATGTAATTTATTTTGCAGGCTTACATAGTATTGTGCATATGGTATAGATTTGACAAATGGTTAGTAGCATTTGTCATATGGCAAGACCAATGAAAAGAAAAATGAGCCTGGCTGGTGGAAGAGAGTAGGGTAGGACATTGGGGTAAAGTGACTCTAGTGGAAAGACTGACCTGAAACCCCAGATTGCTGATCCTGACCCACATCTGCCCGAGTTAATGTCTTATCTTCCAGAAGAGAGAAAAGAGGAAGGGAAAGGAGGAGGAGGAGGAGGTGTGGTGGGGAGATACTCTGAAAATAATGCCTACTTATTATTACTAGTTAGTATTTTTGACTTACAAACATTTATAACTTCAATGAACAGAGCTGTATCAAATGTGAGAGAAGAGAATTCTTTGATACCTTTACCCAACAGCAGGCAGAGGAAAACTTGTCCACCATTTCCACTGAGTCATCCATTGAGGTCTTCTAAACACACCCCCATGATATAAGGAGGAAAGAACCCCATTAAGAAATTCAATAGAAATGCTTCCAGAAGAATAAAAAGGTTACCCCCGAATGGGCCATCCTAGTGGAGGTCAAAGTTTTCCTTCTCTTTGCTCCTCTCAAAGATCTCCATCCCTTTGCCCTGGTATAACTGGGAGCCTTGGTGCATGCTGATGTCACTCTTCCTGAAGAGAGAAAATCATACTGATCTTTTTGTCCCAGGACAATGGCTCTCTATAGTGGCCATGAAATCACCCACAGTAATAAAATATGGGCCTCATTCCTGGTAGAATTCTGAAGAGGAACCAAGGATCCTGATGATAACAATTTCTCCACATGATTTTTAGACAACTATCCCAACATTGGTGCCTGGTTTGGGGACACTACTGCCCTGGAGTTAGCCCAGTGCTGTCACATACTCTGTTCTTTTATGACTTAAACCAAGAACATCAGGGTTCTATGCTCAGAGTTGTGGGAGCCCTTTTTTCACAGAAGGAATCAGTAGAGTATCAGAAATTTTCTTGAACACAATATTGTGAGCAATTCTTCCTCACTCTTGCTCATATGCCTTCTGTTGTAATAAATATAACTAGAATATTATTTGACAGTATGATTTCTTGGTGGATTTCAGAATATAGTTGGTATATTTACATCATCAGAATATATTTTCTTACAAAACTAATTTAGATTAATTTCTAACATGTATGTTTAAAACTATATTTTTCTGCAAAACAGTTTATTTGTAAAATTAAAATATATTTTCCAGAAAAACAACATATTTAAGTAGTTTCAACTTTCAAATTTTATCTTTCCTTTTTTGATTTCCTGAGGCATGTGCAATCTTGGCAGATAAGTTTAGTGACTATTTGTTATGTGCCAGAAACTATTTTAATTACTTTATAGGTACTAATTTAATTTAATTCTATTTTTTTATTTTTTATTAGAGTTTAAGGGTTATACATAGTAGTTGGGTTCATCCTGCCAAACTCATACATGCATGGAAATCAATTTCAGTTCATGATCTCCCCTTTTCCCTCCCCATTTCTCCTTCCTCTACTAAGCTTTCCTTCACTCATCTATTGATTTGTATTTGATTGGTTCTTTATGGAATCTTATTTAATTTCATTCTTCCAAACTCCCCATGAAGGATATACAACATATTCTACAGAGGTTAAAGGGTTTTGCCCATGTCAGTTCATGGTTGTGTTAAGATTTGAACCCTGGTAGTACTGGCATCTAAGCCCTATTAGCCAAACTATGTTGCCTTTGTAAGCTTTATTATACCCATTCTCTTCCTGAAAATACCTCTGTAAAAGCAGATTCTGCCTCTTCCTTCCACCTTGGATCCTCAGCAAGACAAAAAGCTGAAAAAGTGAATACCATGCCATCCACCAAACCAAGAGCCTGAATCTAGCACTGAGCTCTTATTAATGCCAAGATCAGAATCTTCATGATTTTTGTGAGATGTCACCTAATCATCTAACCAGTTGATTTATAGGTGAAGGATACTCATTAATAGTGACTCTGTTTTTTCATGTCTCCCCAAAGTGTCTGGGACTTTGTTCATGAAAAGACAAGTTGTTCTGGCCTCAGAATGAATGAATATTCATCCTGATACCAAATTATTTCCATCAGTTTCTTTCCCAGCGCAGAAGTCTTGCTTCCACCTTGGAATTTGCCCTAATGGTCCATCTATAGATGCAGCGTAATATCCCTAAGTGGACATGCATTCAGATTCTCATCCCTCATGCCCAATGTTTGCTTGATCTGCCAGATATGCACCATGGTAAGCGAGACAAGACTCACAGACCTGGAAGTTCTTAGCTGCTCCTTCCATAGGATTAAGAAGAAATGCACAAGAGGAACAGAGAAGTGAACATGATCTGTGTATCTCAAATCAACATGGAGACTCATGTAGTGCAGCCTCAGAACACTGTGGTGTCTCAGACATGAAGTTGAAGAGTATATAATAGGGATTTTCAATCTTAATATCCCAATGAACATTCAAAGGGATGCACAGAAACACTTGAAAGAATCTCCTTCCTGCTACCATGTTTTTCTTCTATATGTAGCTGCTTCAGTCTCCCTCTGGCTCACTTTTATCCTTGTCTCCATTCCTGATCCTCCCCTAGATGCTACCTCATTATGTCAACTTAGTTTTCTTTCCAAGGAGGAAGAATCCTCCATCTTTAAGGGTCGGCAGGAGGCTTTGGAAATTCAGCTGATAAGTGAAGGCTTTCTTAATCCCTTATGTTTGGGGGCTGAATCCCTGAATGCTGCTATTTCAGTATGATTCTTGTCGAATATGACTAATTGGAGCTTTCCTAATTAGGCAATTTGGATCACATTTGAGTTGTAAGTACTTATTTTGCCTGGATTACCACTACTTGGGCAGGAAGAGAAAGAAAAAAGGGAAGTGATTTTTATAAAGGGTTTCTTTTCTTTTTTCTATTTAGTTTGATCAACTTTATTTACCATTATTTGACATCCATTTCTTTTTAACAGTGACATCCATTTCTTTTTATACAGTATTATTTTCAACATTCATCCTGTTTATGTATTTATTTATTTATTTTAAAATATTATATTTTCTATTTTTAGTTATACATGGCAGTAGAATGTATTTTGGCAGAATATACATACATAAAGTATAATTTATTCTATTTAGTTTCCCACTCTTGTGGTTGAAAAGAATGTGGAGTTAGCCTGGTTGTGTATACAGATACAAGGCTAAGAAAGTTATGTCCAATTAACTCTATTGTCTTTCCTATTTCTCTCCCTATTCCCTTCCCTCATTTCCCTTTGTCTGGTCCAGTGGATTTCTGTTATTCCCCTCTATGACCTCCCTTGTTTTGGGCTACCATTCACAAATCAGAGAGAATATTTGGCCCTTAGATTGTTGGGATTGGTTTATTTCACTTAGCATGGCATTCTCTAGTTCCATCCATTTACTGGCAAATGCCATAATTTTATTCTTCTTTATTGTTGAGTAATAGTTCATTGTGTATATACAACACAGTTTCTTTGTCCTTCATTCATCCATTGAAGGACACCTAGGTTGTTCCCATAGGATGGCTATTGTGAGTTGAGCTGCCATAAACATGGATATGGCTGCATCACTGTAGTAAGTCCTTCAGGTACAGATCAAGGAGTGGAACAACTGGGTCAAGTAGTGATTCCATTCCAAGTTTTCTAAGGAATATCCATACTGATTTCAAGATTGGTTGCACCAATTTGCAGTCCCATCAACAATATATGTCAGTACCTTTCTCCCTACATCCTCACCAACATTTATTGTTACTTGTATTCTAACTGGAGTGAGATGAAATCTTACAGTAGTTCTGATTTGCATTTCTCTAAATGCTAAAGATATTGAACATTTTTTAAAAATATTTTTTGATAATTTGTATTTCTTCTTCTGTTAAGTGTCTATTCAGTTCCTTTGCCCATTTATCAATTGGGTTATCTATTTTTTTGGTGTTAAGTTTTTTGAGTTCTTTATAAATCCTGGAAATAAATGCCTTATCTGAGGTACTGGTGGTGGACATTTTCTCCCAATCTGTAGAATTTCCATACAATTTCTTGTTTGTTTTCTTTTCTGTGAAGAAGCTTTTCAGGTTGATTCCATTTCATTTATTGATTATTGATTCTACTTCTTGCACTTTAGGAGTCTTGTTGAGGAATTTGGTTCCCAAGCTGACATGTTGGAGAGTTGGGCCTACTTTTTCTTCTAGTGAGTGCAGGATCTCTGGTCTAATGCCTACGTCTTTTCCACTCTGAGTTGAGTTTTATGCATGGCGAGATATAGGCATTTGTAATGATCAATTTGAATTGTCAATTTGATTGGATTAAAAGATGCTATTGATTAAGAGGGTGTGTGGATGAGGGTGTGTCTAGGAATGTTTGGCATGTAAGATGGCCAACTGAAATGGAGACCCTCCCTAAACATGGGCAGCACTGTCCAATAGGATGATAGCTTGGGTGGAATAAAAGTTGGAAGAACAAGCAAATGCAAGCTGAATTCTTCTTGAACAGGTTCTTGATTGCTTCCAATAATCCTTTGAGGATATCAGACTCTCTCTTCTCCACTTTTCCAAAGTGGACTCTGCCAGTGATTCTCCAGAAGCCTTTGGTCTCAGACTAGGGCATCACTGTTGATCCTTCTTGTTCTGGGGCTTCAGCCTCTTGGAATGTGCAGCTATTGGTTCTTCCAGCCCTCCAGGCTGCAGATGGCCATTGTGCAATATCTGAGCACAGGCTTCAGACATTGTGCAGATATCCAGCTTCTGTAATCTGACCTGATAAATCCCCTTTCTATAATTATACTTCCTGTTGATTCTGGTCCTCTAGAGAACCCTGACTAATACAGGGTTCAATTTCATTCTATTACGTACAGATTTCCAGTTTTCTCAGCACTCTTTGTTGAAGAGGCTATCTTTTCTCCCATGTATGTTTATGGCACCTTTGTCTAGTATGAGCTAACTGTATTGATGTGGTTGTGTCTCTGTGTCTTCTATTCTGTTTCATTGATCTTCAGGTCTGTTCTGATGCCAATACCATGTTGTTTTTGTTCCTATAGCTCTGTAGTATAATTTAAAGTCTGGTATTATGAGGGTTTCTAATGAAGCAAAGGATAAGGGAGATCCCAAAAGGGGAGGCAGCCCACAAGGGGTGCCAGGCACTTCATGGAAATTCATTGGTCTTAACACGAAACACTCTCTCCTAGACACCTTGGTCCAATTTGTATTCTTGACCTACACATCCCAACAAAACTCTTTCTCTTCAGGGTTTGAGGGTTTGGACACCCTCTGAAGGCTGAAGTATACCACTAAGAAGCAAATCATGCATTTATGTATCCCTCAGGTGGGAAGAAAGCCAGGAGACTCAAACATGAAGAACTATGAGAATAAGAAAGAGACATTGATTCAGTCTAACACAAAAATCCAAGAAGACTCCACAGATATGATGAATGAGTGATTGAGTGCATGACATTACTCTAGTTTAACCTGAATGCATAATTTTTCTCATTCTGAATGCTTGAAAATGTGTCCACTCTATAGGCTGTATTCTATTTAGGGGATGAGATACATCTTGAATTTTTTGTCTAGAAGTTCTCTAGGTTTCTCCTTGCCATTCTCATTCCCAACCTGCCTGGCTTCTGTGTAGGAATGCTTGGCTCTCCCTGATATATGGTGCGTGTTAGCAGTTCCTGGGGCTTTCTAATGAGCAGGTATGGATCCAACTTATGTCTGCAATCTTCTAAAGGATTTTGAAGCTCTTAAGTGCTCTAAAATCAGAACCAGATATTTTGAAATAGGATAATGAACAAAGGAAACTGAAATATATTCCCTACCCAAATTTCTTCCATTTTGACTTTAAGTGGGGCAATTGTGTTTGGGAAAGAGGAACCAACCAATAAGAAACATGGAAGGGTTCTTTTCTTCCATGCTGTGACAAAAATGTTTCTTTGAATGTTATGTGTAGGGGTGGGTGATAGTTAAGGAATTAAAATACTTCCCAAGTTGTTTTTAACCAAATTCTTGCCCCAGGGGTTCAGAAATCTCCCTATCTAATTTTATGTCTTTAGTCAGTGGCTGCTTATAATCAAGAAGATAGCACTTAAAAGGTATAGAGGCTGCTCTTATTATTTGCAGTAGAAGACTTTGCTTTGTAATTACAAGCCAGTCTAGAACCAGTGCACATGCTGCTGCTGAATTTAAGGTCTCATGCAGAGATAGTTGCATATATTTTCATGCAAACTGTTCATATTTATTAACCAAAACTTCTCTGTGCTGTGCTGTGTCTAAGAAGAAGTACCATTGGCATTTCACCATTGCAGCTTCTATAGTCTTATTCCTATAATGAAATTATTGGTTATATTCATTCATTAAGAATCTAGAGGCCAGATGCAATAATACATACCTGTAATACCAGCGACTGGGGAGGCTGAGGCAGGAGGATTGCAAACAAGTTCTAGGCCAGTCTCAGCAATTTATTGAGGCTGTAAGCAACTTAGTGTGACTTTGTCTCAAAATAAAAAGGGCCAAGGATGTGGCTCAGTGGTAAAGTTCAGTATCACACATACACACATACAGACGTGCGCACACACACACACACACACACAAATCTAGTATATGATCTAGTATCTCAATCCTCATTAAGAATCTAGAATGTTTTGGGCACTAGATAAAGAGCCTTGTAAACAATGAATTTAGGACAATTAGTTTGTCAAGGCAAACAAAGAGACTGTTCTGGAATTTAAGTCATTATGATCTGGAAGCCTTGGGGAAGACACATCAGAGGTCAGCAAAGTTTTCCATTAAAAGCAAGATAGAACACATTTTTGGTTTTGAAGGCCATATGGTCTTTGTTACAACTACTCAACTCTTCTCTGATAATGTGAAATCATCCATAGATGACACACATATGCATGAATATGGTTATTTTCCAAGAAAACTTTATTTATGGATATTGAAATTTGAATTTTATGTAATTTTCACATGTCACAAAATACTGTTCTATTGTATTTTTTTAAATTAACAAATTTAGGACCATATTTAGTTCACAGGGCCTTATAAAAAGAGGCAGTAGAAGAGATTTAACTCAGGGACTGTAGTTTGCTGACCTCTGATATGAACTAACCTCTAAGACCACCTTGCTGCTGTTTGGGAAGCCCCAGATCAAATGGAAGAAAGAGCAACTAGTGTACTTCTTTGCAGCACCCTCACAGAGGCACAGAGCAGGTAAAATGTCAGCATATTCAGGGGAGGACATTTTCTGCCCTCTGTACATCCCCACAGTAACTGAGCTAATGCATAAAATCCTTCACATGAGGAAATGCTTTCAAAGGTCTAAACTGAATCCATTGAACTAGAGGTAGAGCTTTCACACCCAAATAAGAGAAAACACTAATGTATCAGTTATTACTCCAGGAGACCTGATAGCCCTGGAAGAGCTTAGCTGTCCATATGAGTTATAAATAGAAGAGCAGCTTCTTTAGCATGGATTTAAGTGAGCACAGGCTTCGGACAGCAACACATCAGCCTTACTGCTGCCACTAGGAAGGAACCTTTATCAAACTTAGAGTCTATCTCATACTAAAGTTGAAGATGCAATGAGCGAATTCCAGAGGTAGTGAGTTCCCCCTACTGAAATTAGGGGAAGAGGGGCTAGAGAGCACTTCATGATAATGAAAGAAGATGATGTGGAACATGCAATTTGAACTTATAAACTCAAAGATCACCACAAATGTTGACTTTGCAGTTCATGTCATCTTGCCTTGATTGGAGAAACACCCCAAAGAAAAGAGAAATTAAAATGCAATATTTCATCATGCACATGATCTTACCATTGAGAACACACAGGCACAAACTCTCAACTTGGCAAACACAATTACCAAAACCTACCATTCCTTGGGTCTCTGGGATGGGTAGATAATCACCAAGAGCGTAAATATTTATATCCAGGTTGGGTTGTTTTTTTTTTTTTCTCAGTCTCGTGAGCAAAACGCCAGGTATTTTAGCAAAAGAAGATGAAAAAGTGGAGGCGTTTCATTTCATTTTATAACCCAGACTACCATTTTCTCCCCTGTTTATTTCCGATCTTAGAAACCAAATATCTGCTAAGGGGGATGAAGTCCAAACAGGGAAAAATTAAGCTGAGTTTTAGTTAAGTATGTCCCAATGGTAAGCATTTAAATTAGAGCTCAAGAAAAAAAAAAAAAAAAGAAAAAGGTCTTATAAACTAAGTGGCGAAGCCTTCCCTGCCCTGGATTCTTTGGGTCCAAACCTAAGAGAAAGGGCAGGTCCCCATGGCAGCTCCCTCTTGCACTGGCTGGATGAACTGCTGTGTCAGCAGCTCCATGCATCATTAGCTGACCTGGAAAAGCTCCAGCTGCCTTCCTCTTACACTCTCTCTGTACCTCTCACTTTAAAAAAGCTTTCATCAACATCATCCCAAACATCTTTTGTTTTCCCAGCTGGAGATGACTTTCTTTCTGTTTGCATCCCATCTCTGGCTAACTAGGTTCTTTGGCCCTTAAGTTCTGCAGTCATGAATCAAAGGGAATCATCACCTGTAAACTCTAAAGTGAATCTGAGCACTGTGGGATTTCACATCCCATCTATCTTCTTGGAGTCACCATATTGGGTTACCTTTTCCTATCTACTGTTGGTGGTCATTAACTTCCCCTCTTTCCATCCTCCATATTGGAGACAAAATATGAAGATCTTCCTTGCAATATTTTCTTCTGAGATTTAGCTTCCAATACCACATAATCTTTTTTTTTTCTTTGTGTGTTTCCCAGTCTCTCTTTCAGGACGGTGTGAGATATATGTCAGGCTTATAGTTGGAGTTATTTACTACATAAAATGATCTCCTGTTCCGGTCTTCCCCCAAATTTCTCTGCAAGTATTTTTACAATAAACACAGGAAAGAGAACGGGAGCTTTTGCTTTTTTAAAAGACTGATACCCATTCTTTGCCCATGAAGCTTCATAAAGACTTTTAGGATTTTATTGTTGTTAAGATTTTCATTCTCATCTTACAAAACTCTATTAAACTTTTCTTTTGGTACTAGGGGTTGGGCCTGGGGGCACTTTACCACTGAGCTATATCCAATGGCTTTTGAATTTTTTTAAAATACAGAATCTCATTAAGTTGCTGAAGACCTCACTAAGCTGTTGAGTCTGGCCTTGAACTTGGGATCCTCCTGCCTCAGCCTCCGAAGTCACTGGGATTATGGATTGAACTTTTGAAAGTCATTAGTTCATCTTCCTGCTCAGGCTCCTGTCTCCAGAGAAGAGACTTATTCTTTGATTTTTTTTCTTTTTTGTACTGGAGATTGAACCCAGGGGTGCTCTGCCACTGAGCATTCTCAGCCCTTTATTTATTTAAAATATTTCTCTAAAATTTTTGAGAGAGGATCTTGCTAAATAGCTGAGACTGGCATCAAATTTATGATCCTTCTGCTTCAGCTTCCCAAGTAGCTGGGATGATAGGTGTGTGCCACCATACATGGCCCTCTGTGCTTTGATTTTAAACATTGTAAAAATAGCAAATATCCACTGTTTTACTCAAGAGCTGTGGCATTTCTGGAATGCTTTCTTCTCATTTTTTTCTAGTGCCCTCTCCTTGTTATTTTGGATCATGGTAGAAATGGGGAGCAGGCTACCATCATTTTCTGGGTGATATGACTAGAAGTGATGAAGATAATTTCTAGGTGAGCTGAGGCCAAGCTGGGGAGTTGGGACAGTCAGTCAGGCTTTATTACTGTGACCTCTGCTTTGCCTGCCACTTGTTGCATTTTTAGACTTGAAAAATCACGCTCAGCTCACAAGATGGGAAAACAGTCGAAGCCAGATACACACAAAATGGTTAGTGCACAATTTCTTGCTTACTAAGAGATTTTATTTGTCCAAGCAAGAGGATCTTGTCTCTCCAATAAGACTGATCATTCTTCCTCATCCATGGAAAACTTTCTGGATTTTTATCTCAAAGCATCACCTGGTCAATTTCAAAAGATAACCTTATTGTGTCAAGCTAAAAGTAGTGGTTCTAATTAGGGAAGAGACCTCCATTATCCTCTCCAATAATTTCCGAGTGTCAGGAAGAGGAAGGGAAAAGCAAAGAAAACCAAAGGAAATTGATACCATCTTGCCCTGGGTAGGTGGGTCTTTTGTGCCAGAGAACTTTGGCAAACACTACTAACAGGAGTGTCAGTACCTTCAACTGCCCAAGCCTCATGGGCAGGCAGCTTTTACACAGATTAAAAAACTAAAACCTGTTGAGGTGACGTTATTAGACAATATATCAGATTGCTAGATATCTCAGAAGTGGTTGAAACTCAACTCTCCTTTCTAGTAACAGTGGCTAACACACAGCTGGTATTCACAGGTGTAGCTGAACTCTTTGTTAAAACTTCTATACAGTTAGTAAATGGCTGTTTCCTTCAGTCTCAGGCTGCCTCTGCTGCCGTCCTTCCTCCAGTGTCTTCCCTGAGATTAACCCTACCAGTAAGCCTCCCCAGTTATCCTTAACTGAAGTTAGCCCTGGACACAGCAGGAAAACTCACACATCCTGCTTGAGCTCAGAAGTTGATATCCTACTGCTTCATCAGTGCCTGTAGCATCTCGGCTAAACATTTTAGACATCACTTCCACTTCTAATTGTAAAGCTTTGCCTCACCTGCTACACTACCAAGTGACCACAGCCTCCAATGACTGCTACCGGGTGAATTTGAGAACACTGGAATCTTGGAGTCCTTGATCTTTTTGGTCCATTTGTTTTGAATGCTTGAATTGCCTTTATAAGTCATTGGTCTTTGTTTAGGAATCAGTATGTGTTGTGGACTGAATTGCATCACCTCAAATTTTCTAGGTTGATATCCCAGAATGGAACTGCTTTTGGAGACAGGGTCTTTAAAGAGGGAATAAAAATGAAATAAGCTCCATAGGGGGGCCCTGGGATGGGGCAGATCTGTGATGTCCCCCATGTGCTCAGACATAGAGCTTTTGAAAAGCAATTGGATTATGAGGGTTCTTACCTCATCAGTGGATTAATCCATTGATGACTGAATGGACTACTGGGAAATGGGACCTAGAGGTGGGACCTACTTAGAGGAAATAGGTCACTGGGAGTATGCCCTGGAAGGCTTATCTTTCTCTGACCCCTTCCTTCCTCCTCCTCCTCCTCCTCCTTTTTCTTTGTCTTTCTCATCCCCTTTCCTGGTTACCATGAGCTGAGCAGCTTTCCTCTTCCATGCCCTTCCACCCTGATATTTCTGCTGTGGAACCCAGTTGACCAAGGACTGAATCCTCTGAAATTGTGGGCCAAAATATCTTTTCTCCTCTAAGCTGTTCTGGTCAGGTATTTTGTCACAGCAATGAAAATCTAACTAACACAGGCCCTAATCCAGTATGGCTGGTATTCTTATGAGAAAAGGAGATTGGGATACTGACAGGTATTGAGAAGAACGTGTGAAGGTTGAAGATGGTCACCTGCAATTCAAGGACAGAGCTCTCAGAACAAAACAACCCTACCGAAATCTTGATTTTAGACTTCTATGCTCCAGAATTGGTAGAAAATAAATTTCTGTTGTTGAAGTCATCCAGTTTGTGGTACTTTGTTGGGCCAACCTTAAAAATGAATGCAGTACTTTTTTCCTGATCTTGCCATTATTTTATGTCTTTAATAGATACATTTTCTTTGCAGCATTCAGTCTCTGCTAAAAAGTATTTGCTTAGGGTGCCCACAGATCCTAAATTGAGATGACAGTTCTAGTTTATGTCTGCTGGCCTGGCATGATGGTTATAGTACTTCCCTTATCTCTCAAAAGTATTTCAGTTTGGAAAAAAAATTACATGTTTACTCAATTCATTTAACTCTTGGCTCCTATATTTATAATTTCCTCCCCCATTCTCAATCTCTTCTTTGTTATTTACTTGCCACTTCTTTCTTCAAACCCTGATATTGGCTACATTTCCTAGGCATCCCCAGTTTGGTTAAGTATCAGTTTGGTTCATAACATGGTTCACCACATAATGGTATTATGCAGTAAATGTGCACTGTGAGCAGGGTATTGAACAAGTTTCTGTTACCCTGAGTTACATGGAATGAAGACTTCACTCCTCCCCTTGAGAAACAGTCACACTGTATGAAACACACATAAATCACAGTCATCCTATGTCATCTTATTTCTGTCCTATGCAAACCATTATTTTATGCTCAAGTAATTTTTTTGGAAAATGTTCTTAAATGCTGTTTAATCTCCCCATACAGATTCACTACAGTGAATTTATGACAGGCTTCAGAATACAATTAATGTACTCTTCTATCCCATCCCATCTTGTCACTGGCCGTGGCAATATAATGCTTTTGGCAAGATGACAGGCGAAGGAGAGAGGAGAAGCTTTGTTCTTAAAGAACATGTCAGCAATAAGTGAATTGGCAGTGGTTCAAATGGCACTAGGAAGCTAGTTTATGGTCCTACAAATGTGGCCTTACCCCAACATGTCTACTGAATCATTGCAGTAAAATGCCTTGTATTCCTTGTCTCCTATGTTAAATTAAAATAATAATAATTACATTCACGGATAAAGAAGGCATGAACCTAACAGGTCAAAACAACATCACGTGTGATGCTTGAAAGTTGTGACTGAATCAAGAATGACCAGCAGACAATAAGCTGTAAAATTCCTCCTTCCTTTTCGCCGTGTTAGTTCTTTCTGTGCTATTGGACAGCTGCATGAGGCACAGGTTGGCAGGCAAGACTTAGGAGGCTCTATTCCAAATCAAGTTCAAGATTTCTCAATGGCAACATTCCTCTGGCCAGATAGCAATCTTACCCAAATGTCCACTTGGCTAGTGAGGATATAACCCAGGGTTGCATCCTCTTTTAAGTAACTTACATGAATTTGGATACATAAATTCACCTTCTTGTTTCTCAGTCCCACTGTTTGTAGGGTGGAGATAGTTGCAACCAATGGCCCATTAATAAGGATATATAGTTCAAGACCCACTGAGATCTGCTGCATATATCCATATGGGCTGGGAGCTCTGGACCACCCTGACGATATGTGTTAATGATTCTCTTATCCAGTTTCCTACTGGTATTATTTTCTTCATCTGTCCACAAGTAGATTTGGAAAGCCATCATGGTGATATAAGTATTGGTGCTGCTAGAACCAAGAGGTAGTTTATGTAATTAAGATGAGGGAAATGAACAAAATACAGGATGTTTTCAAGTCTTCATGCCCTGTATTTTGTTATGGGACATTCTGGCAAGACTGCTTTTTATTTTTTGTAACATCTTTATTAGAGAATTGATACAAAGCTACTTCTCAGTAATCCAAATGCATTTGAAAGGAGTTAAGGTGGTTAAACACTACTGCTGTCAATCATTTGATTAGCTCTTCTCCTTGTTTTAGAAATGAACTGGTACTGTGATTGACAGTGATAATAACTCCAATCTGCTCATTTAAACATTGTAACTTGTCCCCTTTCTCTGAACCAGATGCAATCTTGATTCTCAATGACTGCCCCAGAACTGGGTTATTTCAGTTCTACTTCTAGCTGTGGGTTTAGAGCCCTCTCCTTAGGGCAGCATTTGACCCTAGAGACCTTGGGAAAAATGAAAAAGGCTTTGGGACACTGGAATTTAGCTTTTTTACCAAACCAAGGAGGTATAAATTGCCTAGACTCCTAAGGATGGATGATCTTTGAGAAAGGTGTGGCGATTGTTCAAAAAGATTGTTAAGAGGGAGAGTCAGACTCCTGGTACCCAATGCTTTTCAGGTCACAGTCTTCCAGTAAAAACTGATTTTTCAAAACTGGGAAGAAGATATAAAGCACTATATCTTAATTTCCCAAAGAGCGATGAACAGGATTGCTCTAAGAATCATGGTAATGTCTCTAGGATTCTGGATTCTTGGAATACAACTATCGTCTAATTCCTGCTTCTGCAAGCCTGTAGCATGACTTCATTTTTTTTATGTGGAATTTTCTAGAAACAGAAAATTAAAGTGGAAGCTGAAACTCACCTGAAGTTGGAGGCTTCAAAAATTTGAATAGCTATAATAATTGGTATCCCTGAGTATGAGTCATGGTTTTCTGGAGAGCAGAACTAGTAGAATATATGCATGTACGGACAAGGATTACTGTATTATAAAGAATTGGCATATGTAATTATGGAGACTGGCAAGTCCAGTGTGGGCTAACAGCTGATGGTACAGATGAAATCTAAAGTACACTGCTGGCGAATTTCCTCTTGCTCAGGAGGAGGGTCTTTTTGTTCTACACAAGTCTTCACCTGATTGAATGGAGCCTATCTATGTTATGAGCAGTAGGGAAAGGGGGTGATCTGCTTTCTCAAAGTTGACCAATTTAAATGTTCACTTCATGCCCACACACCCTCTAAGTTGAACAGATAAAATGAACTAACACACTCTTCATGGTTCCAAACAAAAAGAGAACTAGAGAGAAGTTAGCATCAGCTCAAAATGGCTCTGGTATCTGGTTGACTTTGATAGGTGTCCAGAGTGGAAGGGAGATGAAGGCTTGGAGACAAGATGAATGTGTGCAAGTACATACATGCTCAGTGCCTCTATGGTGTGCTCGGTGGACATCCTTAGCTTCAACCTTGGAAACAGATCTCAGAACCAATTATTGAGGCCAAGGCCAAATATCTCAGTTTGCTCCTAGAAAGAGAATGAGTCTGCATTCAGCTGCTGCTTTGTTCTCGGATTCCTAAGGAGTTGGTGAGGACAAGAGGCAGAGATCCCTGTTTAAGGCTGCCTGGGTGAATTCTTGATGACGGTCACCTCAGGTCACCTTTGCAGTAGCCCAGAGGAAATATTCAATTTAAGCAAATGTATCAGACATGGGTTTCCCTTTATCAATCCATGCTGACTGACCTTTAATGAATTAGAGAGAAATCCATTCCACATTGCCTGGATAAAGATGTAAGGCTGATGCATAAATCTTGACTTTAAGAAAAGGTAAATTCAAACCAGAGTTAGGAACTTGTGCCTTTTGAGGCCATAGCAAGGGTATTAATAACTCACAGTTACGTAATTATTTGAGCCTATTTATACCTCAGGAACCCTAAATGCCGCTCATCTCACTCTCTTCATACCCACTCAGACTCAAGTTTGGGCTATCGGTGAGACCCCTGCCTTTCACCGCAGTCCTGCTCAAACTTCTTCACTGTGTTCCTTTGTTGGACAAGAGCCTTTGGATTCCTTTGCTCTTTTGTTTATTTGTGTTCATTTGGTGGAAGAATAACTCATTCATCTCTTGCTGAGCCAGGCTGATTAAAAAAAGAAATTCAGAACTTGTTTTCAGTCTGTTCCTTTTAAAACCATCCCCTTCATCCCAGTTTTGCTCTCAAGAGATATGACCATTGTGGAAATTAAATTATAATTAGGGTTAAGGACTTTGAAATAATGACCCCGCGACTGACCCCTGTGTCTGTACTCTTAAGCGTCTCCTGTCAGTGCACCCAGCACTGGGTTCTGGGCCATTTTAAACCTGTTTCCAGAATCGCCACCTGACACTTAGCAGTCACACAATGCCTTGACTTAGTAAATGCATCTGTTATATGGTACAGCACTAAATGCTTTCCTGAAATCCAGATAAATTATGTCTGCTGATTTGGTAATGTGGCCCAAGAATTCAATTTAGGTGAATTTATCAGACATGGCCTTTCCTTTATCAATCCATGCTGACCGACCTTTAATAAATTAGAGATAAATCCATTCCGTATTGGTGGATGCACAATCTGAGTGGAAGAGTAATCGGCACCGGATCTACAAACATGCCCCTGCCTAATTTCCTGCCCTTAATGTGCTCCAGTCTGTGACAGGGCACATGGAGGCTCATTTCGAATTACTTTAGACTCCTGAAGAGCCAAGTGGGATGTGAGTTGGAGGAAACCCAAGGTTCTTTATGCCTGTGAAGTGCAGGGAGGGGGAGCCCGGTTTAGTGCTCTGGGTGGGCTTCTGAGCCTTGGTTCCTGGGAAAAGTGGCTATGAAGCTTTTAGGCCAGTTCTTTCCCATCTTTGCTTCTCAGTTTTCTCAGCTGTAAACTGAATTCACTGGAATAAGTGATCTCTCAGGCCCTTCTCAGTTCTTGCTTTCAGCTTCAGGGAAACAAAACAGGTAACAATTACTTGCTCTTCAGATCAAATGAGATGGGCACCAAGACTGGCCTCATGCTTGACTGGGATCCTGAATGGGGTCAAACTAACCAGGCCACAATTAAATGCATCCAGTTCTGAACATTGGGGCGGGGGTTGCAGATGCAAGCAACATTAGTGTTCCTTTTATCCCATAAATCTTTTTAGAAGAAATGATATTTGAAAAAGGTATCAGAGCTATTCTTTGTAATCATCATTGAATTTCAATGTACTTAACATATTGACACCTGCCAGTTATAGAGAAAAATCTAAGCCAACTAATACCCACATTTGGCAAGATATTCAACAAAATAACCAATCCTGTGGTGGTAGAATTTTACAATGGTAAATTCTAATTTACACTAGTAAATTCCATTCCCCTTCCTTCCCCTGCAAACTCTGAGATTCACAATTCCCATAAAGGATCAGAAAAGGCCTACAATAAAAGAACCTGTCTAATTATGTATAACCCAGTAGTGTTTTGCAAACTTATTTGATATTGGGACCTATTTTGTCCCTGTATTTTTTTTATGCAATGCTTATTAAAATCACTCAGAATTTAATATTTCAAAGAGTGCAGTTTTGAAAAGTGATGTTCTAACCTTTCCGGGGATTCTCCTGTCTGCTTGTGGTGTCACAGGTTGTTAGGAGAGTTTTGTTCTTTCTTTGGAGAAGTGTCCACCTCTAAAGTGATCTGCAAATTGTGTTCATCCTTGGTTCTTTTGAAAAGATGTTTCCCAATTCGGCTCCACAGTTCTATCTCGATGACATCTACAAAAGCTTGCCAAGAGGGAAAGTCTTTGCTTCAGCTCCTTTTTCTTTGCCCTTGGAAGCTTTTAACATTTAAAGATATCCATTAGGCATATAAATAAATGGCTAGGTGAAACATTTGTTTATTTAAAAGCCACGGGCTCTTTAATAAAAAAGTTTCCCACAGCCCCAACTTCTTTGGAGAAGAAGGGGTTGGCAGACACATCTGTGTTTGAACTGATGACATGTAGAAGAACCCTGGGTATGTTGTGTTTTGAACTAGGTGAGCAGAAGAAAGGCCGGCTGTGCCCTGGGGATGCCAAACTGGAGGGTGCTGCAGCGAGGGGGAAACCCAACACGGGTACTGTGCTGAGAAGGTGAGAGTGACTCTCTTAAGCTGGCCCTGGCACTCGCAATAATTGCTAACAGACCTCCTTTCCCCTCTGTTCTTTCTGTTCTTTTCACCCACTCTCCCAGTCCCTAGCATGCTTGCAGAACACTTTATTTCTGAGTTATTAAAAATTACATCTTTCTTATATTGATTCTTGACAGTTGCCAGCTGACCTCTAATTGTTTCCAGGTCCGAGGTTTCAAATTTACTGATTTCCTTTTTGATATTTTAATCATTCTCTGTCCCCTGCTTGTTCCCTCTCCTGCTGATTTGCCTTGTCTTCAGAATTTCTCAAACCTGAACTCTGTATTTTTTTTTCTTGTTAAATATCTCTTGACATTCTGAAAGGCACTGGCAACCAGGTGGGGAGGCATTGCAGTCCCTACATTCCTGTCACTTGGATTGAACAACTTCTACTGACAGCAGAACAACAGAATCAGGATGACAGTCTCTACTTGGCTCTTCCTCTGGCTCAGGAGAAGCATAGGCAGTATCAGGAACTTAGCATGGTGTCCCAAACAGGTCTTGGGATAAAATGATGAATTATGGAAAGGCAGGAATACAATGAATTCATTTTTGAGCCCCTTGAGAAGGAAGGAATTGGAATTGATGTGTGGCAAAGCAATTCCAATTCATTGAAACAGTGAGATTTGAGATGACAGTAAGCTCCAAGAGGTCAGAGAATGTGTGTATTTGCTAAGTGTCATGTCCTTAGAGCCTGGAACAGCTTGTGGCACTGAATAAATATCTGGTGAGTTAAACAGGGATTTTATTCTTCCTGTTCATGATTCTGAACAGTAATCAGAGAGTCTGGGACGAATTTCATAATATCTAGCAGGAAACTCCCATTGCTTCTGCGGAGCGACTTTCCCTACTCTTGACACCATTTAACAGTTTCCCTTGATGACTCATTTTTATTCTAAAAATGATATGACACCTCTCTTTAAGAAGGATACACAGATACACATATATCTGAATGTATGGATCCACAGAAGGTTTGAGAATGGAGGGCACTTTAGAATCCACTGGGGTCAACACTTTACTTTTTCGATGGCACAGTAGAGCTCTTGAAAGTGAAGTGATTTCCCCAAAGGAGTCCTGGGCAGCATAGAGTGCTTGGTGGGCACGTTACTGACAGAACCAGCTCGCACTGAGAGTTCTGTTGTGAGTTCCCTGTCACCTTTGTTCTGCTGCATACACAGGGAGAGCGGTCTATTCTAGTTGTGAAAAAAAAATAGCCCTATAGCCATAGAGATGCAGATATTGGTATCTGAAAACTATCTGGAGCGTAGTAAAAGATTTGAGGAACCCCGACGGCACCGCTACATGTTGCTTGGCTTAGACACAATAAACAGGTCTTCTTTAGAACATGACAAAGAGGATGACAGATGTATGAGGGTACATGTAGCCCTGTTTCTCTGGCCTCAGTGGAATTTATAAGGAATGTATTGCCTCGCAAATGTTGAAGTCAGGGCTCGAGAGTTCTGGGAGGCTGTCAAGGGGCCCTGTGATATTGGTGCTGATGAGGTTCTCTCTGTCTCTCTCTCAGATGATTCACAGGCCTTGGCATCAGTGTTAGCATAGGCAAGGGGGTTCCAGGGCAGAACATGAAAGAAATCTTCATGAGATCATGTCTGATACTCCTGGGGAGTCCCAGATTTACTTGAGTAAGGTTTTGAAGTGGGTCTTACATTCCATCAACAGGAGCACAGCTGGTGAAGTTGGAGTTGCTGTGATTTATGTGACTTCATCAACACACACAGGCTAGTGGACCCAGGAAAACTCCAGATGGGGGAGAAGTGGATTGGACAGTGATACAGGAGCCCTATATTCTCCATATCTTCACTTCTTTTTGAAAAAATAATTAATTAATCAATTAATTTTCATTAGGTAGATTAGCTTACTGTCATCTCAAAACTCACCGTTTCACTGAATTGGAATCGCTTTGCCACACATCATTTTCATTCATTGTACATGAAGGGAGCACAACTTTTCATTTCTCTGGTTGTACATGATGTAGCATCATCACACCATATGTGCAGTCATATATATACCTAGGGTAATGATGTCCATCTCATTCCACCATCTTTCCTGCCACCATGGCCCCTACCTTTGACCAATCAAATTTTCTCCATTCTTCTCATGTCTCTCTCCCCATTATGGATCAACATCCACTTATCAGAGAGAACATATGGCTTTTGGTGTTTTGGGATTGGCTTACTTCACTTAGCATGATATTCTTCAACTCCATCCATTAACCTGCAAATGCCATGAGTTTATTCTCATTTAATGCTGAGTAATATTCCATTGTGTATATATACCATATTTTCTTTATCCATTCATCTATTGAAGGGCATCTTGGTTGGTTCCACAGTTTAGCTATTTGAATTGAGCTGCTATAAACATTCATATGACTGTGTCACTATAGTATGCTGTTTTTAAGTCCTTTGTTTATAGAGCGAGGAGTGGGATAGCTGGGGAAAATGGTGGTTCCATTACAAGTTTTCTAAGGAATCTCCATACTGATTTCCAAAGTGGTTGCACCAATTTGCAGTCCCACCATCAATGTAGACGTGTATCTTTTCCCCCACATCCTCTCCAACACTTATCGCTTGTATTCTTGATAATTGCCATTTTGGCTGGAGTGAGATAAAACCTTATAGTAGTTTTTATTTGCATTCCTCTAATTACTAGAGACATTGAACATTTTCTTATGTATTTGTTGATCGATTGTTTATTTTCTTCTGAGAAGTGTGTGTTCAGTTTCTTAGCACATTTATTGATTGGGTTATTTTTTTTTTTGGTGTTAAGGTTTTGAGTTCTTTATATATCCTGTAAATTAGTGCTCTATCTGATGTGCATGTAGTAAAGATGTTTTTCCACTCTGTGGGCTCTTTCTTCGCTTTATTTATTGTTTCCTTTGCTGAGAAGCAGCTTTTTAGTTTGAATCCATCCTATTGATTAATTCATGATTTTATTTCTTGTTCTTTAAGAGTCTGATTTAAGGAAGTCAGGACCTAATCCAACATGATGAAGATTTAGGCCTACTTTCTTCTATTAGATGCAGGGTCTCTTGTCTAATTCCTAAGTCCTTGATCCACTTTGAGTTGAGTTTTGTGCCAAGTGAGAAATCTATGTTTCCACTTCTCACTGCTATCCAAGACCAGGACCAGGACCAAGACTTGAAGAAGAGTAACAGATTGACTCTCTGGTCCCTAACTCTTCGCACATACTTTTATTAGCATTCTGTATCCATGCCCTTTGCCATGTGACTTCCCTTATTCTCCCTAAATGAGGAATGTATTTCTTGGGCCCTTGACTTTGAGTTTGGAGGTGTGAACTGCTTTGGCCAATGTGAAATTAGAGCAAGTGATGTGAGGGCTTGGATTATGCAGTTGGTTTGTCCTTTTGCACTTCTTCCATTTGCCATAAGACAGGCTCCAGGTAGGTATTGGTCCTAGAAGGGTAAAGGGCATGACTCACCCAGATGTCAGCCAACCCAGTATTTTGCCCCCTGAGGCACAGCCATTCAGCTGCAACCAGGTGAAAGTGGCCAGACTTCAGTTGATCTGCCCACCCCTGAGGCACTGAGGTTTTGGAGGTTGTTTTCTTTGCAGCATAAAGTGATACTGCAGCAGAAACCTGTGTAACCATGTTCTGGAAAATGCATGGGAAAAGGAGACTTCTGAACCACAGGACTGTACCGGGGAACCAAATTTAAACACCCAAAGCCTTTGACCACCTGATTAGCAGAGGCTTTGTGAGGAATCAAAATCTGGATAGAAGCTCAAAAGAACCAGCAATGTGGGTACAAGTGGGCCAGAAATTTGAGAGAAAGGCAATGGGGCTTTGCAACACTTAAAGTAATCAAAATAAACAGTTGTAAGACCAGGAAAAGGCAACCCCCAGCCCAGGGGTCTGCCGCCTGGCTGCTTCAGCTTTGGTACATTTAATCTATCGCATTAACACAGCTTTTAGAGTTACAGACCCTCCAAAGGATTTGGACTCCACCTCTATTGCAGTTGCCAGGGCCTAAAACCATCAATTAGAAAACCATTTACCCAAGTCCACCCCTCCACTGGCTGTCAGGTGAAAGTTATTACTCCAATCTTCATTTTGGCCCTTTCTTTACGTACAGATCCAAACTCTCCAAATCTGTTTCACCATCCAAATCACATTCCCACCAGCATGTTGCAGGGAGGGAGGACGCACTTTGAAATAGCGTGCAGCTATGCAAACGTTAGTGGCTTTGTCTCAAGAGTAGGTATGACGCAGAGGTTTGATTTGGCATGGAGGTGGGCAAGCTTTTTCCATGACTGTTTTTCTTGACCCTCCTCCCCCTGGCTTCTGGTTTCTTGTTTGAATAAAGAAGGTGAAAATGAATAAAGTAGATCACCTACCCTCCCGGTGACATTACCTTCGTTCTTGCGTGATAAATGCAAGGGTCATTTTTGAACATGATTTCTTCTGGTCTGGGATGCAGTCCTTATACCATGTCCCTGAAAGATGACACCCTCTAGAGAAAAAAAGTTGGCATTTCCTGAGTGCTTCTGCCTGTGTCCTCTCATTGAATCTTCTCAGCCCTCCTGAGAAGAAAATAGAGAAGAAAACAGGATTGAAAGGTGACATGATAGAGCTGAGATTCTAATTCAAGTTTGTCATACTTAAAATGTCAGTTTCCTTCTTCTTTACTGTGTAGTTTTAAGAGAGGAAGATGCTATAGGAAGAGTTGCTGGGGTCTGTTGTTGCATCCCTTTATATAGACCTGGGGTCTGGGGGTGGCAAACTCAGCACATATTTCCCATCTGAAGATGGCTGAAGTGTTGAACACTGGAAGCATCATCTTACATCTGCTGATCTCTTCACCTTTGTGACCTCTTCATTCTCCTCAAAGAAACAGCAACTAGCAGGGTGTTTTTGTTTATTCTGTTTTGTTTTTATTAAAGATGTTATTTTTAAGAGAAGTTTTAGGTTCAAAGCAAAATTGAGAGGAAGGTACAGAGATTTCCCATATACCTCTGGCCTTCACAAATGTGTAACCTCATTATCAATATCCCCCACCAGAGTTGTGCATCTGTCATAACTGATGAACACATGGGCAGCGTTATCATTCAGTGTTATGTTCCTTCTATAGGTTTAGACTTACCTCCACCATTATGGTATCATAGATTAATTTCAATAACCTTAAGATCTTCTGTGCTCTACTAATTCATCCTTCTATTCTCATTTCCCACTCCCAGGAAACCACTGTTGTTTTTTTTTAACTATCTCCATAGTTTTGACTTTTCTAAATGGAATATCATTTGAATTGTAGAGTCTGTATGTAGCATTTTCAGGTTGGTTCTTTCACTTAGCGATGTACATTTGTACACTTGAGTGACCTGCGTATCTTTTCAAGGCTTGATAATTCATTTCTTTTAATCACTGAATAAGACTCATCTGATGTATCACAGTTTATCCATTCACTCACTGAAGGTATAGTGGTTGCTTCTGAGTCATGATAATTTTGAATAAAATGGCTATCAACGCTCTTATGCTGGTTTTTGTATGGTCTTAACATTTCATATCCTTTGGGTAAATATCGAGGAGTATAATGGCTGGACTGTTTGACAAGAGAGTATTAGTTTTGTAAGAAACTGCTGAAATGTCTTCCAAAAGGGCTACACCATTGTGCACCTCCACCAGGATGAGGATGCTTCACATCCTCATTATCAGAATATGGTGTTATCAGAGTTTTGGATTGTGTTCATTCAAATGAATGTAAAGTAGGATCACATTTTTTTAAACTTTCATTTCCATGGTGACATATGATGTGGAAAATTTTTCTATACACTCATTTTCCATTTGTATGAGGGTTTTTATTTTGTGTGTGTGTGTGTGTGTGTGTGTGTGTGTGTGTGAGAGAGAGAGAGAGAGAGAGAGAGAGAGAGAGAGAGAGAGAGAGCACTGTTAAGACATTGGGTTGTTTTCTTATCATTGAGTTTTCAGAGTTTTCAATATATTTTGAGTAACAGTCCTTTATGAGATGTGCCTTTTGCAAATATTTTTCACATTCTGTCTCTTACTCTTTTATATTATATATTTTTAATATATTTTCTTAGTTGTAGATGGACACAATACCTTTATTTATTTTTATGTGGTGCTGAGGATCAAACCCAGTGCCTCATACATGCATGGCAAGCACTCTACCACTGAGCCACAACCCCAGCCCCTTGATATTGTATGCTCACCTTCAGTGAGCATAAGTTTTAAGGTTTATTCATCTTTACTTTCATGGATTATTTATTTGATGTTGGGTCTAAAAGTCATTAACATACCCCAAATTGTGTAGATTTTTCTCTTACATAATCTTCTAGGAATTTTATAGTTTTGCATTATATATTTTGTCCTAGGAACCATTTTGTGTTAGTTTTTATGAAATGTGTAGTCTTTATATTCACTATTTTGCATGTGAATGCCTGGTTGTTCCAATATTACTTATGAAAAGGCATTTGTTCCAATGTATTGCCTTTTTTTCATTTGTCAAAGATGAGTTGACTCTATTATGTGGGTCTATTTCTGGATTACATATTATGTTCCATAGATCTATATATCTATTCCTTTGTCAATTTCATATTGATTACTGTAGCTTTATCATTGCTGTCAGGTAGTGTCAATCCTCCAATTTGTTCTTCTCCTTGTGCTCACTATTCTGGGTCTTTTGCCTCTCCATAAAAACTTTAGAATTAGTTGACAAAGTCTTGCTGGGATTTTGATTGGGGTTGCATTGAATCTGTACATCAAGTTGAGAAAAACTGAAAGCTTGATAATATTATGCATTCACATCTATGAACATGAACTACCCATTTATTTAGTTCTTTGATTTCTTTTATCAGAGTTTTGTATTTTTCTTCATGTAGAATATATATATATATATATATATATATATATATATATATATATAAATTTATGTATTTATTTATTTATTTTTGGTATTAGGGATGGAACTCAGGGGCACTCAACCACTGAGCCAGATTCCCATCCCTATTTTGTACTTCATTTAGAGACAGGGTCTCACTGAGTTGCTTAGTGCCTCACTTTTGCTGAGGCTGGCTTTGAACTCAGGATCCTCCTGCCACAGCCTCCCAAGCCCCTGGCAGGCATGGGCCACCACTTCCAGCATTACCCATATTTTGTTAGTTTTAAATGTAAGTATTTTATTTTGGTGGTGCTAATGTAAATACCATTATGCTTTAATCTTAAATTCCACTTGTTCATTGCTGGGGTATAGAAAAGGGATTTGTCAATATTTAATCTTATATCCTACAACTTTACTATAATTATTTACTAATTCAAGGAGGCTTTTTTTGTTGATGGTTTTTCAGATTTTCTTTATACACAATCATGTCACCTAAGAACAAAGATGCTTTATTTCTTCTTCCCAATATGAGTATATTTTCTTTTCTTTTCTTATGTTGTCACATTTTTTAATTTGCTAGGACTTCCATATGATTCCAAAAGTAGTAGTAAGAGGGAATTTCTCTGCCTTGTTCCTGACTTTAGTGGGAAAGCTTTGAATTGATTACCATTAATTATTATGTACTAGCTCTTGGTTTTTTTAAAAAAATTTTAATTGTAGATGGTTACAATACCTTTATCTTATTTATTTATCTTTATGTAGTGCTGAGGATCAAACCCAGTGCCTCACACATGCTAGGAAAGTGCTCTACCCCTGAGCCACAACTCCAGCCCTAGTTATTGGGTTTTTAAAGATATATTTTTTTCAAGTTGAAGAAGTTCCCTTCTATTTTTAGTTTCCATAAATGAGTGTTATGTTGTCAAATGCTTTTTCTGAATCTATGGATATGATCACGTGGTTTCTCTCTTTTATCCTTTTGATTTAATGATTACACTAGTTGATTTTCCCAGATGTTGCATATCTGGGATAAATCCCACTTGGGTATAGTATATAATTTTTTTCATACACTGTTGTATTTGATGTGCAAATATTTTATTAAGGACATTTGTATCTATAGATACTGGTCTGCAGTTTTCTTATAATGTTCTCCTCTGGTTTGATGATAGGGTAATGCTAACCTCATACTTTCACATTATCTATCACCTTTCACCAGAGTATAGGCTGTTTGAGGGCAGAGTTTTTTCCAGACTTGTTCATTGCTATATGCACAGTAAAAATGACAGTTCTGGGAGGGTCATCATAATGATATGTGGAGTGGAAAGAAATACTTGAATGTGCTTTTAACCAAGTTTATTCTGTTGCTTATTTTAGATTTTTAAAGTGCATGCCAGCTACCATCTGACTTGGACACATAACAGTCTTACTTTTCAAACTATTAAGGAGGATATGCATAAGTATAAAAGAACTCTGTGGCTTTAAAGCTTTTCTTACCCCCCACCATGAAGCTGCTCTGGTCATTGAGGACATGACCTCTGCTGCCTTGCCCACCATCACACACCATTTGATTAGCATGGTGCCTGACACATGCTAAGAGTATAAGAAAGAGGCTCAAAGACAGATGGAGTTCTTAGTGGTCCCTATATATTATTCAAGAGTGGAATTTTAGAGGAAGGAATAAAGGGATTAGAAATGAATGAGAACACTGCCTGCCTTTATCTTTCTTCCCTAAGTGCCTTCTTTTCTCTTCCATTTCATGATGAAGTTGTGACAAATGATGTTGGAGCAGGGAGGTGCTTTTGGATTTAAGTCTAGATAAAGCCAGTGCGGAGCTAAGAAATAGGAAACTTGGTGCAAACCTCTTTGTTCTGACTCTGATAAAGGAGAAATGGTAACAAAACAAGGAGGTACTTGAGAATCCCACATGGTAGGAAACCAAAGATATCTGGAAATGAAGCTCCCATTGGTATGGATTCTCAGAGTGTCTTTGAATGTATGGTTTCAAAATCCTTTAAGAGAATGTTGGTGTGAAATAATCAAAATACTTTTTCTCATGGACCTATATGCTAGTTTAATAAATAACATAGGTAGAAAAATACCCCCCCCCCCCAAAATATAAATGGGAAATTGAATGGGAGAAGAGTTTTTTGGGGGAAAGAAAATTAAGTAAGCTTTCAAAATCTACTGTTCTTACTTTTAAAATGATATAAAATTTATGACTATATGAATTTTAAAATCTTAGGAATAGATATTTTATTTATCAAATTTGTTTTATTGTTAAAGATTATATGTTTGTGTGAAGAAGAGGAGCTGAGCTCTAAATGGATTTTGACTGGAATGATTAAATTTTAAAAACCTGGGCGAATTATATAAAAGTACTGGGATGAATTTCCTTATAAACACAACGTTAGTTTTATTGTACTCGAGTATTAGGAGTAAGATCAAAAAGATCCAAATTAACAATATGTTTCACCTAATATAGTGTATATAACAGAGTAATAAGTTTTCAACAAATAAAAAATTGTTTAATTAGAAAATGTAGAAGATAAAAATATTAATACAAAAGCTAAAGATAAATGAGCAATATCAGTCATTTAAAAAGGTAGTCTTAATATAATATGCTATTTTTTCTAGATATTAAAATGGATTTTTCACAATATTGTGGAGATTTTCTCTCTAATAGTCTCATATTGTAAGTATATACTTCAATGGGAACATACCATAGTGGTTGATTATTCTGGTTTTGTTTGCTAAACATTTGGGATGAATCTCTAAAGTATTCATGATGATCCAATTGAAGTAGTAACTTGAGATGTGACAGGAGGGTGATTTCGCATTTCTGGACATACAGGTAAAAATTAATGTACACACATCAAGGCAGAATGAACCACTGTGGTATATCTCGAATGGTGGATGTTTTCTACAACTTTGTGGATGATGCATTATTCTGACTATTTGATATCATGACAATTTATTCTACAGCATTGTCTAGTAGCTGAACATGATATTGGTAGAATTATTCTAGTCTCCAAAACTCTCATCCTATTGACTCTTTCAATGTAGGCCAAAAAAAAAAAAAATCTTGAAAAAGAAGAAAAAAGTTGGAGGACTCACTCTTCTGGATTTCCAAATATAAAGTTATAGTGGTAAGAACAATATGGTACTGGCATAAGAATAGACATTTAGAAAAATAAAATAAAATTTAGAGTCCAGAAATGAACCTATATGCTGTAGTCTGGCTGGGCACAAAATCACGAGCCACTCACAGCTTTGAAGATTCAAACAGCAATTCTTTTTTTTTTTTTATGTTTTTTTTAAGAGAGAGAGAGAGAGAATTTTTTATTATTATTTATTTTTTAGTTATCGGCGGACACAACATCTTTGTTTGTATGTGGTGCTGAGGGCCGCACGCATGCCAAGCGAGCGCGCTACCGCTTGAGCCACATCCCCAGCCCTCAAACAGCAATTCTTTATTCCCGAACTCACACCTGCCCTCTACAAACACGTTCTGAGGAAATTCAGGTTCTGGGCAAAATCCATGCTTCCACCAGGCTCTAATCAGCAGGATACGCCCTATTCCCAGCAGGGTGCACCTTAAACCTGGAACCGCCCTAAACCCAAGGAGCCGGATACTCCCTAAAACCAGCAGGATACACCCTAAACCTGGATCCGCCATAATCCAGTAGGATCCTCCCTAAACCCGGATCCACCCTGGTCCTTGAGCAAGGTCACCTTTCTCAAACATACATGCAATGTCACTGTGAATGTCCAAGGCAAGTCCATTTCCATGAGTCCTTCCTCTAAGCAACATGGGTACGCTGGCAAGGAAATTGTCATACCTACTTGGCTAATGGCTCTCAGCACCTATATGCCTATGACCAATTGATTTTTGACAAGAATGCCCAGTCTATTCAAATAGGTAAAGAATAGTTTCTTTGAAAGATGGGGCTGAGATAATGAACTATCAGTGCAAAGAAATAAATTGAATCACTATTCACAATATATTTTTTACTCAAAATGGATCAATAGAATAAATATTAGAATTAAAATCATAAGCTTCTTATAACAAAACATAAATATAAATCTTGATGATCTTGGATTTGCCATTGGATTTGTACATATGACACCAAAAACATAATGAACAAAAGAGGAAATAGATAAATTGGACTTCATCAGGCTCAGACTTCAGGGGATAGGGGCCAGATTGCAAACAGTAGAGAGAAAAAATATTTTATGGTTGTATAAAAGAGCATGGAGTAAAAAATGAAACCTTATGAAAGGGAACAGAAGGAGATGACAGAGGATAGCCCAGTATAAGCTAATTAGTTTTGAAGGTCAATGCATAATGGCTAACACCGGTTAAAATTTAGAGGATAATTTCAGTGTTTATTTTGACTCTGATTGCATATACTTCTGTTTAATTCTGACTGATTTTTGTTATCTATACCTTCTATTAGGGGAAAAAAAGAGAAGGCTCAGTGTTTCTTTGAGCTGGTCTCTGCATCCAGACATTTGCCTAGCTTCCTGGCCCATTATCTATTGCAAAAAAAAAAATAGACTAATTGTAATAATTAACTGGGGAGGTTAAAATGAGCACATTCTTTTGTATTTGACTAGATGACATTTTGTTTTCTGATCAACCCACCAGGAACATCACATTTACAATTCTAAATATTTCCATGAATCACAAATATAAAAAGTGTCCAGTCTGACCCTGGAGTGTTCTACTTCTGCCTTTTCCCCCTAATTGTGTCTTTTATGCTCTTGTAGGCTTGGCTTCTATCTAATAAGGTACTTCACCCACAGTCCAAGGTCTGAGCTAATGATCTCTGAGATGTTACCAAAACCGTTCTGGAATACCCAGTACATAATGTCAGTCTTTCCATGGTCACTATGGAAACTATATCCTAGAAAAATCCAGTCACTTATTTCAGTATGACCTATCCCTTATAAAACTAAATTGGCCATTTCTAATAAACTTAAGCTTTTAAAATTGTTCCCTTGCTAAATCTTTGGTAATTGTATTCATTAATATTCTTACCATGACCAATAGTACAATTAATCTGAAACCAAATCAGAATATCAAGACGGCTCTGATTTAGTGCAAAAACCTTTGGACTTTGAAATTGGGACACCTGGTATTACAATAGATTCCGCCATTTACTCTGTGGACTTATTCAAGTCACATTACTTTTCTAAACTTCAATTTCTTCAAATGAATACAGTATAATAGTGCCTATCTAAACAAAGCCATTGTTAAGATCTGATAAAATGAGGAACAATCAGTCCCTGGAGGCTACAAAACACGTGTTCACATAATCATGATTGTAATTATGGTTCTCAATAATTTTCTGCCATTATGAGTAATTTGTGATAAGGAAGGTTACAGTTAGGTAAAGAAAATCAATAGATAATTTCTTAAAATTCAATTTAACTATAGCTTTTAAACACTTCTTCTCTCAAAAGATTTTAGTCAAATTTCTTTTAATTGGAAATTAAAAGCTAAATTTTGATTTCCTCTATTTTTCTCTTAGCAAGTTTCCTTTTGGGAATTGATACTGACCTGCAGGTATGTACAGAATGGAGACAGGGGAACAGAGATATTTTACAAACTGCATTCCCAGTCTTGGGTATTTGAAAATTAAATGGATTTGAATTTCTTATTTTCATTTTTTTTTCACTACAAATCCAGAAACATCAAATAAGAATTTGGAACAATTTGTTGTAGTATAATGATAACAGCACTCATCTGTCCAGGAAGGGGAGAGAACATACTCTGGGGAAGAAATTCAGCTCACCAGATCACCCATCCAACATCCTCTCTGCAAATATCATCTCTCAAAACTGCTATCAGATTATTGACATAATATTTTAATATCCTGCTTAAACTGGATCTTCCTGAATTACTACATTTATCCCCCTTCAATTACATATTTATAGGACATCTTAACTACTTTGGTATAAAAATGGAAACCCCCATAAATGCAAACAATCAAGTCTAAGTCTAATTCATATTTCTATGATTTCAATTGATGAAGCAACTGCATTCTGATATGGAGAGTTTGATCCATCCATTGTAAGGTACCAGTACTTCCCTGTCCTGAGTCCAGGTTAAGCATTTGGTTCCGGCGGTTTGGAGTTGGTGAAACTCCAGTGGAATGGCGTTCTCTCACACTGACCCACCTCTTTATAATCATTATCTGTATCATGTTAGGCTGGGAAGTAGAAAAAAGAAAAAAAATCAACTCCTCATATCTCTGGTTGAGTGAGATGCCAGACTCAAGGACTACATCCCATACAACTTCCCAGGCCTCAGTGATCATTTGGAGACTTTCAGACTCTCTTTTGGAGGCTCTATGACATTATGTACAGTTTTTTTTTTTATATTATGCTGGTGCCTAACAAACTGTAGCCCCCAGTCCTCCATGATTCCAACTCTGGTGACTGCAGGAAGGGATAAGGCACGTGATGACAAGTGTTCAGCAACTTACTCTCTACAGGAACAAAAAAGCTGTGGTTGAAAATGAATGCTGATTTCCATGATGTATACTACCCACTACTTACTACCTCCTGCTACCCACCATAAGCAACTGGAAGTGGAGTTTGGAAAGAGAGACACACTCCAGTAACTCTGGAAGAAAAATAACAGACTAATAATTTTATAGTAATCAATTGTATTTAAATACAGTTCTTATTTGGAAAGATTTCAAGAGACGGATTGAACTGACAGTTATGATAGGGCTGTGGCATTTTCTATTGAAAATTCCTTAATGGCTCACCGTTTTTGCTATAGGAAATCATATATATAAAATATATGCATATATATATGAAATCATAGCAGATGAGTGAGTGAATTTGGGATCTAAACCTGTCCAGTCATTTCTACCCCCTTTTCCATGTCATTTCTCATTGCTCTTCCACCATCAATCTGTACTAAAAGTATACCAATGGATTCAGAATATCTGAAATGATTCAGATTTAACAGCTGGGCTTGTCCTGAGCATCCCCCAGGGTTTGTAGTACCTTCTTTGCCTGAGGCATGAATGAACTTTAAAACTAGGACACCAGATGCTTTGTGACACCTTGTTCACACCCACGTATCCACTTTACAGATAATAATTGAGTTCCCATCATGTCAAAGAACTGACTTTCCGTTTCATCAAGGATTCTCTAGCTTCTGTAAGAACAATTAAACTGGAAAATAAATACAAGGACCCAAGCTTTTACCTGTACACGTCAAAACAAGATACAGATAGTGAAATGTCCATGTCAGTAAAAAATAATTGATTTGCCTTTTTCTTTGATAAGATTTTCTATATTCTGAGAATATGCCTTTAATATTTTTATAGCTATGTGTATTTTCTGAATTCTCCATGTAGTAGATTATAGCAGGTTCAACAATTGGAAAAGGTCAGGTATGTTTTTAAAATCATATTTTTTAAAAGTCTCAGAGAAATGTGGAACCAATAAGGATTGATGAACTGAAATTCAAAAGTAGAGCCCATTTCTAGATGGTCTGGGGAGCTTTGTGCTCATGACTGGTATTTGTCTAGAGAATGAATCTTTTCGGGGGGAAAGAGGAACTTGAAAAAGTTCTAGTGTTCTTCCAAGAGTGGATTAATAAACTGAAACTCCCTCTCACCTAAGCACTTTGTCCATAATGAGACAGAGATGTATGTGACTAGAGGCTAGGAAGTCTGAAATTTACTGGACAGGCCCACATGCTGAAAACTCAGCAGAAATTGATGTAGTCTCCAGGCAGAGATTTTTCTTCTCTGGAAAACCTCAGATTTTGCTCTTAAAAGTGTTTGATTGAACAAGGCCCACCTACGTGATTGAGGGTATTCTCCTTGGTTTAAAGCCATCTGACTGAAGTTGTTAATCATATCTACAAAATACTTTTCCGACAACACCTAGATTAGTGTTTGACTAAGTATCTGGGCGCCATTCTAGTCAAAATGACATGGAAAATTAATCATCATAGTTGGCGACTTAAAAAACTTTAAAAAGGCAGAGTGAAATCCCACAGTGCTTTGAAAAAGGACCTACCTGGGAACAGGATCATATGTACCCCCCAAAAACATTTGTTATGTTTTGAAGATGCTCAGGCAATTAGGCTGGACAGCGGGGCTGGGAACTGCTGAAAGGAAAAGCTCTGTATTTGACAGGCTTTTAGGGATGAGGTGATAGACATCTGTCAGAACTCCAGTCAAGAGCCTGCAGGGCCACACAGGTCACCAGAGGTGGTCTGAATCTAAAACTGCAATCCAGCATCATCCTAGCTCAATTCTCATGTGGACTGCAATGACCAGCCCTTCCTCCTTCTCGTCTAATGAAAGAGAGAGCCCTCTTTGGCAGAAGGTAGTATCATCTGGAGCCTCTACCATGTTTTCACATATAGAGTCTGGCAAAATTTAAAGTATTCATTGTGAACAAATAAGAAAATGTGGCTGGCCTCAGGAGAAAAATCAAACAGTAGAGACAATTCTAAAGATATTCCAGTTATTGGAATTAGCAGATAAAGAATACAGATTAGTATGTTAAAGAAAACAGAAAATGGAAAAAGAAATTAACAAAGAGAGAATTTCAACAGAAAATTCAAATTTATAAAAAAGAATCAGTTTGATGTTTCCAAACAATTATTAATAATAAAGAGTTCAATTCATTTTGAAGATATCATGTCCCTAAATATGTTAACTGATATTTGATTACACCCAATAAGTCTTCAAAATATTTTAATAAAATATGATGAAACGAATATAAAAATAGATTAAAAATTAATAGGAGATTTTGACCTAGATAAGCCAATAGCTAATGGAACAAGCAAACCAAAAATCTCAGAATGATATGAAAAATGTGGACAACATAATTGTTGAACTTAGCTTATTTGATAAATTTGGAACATTGAAACAAAAATGACATATTTAGGTTCACATAAAATGTTTATGAAAATTGAACATATTCTGGCCATTCATACATAAGCTGACATGATGGAGATTTGGGCCTGCTTTTTTTTTTTTTTCTAATAGGTATAGGGTCTCTGGTCAAATGCCCAGGTGAGAATAAGGGACTCTTATAGATTATTGGTGGGAATGTAAATTAGTACATCCATTATGGAGAATAGTGTAAAGGTTCCTCAAAACATTAAAAATAGAACTACCATATGACTCATCTACCCTATTTCTGCGTATATATGTTAAGGAAATGAAGTCAGCATATCAAAGAGATGCCCATGTCTATTGCAGCACCATTCTCAATAGCTGAGATATGGAATCAAGCCAGGTGCCCACTAACAGATGAATGGTTCAAGAAAATGTGGTATATACATACAATACAATATTCCATCCTGTAGCAAAATGGATGGAGCCAGAGGAGAGTATACTAAGCAAAATAAGTCAGACAGAAAAAGACAAGTGCTGCAAATTCTCTTTCACATGTGAAAACTGAAAACAAGTCTCTCTGAATGCAGAACAGTGATTAATAGAAGTTGAGAAGCATGTAGGGGGTGGGGAAAAGGAAGTTTAGATTTTATCAGTGCATGTGTGAAAATAAAACACTGAACCCAATAATGCATTCAACTAATACATGCTAATCAAAAAACAAAAGGAAAATATTTGAAAATATTTGAATGTTTGACCACATTTGGAAAAATTGTTCAAGGTAGAAGCATTTGACAATTATTATTTCATCAACTCTTTATGTACTAATTTAAGGATATTAAATTTTCACAAATGATAAGTAACAAGTACTAATAACAGATAAGAGATATCCAACATTTTAAAATATCTCTAATAAACATATAAAATACTTATAAAAAATGAAAATATTTATAAAATAAATAAATCTTCAGAAAAACAGATCAGCAAATACAATAAATTATCAGTAATCAGATTGAAAAGTGGCATATAGTGATCCTTTAGATATTAAATTATAGGAAGAGGATATAATAAAAAACTTCACACCAAGACATTTAGTAAATTGGATAAAAAAATACAGATTTCACAAATAAATGTTATCTATCCCAACTGACAAAAGAAGTTCTGAATAGACCAAAATCTAATATATTTAAAAACTTACATTAATTATTGAATTTATCGATCAGCTTTCTCATAAACATAAATGCATTTTTAACAAAAGGTCAGAAAATTAAAATTAATGGCATATAAAAATGATAATACAATATGGCCAATAGTTATTATTCTAAGTATGGAAGGTTAATTTAACATAAAAATCAATGTAATTCGCTATATTAGTAGGAGAAAAGATCATCTGAATTGAATATGAGAAAGCATTGACAAAATTCATCTATTCATGATGAAATTTTATAATAATTTAGAAATAGAAGGAAACTCCTTTAATTGATAAGGAATGTATACAAAAACTTTCATGGTACTTCACATTCAATGGCAAAATGTTAAAAATTTCTTCCTTGGGATCAAGAGTGTATATGTATAATTCTGTTTAAATAAGACATAGAATAGTTGAAGTTAACTTATATGTGTTAGAATCCAAAATAGTGGTTACTCTCTAAGTGAGGGACCAGTAGGGAGACTTCTGGGATACTGGTAGTGTTCTGACTCTTGCTCTGGTATGGCTAGGTGGTTATATTCACTTTCTGAAAATTTATTGATCTGTTCCTTTATAATACATGTAATTTTTTGCATATTTATGCTATATCAATAAGAAGTTCATTTAAAACACTCCAATAAAAAATTAAAACTTGTCTCATATTTCAAATAACTGGCAATTTTTCATCGGTTAATAGGTTGGATTCTTTAATGGTCAGGCAGTTGTTTCCCAGTATCTTGACCCGGTCTAAATAAGAGCTGAATGATGGACATTTGGGGTTCTATTTAGAGAATTTGAGCTTCCCAGACCATGCTCAGACAGCAGACAAGCCTATCATCAGTTTCCCCATAACTAAGTGAGCTTTCCCAGCATCCTTTCCAGGCCTCAGATAATATAATTCTATTTCAGGAACCTTGCCTAGTATGTAGAGCTGCCCAGCAACTCTCAAAGGAGAGGCCAGCTGCACCATCACAAATTATTTCTCTGTGCTGCTCTTGATGGAAAGCAAGGTGAAAAGGTCAAGTCTCTTAGGACTTCAACCATACTTTGGGTAGTGGCAGGACTGGAAGTGAGCAATAATCTGCCAGGGCCTCTCATCAAGAATATAATCTCAGGAACCTCCACACCAACAACAACAGCCATTGGTGACAACTCGTGAAGCTATTATCCAAAAAATATTCTTCAACTAAACTGCAAATCTGCTTTCTAAACCCAGACAAAAGAAACCCTCTCTGAATTTCAGTGTATTCTACCATGTTTTCAGGAGCACGCAGAGCTTCACCAATGCCATTGAACATGGCTTGGTGGCATATTTGCAATAGGTATGGTTGACTCCTTATTTTCTTAGAATGGAAGTCTGTTCAGTCAAGTGTAGCAAAAGAAACTGTCTGGCTTTTCACTCTCTTCCTATCAGGCAACATGATTTTGATAAGCTAACTTCTTATTCTTCCAAGAAGTTCTCTTGGACTTACTCCAGTTTACAGTCTTCTCTTCCTCTCTGAACTCTGAAAGTATGTAGGAGTGATGCTCAGCTTATAAACTGCCCCTCCCTCTCTCTCTCCTTCTCTCTCTCTCTCTCTCTCTCTCTCTCTCTCTCTCTCTCTCTCTCTCTCTCTCACACACACACACACACACACACACACACACACACACACAAACACACACACACACACAAATACCCCAATGTAATATGTAAGTTTAAAGTTTGGAACACTGTGTTTTATATAGATGTAATTTTTGCATGGTATTAGTTTCTTAGGATGGTCCGCAAAATCTGTTAAATGTAAGATTCAAAAGCCTTGCGTATGTGATATGGTGGAATCCTTTGTCTTTCTACAGCAGCACATGCAAGTTTTCGGAGTTCTATCCTGATGTCATAGACCTCTATCTTTGGAAATGGAGAATGATCTTTCTGATGGCTCTAAACTTCTTACTGTAATGGTCAGTCTCCTTCCTAGTTGTTTAATACCCTGGCTACTTCTATTCCTTCTCTGTTTTGCTGTTTTTCAGCCACACTGGTCTTTTTTATTTTCTCAACTATGTCACAGTAGTTCCTGTGTAACCCCCTTATATTTGATCTTCCCTCAACCTGGCAGACTCTTCCTTGAGACCTTCTTCATTTAACCAGCTGTCTCATCATTTGTTTGTCAGATTAATATTATCTCCCAGATTAATATTATCTTCCTGGACCACTCTGTATCAATCCACAAGTCATTTACTTACTTTTAAATTAATTAGTTAGTCAATTTATTTTCTTGTTTGTGTGTAGTCCCACTTTAATGCAAGTTCCATGAATGCAAGGACCTTGTCTGTTATCCATTCTGTTCCCAGAATTGAGCCCAGTACCTGCTACTTAATAGGTAGTTGTGTCAGTCTGAGTCCTCTGAGAAGCAGATGCTAAGATGGGATTAGATATGCAGGAAATTTATTAAGGAATACACTTACGAAGTATAAAGGAGAGGGAGCAGGAATAGGCTGAGAGAGCTTTCAGACTGTGACACAGGTCACAGAAGATGGAGAAGGAAGGAAGTTTGAGTGGAAATAGCCTCAGGCCACAGTCAGTTCTGAGAAATTTTTGGCTAGGCTGAAAGGGAGAGGCCATACAAAGGTAACCCATGTTGGGCAAGCATGGCTAGGCTCCAGGACCCCACCATTCTTAGACAGTGGCTAAGAGTTATTCTGGAAAAGCTGGGTCCACAGTGAATCCAAAGGAATAGCTGTACAACTGCCCAACTGGTCCCATGAGTAGATGTTAAAGGCTGGCTCTTCTTGACCATTGTTTTTATGAATGGTCATGCACTAGTGGTGTTGTAGGTTAGGGTCTACTTCTTTGCTGGACACCTCGCAGTTAAAACCTTAATTGATCCGCAGATTAGCTATATTTTTGTTTTTGTTGTTGCTTCTTTTTCTAGTCAGATGATAACAAGAAAATTTTAGAGGTGATTTATCCTTTTCCTCTTCCCTCATCCACCATGTTTTTTAGCACAATGCTGGGCACATTGAAGTTCCTAACTTCAAAGGCTACAAAAAGGAGAGCTGTTACGGACACAAGTAAACATGACTTGGTGGAGAATGGTAGGCATGATGGAGAGCTGGACTGGATTTGCCCCATCTAGAAGGGGTGACTATTACGTAGCTGCAGCAGATTACTGCCAAGTAGGAACGCAGGCTCTGAGCTACCAAACCAAATGATGCCAGAAATCTGGATTTTTACGTGAAATCTTCTGATTTTTAAATGTTAGGAACTAATTAAGTATTTTTTAAAACATTCTGCAGGCCAACACTAGCATGGCCAAGCAAAACATGCCTGTAGAATGATTTGGCCACCAGTTTATAGTCTCATTCTAGACCAGTTGATGGACAACATTCTAGATCTTTAAAACTCATAGTTGTGTTAAAAGTTTTGTAGCAGTTATTCTTGGAAGTCTTCTCAGAACCGGCTGATGACTGGCCATTTATGTCATTCCCCAGTATCCTGGATCCAGAGAGCATGAAAGAGAATAAACCATAAATTTCTGAGTCACAAAGGTCATGGACTCAGGAGCCTGGGGTGAAGTCCTCCATGAAATGTAAGGTGACAGACATCTCTTTGCCAGTCTGTGAGTGGGTCTGTCAGCAAGGACCAGGCTAAAGTTAAACAGATGGATCTCACTCCCTGCCCAGAGGGAGCACAGGGTGGCCTCAGGGGAGAAGGAGTGAATTCTAAGGCAGAGTTCACTTTCTAGGTCAAACCTTATGCCCTAGAGCTGAAACCCTCAGATTTGTCTTTTGTCTGTGGTGGAAAACCACAGGATTAGAAATCCCAAGGGCTAAAGGTAAGAACAACAATGTAAAAGCTCATTAGTGATCCCAGCAACAAAAAGTTCTTCCAAATAATAGTTTTAGTTTTATTCCTGCATGCATAGAGTTCATGCCCAAATATATCTATGGAGCATTTTTAACAAGTAAATGAGAATTCTAATGTTTAAAATAAAGAATCATTTCCAATTTTCAATAAGAACTCACTTCCTATTTCAGACTTCAGGTTTGCAGCACCTTAATGATTCTCTGTTTGGATTTTCAGAAACACAAAGAGTCACAATGCACTTAACAGACCCAGGGGTATTTGACACAGAGCAGGAATATCAGACCGTGATATTCCTGAGTTATTAACAGAGTTACTAACAAAATTATTGGTGGGTACTGTTTTGCCTTAAAAGGCCTATAAAAGCTCTTCAATGGTGCTACCATTCCAGAGCACATCCCAGTTCAGTCTCTGAGCTTGTGATTCTAATTCAACAAAGCCTATGATTTGCTTCTGAAGTTGTGACTGTCAGATCAATAGCTGTTCAATCCCTAGTTTTTTGCCTTCTTAAAAATATATCCATCCAATTTTAACTGAAAACTCCTGATATTATCAGTGATGTTCTGTGTATTTTAAATCTCTCTTGAAACTGTGTGTTCAGTGTATTTGTATTTGTCACAATCACAAGCAGCAGCATCATGTGAACAGCAAGCACTCTAACAAGTTGCGTTCTCAGTCCTTCAATTCCCAAAACTCCTTGATCTGAGAAGACAGCTCAGTAAACCTTGTCGATTTTCCCCACCTGATGACATAAACATAAATGGCATCTGCCCGAGTTGCTTTAACAGTTTCCAAATAGCTAATAAACTGGCAGTGACTGTGGGGACTGGCTTGAAGAATAGTCACAATTGGAATAATTTGCTGCATCATATCACATAAGGGACCTGCCCACAGGGGTCATAGGCCCAACCTTTGCAGGATGAGGCAATGGTAGCCTGCATGCCAGCCTTGCTACTAACTGCCATGAACTGTCAAAGCCACGTCATCTGCTTTTTGACCGCAGGTGCCCGTCGGTGAGTGAAATCATCTTTTCCATGTTTAGACCAAAATTCTTAAATTAATTACCGGCATAAGTTAGTACTTATTAGCTCTTATATGTCAGATAATGATATATATATATATATATATATATGTGTGTGCATGTTGCATACCAATCTATACTCATTCCCTTGAAAAGCATATATAGCTCCTACCTACTGCACAGTCCAGAAAGGTGTCCTACAACCTAAATTCCTAGGCTCTCTTTATCCTTTCGTTCATTCAACAAAGTAGCCCAAATACCTACAGTTACTTTGTACTTGTTGAGCTTTCAATTGTCAACCCTAATCTCTTTCCAGTACCAGCAAAAAATGAGACAATAGGGTTTATTTTCAAATGGGCTTGTCAGAAATTGATGCAGCAATTAGCTTCTCTAGAAGAATCTCCTGCTATTTCATCAGTTTACTGACTTCTGTGCACTGAAATTGTAAGAGCTGCCAAATTCAGCATTCTTTTTGGGAAAAAAATAGTAAATCTAGTTTAAAATCCTCTTCATAATCATATTCTGCTTCACTTGGCAACTCTTAAATCTTTTGATTGAGACATCAATTGTGCTTTTTAAAACTCTCAAACAGTAAAACCTTACATTTTAAAATCCTTCTTGAAATTGTATTTACTCTACATATTTACCATCTAAGTATTTTTATAATCCTTTACTAAAATGTTTTGTGACCTGTCTGCATTTAGCTATCTGCAAACTACCTTTTATTCTACATCTGCTTGTGGCTAAGCAGCTTGCCTTTGCTGTAACTTTGGGTTAAACATGACAAGTTATTATCGTACTTGCTATTTGCTGCCATTTGCAATTGTCATCTTTTAAGACATGCCGTCTCCCTGGACCACTTCTGAGCATTTGTATGACATGAAAAGAAATGACTGCAAAATAAAAATTGCTTAAATGCTATGCCTGGTGTGGTTTTAAGTAAAACATCTGGGCTCATTCAAATTATTTCTTTCTGATGTGATTTTCTTTGCCATGACTAATGAAGGCAGGAGGTTTGGTCAGGTGTTTTTTTCCCAGGAGTAACTGGGAAAAGAGGAATTCACCCCTTAGGGACTGTGTTTCTGGGTTCCTCAAGGTTTTTAGGAAGGCAGAGGGCACCTCATGTTATTCTCCTCAACTTTTACTGGTCTATTGATATCTTTGAGAACAGTGTTTGGAACTTCCATTGCCAGGGAGTCTAGAGGAGGGTCACTCAGGGGCCGAGGAATAATGAATACAAGTGGGGAAGCCAAGGGAAGACTGGCCACCATATTTGAAGACAGGCTTGTATTGGATAACTTCATAGGATGGAATAGAGGGTGTAAGGATGAAGGAGAAGATGCCACCTAAACAGAGTGATCGCTCTTACTGCAGGTCTCAGCTTAAAGATCACTTCCTTGGAGAAGTGATCTCTGGTGCCAAAATGGATGCAGGTTCCCTTCCCTCTCTGTTCTTAATCATGTCCCCTGCTATTGCCTCAAAGAAGATATGAGACAGTGTTTCTTGTCCATTATTTTGTATTGTTTACCCCCAATGGAAAGTAAGCTCCATGACAATAGGGACCTCGCCTGTCCTTGTTTTGTTCATTCACCTGGTCATCTCCAGGACAGGTTGGCTACATAGTTTGAGGGGCCCAGTGCAAAATGAAAATGTGAGGTTCCTTGTTCAGAGAAAAGTGCTGGTCAAGGAACTACCATGTTAAACTTCCTTTCTTAAATACTTTCTCTGTCCTTGCCATTGTGTATTTTGATTTGCTATCTAATGACATTCTATATTTTAAAAATAGGAATTTTAAATCATGATTTATTATTATGGAATCTACTGTTGGTCTTCATATCATAAAATGCTAGTTTTAAATGTCAATGTAAGAACATTTAACTAGTATGCAAAATCCAAGATTACACAATTCATATTTTATATTTCACACACACATATGTATTTCATTCTTACCAGAACCATGGAAATGCTGCATGAAACTAATGCAATCGTTTTTATTTCACTTTTTAGCACGTTATACCAGCACTTCTTTCAGCTCACTGGTAGTAAAGAAGGACAAAAAGGAAAAAGCAACAGTGCATTGCCTTATTGCTTTTGCTTTCTTTCTTTTAATTTTATTTATTTATTTATTTATTTGGCTTTAAGTGGGAAATGATATGCATAAGCAAGAAAGAGTCCCTAGGTTTTCCTTTTGGTTTGAACAAAAGAGCAGAGCCTCTAGGATAACTAAGATATTCTGAAAATGGTCCTAACACAACATTCCCTAACACCACTGCCATGTACTTGCTTTTAGTCTTTCTGAATGCCCATGTATTCTTTTGGTGTCCATTGGTTACCAACTTCAATGCTCATGGGATATCCCAAAAATGCTGTAAGTGAATGGGAAGGCAAGGAACCGTGGACATCTCTGCTCATGTGCACGTTCCATCATTCCAATGGACTTCCTTAGAAAGCACAAGTTCAGTGAAATTATTCAGAATTGCAAGATGGTGACAACGGTGCTTTAAACCCAACATGGACCACTTTATTGCACAGGTCTTTGCCCACAAAGCCCGATGTGGTTTATGTTCTGCTATAATGGAGCACACAAATATCACACTGAACACAGAGGATGAGTATATATTCCTACTGAATAGTTGAATGAGTAAAGGAGTCAGAACTGTCTATCAATGAATTGAGCTGCAGAAATAAGTGACTTCATAGCCCAGAAAGAGAGAGGAAAGGTGGGTATAGCTTTGTGGGGGTTTTTTATTTGTTTAAATTAGTTATATGTGGCAGTAGAATGCCATTTGGACACATCATATATAAATGGACATGATTAGGAACAGAGAGGGAAGAGAATCTGAATCCACTTGGGCATCAGAGATCACTTCTCCAAAGAAGTTTTCTTTGAGCTGAGACCTGCAGTAAGAGTGATCACTGTTTAGGTGGCATCTTCTCATTCTTCTGGTTGTACATGATGTAGAATTACACTAGTCGTGTAATCATATATGCCTATAGGATATTAATGTCTGATTCATTTGACTATCCTTCTTCCCTCCCTTATCCTCTTGCCTCCCTTCATTCCCCTCTGTCTAATCCAAAGTACCTCTATTCTTCTGTAGCACCCCCCAGCCCTTATTGTGAATTGGCATCCACATATCAAAGAAAAAATTCAGCTTTTGGTCCTTTGGGATTGGCTTATTTCTCTTAGCATGATATTCTCCAGCTCTGTCCATTCACTGGCAAATGCCATAATTTTATTCTTCTTTAAGAATGAGTAATATTCATATATATAATATTTTCTTTATCCATTCATCTGTTGAAGGGCTTCTAGGTTGATTCCATAGTTCAGCTATTGTGAATTGAACTACTATAAACATTGATGTGCCACAATACTATAGTATGCTGATTTTAAGTCCTTTGGGTATAAACTGAGGAGTAGGATAACTGGATAAAATGGTGGTTCCATTCCAAGTTTTCTGAGAAATCTCCATACTGATTTCCATATTGTTTGTACCACTTTGCAGTCCCACTAGCAATGTATCAGTGTACCTTGTCCCCCACATCCCCCACAATCCTAGCCAACATTTATTGTTGCTTGTACTCTTGATAATTGCCATTCTGACTGGAGTGAGATAAAATCTCAGTGTAGTTTTGATTTGCATTTCTCTAATTACTAGAGATATTGTACATTTTTTATATATTTGCTGATTCATTCTATTTCTTCTTCTGCGAAATGTCTGTTCAGTTCCTTAGCCCATTTATTGATTCAGTTAGTTGTTTTTTGCTGTTAAGTTTTTGAATTCAATATATATCCTGGAGATTAATGCTCTATTTGAGGTGCAGGTGGTAAGGATTTCCTCCCATTCTGTAGGCTCTCTCTTCATGATTTTGATCATTTCCTTTGATGTGAAGAAGTGTTTAGTTTAATTCCATTCCACTTATTGATTCTTGATTTTACTTCTTGTGCTTTAGGAGTGTTGTTAAGGAAATCAGTTCCCAAGCCAATATGGTGGAGATTTGGACCCAATTTTTCTTCTATTAGGCACAGGGTCTCTGTTGTAGTGCCTAAGTCCTTGATCCACTTTGAGTTGACTTTTGTGCAGGGTGAGAGATAAGGGTTTAATTTCATTTTGCTACATAAGGATTTCCAGTTTTTCCAGCACCATTTGTTGAAGAGGCTATCTCTTTTCCAATGTATGTTTTTGGTGCCTTTATCTAATATGAGATAACTGTATTTCTGAGGGTTTGTCTCTGTGTTTTCTATTCTGTACCATTGGTCTATGTGTCTGTTTTGATGCCAATACCATGCTGTTTTTACTACTATATCTCTGTAGTATAATTTACATTCTGCTATTGTGGTGCCTCCTGCTTCACTTTTCCTGCTAAATATTGTTTTGGCTACCCTAAGTCTCTTGTTTTTCCAAATGAATTTCATGATTCCTTTTTTTTAGTTCTACTGCAGAATAGAAATTATATTACATCTCTATAACACTTTTGGAAGTATGACCATTTGGACAATGTTAATTCTGCCTATCCAAGAACATTCGAGATCTTTCCATTTTCTAAGGTCTTTTTCAATTTCTTTCTTTATTGTTCTATAGTTTTTATTGTAGAGGTCTTTCACCTCTTTTGTTAGATTGATTTCCAAATATTTTAGTGTTTTTTTGAGGCTATTATAAATGGGGTAGTTTTCCTCACGTCTCTTTAAGTGGATTCATCACTGATGTATAGGAATACATTTGATTTATGGATGTTAATTTTATATCCTGCTACTTTGTTGAATTTATTTATTTTATTATAAAAGTTTTCTGGTAGAATTTTTCTGGTCTTCTAAATATAAAATCATGTTATCAGCCAATAATGGTAGCTTGAATTCTTCTTTTCCTATTTGTATCCCTTTAATTTCTTTCTTCGGTCTAATTGCTCTGGCTAGAGTTTGGAGGACAATGTTGAATAAAAGTGGTGAAAGATGGCACCCATCTCTTGTTCCAGTTATTAGAGGGAATGCTTCCAATTTTTCTCCATCTTGAATGATGTTGACCTTGGGCTTAGCATATAAGGCTTTTATGATGTTGAGGTATGTTCCTACTATCTGCAGTTTTCTAGTATTTTGAACATGAAGGCATCCAGCTTCTCTTCTTGAGAGTATTACCTTTCCTAAGCCTACCTGAAACTCTTCTCCTTGGTTCAATGAAATATTACTATCTCCTTATAATCAATTTCCCCTGATTTATGCAATTCAGAAAATATCAGGTTTTTGCAGCTGCTGAACAACAAAAAATTATTTGTGCCCTGTCCCATGCACAGTTTTCTGTGTATACCCAGCTTTTCAGTCCTCTGTACACACCATGATTTTTACATCACCATGCTTTTGCTCATCAGATCCATTATTGTAATGTCTGTGTCCTCCTTTCTCATAAGCTGACTACCCTTCTTCTTCAAGACCAGTCCTCCTGTGGCAGTGTCTTTAGTTCCATTTCAGGTGGACACTTAAAGGTCATTGTATTGCGAAAGCCATTGACATTTATGTTCCCGAGTGCTTATTGGGAGCAGGGTAAAGCCACATTATCTTTTATTTTTCCTCTAAGATCTCATATAGTGCTTGACCCTTAGGAGAAGTCACTGTTCATTGCATGAGAGTTTGTTGTTGACTTACCAAACCACCCTATACGTTTAGGCCTGGGGGGAATGCTGTATTAGGACTATTTTCAGAATACTTTAGTTATAAATCAGTCACCACAATCCAGTCCTTATTACTCTTATTCAAAGATCTTTCTTTGTTGATAGCTCTTTTTTATGATTGTAGGGATTATTTAAGGCAGTATTAGTAGAAACGATTATGGGTAATAAAAAGATGCATATTGAAATGGACCTGGAATTAAGCCATGCATGGAATCATCTGAGCTCAGCTGTGCCTAGTATACTTTTGGACCAAGCTATTTATGAAGTTATAGACCACAGATTACTATGACACCCACATTCATTCTTGAAAAAGATGACTCAGTTGCAAATCCTGCACTTCACAGGAGCAGGAATCTGAGGGGGAAGAAACGTCCATCTACTGCAGATGCCATTCATAAAGGTCCCCAGTATGGCTCCTAAGTGGGCTGCACTGTCTGCTCTGCTTCCTATTGGGAAATAACTCAAGGTGTTTAATATTTTCACTGAATATGGTGGTCTGCCTCCCTTGGCATGCTGATTTGGAGGGGCCTTCCCTAGGGGGCATTGTTTATCACGTTTCTCATCTCAAATGAGAAATAAGAAATGAATCCTAATTTCATCCAGGACACAGGTTTATTAAAATAATATCTGAAGTACCGCAGATATTCTCATGATTTTGTGAAACACAAAAACAGAAAAGCCTTATCCTATGAGGTGGGAATGCTTATTAAGCAAATGACAATACTTAGTTGGATTTTTTTTTTCTCATTCTTATCAGGAGTTGGCAAGAGGGATAGCTCATTAGGTCACGTGGTGACTACAAAGACTCAAGTAAAAAAGGCAAAAGACAAAAATTCCAAGGGAAACAGAAGCAAGCCCTGAGATTTCCATCTTCTTTGTTTGCTTCACCTTTACATACACGACGTGATTCTCTACTAAATGACCAGAAAGGCAGGTAAAACTTGCTTTCCTTTAAATGGTAGGTGGAAGTATCTTTGCTGCATTTGAAGATCCAAACTATAATGTTCATGTGAAGCAGAGGGAGGGAAGGATCAAATAGTCTCCTCCTGTCATATATAAATAAATGGGGGATCAGTCCAACATGCCATGTCCAATTTGAGTATGAACATTATTATCCCAGTCGTGAGCCTGTGTAACTCCTGGCTCATTTTCACTAGCTCTGGGCATATAGTTTTCTCTCATATCACTCTGTCTCTGACTGAATGTGTTCATGTCAAACAATGGTTAAACCCTCCACTGTTCCCCAAAAGTCTGAGCAGCAGCTGGATGCAGATGTGCACCAACACCAGCAGTCATGTGAAACCCACCATTTGGGTGCATGACATGTCTATGCCAAAGGGATGGCCATGCCTCACAATGTCTTCAGAACATGAAATAACTTGGTTTTTTTTTTTTAAAGGCAAAAGAAAATACTTGGCTAAAGGCAAGATTGCTTTTCGGAAGGGAAACTCTTTTCCCAGGGTGTCCTGTGCAGACAAAACTTACAGCATCCCTTCTAAAAATGTGTCTGGAGCTATCTTCCAAGATGATTAATAGAGCAAGTATTTCTCACAAGGGTCTGACCTTTGGGAGCATAGCAGACAGAAGGCACAAATGACTGGAGATGGATAAAGAGGACAGGCTCACAGGACATGCAAATCCACAACCTGACTCTCATTCAGGATGCAGGCATGCTGCACCATCCCTTGGGGGAAACCCCCTAGGCAATGATACCTTTGAAAAACTTTTTATGTCATTATACATCTCTTTACCTGAGAAAGATTTTCTTTCAAGAGATGAAAGCACCTGTCGGTAAATTGGAAGTGCTGAGACTGTGAAGATAAAAAACGATTAAACAGAAGGACTCTGCACCAATCATTCAGCTCAGAACCAAAGGTCACAACTTTAGGAACTTATTCCTAAATGCAGTGTGAAAGCTTCACAGCAAAGGGGAGGAAAAGAAGGTAGATATTTTGGGGGGAAATAAATTTGTTATTTAAAAATCTTTATAACAACTCTGTAAGGCAATGCTGATGTCCCCATTTGACAGGCAACCTGGAACTTGAAGAATTCAGTGAGGTCATGCAGGTAGAAAGTAGTGGCAATATGAGATTCAGGCCCCGGTGTGTATAATTTCAAACTCATTCTTGTTCCACTGTCTCCTATTATATAAATCTGGGGCATGAAGAACTGAACAGATTAGTTTGGGTAGAAATTCACTTGTTTAAAATTGAAAACCATTTTCAAGTTCACCTACATGGCATGATGAGGACCTCTGCTGAGTTGGGAAGTATAAGTAATGCTGAGTTTTATTGTCCCAAATGCAGAAATGCTTTCTTTATAGTCTGTTTCTGTCCTTACCCCTTGGTTTTATAACAATTTCCATTAATTTATATTTTACTTTTTTTTTTTACTTATAATATTATTGAATTACTACTTTGCTCCATGAACTGGTCTAGACAATTAGTGTGCAGAGGTCCCACCCTGAGTTTCCCCAAAGACTTGAGCCAGAGACTAGGATTTGTCTGGGAAGTGATCTTGGAAAGAAGTGAAGAATCAGAAAGAGTGAAACTGGGAAAGGGGGAGGAGCCAATATGCCTACACACTGCAAAGCTGGCCATCAACACAGGTGGCCGGTGCTCAGTCTCGTTGGCACCAGTAGAGGGGAGTATAAAAAGGATCAGAGGGAGAAGCATTTATCCATTATTTCCTGGACTGTTTCGGCTGAGAGTCAACCCTTGCTCACTTTTGGGCTATCCATGCATGAATATCAACAAGGCTCCAGCAGGCACTCCATCCAGGGGAGTCAGGAAAGCCTCTCTGCTAGAGCCATGAACTGAGGCTGAGAGAATATGAGATGGTAAGCACATTGTCTGTGATAGGGAGCTAAATGGATGCAGTCCTTGGTCTTAAGGAAAATCCCACAATTTAAATTGAGAGGTGCTTTTAAATAAATTAATAAACTTCATAATTACAAATTTTGATAACCATCATAAAGGAAGAAGACAGGTGATAGGAGGGAGACAAATAAGCATATACCTACCTTAAACTGAAATGGCAAAGGAAGCTTCTGGGGTGAGGGTGACATTTAAACCAAGATGACCAGGAGGGAGAAGTAAGGAAAGGCTTGCAGGGATAACAGCCTTTGCAAAAATTGCAAATGAGCTATAGAAATGGAAAGGAGCTCATCATGATTCAGCAGAGTGGAGGAGGTAGGAGAGAAGAGTTAGACGCACCTGGAGAAGTAGGTGGTTGGGTTCTGAATTTTACTCTGGGTGGAATGAAAAGCCATTAGAAGTGTTCTAATATTTTTGAAAAATTTCTACAGATGTTTTATGAAAAAGGAATCTATGTTGTGTAAGAGGGAGATCAGGGAAGCTTTTCTGAGGTAGTAGTGGGGGGCTGGGAAGGAATGTTGGTGACTCAGACTAGGGCATGATAGTGAGGATGGAGAAAACTGAGAAGATTAAAGAACCACTGTTTTCCTCAAAAGAATGTGGTAGTGGATCAGATATGAGGATGAGAAAGAAAGGGTTAAGGATGACCCCCAGACCTAAATCTTGAGCATTTATTCATCCACTCAACAAATAGGTATTGAACACTTGCTGCCTGCTAAACATGAAAAATCCAGATTGCTGAGACTCTCCCCTGGCCTTTGAGTGACTCACAGTTCAGTAAGGAGAATAGAGAAGCAGACAGATGATTCTGAGAGAAGATCGTCAGTACCATGATAACTGTACATTCTAGATTTCATTCAAAGCTAACATAATCAAAGTTAGTGACTTCCACCTGTTCTGATGACCAGACGTGTATTCTACTAGAAGAAGATGTACCAGTTACCCAGAACACTTTGTAAATTGATCCAGAAAGGAGTCAGTTGTCCATGAGTTCTTTTATCCTCACTGATTTAATAATTATCCTCTCAGCTACCCACAAATAGAGAGTTTAGTCCAGACCACTGAGTCCTGGAAATGGAAGTGCTAAAGGGTTCAGAGCAGCTGGGTTGTTAAATAGCGTACAGTCAGTAAGGAAGTCTTCCTGACATGAAGCCTTGGTAAATCCTCCTCGTGGTAAATCCTCCTCCATGTTCTCAAAGTCCCTGAAGCCCTGATATCCGACCAGCAGAGCTTCCCTCTAGTGGCCTTCTTATCATTCTTGGCAGAGCTTCTCAAACTGCATTATGAAGGTGACCTTCCCAAGGCCAGAGGACTTTCATCAAGCTGGCTGAGTTGGAATCATTGGAGGTCATTCAACCTGCTGTAGAATTTAAATGTTAATTTGCCATAAAATATCAGCTAGCATTTTTCTGAAGTCCTTCACTATGGGTTAAAATGCAGAAAGAACTACTTTTAGAAGAGCAGGAAAAAGACTGCTCAGTACCAATAAGGCTGTGTAAAGAAGCCCTGAATGGTGCAGACTTCAAAAACTGAAAGTCTGGGCTGGGGATGTGGCTCAAGCGGTAGCACGCTCGCCTGGCATGCGTACAGCCCAGGTTCGATCCTCAGCACCACATACCAACAAAGATGTTGTGTCCTCTTCCTCTCTCTCTCTCTCTCTCTTTAAAAAAAACCTAAAAGTCTAATATTGTGTATTCTCTGGACACAGAGAATTGTTCTGCTTGGATGTCAGAGGACATAGTAAATCTTTTCTGAGATGAATAGTATTATAGTGGGTCATTGACAATGGTGGAAACACTAAATGGAGTGTGTTGTTTTAAATCTCGGTATTTATTCTCCTTCAAAGTTATTGTATCAACAACACACCTTCCATTCAGCATCCTAGAAATTAGTGATATTCACTTGGTATCTACCAGACTGACCAAACATCATAATGACAGTCTGAAGTCTTGATATGACCCTGGAATTAATTTTTCTTCTGAATTCAGAGAAGACGACTTTGGTGGGTTTTAGTTCACTGTTCACAAATATACTTAGTATCCACACACGCATATATGAATATATGTGTATGAGAGACAGGACTTGAGTCCCACTGCTCAAATGATGCTGAAGTTTAGTGAGAACAAATTTTAAGAAAAGGAAAGGAAAGCAGTGGAGAAAGGGTGTAGGCTCTTCTCCCATCATCCCCGTTCAAGGGTTCTTGCCTTGGAATGGACTCCTACATGTGGCTTGGCCAATCAGAGCACATCCTTCTTTAGGCACAGAATTTGGTTCAGAGTTGAGCAGATGCCCCCTTTCAGTCTGTCAGAGACTTCCATGGGCCTTGCTGGCCATTAAGAAAGGTAATTTCTCTTTCTTGTTGATCTCAATCTGTGAGGTAGGTATAGGCTTAGAGATGTCAGTGGGACACCACTTGCTTCCACATGGTGGGAGAGAAAGAATAGGAGAGGAGAAGATGGGAAGGAGAGGACAGGACAGGAGAAGGGGGATTGGAGATACTGAGATTTGCAGGTAATAGCTGAAGCAATGGAGATAACACTGCCAAAGAGAGCACTTAGTTACGGGACCAATGAAATCACATTTACTTGGTTTATATCTCTTAGAACTGAAGACTCCTGACACTACATAGTGCTCCAGGCCATTGCATTTGGGTAAAAATGTAGGCTGCCCTAGATGCCATAGGAAAGTGTTCCCATGTTATAAAACCTTTACAGCCACAGAAAGTCAAATTTTGGGCTGGGTGTGGTGGTGCATGCCTGTAATTCCAGCTTCTTGGGAGGCTGAGGCAGGAGGATTAAGAGTTCAAAGCCACCCTCAGCAATGGCGAGGTACTAAGCAACTCAGGGAGACCCTGTCTCTAAATAAAATACAAAATAGAGCTGGGGAAGTGGCTCAGTGGTTGAGCGCCCCTGAGTTCAATCCCCAGTACCCCCCCCAAAAAAGTCAAGTTTTGACACATACTTAATGACATGGGAAAATGTTCATGATTAAAATCAAGTTAAAATATCTAAAATGTTTATAGCACAGGATTTGTTTTTTTTTGTGAAATGTACATTTATATAATTATACAAAAAGTAGACTAGAAAGAAATATATTTGGATTTTAGAAGTAGTCACCTCCAGTGTTAGGATCAAAAATAATTTTATTTTAAAATAAAAATTATTTAATTATTTAAACTTCTTTATGCTTTTCCCCCAGATTTTCTACAGTACACATGAACTGCTCACATAATCTGGAATAAACAATATGTTGATGAAAATATGAAAATTCATACTCTTAGATTAATTCAAGATGGCTTCATGCAGTCCACCGAGCAACCTAGAATGTATCAAAGATTAACTTTCAAAACACCTGGACAGTTGGGAATTTGACTTCCAAAAGCAATCTTTTGTGTCCTTGCACATTTTATTATAATGGATCTTTAGCTCTTTACCAACCAGCCCTGTTGCACTTTCAGTTAAAACTAGTAATGGAAACTGTACCTTCCACATGAAGCAAGAGAGCCTAGTTATGACTACAGATATTAAGATAAGGGACCAGTTCATGAACCCTCTACTGATAGGGCAGTTGTGTCATCTGGAGGACATTTCTCCTCAATTTGATCTGACAAAAAGCTGGATGTCAAATTCTTAGATAAACAATACCAAGTTCCTGTGGGGGAAGAGCCAGTCAAATAGGAGATACTTGTTCTTGGCATAAAAGTTTATACTTATAAGAATTAGCTTATCGCGTTTCACAGCTCACTGTAAACTAAGAGGGGTGGGGAGGAAAGGGTCAGAGACTGCTCTAATTACCCTCATTTGAGTAAGTAGAATGAAATGAGGTTTCCTAGGGTAATTAATCAAGTCATGATGAAAAGGGATTACATGCTGGACATTATTTTTGGTCAGGGATTTGGTGAAGACTGCCACTGCCCACAAAGGACACTGTCATTGGTCTGACGGTTCTCACTTAGGAAAGAACGTATAGTAATGCAAGGCTCAGCATTGAAAATAAAGGCTTAAGGAAAACAGCAGCAATTATCTGGCATTGCTCTCTCCAAGTCTTGGCTTCAATTCTTGCTGGTAATAAGAGGCTTGCAAGTTTCTACGGTGTGTTGGGTGGAAACGGTCTATGCCTGGTGATTTTCACAAACAGACGAATATACTCCTATTTCCAAGCATGCAATTCAGCCACTTGGACTCCAGCAATAACTGCCACCCGTTTCAAAGGAACTGGTGTAATGCAGTCCTTATATCTGAGCTCAGATCTATTACGAAAATCAAGCTGCATGTTTTTCCAGGTGCTACCATCTTGGAAACAAGGCACAAGGGGACCAAAAAATGTGTTTCAGAACCTAATGTGAAAGCCTCCAATTAGGCTCTTTTTTAATCTAGTTATTGCAAGCTGTTTTGGCTAAAACCCGAATGCACTTAAATGTCTTCCAAGCCTGTATGTTTGCTGCTCTTACTACTGAAGTGTTATTTTGAAAATGTTCAAAAATGCCATCAAATTGAATGTATATTTGACATTGTAGTCTGCTTTGGTCTTTTTTTTTTAATTCATTTGAGTGTGAAATTAGGCAATGCCTGTTGATTGTCAGTAAAATGAGTACAGTAGAATGACTAAATAGCAAATAGTCCAACTGTCAGAGGATTTCTGAAACCAGACCAGGAAAAACAGCAAGATGGAATTAAATGCCAGTCAGGGACTTTGAATCTCTGTCTATCTGTCTCTTTCTGGTGTCCCATATTTCAGGTCAATCCTATTCCACCCCCTGCCTGAGCTCCCCCAAACAACATGAAAAGCAAAGAGCAACTCTCCTGCTGAACACAGTTATTCTAAGCTATATTTTTTAAGCTTTTTGCCCAGTTAGTCATATGTCTGAAAATGCATAGAGTATCTTCTTAAGCAACAGTGTGACTCAAAGCCTCACTACATACTTGCAAAAGAACTTTGGCATGCCCCATCTCTGAGGAGGCTGGTGGGGTTGGGCCTGTACCAAATAGTGGCAGAATGCCTTCATGAACATGGAGGTCGCTCCTGAGATCAAGGCTGGATGGATCTATAGGGTGGGGCAGCCCACTGAGCACCACAGGAGGGGCTGTAATGTTGGGGAAAAATTGAATAGACACTGAAGGAGTCAACCCATTTTTCTGTCAAGTATCTCCTTCTCTTCTTCTATGGTGAATTTGTAATCTGCCTTTCTCTCTTTTACTCCACATCCCTAAGTTTTTTTTTTGTTGTTGTTGTTTTTACTGGAGTCTTTATTTGTTCTCCTGCATGCATTTATATTCTATCTCTCAGACTTTCAACCAGCATCTTGGACCTTAGTCTGGACACTTTCATCACATTGCAAGCATTCTACCTTAGGCAGGCCCCCTTATAATCTTACCATGATACCCAATTCCTTTCCCAAATATTTCATGAGCCCTTTATGAAAGGTTAATTTTCTTTCTCTCTTATTTTCAAATACCTTCCCTAGTCTTTCCACATTACTCATCAAAATTATCAATCCCAAATGAAAATATATATATATATATATATATATATATATATATATATATATATATATCTGTAGCTTTACCATGAAATAATGGGTTGGATCCTAAAAAGAAGATTTACCATCCCCACATGTTACAAACCCCCTTGAGTTGATAGCACTGAGATTTAAAAAAAAAACAACTAATGTGATAACTGCCATTACAGAAAGATTGAAGGTGAACTAATAGATACCTCAGAGTGGATGTTCAAATGGTATTAATTTTTTAAGAGCACCTTTAAAAATTACTTCTGCTGTTTAATGATTCACAAGAAATAAATGATCATTGTGAAAAAAATTAGAATAATCAGATAAAATAAAAGAAGAAAAAATGACCTATAACTTTACCACTGGAATACTGATGTTTTGGGTATACATTCTTCAGGACTTATTAGTAATATTTAATAAACTAACACATGTGAATATTATATGATTGTATACACAAACACATAAGATAAGATACCCTAAGCAAACACATAAGATAAGATACCCTAATCTCAATCTTAGATTGGTCTGGTGTAAGCTATTATATGCCATCTCTGCCTTCTATCTACTCTCCCCAAAAGTATGTATGCTTCTACATGATTCACATCAAGATTGAGGAGCTTATGAGAAATGAATTCAAAACATCTTCAAAATTGGGGTCCAGGCATATAGTTATGTCTGGTAAACTTTGTGATAATGTTTAGGGTGATGTTCCCCCCCGCACACACACACACACACACACACAAAAAAAAAAAAAACAATATCAAAGAGAATCTATAGGGCTTCCAAGGAAAAATTCATCTTAAGTCAAGTTCAAGTTCATTGCAACAAAACTCAGAAACAAGAACTGAAGAAGCAAGTCTGGATTTCTGTATTCAAGGTACAGTTATAATTCCAAGATCCTTCCTCTTCACTAGGGTACTCTGTCAAAGAAGACACTGAGAAAGAAAAAGAACTTAAAGTCAGGAATTCCAAACAACGACGTGTAGTAGTTCTCCTTGACCTGAACATATAGAGAATCAATGAACTTGTGAAACCTAGGCATTATTGGTAGTTGTCCTTAACAGAACCTACCCAGACTGCTGATATTCCCCCTTCCACACAGGAAAAAATGCACTTTATAGTTTGTTTTTAAAATCTAATAGAGTATGATCAACTGTTTGCACCCCTATACACATTTCTGTAATATAATTTGAAATGATTTCAGTAGATAAATTTTATCATAATTTAATCATAAATAATGATGTAGTGAACAACCTCATAGTTAAATTTTGGGTTATATGCTAAATAATTTCATTAAGATGAATCTCTGAAATTGGGATTGTGGGTCAGTTGGTATGCACATAATTAAGACTTATGACATGTACTGTATGCATCTAAAGACACTGAATTGACTTGCTTTTGCCAGTGCTGAATGAAAGTGACAGATAAAATGTCATTTTTTAAAAAATTTATTTAATACCTATCTCATATTTCTGGATAAAGCACACCTTCCCTTTTAAAAATCACCACCCACCCAGTGTACATAATATGTAGATATGAAACCAAAAGGACCTGTCCACAGTATGCAGCACTCAGGTCCCTCTAAACCAATATGACAGACACCACTTATGAGTCCCTGATCTTGGCTATCTTGTTCCTTTTTCACTCTGCCAGGCCATATCTAACTTGGTCATTCCCTACTATACATTTTTGAGTACTTCATTTTCCTCCTATTTAGCATTTTATTGGGACAATTTTTTTTCCTGATATATTGTACTTTTATTTGGTATTTCCATCCCACACTTCCAATCTCTCTGAAAATGCCAAGTTCTATTGTAAATTCACTCATATCAGAGTCACTTTAAATTAATGTGCCAAACAAAAACCCAAGAGGCACTACTGTTACCAACCGTGCCCCAACACTGAATCTTTTTTCCTTCCTTGCTCCCTCTTTCACTTTGTGAGCTCATTTCTGGTTTCATCAATGTTCTGTATTCTTGCTGTCCCTGTTTTACTCAATTTTAGAAAAAGATTTTTAAGCCACACAAATTTTTAAAAGGAGGCTGAAGAAACAAAATGGACTAAAGAATACACTGTGAATATGAACTTTTTCTCTTACTTTGCAAAAGTTGTAAGAAGTCCTTGTGCACTGTGGATATAAATTGATAGTGTTTCTGGAAGGTTGATTGGAAATAAATACATCAAAAGCCATAAGAATGCTTATACATGCAATTCTATCTTTATGAATTCATCTGGAGATGAATAACAAATATACAAACACTAATATAAGAGTATGTTTATTGAAGCATTATTTATAAGTAAAAATTGAAATAAACAGAATGTTCAATAATAGAGAATTGTTTCAATAAAATAGGGTTCTTTGTGCCTTGGTAAATGTATGCAGCTATTAAAAATGACTTAAATTGTGTTTACAATAATGGAAGAACATTGCTGTTATAATCTTAAATAAAATAACAGGTTGTAGAGTACTCCATGCAGAACGATCCCACCTCGATAATAAAGATATTTGCATTTATGTAATCAGAGTAGAAAAGCTGGATCTCATTTCTACTGGCATGCATCCTTAGCATGGAGGAAAATATCAGAGAGGAGTGCGATGGACACTTGTGGCTTGGGAAAGGAAAAAGAAAATGCTAGAGGGGAGACCTCGGTCAGTCCATGTTAGTCTTGACCCCTGTAGAGATCAGACAGCCTCTCTGGTTCCAACCCAAAGTATCACATGTCTCTGAACTCCTGACCCGATGAGAGTGGAGGGACTCTGCTCATGCCAAGGAGGGGCAGCTCTGGAGAGATACCACTAGGAGACAGAATCCAGGTAGGACAGGCAAGCCAGGCCTGGGCAGTGACCCTGAAGAGCACTGATAGCAGGCATCTCGTTACAGAGTGAGGAAAGGGATCATAAGAAACTGGCATAGTGTCTCTTCTTCCTTTTACTATCAGCTTAAGCAACAAGCCACATGGCCATAACTCAGCAGGAGGAGGGATAATCCACTCCACTTTTTTAATGCAGATGGGGCAGGTAAAACCATATGACAAAGGACAAAGGACACAAATTTACAGAAGGGTAAAGTATTGAGATCATTACTGTAAGCTATCACCTTTGTATTCTCTCATACTTTGGACAATAATAACATAATATTTGTGTATTATGCCCAGAAAAATAGGTGGTGTGGTAGATTGTTACACTAATGGTTCCCAAGGAAGCATTTATCCCAGTGTTCATGCCTCTATTAATTTCCTAGGGCTGTGGTAACAAAGTACCACTAAGTAGAAAGCTTAAAATAAAATTTTAATCCCTCCCAGTTCTGGAGGCCAGAAGTCTAAAAGCAAGGTGTTGGCAGGGACATGCTCCCTCTGAAAGCTCCAGGGGAGGATTCTCCCTAGTTTCTTTCAGATTCTTGTTCTAGGCCTCCCTTGGCTCATAGCAAGAGAACTCCAACCTCTGCCTCCATCTTTACATGGTCAGCTTCCCTCTCCTGTCTGTGAGTCTCCCTGGACACCAGTCATATTGGTGTAGGAGTCCACTTACTCTAGTTCAATGTCATATTCATTAGATTATATCTATAAAGACCTGTTTCCAAATAAGCTCAAATTTTGAGATACTCGGGGCAGGATCTCAACTTCTCTTTGGGGGGACACAATTGAGCCCATCACCATGCCCTTGTGCCATTCCCTTCTTCGTTGAGTCTGGGTTATGTGACTTGCTTTGGCTAACAAGAGAGAAATAGGCTCCATATAGGAAAGGTCTGACGAGCACTTGAGCTTTGGGGTTTGCCTTGCAGAGTACTGTTCCCACTAAGTGCGGAAGCCTCATGTGTTGGTCAGTTTTCCAATATTATCACAAATACCTGAGCAAAACCACTCACCCCATGGCTGAGAAGTGAAAGGGACAAAGCAGAAAAGACTGAGGTCCTACATTTTCCTTTGAGGGTAGGCCTCTCAGTGACCCAAAGACCTTCCACCAGGTCTCATTTTTTTTTTCTAAAGTTTCCACAATCTCCCAGTAGTATGCATCTGAAAACCAAGTCTATACCACATGAGACTTTGTGGGACACCTAGTATCTAAATTATAGCAACTGGGGTGGCTTCTGTAACCAAAAAAGAACCACAGAACAAGGGATTCCAGGCAATTACAGATGTCCCAGCCAAGCCTAATGCCCAATCCATCCTCGTACTGAATTCACTCGCCTGAGTAATCCTAGGTGATGCCACAGAGCTGCCCAGGCAAGTCACGAAATGGTGAGAAACCATAAATTATTGTTTTGAAAGAGCCATTGAGTCTCGGGGGTGGGGGATGGTAATAGAACACAGCTACAGACAATTGGTTTTCATAAACCCAGTTGGATTTGAGGTTCCCTATCCTACCGGTTCTGGAATCATAGGTTTTATTGGAATTGAAAAGAGCTTTACCGATAATGCAGTCTGACTTCATCATGCCACAGATAAGAAAACTGAGACTGGGGCCTGGAACCATGCCACGGTCGAGGCAGGCATCAGTCTACGGACCTTTGGTTCTGTGCTCTTTCAACATTTCCACCAGGTCATGTGCTCTCATATGAAACTACTGCCCCGAGGGTGGGGCTACATCATGGTCACACAGCTATTCAGTGTCAATATCAGGGCTAGAAATCAGGTTTCCTAACTCCTCATCTAGAATTCTCTTCCTTTGAGGGGACAGTGAGTACACAGTGTGTGTGTCTGTTACTCACACGTTTAGCTGTGTATTGTCCTGTGAAGGGTTATCTTTGTCCCAGAATGGGGTTCAGGAGGAAAAAAGATACCATCCCTTATCTTTCCTAGCTCTGAAACCGCTTTCTCTTTCTTTTCTACTCTCCCTTCCTAAATCCCCCAGCCTTGGAAACATGAGTAAGAATTCCTACCCCTCCCCATCAGCCACCACTTCATGCAGGATGGATTAATGAGGTTATGTCTCCAAAGAACTTTGAGTTCCTTGGAAGAAAGGCATCAACATGCAAAGTGGTGGTTGTTATTGCGATTACTTCACTGAGTAGGGTTTCACAGCTGTCCTGATGGAAAAGGGGCCAACAAAACAGAATGCCAGTTTCCCCCAGCAGAGGAGCAGCTGGAATGGATTATAAATGAGACCTGTGTGCCCGGTTCTCTTTTTCGTCAAAGCCCCATCAGCCTTTCTCAATGCCTAGCTCTCCTCCTGACAGTCCAGCAAGTTCTCTGAGCCAGACAGGTGTGGGCAAAGGCACCATCTAAGCTCCACGTGCATAAGCCTGCTTGGCAGGGGCAGCAAAACCCTAGATTCTGAACCAGGGCCAACCCATTACCAGTGCTCAGTAATGCAGTGGATTTCTCCAGTGGTGATTTGGGGTAAGTAAAACATTCTCATTGCTCAAACTTCCCTTCACTTTATAGGGCAGGAGGGACGGGGGAGGGAGAGGGAAGAGGCTGTGCAGACTCAGACAAATGTCACATTGCCAGGACCAGAGTACCTCTACCCACCCTTTCTGCCTCCTTTCTCCTTCCTCTCCCCCTCTCTCCTTTCCTCCCTCTTTTCCTTCCCTTCCCTTCCCTTCCTTCCTTTCTTCCTTCCTTAACTTCCACTTGACACATACGTATTAGAATATTAAGTCCCACACCATGTTAGATTCCCAAGAAATAACAAAAAAATGAGATGTGGTCCTGGCCCTTTCAAGGCAATCATGGGGATAGTGAATGAGGCAGAGACAGACAAATGGACAGAAAAATCACATCCCATAACACCCTCCCCAAACCACATTGCTGTGGCAGACACAGAATGCCACAGAGATACCCCAAAGAGTCACTCACCTGGTTTTGAAAAGACATTGGAAGGCTCCAAGGGATTGTCAGATTAAGTGTAGGGAAAAGGGAAGGGATATTTTAAGCAGGTATAGTTCCATCGGTTCTGCAGTAATATGAAAATGATCCACGCACGTTTTCTAGGTGTGTATAGAAAGAAAAACAGACTATGAGCTTTGTAATCATATTAACTATGCTGTAATAAAAACATTATTCCCTAATTTAATGAACACTTCCTATGTGCCATGCACACCTAAAAACTTTGAATACATTTTCTTGTTTTATCATCACCACAATTTCATAAAGCAGTTTTCATTACTAGGCTTATTTTACTGAATGAAACCAAGGCCCAGAAAGGTCAAGAGACTTGCTCAAAATCACAGACGTAGTGAGTGAGCGTATCACATTTACTCCACGCGGCCCAACTCCAGAGTCCATGCCAGGAACCAACTCAGCAGCCCCCTGGTTTAGAGATCCAACATTTCCACGTCGGTGAGCTTTGTCCTGATCTGACTTTTAAAAAAATAGGTCTATAATAACAAGGCATGGCACTCACATCCCATAACACCCTCCCCAAACCACATTGCTGTGGCAGACACAGAATGCCACAGAGATACCCCAAAGAGTCACTCACCTGGTTTTGAAAAGACATTGGAAGGCTCCAATGGGTTCTCAATAAACATTTATTAACTAAAAGAATTATTTCCCTAAGTCCAGGAAGTACAGGTTTTCTAATGCATTAGGAAGAATAGGTATGAAAATGATATTTTCTTTTGATTCAATAACTCATTCTAGAGATAGGCTTTTGTTTTTAAGAATCAAGTCTTCCGTAACACATGTTTTTCCTACTTTACTGAGATGCAATTGACAAATATAATATGTTAAATTTGCTTACATAAATTTAAAGTACACAAGGTGATATTTTGGTGTACATAGACATCGCAAGATGATTACCATAATCAAACTAATTAGCATATCCATCACCTCACATAGTTATGTGTGCATGTGTGCCTTGGGAATGAAATAGCACTTTTAAACAACATAAAATTATAAGCACCAATGTATTGACAAATAGAGCAACTGAAGGAGAAAGTTAAATATATGCCCTGGGAAAACTTGGTCCTTTTTAGTTAGAAGTTGCCTTTAGGTTGTCAAACTTTTCCTAACTCTTTTATGCTTCTAGCCAGATTGCAAGCCCCTGGAGGACAACGACTTGTCTGTTGTGTTTTTCGGTCCTTGTCAGTACCAATACTAGTGTCTCCTGTGCTGCAAGGGTGATCATGCTATGTCTTTATTAAAGAATGCATTGGCAGTATGCTGCATGGTTATTTGTATCCAAAACTCACATGAACTTTTGAGTATACTTATGAGGGGTCCATAACAGACTTACAGTGAAAACAGATGACATATAATAAAAGCTCAGAACTTTGGTCAATAAACCAAACCCAAATCAAAAGCTTTCCACTATCTCCTGGACTTTCTTTACCCTCCTATGCACTTAGTCTTTCTGCCTCTTCATACTCCTCCTCCACTCCTAGATATCGTTCGGCATTCCCCAGCTTCACGCCAACCATGACATTGTGTATTCTCTTGACCTTGACACTATTATATATTTCCTTTCCTTTAAATATCACCCAATTAGAGGATTTTTTCCCCCTCAATATGATGACCCTTTCAAATAGCAATAAAAATGCATTGCTTTGTTTTTAGATTTTGTGTGTATGTGTTTGTTTGTGTTAATGCCAGGTGTCCTGTTCAATATATTTTAATAACCTGGCTTGCATGTCTTCTTATGTGTTTCCTACTTAGTCAAAAACTCTTTGCTGATACAGACAATAAAGAAGACTTATTTAATCATAAAAGTAAATGAATGTTGATCCCTTATTTCTAGTATGGCATTGGGATCAGCATTTTGAATGCACTGTTTCTTTTGAACCTGACAACAGCAGTATGAGGTTGACACTACTATTATGTCCATGGTACAGATGAGGAATGAGACTTGGGGTTTATATGGGATACATAAACGAAATGCTGAGATTCAGATAGATCTGATTCCCTAGTACTCAGATAATTAACTCTTTTGGTTCTTCTTATTTACCTAAAATCATTGTTCTGTGAAAGCACCCTAGAGTCGATCTCATTCACCTCCCATGTACATGGGCAGGGGGAATGGTGGGGCATAGATTCAGGTTTGTTCCTGACGCTCTGCTCTTCCTGCCTGTTTTGAATAATGAGGTCAGAGAGGGTGAGGATCAAGTTGTTCCTCCTTGCTTTGTACAGACATGTGTCACATTTGAGTGACAGAAGTAAACAGAAATTTAAGTATGTCTGGGCTCTGTAAAACTGAGCCTACTCACCAGGACGTAGGCTGGGTGAGAGGGCCGGCTCTTCTAAGTCACCCAGCTCACATCTTTCAGTGGTTAGTTTATAGTGTCCCCCAGGCTATGTAACCAAATTGTCATCCCCCGGACCTTTCTTCTACGTGTGGCATTTCCTCTGAAGCAAATGGAGTTCCAGGAGGACAGGGACCTGGCAGACGGCCTGTGGGTTATTCAACCCCACAAAAATAAAGAAATACAGAGCAGGGACTTGGCATCTGGTTGGGAGCAGATGCCTCTGTCAGATTTTTCCAGATTCTGAGGCATGACTGTCCACCACAGGAGGACCAGTGCTCCCTTCTCTCAGGACCTCTGCATGTGGCCTTCCTTTGAAGTGCGTGTGGGTGATTGATTCTAAAGTCCAATGGCTTTCTACAGGGTACGATGGGAAAAGAACCAAGAAAACTTATGCCCAGAAATGGCCCCCACTTTTCCTGGCTGTCTTGAGCCTAAGGAGCTGGTCTCTGCTTGTTCTGCTCCACTGGCCCCTTCTGTTCTCTATCCACTTGTGGGTAGCTCTGAGGACATGTCCGGCTGCTGGCCACCTCCAGGTCTTTGCTGTTGCTGCTTGCTCTCTCTGCCTGGAAACCTCTTTTGCTCATAAGCAAACAGAAAATGAGTAAACTCTGAACATGTGAAGTCTCGATTAAGGCATTACCTATTTCGTGTGGATTTCCTGAATTTCTTTCTCAGCAACCAAAGGTCACCTTGATTATGACTTGGCTTCAGTGCCAGGACTCTGTGTGGAGTCCGCTTTCATGGGTCGGGGAGCACCCCAACACTGCACGGTTCTTGTCACTGCGATGTCTGTATTCCATACGAACAAGAACACGCTGAGGAAGAAAATACATCTCAATAAACCCAGTTTCTCTCAAATCGAGCAAAATGCCTGACATGTAGTGAATGATCAATAAACACTTATTGAACAGATGAATGAAAAATGAATAAATAAATGAGGTTTAAATAATTCCTGGTCTTCATAAATCCTGGATAAAGAACCTAAAAGCAATTATTTTCATCACTGAACTATTTTGGCTAACTGGTGCTGAAAGAGAGGCTCAAATTCTTAGCTAAAATATTTTGGACAGATTTGTTATATCTCATCTGCTTGGTTTCTATGCCATAAAACACTTGGACTAGTATTTATCACATAATAGGTGTTTAAGACATTTTTGGTGAATAGATAGAAAGATCAAAGAGATTTCATTTTTCAGCTGCAGGTCTTGGGATGGGGGCAGGTGCTGTCTTATAATAAGATGAACTCCTGGTGTAGAGCCTGAATGGATACTGACAATAATTCTAAGGGATGGAATGGGGGCAGCTACCCCAAACACCCTGATGTCAATAGAAGCTTTAGTCATTATGAGGTTTAACTCATGGGACAAGGAACCCAGGGAGGACATCTGTATTATCTCAAGCTATCCCATTCCCAAAGGTTTGGTCTCAAATAAAGAGCAAACTATTTTGAAAGAAAGAATGGTATCATATCATGTCAGATTATCATACTGTTTTGAATGATGTTAATAATTTTTCTCTTTACTTTTTATGTATTCTCAATCAGCTTTTTAGTCAACACAAAAGAATATTGCTGCAATATAATAAAAAAATAAGTAAAATGATTATTGGGTTTTTGACATTACAAAGAGGGCTTTGCAGCAAGACAATAGCCTTTAAAGCAAGCATTACCGAACAAGAATTTTCTAAATTGTTCCAGGGTTCGTTTCATAAATGAAGACTCGTCTTGGAGGAACTCAGTTTTATGTAAGGTAGAGAAGAAGGAAACATAAAAGAAAAGTTTGCCCCTCTCAGACCTAATTTTGAATTGTGCAGAGGAAATGATGGAGCTAAAGAGGTGAGAAAGAACATAGCTGAATATGTCCTCCCTGGGCCATCAAAGTCCCCCAGGATGAGGGACAATAGCAGGCAGGCTGGGAACAGAGTGAGACCACAGGAACTTTGGTACCACTTCTGGTTTTCTTTGGAGATACCCAGCCCTGAAAGTGTGTGGGAGCTGTAGATGTCATGTTCAGGAGGAGGAAGGGACAGGCTGGGTACCTGAGTTCCATCGCTCCTACACAGTACGAATGCTGATATGAGAAGTCACACACCTGCCACTGGCTGCTGGGGTGGGGGCCAAGATGAACCTGCAGCCTCAGGACCAGGGTGGGCACCTCTGTACCAGTGGGGACAGAAATCGCAGATATGACAGAAACTCCAAGGGGTCCTCCCCAGCGACAAAGGAGTGGGGAGAGGGCAAGTCTTCAGGGAGGGGCCCCTAGACAGAGCAAGCCAAGCAGAAATAGACCAAAAGTACATCAGCCACAGATGTCAGCTGACGGTGCCAGCTGTGGACGCCAGCCATAGGGTGGTGCCAAGCATTCCTCAGCAGACACCAGGCACCTCACACCCAAGCACAAGTGCAAGTCCAGGGGCTCCCTTCCCCCAGCGCCACGGGCCACGGGACCCAGAGAGAAGAGCAAGAAAGGGAGAAGAGAGTTCTGAAGAATGGAGCAGAAAATCAAGTCAGTCTAAAGTGTCTGCATAAATGATGAAGCTGAACTAAATTTAAACTGAACTGGACTAATTACTGTTCTCTTTTTTCTTGCTACCCCAGCAGGTGGAGGGCTATTTAAAACAAAACAAAACAAACAAAACAAATCAGGTATAAAGAAGGAAAGTAGCTGATTTTCTTTGTATACAGGAATGTTATGTGAGTAATTTGGGAACACTGGTCCTCACAGGCAATGCTGATTCTTGTTAGCTTAGCCACAGAACTCAGGGAGGATATGGTTTGCAAGGTAAAGCTAGAAGTAAGTCTATCCGGCAGAAAACCATCACATCCAGGTTCTGGACTTTGGATGTGCTACTTCTGTACTTCAATCTCTTCCTTTTTCACCTCTGAGCCTTCTGTTTTCCTCTATCATCTCTTCTTTTGACTCTTGACACTGTTCTTCCTCTCTCAAGACAGCAAATGTACCCAGATGGGCAAACTATCAGGACAGCTCTTCTGTGAGCTTTTTGGGGATTTAGAAAGGGAAGTCCAGCTGAACTACATAAAGCCCCAGGAAGTACCTTTTAGGCAGAGTTAGAGGTGCTCCCAAAGAACCCTGCAACAATATTATCAATCAAGCAAATATTTCCACTTCAGAGCCTATGGAGAAATATACAGGAGAACACGAGTCTCTTTAGAGGACTTCACTTTTAGCTGATGAATATGTTAGTGAATTGAAGAAACCCTCAACGAGTTTAGCAAGTGGAACATTCCTGATGTAGTACGTTAACTCAAGTAACCTAATATAATAACCATACGGAAAAAACAAGTCATGTTCCCTAGAGACTATCTGTAGTCATAGAAAGAAGATGTGGAACTTTAAGTAAATAACTAATTGCAATGATACAACGTGTTGCTTGGACTAAGACTGAGGTCTCCATTCGGAAATATGAACTGTCTTTGCTTTGAGGTCCTTCACACACAAAATAGTCCTGCTATGGTGACATTTCTGAGTGTTTCCTAAGGGATTAAAGTCTGCACAAATAGGAAGGGGGATTAAAACTGAGCAAACTCAGGGCCCATCAGCAGGACAAAGACAAGAAGTTTGTAAAATGCCCCTGCTCTGCTTCTTCCTCTTCAGCCTCTCTTGGTTGGGTGAACTTTAATTCAAAAAGGTTAAGTTTCAAATCAAATTCAGTTTGAAGCAATTTTGAGCCACACAAGAAGGCAGGATAGAAGGCTCTTTATTGACAGATCTCTTTCCTTAGAGATGCCTTCTTGCCATGTCACAATAGATTGGTCAGTGGTAGAAAGAGCCTCAGCTGAGTTCCAGCTACGACACAGGCACTTCACTATCCCATACAGCTTATTTCATTTAATCTTCACCACAATTCTAGAACTTGAAGTGCCATCTTCAGTTTCCAGATAAGGAGTCATTTGGTCCAGCCCCTTAAGTGAATTTGCAAGGTATCCAGATAGAGGTTTGTCCTTTCTTCTCCCAAAGCCTCCAGAAAGAGATGACTCTCAGGGGGGTCCACGTTAGTGTCAGTATTCTGAAGATTTGGAACAGAAGTTCTCACTTGCAAACCAAGTCTTCCTTATACCACGGATCCCTGGCAATTAAACCAACAACCTCTGCAGAACACTGTGTGAGTTTTCTGAACTCCAAAAAAGGGAATGTTAGACACAGGAAGGTCAAAGGTCAAAGAACAGGGGAGGCTGAGTAGAATTCAGAGTGTTGGTTTCTGCCTTATAACTATGAAATACAAATTGTTTTCCTGTTAACATAAAAGAAGTATATGCTCCTTATTTTTTTAGAAAAGTAAAACATTGTATTATATATGATAAAGAGTGTGAAATTCCTCTGAAATTTCACCCCCAGGGTATTATCATGAACCTACTGGTCTTTAATAAAGAGCTGCCTTGGGAGGAAGCCTGGCTCTGACCTTGGTCTTTGCCACTGTGAGGTCAAAACAGGACTTTAGTCCATTTGAAATAGTGAAAAGAGCACATTCAGCTGGATGTCACCCTCAGCTCTGACCTATGACCAAGTTACTTAAATTCTCTGAATCTCAGTTTCCTAGATATCAAATGTCATAATAGCACTAATTCATAATGTGATGGAGAGGCTTGCATGTTATATAAGGCTCACAGCACAGAGCAAGGCACAAATAGGCATTTGATAACCGTGTCCAATTGACTATCACAGATGTTTCAGATATTAGGATCCTTTTGTCTGCAATGCAAAATTACCAGCTGCTGAGACAATTCCCCAACCTCCACAATATTATCCACCCACCCCTTTGTTTTCATTGAGCTAATGGTTGGACCTCAGGCATACAGTTTACAGAAGAAGCTCTTGATTAAAGTTTGTTCATGTTTAATACACGGTGTCTATAGGAATTTTCTTGTGTTTCTGTATTCTTTATGGAATGATGAAGTCACTTCATGATAAACATTCTAGAATTATCAAAGATTCTATAATATAATTTTCAGACTCTCAAAATTTTCTTTTGTAATGAATATTGATCAGCCCCCACTTTTGAGAAAAGGAGACTTGGGGTTGCCCTCTTGAATTTTTGGGCAGAGGAGGGGTTGACGCAATGTGAGAGCCTGGTGCTGGGGGGGCGGCGGTGGGGGGGGGAGGCGTCTTTGCCTAATGAATGCCCAGCCATCCCAGTTGGTTTGGTTGAAAAGCAAGACTCAAAGTCACAGACTCTATGACTGCCAAGATCCTGTCACTTTTAATGTGCTCGTTTCCAGCTGTGGCCCATGATGCCTCTTCAAACAAATTATTCTGCAAGGATTGATTGTGCCCCACTCCCTTTCGATGGCCCATAACCATATTTGAGAGTTAGACAAAAATACGGCCTGACAGATGATCCTCGTTGGGGCCAGGAGGCTTAAAGTGCGACATCTCCCAACCGGACCAACTAGCCAGCAGGAGACGTGCATGGGGCCCACACCTAACAACTGCTGGCTGGTGCGCTGAAACACAGAGGCTTCCTGGGTGCCTATGACCTCAAGGTTTTAGAGCAAGGGTGTGCCTGGCTTTTCTCCCTAAGACCCCAGGTGCCTCACTCGAATTAATAAACAATTTTGTGAATTATCTTTCTCCATCTAGCTGGATTATAAGATCCATAAGGACAAGGAAATTTTGTCTGCTTTGTTTATTGCTAATGTCTTTCCTCAAGTTTTTGAGGATAGAGAAGTTCTAATACAAATAAGCAAAGAGTACTATACCTCATAAAATGTACTGGAGATTGAACCTAAAGGTTCTTAAGCACTGAGCCACATTGAAAGCCCTTTTTTTTAATTTTGGGACAGAGTCTTCTTAAGTTGCTTGGGGCCTCATAAGTTGCTGAGGATGTCCTCGAACTTGGATCCTCCTCCCTCAGACTCTAGAGTCACCGGGAATACAGGCATATGCCACCAAGCCTGGTCTATTATGTCAATTTAAAATAAGAAAATAAACACACACTCACACACGCACAAAATAAGCAGGTAATGAAAACGCTGATTATGGGAATTTATTTTATTAACACATGAGACCCAGCGGGATGTCTCAGGATACTGTCTGATCAGTTAAGAGGTGTTCTTCATTCTAAGATTTAGTTACATTGTGGTAATCGATGCCACTCACAGATGATAAATGATCATTCTAAGTGATGAAAAATGTGCTCATTTTTATTTACTTGTACTATTCCTACTTAATAAAGGATTTGGAATGGTCACATGGATCATTTTAATAAAAACTGAATTTTAGTAATTGATTTGTCAAAAGAAATGTGGTTTAGATCATAAAATTCAGTGAGAGTTTATTGTTTAGATTTTGAAGCATAGGATTTATTTAGGGGAGATTCTGGTAAGATTTTGCTCTGTGGTGAAGTCTGAGGACAAAAATAGTTTAATAATTCTTTCCTTGTTTCTTGTAATATCTAGCTGTGGCTGACTATGATAATGATAAAAGTCAGTTATTTTTCCTCATGGCTCTTGTCCCCACCTGGCATGTATTCCAATGGCTGCTGTTTAGCATGGGTTCACGTGTTGAATTGTTTTCCATCTTTCCCTTGGCCAGAGTGTAAACTGGATTATTGTTGGTTGTGTTCATGCTGCATATCCAGTGCCCAGCATCATTCCTGGAATGTGATATGTTTTTAGTGAATATTTGCTGCATAAGTGGGCTAATTAAAAATTCACATTATAGCTCTCAATGTCTGTGCAAACATCTTAGAGAGGAAGTGATGATAATAACAGCGTTGGCCCTCAGGACATCCATCATGGAGAGTCTGGACTTGAACAGGCACGGGATCGGTCCAGGTCCTCTCTTTTCTAGATGTTTTGTCATCAGGTACTTAATGTCCCCAAGGCTCAGTTTTGATATTTTGATATTTCCAAAGTGGAAATAACGATAAAAAAGTAAGGTTGTTGTGAAATTTATGTGAGATAAAGAATAATGCTAAGTGAAGTGAGCCAATCCTCCCCAAACCAAATGCCAAATGTTTTCTTTGATACAAGAAGTCTGATTCATAGTGGGATAGGGAGAGAGAGCATGGGAGGAATAGACTCTAGATAGGGCAGAGGGGGTGGGAGGGAAGGGGAGGGGGCATGGGGTTAGAAATGATGGTGGAATGTGATGATCATTATTATCCAAAGTACAGGTATGAAGACACAAATTGGTGTGAATATACTTTGTATACAACCAGAGATATGAAAAAGTGTGCTCTATATGTGTAATAAGAATTGTAACGCATTCTGCTGTCATATATAAATTTTAAAAAAGAGAGAGAGACACAAACGATATAAATGCACAATGTGAACGCTGCTAAGACAGAAGCACCAGACTCCAGTATGTGTTGGGTACACGTGTCTGTGAATGAAATAAGTGACTGAATTGCACTGTCAATTACTTAATTCAACTGCATTGCTGAAGAGGCTACTAATAGATACTCAGTTGTCATAGCAAGTACATAAAGGAATAAATCTTTTCCATGAAATATCAGGGGACAGAGGATTTCATCAGAACCTGCTAAGGAGCTTTTTGAATTATATCTTGAGTGTACTGTTATATTACTTGTTCACAATTGTCTCTCTTGTTGTCCCCAAGCCTTCCACATATGCCTTCCTTTCCTGTAGATGGGATTTAGTCTTCACCTCACAAACACTGGGCGTGCCCATAGTTTTGCTGGAGTTGATGAGTTATAAGTGGACATGATGCATGCCACACCAATGTAGAAACCTTAGATGTGTTGGCATGGTTTGGCTTGGCACCACTTGGGGCTTCTGCCCTCAGTTATGAGAACGGCATGCCCTACTTAGTGTATACTCCTTCAGCCTGGATTCTGGAATGAGACTACACATGCTTCTCAGTCAAGTCCAGGCAAGCCCAACAGAGCTGCAGCAGACCACAGCCCTCATGAAATGTGAGCACAGATGTTTGTGCAAGCCATGGAGATGTCCAGGTGGGATGTCACTTTAGCACAAAGTGACCAGTACACCAGGATCCACTTCGTGCCCACTGAAGTATCTGCTCTGAGATTCAGGAAACTTTGAGTTTTTTCAAAACTCTCCACACAATTCTGATAATGGATTTGGGAACCCTTCTCCTGGACTTTCTATACCCGCTTCTTTTCTTCCTGCCACCTGCCCATTAGAACAAGGCTTGACTAATGCTTCCACAATTCCTATAACTCAGCTGGTAGCATTCCAGGTTGTCAGTCCACTAGGAAGAGAAGAGAATGCCCCTCTGCTTTCGAGGTAGTGATAAAATGTGGAGCTGCGAGACCGAATTAAACCAGAGACTGCAGGGTCACCCGACCTCTCCTTTCCAGCACTTTACAGGGAATGTGATAGAATAATTTATTACTGAAAAAGCAAGATAAAACCTATGTAAGGACATACTCTGTATAGGCCAGATGGTTTGGATTTGTGTGTGGTAATTATTCTACTTTTTGACAATCCCTAATAAGTCTGCCTATGTTAGCTACTAAATTACTGTTGTCTAATCGATGCCCAGCAGTTCTGCCTGCTGATGAGGTCTTGAGGCACCCACAGGGGACAAGAGCACGGTCACGGTGGTCACGGGTGGAGACCAGGCCTGTGGTCCCAAGGACTGCTGTTCATTTTACTCACTAGCATCTCAGTGACAAAACCAGAGCCCACATATTTGGATTTTGAAGAATAATGGCCTTTTATTCACTGACTATTTGAAATTCGACCATATACAAGATCATGGGCAAGATTAAAATCACTGTGTTTTATCTGAGTTTTTAAAAATCCTTAAAATTTGTTAGATACTCTCATGTCATGGTTATTGTTTAATGAAATTTAGATAAGACTCCATGAAGGACTAGATCTGTAACAATAGTCCTATATTTTTCAATGCCAGTGATACTCCAGTAAAGATGCCACATTTGGCTTGATTTTTTTTAATTAAAAATTTTCTACCCTATTGAGGTATAATTAGCAAATAAAATTTATATATACATTGTGCAGAATTGACATATGTATACATTGTGAAAGGATCCATCAAGATAATTACAATCAAACTAATTAATATATCCATCACCTCGTGCAGTTAGCATTTTTGTGTGTAGATTGAGAACATTTAAGATCTATTCTCAGAAAATGTTAAGTATACAATTTAAAGTTCTTGTCCTTATATATCTAGAACTGATTCTTCCTGTGTTGTGGGAACACAATACCTTTATACCCAGATCTTCCCATCCTCCACCCCAGCCCCTCATAACCACCATTCTGTACTCTGCTTTTACAAATTCAACTTTTTTTAGATTCCACCTATAAGTAAGATCATGCAATGTTTTCTCTTCTGTTCCTGGCTTATTTCACCTTGCATAACTCTCTGTAGGACTCTCTTCTTTTTTTTAAAGCCAAATGATATTCCATCATATATGTATACTACCTTATCTTTATCCATTCACCCTCCAAAAAGAGTTAGGTTTACATGTCTTAGTTATTGTGACTAATACTACAATGAACATGGGTGTGCAAATATCTCTACAAGGTACTGTTTCACTTCCTTTGGATGAATGTCCCAAAGAGGTTGCTAGGTCATATGGTAGTTCTATTTCTTATTTTTTGAGGAATCTCCATACTGTTTTCCATAATAGAAATCTATATTCTTATCAATGGGGATGGAATGATCTTGCAGAGGGAAGTAAGAATTAGGGAACATTTTTATTATTATTTATGACATAAAAGTTGAACCTCAGTATTTTTTTCTATTTTGACTTTGCTGAATTGATTACGTTAAACTGTAACTGTTTCTTCGTGTTTTAAAAATAAAACTCCCAGGGCCTCAGAATTATAATTAATAGAATAGAAAAAAGCTATTTTATGTGCTCAGTTGTGCCCAAGAGGACTTTTTGAAAAGCACATTATTGCAGCACTTGGGATAAATCAACTGGAATCCCCTAAGCCTTTCTTTTACCACACAGATATCTAGTAGATCCAGCAGTACAATCACCCATTTCAAGCAATGAATATACAACAGGCTTCTAGAGATTTGGGAATATTCCACATTCAAATACACTGGAATGGAGATATTTAGAGCCAAAAGCTATGCAAATCCCCTTATCCCTTGAAAATGGAGTCTGCATTCCTTTGAGTGTAGATTTCTTAAACTTCTGTCCCCCATGATTCCCAGAAGTTTGAAATTTATAAATATCTAATTACACCTTGCAGAGGAGGTTTACCAACCAACATTCATATTGGTTTCACTTATTTTTTAGAAAGTGTGAGTACCTTAAATATTACTTAGATAGTAAAATCTGAACTACGAACTACAAACACCAGGGGAGAGGCCCAGTATGTTCTAGCTGATGATCACTTATGTTTGGTTATCATCCCTGCTGTAGATATTGGCCTCCAAGGAGCAGGCACAGAGCAAGTGTGATACTGATTTAAATAAAACCTGAGTATAGGTGTGTTTGCCTGGTATTTTCCATTTCTTCTAAAACTAAAGGATAAAAATTTTTGGTAATTAAATTTTCTACTTATTTAGATACTGTTAACTTATTTTACAAAGGCATGCAATTCTTTCTTTTTTAAAATTTATAAGGATATTTGAAAATCTACTGAAAGCAATGGACCTCCTCATTTCCAGAAATATAAATGTCAGGGGGTTTACCAGGGATTATGGAATCCTAGATAAGAATTTACAAGATAATAAAAACAGAGTGGTACCAAAACCTACAACTCACATCAGACTCAATGGTGAGATATTTGAAGCTTTCCCTCTAAGATTAGGAATAGGGCAATGATGTCCCTTCTACCACTCCCTTTCAACAGTGCTGGAGGTTCTAGCTAACACAATAAGATAAGAAAATAAAATATATACAGACTGGGAATGAAAAAATATCTGTTTTTATTCACATATGACATCATCATCTATGCAGAAAGACTGAATCAAAAAAACTTCTAGAACTAAAAAGCAATTATAATAAGTTTGCAGGATATAGGATTAATATACAAAAGTCAATCACTTTCCTATATACTAACAATGAAAAAGTGGATTCTGAAATAAAAGCAAATATAATTTACATTACAGCTCCCGAATGAAACCCTTAGGTATAAAGCTAACAGATTATGTACAAAATCTATGCGAGGAAAATTTTAAAATTCTGATGAAGAATTTTTCCATGTCTATGGATTGAAAGACTCAATATTGTCAGGATTTCAATTCTTCCAAATTTAATGCATAAAGTCAATGAAATAAAAATCAAAATTCCAGAAGTTATTTCACAGATTCCAACAAACTAATTCTAAAGTTTATATGGAAATGTTAAAAACATTCAAAATAGCCAACCTTCTTTGAAGGGGAAGAGAAAAATTAGAGGACTGATACAACCTGACATCAAGGCTTACTATAAAACTCAAGGAAACTATTGGTGAAAGAATAAATAAATAGATCAATAGAAGAGAATAAAGAGTCCAGAAATACAGCAATTTAATACAGTCAACTTACATTTTTACAAAGGAGAAAAGGTGATACTATGCAGCAAACATAGTCTTTCCACAAATGATTTTGGAACAACTAGACATCCACATGCAAAACAACAAATCTAGGGGTAAACTGTTTACTCTTCATAAAAAGTAACTCAAGTAGGGTGTGTTGGCAAACATATATAATCCAAGGAACTTTGGAGGCTGAGTGGGAGGATTTCAAGTTCAAGTCCAGCCTGGACATCTTAGTGAGACTCTGTACAAAATAAAAGTAAAAAAGGAATGGGGATATAGCTCAGTGGTAGAGTGCCCCTGGGTCCAATCCTCTGTGCTGAAAAAAAAATTAACTCAAAATGGATCATAGATCTAAATATAAAATGCAAAAATATAAAACTCTTAGAAGAGAAAACCTAGATAACTTTGGGCATGGCGATGATATTTTACTATAACACCAAAATCACAAAGCATGAAAGGAAAAATGGACAAGCTGGATTTAATAAACTTAAAAACCTCTGCTGTGCAAGACAATGTCTAGATAGTGAGAGGAGAGCCACAGGTTATGTGAAGATATCGTAAGTGACACATCTGATAAAGGACTCATCAAAAAACTCTTAAAACTCAACAACAACAACAAAACAAGTGAACAGTGCAATTAAAAAATATCTAATTTTCCATTTATGGGTAAATGGACAAATTAGAAAATATTATGCTAAGTGATGTAAGCCAGTCCCAAATACCAAAGGCCAAATGTTTTCTGTGATAAGTGGATTCTGAACCATAGTGTGTGGGGGCAAGGGAAGAATGGAGGAGCTTTGGATGGAGCAGAAGTGAGGGAGGTAAGGGAAGAGAGGGGAGAGGGAGTACGAGGGTGGTAGAATGGTAGAATGAGATAGACATTATTACCCGTAGGTATGGGTATAATTGAATGAATGGTGTGACTTTATATCATGTACAACCAGAGAAATGGATAGTTGTGCTCCATTTGTGTAAAAAAATAAAATAAAAATTAATAAAAAGCCAATTTTATAATTATGTCAAAATGCATTCTACTATATGACTAAAAAGAACCAAACACTTTTTAAAAAGCTCTTCACAAGGTGGGGGACTGGGATTGTGGCTCAGCGGTAGTGTGCTTGCCTTCCATGAGCAGGACCCAGGTTCAATCCTCAGTACCACATAAAAATAAAGGCAATGTATATGTCCATCTACACCTAAAAAATAAATATTTTTTTTAAAAAAAAGCTCTTCACAAGAAAAATAAATTAAAAATAGCTAATATCTTAACAGACCCCTCACCAAAGAAGATGTACAGATGGCATATAAGCACATATAAAGATGTCCCCCACCATTTGTCATCAAGGAAACACAAAGGAAAACAACAATGAGGCACCACTACACATAGATTAGAATGACCCAAATCTGGAATACCAACAATGCCAAATCCTGGCAAGGATGTGGAACAATCAGAGCCCTCATTTACTGCTAGTAAGAAAGAAAAATGGTTCAGTTACTTTGAAGACAACTTGCAGTTTCGTTTTTATTTTAAAATATTCATTTGGCAAATAAAAATCCCATACAGCCAAGGTGTACAACATGATGATTTGATATGTGTGTGTGTGTGTGTGTGTGTGTGTGATTACCACAAATTATTTAGCACATCTATTAGCATCTATACTTATTTGAGTGAGTGTGTGTATGTGAAGACACATTAAAATCTATTCTGTCATCAAATTTCAAATAAACAATGCAGTATAATTAACTTTAATCGTCATGCTATACATTAGAACCTCAGAATGCATTCATCTTAACACAGAAAGTTGTAAACTTTGACCAATATCTATTTCCTCTAGCTCCAACTCCTGGGGGAAAAAAAAAAAACCTCATTTCTCTTTGCTTCTATGAGCTCAACTTTTTAGAATTTTTGTAAGGTTTGGGTTAAATCTATTGAGCACTTCGGTTAACACTGCCATCTTAATAATATTTAATCTTTCAATCTATGAGCAAAGGATGCTTTTCTTTTATTCGGGTCTTTACTTTTTTAAACAATGATTTATCCTCTTTAATATGTCTTTCACTTTCTTGGTTAAATATATTCACAATATCTTATTCTTCTCATCACTACTGTAGATAGAATTATTTTATTAATTTTCTTTTTCAAATTGTTCGTTTTGGTGTACAGAAACATCACTGGTGCTGATCTTGTACCTGAAACTTTGATGAATTCATTTATTAGGTCCAGTAACTTTCTGATGGAGTCTTTGAGCTTTTATACATACCAGATCATCTCATCTGTAAATAGAGATAATTCAACTTCTTTCTTTGCAATTTAAATGTTTCTTTTTATTTTTTGCCTAATTTCTCTGGCTAGAACTTCCAGTCTAATATTAAATGATATTGGTGAGAAGAGATCTCCTGATCTTGGAAAGCTTTTAGTCTGTCACCATTGAGTATGATGTTGGCTGTGGGATTTTCATAAATGCTCTTTTCCATGTTTGGGAAATTCCTTTCCATAGTTTTCTGAGAGTTTTTGTCATGGAAAGATGTAGATTTTGTCAAATACTTTTTTGCATCAGTTGAGTAGATGATGTGTTTTTTTTCCCTTTTTTCCTAGAAATATGATAGATTACATTGATTGCTTTTCTTTTGTTGAACTATTCTTAGATTACCAAGACCAATCTCATATAGCCATAAAGGATAATACTTTTAATATGCTGCTGAGTTTGATTTTTCTATATTTTTTGAAGTGAGCCATGTTCATTTCATTTCTGTTTGTTTGTTTATTTTTGATCTGTGAATCAAGAAATGTGAGTTCATAGTTCAGTAAGGTGATTAAAGAGTCGGTACAAAGAAAGCTGATTAGTGGAGCCACGTTAAGTAAGGGGGTCTTTAACAGTGTGTTCCTGGGTCCTGGGATTCCGGCTGTTTCTCTTCAACATTTTATCAATGACTTGAAGACAAAGATATGCTTATCACACTTGCAGCTGACAAAGCTGAGAGGGAAATCTAATGTTTGAAGGAGCAAAATGAAGCTTCCTAAAACTTCCAAAACATTCGGACAGCCTGGACTATTCAGGCCCAACTAACAAGATGCACTTAAAACCGGGGTTCAATATTTGGGTTCAACAAAAGGGTTAGGGAAGGGGAGGGTTGCTGGATTAGCAGGCATTCTTATGAAGAGACTAGGGATGAGATGGACTAGAAATCTGATGTGAGCTGAGCATTTCGAGGCTCCAGATGAGGAGCACAAGCTGGGATCTGCTGACACCATGTCGTGTCCACTGTGTATGTGTGCACATGTGTGTGGTGTGCAAAGCTTGCTTAGTTCTGCTCTTGGCTCTGGAGGCCCAGGCACATCTGGAACATTTATTGCCTGCAGTTCTGGGTGCCAATTTTTAAGTGACAAACTGGAATCCTTCCAGAAGAGAGTGACCAGGACAAAGAAAGGGCTCAAAATCATGTCAGGCCAGGAAGTGTTGAAGGAACCAGGGCTGTTTAGCCTGAGGGGGAGAAGATTAAGTGTGGGATTTGATAGTTGTTTTCCCATCACGTGAAAGGAGAAATAGATTGCCTGCATATTTCCAGAGTGGAGAAAATGTCATAGAGGTAGACACTATACAAAGGGAGAAGTCAGCCATTTGCAAGGGAAATATTTCCAATGGTCAGTGAGATCTGAAATGTCTGTGAATTGGGCACCTTGTGGGTACCAGAAACTGTGTGCTAGCAGTTTTATCTTCTCCACTCCCACTTCTAAGGATTCGCTTTCATGCCTCCAAGGTTATCACAGGAATACATAAGAAGTTGCACCTAAGGCAAGTCAGGCCAATGAGTGTTCCTCTGGGATTTTGGAAATTGGAAGTGAAGAAGAGTCAGGCTGCCTATGACTAACCTTGAAGAGGTAGAACTAGGGAAGAGTTTCTCATCAGGAGGAAAAGAAAGCAGAGAGAGGGAAAACAGAAAGGCGGGTATTTGAGTCCTGAATCCCAGATGTTCCTGAGGCTCTCTAGCCTCTTATCCTCCCTTAACTTGGTTGCTCAACTCTTTCTTGGATTTTATGAAATATCCTTGTATCCTTCCAAAGCGGGGAGCATCTCTTGTTCTTCAATTAGAGTTAAGTTTTTGTCTCTTTCAATTTAAAGGACTCTAACTAATACCAGCTATCTCAGGAAGTAGTGAAGTCTCCATCTCTGGAGGTGTTTAAAAGAAAGAGGGTTGCCATCACCTGCTAAGTAAGAATTTTATAAAGTGAGTTGGGGGTAAAAATGAAATTGGATTGGTCATGTTTGATGGTTTTTGAAACTAGGTGAGGGTTTATTTTTTTACACTTTCTGCTTTTATTTTTGTAACATTTGACTTTTTTTTTTTGCTAAGAAAAAATGAGATAGAAATGATACCAGTACAAAAAGGAATTAAAATAAATGAGCAGTTCTCAAACACATCAAACTCTTCAGGGTAGATTTCAAAAATAAGAATCCAGAGCCTTGTCCTTGGAAATTTTTACCCAACTGATCTGGGAGGAAACCTAGGATTCTGTACCTTTTCAAAGATTTCCAGATGGTTCTGACAATCATCTAGGCAAGGTTGTTGTTGGATTAGATGATATTTAAAGTATTGTTTTAGTCAGCTTTTGTATAGCTGTGACCAAAAGACCTGAGAAGAACCTTGTAGAGGAGGAAAAGTTTATTTGGGGTTCACAGGTCTCAGTCCAGGGTTGGCCAACTCCATCGCTCTGGCCCCATGGTGAGGCAGAACAACTTGGTGAAAAGGCATGGCAGAGGAAAGCATGGTAACCGGGAAGCAAAGAGAGTTCCCCTTACCAGGAACAAAATATAAACCCCAATGGCACACTCCCAGAGACCTGTCTGCTCCAGCCACACCCTACCTGTCTACAGTTATCTCCCAGTTAATCCATATCAGTGGATTAATGAACTGATTATGTTACTCCCTCATAATGTAGTCATTTCACCTCTGAAAATTCTTGTATTGTGTCACACATGAGCTTTTGGGGGCCAGCTCATGCCTAAACTGTGACAGATATCTTCTAAATCTAAGATTCTTAGGGAATCAATAGCTGGAAATGACCAATATCTTTAATTCTGAAATGTGGAAACAGATCGAAAGAGGTCAAGTGAATAAGTTGTTAGTTGAATGCCAAGAGAGAAAAGTCTAATGTACAGGCAACCATGCTCTCTCTGTCCTGTTCTCACTTATTTCATAAAATTATGAAAACTTTCTTGACCAATAAAGTGATATAAAGAAAGCCAACTTTGGATCTAGAATGCTTAGCTCAAATTCTGGTTCTGTCACTTACTTAACTAACTCTGTGTCTCAGTTTCCTCATCGGTATCCACTTCACAGAATTGGTGTTGTAAATAATAAATGAATATATGTGCCATGCTTAAAATGATTAGAAAATATTAAACATGTATTTGCTACAGTTATATTTATTACTTGCATTGTGCTACTCAGGAAACTCACTGAAGACCTTCAAGAGAACTTTGGATGGTTGGTTATTCATTGTTGACAGTTGAGAACATGGTAGAATACTTCCAACCCATACCTAGTATCTGGCTTGTTGCTTTATGCCATCCTGTTCCTTGTAAAAAGCTATTGCTCATGCCACAGAGCCTGAATCATAATTCATCTCTGGTGGGCCGCCATGCTGGCTCTATTCTAAGAAGAGCAGGAGCCAGAATACCAATAAGAGTAATTTACCCATTGCAAAACAATAGAAAATGTTTAACCTGTTTAATCCAGCAGTTTTCTTGATCTGTAATAATAATAATAATAATAGCAATTATTGTTGATGTTATTATTACTTCTTTACCCAATCATCAAATGAGCAAAATACATCTAACTTTAATTAATTAAAAAAAACAACTAAGAGAGATAAGGTAGCTTTGAAGGCAAATGTTAGATATTAGAATTAGACATTCTTAAATTCCTAGTAAATAAAGACAGGAAAAAAAAAAAAGAACAGAGCAACAAGATGACACAGTTTTTGTCTGCTTTGTAGCTTTGTTCAGGGTCCTGTTCCTGGAAAACAGTGCAGCATCTGGCACATGGTGGGTGTTCAATGAATATGTGTTTGATGGATGATCTTTTAGGGAATTGATCATAAATCTAAGAGACAGTTTAGATAGTTTCAACTTCAAAGTATAAATCTACAACTTTAGATATTCCTTCAAACATAAAATCTTAAAATTTAAAAAAAAAAGTATTCTAAAAGGAAAATTCAAGGTTAAACACAAAAGAATAGTAAACATTTCCAATGGCCTAAATAGCTATTTTTAACTAAATGGAGAATAATTTTCAGGACAATCACAAGAAAGCAATAGAGGGAGTAAAACTCATCCACCCTCACATCACTCCAGGTTTCTCTTTTCTCTTTCCATGTTTTGTCCTCTTTATTTAACTTCTCCCCCAGCTCTTTTCTCTCCCTTGTTTTTAAAAGACCATTCCATCTCTTTCCTTCCTTTTCCTTTTCTTTTCTTTCTCTTTTTCCTATTCCTTCTCTAACACAGTCTTTTTTCTTTTGGTGAAAATGTGAGGCTGACATTTAATGAATGAATGAATTTTTTAACCTGTATTTAGGAAACTCATACTGTGTGCCACACATATTTTTGCTATCATAATTTTTTCCTAACACATAGTTTAAAAACATCAAAGTGCCTGAATCTTAGGTGTCTAGGTGTGTGTCTTAAAGAATTTCCCCATATACAAAACCTGTGTAATTAACACCAGATCAAGACAAAAGACATTTCTGGTCTCCCTTCAGGCTCTCTCTTGCACTTTCCAGGCAATATCCTTTCCAAAGTTAACCACTATTGTGACCTTTATTACCAAAGATTAGTTAGAACCACATGTGATTAGAACCAAGCAGGTACTCTTTGGATCTAACTCTTTTTTTTATTCAACATGATGTTTGTGGGAATTATCTACACTGTTGCATGCAGCAGATACTTTTTTATTTTTCAAATTAAAATTTATGTCCCTCAGAAAGAATAATTTTTCTTTCTAAAATTATAAACCAAAATAAATAGCATTGTGCAGAAGGTTGGTTCCCAGTGATGTCCCCTCATCTACCCCTGAACTCCTATCCTAGAAACTTCTCTACATCCGTGCTACTGAAATGGGGGTGGGGGTGGGCAGGTTTCCTCTGCTAGGTTTTTACCTCCACCTCTCAATGGACCTAGGGGTTGTAACACAGGATGTCCCTTAGACTGGGGTTCTCACAGGTTATCTATTTGTTGTGTGTTACTAGTTTCCCAGAAACTACGTAGACCCACACTGACCACAGGGAACCTGTCTTGGTTAGGATTTCACTGATAATACCCCATTATTTTTCTTGCTAATTCTTTCCTGCCACTAGAGGTCAGGGTTCAGTTATTACTACAGAGGGCTCAACCAGTGTGCAGGCCCAATGAGCACTAGTCAGAAAGACCCTGGAAGGGGCTGTGTGGGGATGCCATGGGTCGTCCATCAAGGTCAGACCCGAGACGAAAAGGCTGACATCCATAGACAAATAGGTTGTTGCTTCAGCATGAGAAAAATTGATCTCAAACTCCAAAAACTTCTATTTTTCTTTCTTGCTTTCTTTAACATGAAGTCAACATTTCACTGAATTTCCTTTAGGTGGAAAAATGCCTCAAGTTCCAGAAAAAAAATCAAAGCATGCTCCACTTGGAAGTACCTGAAATGCTTAGTTTCCAGATTTAACAACAAGAAAAAATGTTCACTCAGGAGATTTAGGGGAACTTCTGGAGTAGATGAAAAATTGTTTTTTTTCCAACAATTAAAAATATTTAGTTAGACAAACATCACTATTTTATGAACCACATTTATTTGAGGATTCTCAAACCAATTCTTGAGGGTTTCCTGATTCTTTACTCCATCTGAATTCCTCCTGGCCTTACAGGGCCTAAACCAATGAGGTAAAATGAAGACTGTAATTTTAATCAGTCTCTTGAAAATGTAAGGCAAGAGGGAAAATTTTAGAGATACTGTAGGTGAGTGGTTTTCAAAGATATATTAAAGTTACGAAGCACGTGGTTTTGTTAAATTTAGCCCAGAAGCTACAAGTATAAAACAGATAAGAATAGATTTCTTCTGGGTAAAATAGAGGTTAGGTATGTGACTCCTGCCCACTGGGTTCCCCTAGATGCCTTTATTTTACTCTTTGGCCACTGAGGATATGCTTGTGAAATCGTACAGCTCCAGGAACACTGTAGAAACCACTGCCCTAGTCCAAACCCTCATCTTATGAATGAGGGGAACCAAGATTCAGTATCCACCTAGCTAACATTATACACTAACATAGATATCTGGCAAGACATATGGCTAGAGACTAATTATTCTTTGTGTAAATTTTAGTTTAGTTTTTTTTACAGAAAATAATCTCTATTTCTTATCCCAGCACATACACATATGGCAGATAATATCTGTATGAAACTAGATAACAAAGTTAGCTCAGTTTTGCCAGACATTTGGGTTGGTAGAACAGCAACTTTGTCAATTTCAGATTTGATGGGCTAATTCATGTTCTGATACGTTTGAAATTGCCCTGAGGAAAGGGATTGGATCCCTTCAAAAAAGAAAGCAGTTTGTATCTTGGTGATGAACTAGAACTAGTCACTGTGGACATCACCCGCTTATAATACCAGATACTGGAGACCAAGAGTAAACACAGAGGGGCCACTTCTGAGTGACAGTGAGGTTTGTTGCTGCCTGCACCTGACATGCCAGTGACTTCTTCAGATGCCAGCAAGGGTGGAAAAGCAATGACAACCTGAGAGCAACTTTCTGCAAAGGCTTCAACCTCAAATTGTCCTCACATCTTCCAGACCTGTCTGTCTAAACCGGTAACCACCTACCTAAATGTTAGAGGGTTTCATTGAGATGAACAATGTTATACTCAAGTTTCGGAGAAACTAGAACAATTAATACCAGATAAAAATCAGTGAATAAAGAACTTGCTTATACCCAGGTGTTGTACTTCTTTAGGTCTTGCTCTAGATTGCTTCTTCTTTAACTTAAAACATATTAGTAATTATGTTTTATTCATTTAACATATAAAGTTGTGATATTTACATATTTTTTTAAACCAGGCAGTGGTGTACTCCTATAATCCCAGAGCCTTGGAAGGCTGAGGCAGAAGCGAGTGCAAGTTCAAAGCCAGCCTCAGCAATGGCGAGGCAGTAAGCAACTCAGTGAGACCCTGTCTCTAAATAAAATGCAAAGTGGGGCTGGACTTGTGGCTTAGTGATAGAGTGCCCCTGAGTTGAACCTCCCAAAATCTAGGATTCCTGTGATGCTAGAAGCAAAAATATTTGCCATTATTTTCCTCTTATGTTATTAAATCTGGGGACAGTCTACCCTTTTAGAGTACATAGGCAAAATAGAGTACTCTGTGACAATGTATACTAATATCTGCTCTTGGGCCTGGAAAGGAGTTGTAGACCTGGTCTAGTTCTTCCACTTGCATCTAATCTAACATCATACTCCTCCATTCTATGGGCAGAACTGCATGAAGTCTTGAGAATTTGGCTCCTCCTTAAGGTCACATATTTTTGTGGAGCTATGGGTTTAGAGATGGTGAGTCGCCTGGTGTGGTATGTTGGGATGTGTGCATGGGATAAGAGATGAAGATAATTGCTAGGCAGTGGAGATATTAGCAACATGTGTTCAACTCCTAACATTTTGTTGGGTTGGGATGGCAGGCGATGCTCATACTGAAGATACATTGCCTAGTGTGCTCACCAAACAAATGACGTAAGGCTCTACTTTTTCACTTTGACTATGAGGTATTTTGCAAAGTTTGAAGCCAAGAATCAGAGGACTGGTCAATGAAAAGCCCTCAACTCTAAGGAACTTAACTTAAGCTGCTGCTCTGAGCATTTTTCATTCCCAGTGTCTTGGTAATTTCTATCAGAGCAAGAAGTTTTCCTTAATAGACACACACTTAGGATCGCTAGGCAATCGGAATAGAAAGCTAAAGATTAACACAAACTTAGAGACAGAGAATCAATTAAAAGCCTGTCCCTCTGTCCACGGATTGTAATATAAACATCCATTTCCTCTTCTCTTTTTTGGAGTATCTACCTTTAAAATGGCTTGTCATTGAGTGGAAACACTGTCTGGTAGACATATGAATATTCAGTATGATTGTGATGCTGAGATATTCCTCTTCATGACCTTAATAATTGAGCAAGCTAAGCCAAACCATTAATCTGACTTCTGACCTCCTTGGTTTCTTGACATTCCCAGACAATCCCTGAGTTTCATCTCCCTGTTGTGGTGCCGAAGTCTGGCTTGGCACAAATCAGGAGCCACTTGTCAAAAAGAAACTAACTTTATTTTTAGAACTACAAACGCCAAACAAAACAGCTCCAGGGAAAAACCCTCAGAGCCCAACTGCCACCACCGGCTTCCACAAGCCTCTCTCTCCCACACCAGCCTCTCCACCTCCCACAATCCTCCTGCTCCTGAGGCCGATTGGCTGGGTTGCGTGGGCAGAGCCAAAGAAGTCACCCAATGAGCAGCTCCGTGGAGGAGCCAATCAGCTAGATGTTGCTGGGGCCGCTGCTTCGGCACAAATCAGGAGCCACTTGTCAAAAAGAAACTAACTTTATTTTTAGAACTACAAACGCCAAACAAAACAGCTCCAGGGAAAAACCCTCAGAGCCCAACTGCCACCACCGGCTTCCACAAGCCTCTCTCTCCCACACCAGCCTCTCCACCTCCCACAATCCTCCTGCTCCTGAGGCCGATTGGCTGGGTTGCGTGGGCAGAGCCAAAGAAGTCACCCAATGAGCAGCTCCGTGGAGGAGCCAATCAGCTAGATGTTGCTGGGGCCGCTGTGAGCCAATCATCAGCTGGCAGTCTGAAGGGCAGGGAAACAGCCCAATGAACATCACCGCAGAGGAGCCAATCAGCTAGATGTTGCTGGGGCAGTCTGAAGCTTGCTGGCAGCTGGAAGTTTGCTGGGGCCCCTTTGGCTGTGGCTCTCAACATCTCCCCCTCTCTGTTTAAACAACAAGCATGTGGCTTAGGGACCGTGCCTGCCTTAGGTTATCCAATACTACATATGGTCCTTACCCGTCTTCGGATGAGCTGACCTCAGGGCGTCAGCCTCCTGTCTTAGGTTGGTACCATTGTAATTGGATCTTACCCGTCATTGACTACCGGTCCAGTATACAGCCACACCTGTGGAGAGGTCTCAGCGGGGGGGGGGGGGTGAGGTTCTTTGCCTTACCTCTGTTGACCCCCAAATTTTAGCTGAATGATCATGACAAGCAGAAGGGAGGAAGATATACCAAGTCAATTGACGGCTCCTTTTGGGAAAATTGTACCACCGATGATATCATCAGCAAAAATACCCCAACACAAGTCGCTGCACCAACAGATAGTTCACAATGCATACAAGTGACACATAGTTCTGTAAGCAGTTCAGTGCAAGTTCTGTAAGCAGTTCAGTGATGGCTATTGCAGAAACTGTAGATTAGTTTTATCTTTGTCTTCACCGGCACAGGGATGAAGATAGGAATTTTGGCAATAATGACTAAAGAAAAAATTAGGTAACATTCCAGAAGACACTAAAAGAAAACAATTTTCTTAACAATTTATATTATCTTCATCGGCACTGGGATGAAGATAGAAATTCTGGCAATAATGGCTAAAGAAAAAATTAGGTAACATTCCAGAAGATACTAAAAGAAAACAGTTTTCTTAACAATTTATATTATCTTCATCTGAAGATAGAAATTCTGGCAATAATGGCTAAAGAAAAAATTAGGTAACATTTCAGAAGGCACTAAAAGAAAACAATTTTCTTAACAATTTACATTATAGTGAAGAGAATTATTAAATATAATGAAAACGAAAGGTGAGAGTAAACAAACAGATCTGTTAACCTCCTTTTTTGTTTACATATTAAAACAATTCTTAACAGTTATTTACCCAATTTAAATTAAACCATTTAAATCACGTGAATAAAAAAAATATTTGGATCCATCTTTTCATGAGCGCTCATCATATATAATATATGGAAATACGTACATTGGACATACGTACATTCAAACATATAACACAAAACACAAGTGTGCACACATAATATAATACATACAACACATAACATAATAGTAAAGGCCTTATAACTTTTTACAGGTAAAATCTCTATTGCAATGTTTAAAAACTCTATAGTCAAAAAAAAAAAAATAGAACTGATCAGCAAAACATTAACCTAGGTCTGTATGAGCTCAAAAAAATAAAATAGAACTTCATGATATGGGAAAAGGCAATAATAAAATAGATATTGAAAAAAGCATCCTGGTTCTGTCACAGATGTAAGGATAGCCAAATTGGAGTTTTGGATATCAGCTATTATGGATTTGAGCTAAATCATCTTCTTTTTGGTCTGTAGAAATCGCTTTAGTTAATCTCTCTGGAATCCAAATCGGCTGCTGTTCTCCCTGTGGAAACACAAAAACAGACCCCCGACTCCAGACAATCACTGGGTCAGGATTTTAGTTAATCTCTCCGGAATCCAAATCAGCTGCTGTTCTCCCTGTGGAAACACACAAACAGGCCCCCGACTCCAGACAATCACTGGGTCAGAACCTTGGTTAATCTCTCTGGAATCCAAATCGGCTGCTGTTCTTCCTGTGGAAACACACAAACAGACCCCCGATTCCAGACAATTACTGGGTCAGGACCTTTCCATTGTCCTGTTAGAATATCTTTCCAAAGTACCTTGGGCTTATGTACATTTTTTGGACACATATGCCTTTCTGCAGCACTAAGTCCTGATGAATCCAAATTTAAAAAGTTTAGAGTAAAAAGGGTTATTTTAAGTTTATCTTTGGGGAATATATACCCCTTCCCAATTCCATCTTTTTGCTTTAATAAGTACATTTTAATAGTTTGATGAGCTCTTTCAACTATGCCTTGTCCCTGTGGATTGTATGGGATTCCTGTTATATGAGTAATGCCAAATGATGAGCAAAATTGTTTAAAAGAAGTAGACGTATAACTAGGGGCATTATCTGTTTTTAACTGTTTTGGAACGCCCACAGTGGCAAAATTTTGTAAGCAATGAGCTATAACATCTTTAGTTTTTTCGCCGGCATGAAGGGAGCCCATCAAAAATCCAGAAGAAGTATCAACTGTAACATGCAAATATTTTAATTTTCCAAATTCTGGCAAGTGTGTGACGTCCATCTGCCAAATATGGTTAGGCATCAATCCTCTAGGATTGACTCCAAGATTAACTTGTGGTAAAAAGGTCACACAATTTTGACATTGTTTTATTATTTGTCTAGCTTGTTCCTTAGTTATTTTAAAACGCTTTTGTAAAGTATTAGCATTGACATGGAATCTTTCATGAAAATTTATAGCTTCTTCTAGTATAGAGAAAATATGTATGTCACGTGTAGTTTTATCTGCTAAATCATTGCCCAAACTAAGGGCTCCAGGCAATCCTGTATGTGCCCTGATATGTCCTATAAAGAATGGATCTTTTCTGTCCCAGATTAAACTTTGTATAGTGGAAAACAAAGAGAAAACAGTAGAAGAAGGGGAAATTCTACCAGCATCTTCAAGGGATACTATAGCATTAACTATATACTGGCTATCAGAAAATAAATTAAATACAGAATCTTTAAACATCACAAAAGTTTGTAATACTGCATTAAGCTCTACCTTTTGAGCTGATTGTTTGGGTACTAAAAATGTAAAAGTTTGATCAGGTGTAACTATTGCTGCTGTACCATTATTTGACCCATCAGTGAATATATTTGGAGCATTCATGATAGGTGTTTTTCTTGTCATTTTTGGAAAAATTACAGGATGCAATGACCAAAAAGACAATAAAGGATTAGATGGTAAGTGGTTATCAAATGAAACATTAGATTTGCACATTATTATTGCCCAAGTATTTAACTCATTAGCTAATTCATCAATTTGATTCATAGTATATGGAGTAATAATTTTATGGGGAGAAATTCCAAACACTGCCTTTGCTGTTTTTATTCCTTTGAGTATTAATTGTCCTACAGCCTCAGGATACCTAGTAAGAATAGTGTTAGGAGAATAAGATAAATGTATCCATAATAATGGACCTTCTTGCCAAAATACTCCTGTAGGAATATTTTTTGTTGGTAGTACAATAAATAATAAAGGCAAACTTATATCAATTCTATCCAAATGCATATTTTCCATATATGTTTCAATGATTTTTAATGCCTTTCTTGCTTCAGGCGTTAACATTCGGGGTGAATTTGGATCTGATGGACCTTTTAGGATATCAAATAAAGGTCCCAATTCTCCTGTTGGAATACCTAGATAAGGCCTTATCCAATTTATGTCTCCTAATAACTTTTGAAAGTCATTAAGTGATTTGAGTTGATCTACTCGTATTTGAATTTTTGGTGGACGGACCATGGTTGAGGATAATAGAACTCCTAAATAATTAATTGGAAAATTTAATTGTACTTTATCTATTGCTATCTCTAGATTATAATTTTTTAATAAGTTTGTAAGTGTGGCATAACATTCTAGCAATGTGTTTTTAGCTTTGTGTGCTAATAATACATCATCCATATAATGAAATATTTGTAGTTCAGGATTTTGATTTCTAAGTGGCTGGATTACTTTGTTAACATAAATTTGACACATAGTTGGGCTGTTAGCCATCCCTTGAGGGAGTACTTTCCATTCATATCTCTGATCAGGACCTTCATGATTTAGTGCAGGGATAGTAAATGCAAAACGTGGACTATCCTCAGGATGAATTGGAATTGAAAAAAAACAATCTTTAATATCTATAACTAAAACATACCAGGTTTTTGGCAAAGCAGACAATTGAGGAATCCCCGATTGAGCAGGTCCCATAATGACCATTTCATTGTTAATGGCTCTTAAATCTTGCAGTAATCTCCATTTACCAGATTTCTTTTTGATGACAAAAATGGGAGTATTATGGGGAGATACAGAAGGTTGTATATGTCCTTCCGCTAATTGTTGTTTGACCAGATCATGGGCTACTTGTGTCTTTTCTTTAGTCAAGGGCCACTGAGGAACCCATACTGGTCTTTCTGATTTCCATGTAATTTTTATTGTCTCAGTGGCCCTTTGTGAAAATCCAACCCATGACTGTCTGTTCCTTGATCTATTTGTATTGGTGCTGCTATACATTGTTCTTGTCTTTCTAATCTTTTTCCTTTCCTAAAACCTTGTCTAGCCATAATAGTGGGTGCATTTTGATTGATATTATTTGTTAATGTCAAACCTAATTGATCTAAGACATCTCGTCCCCATAAATTTATGGGAAGATGATCCAATACATATGGCTGTATAGTTCCTTCACATCCTTCAGGATCCTTCCAATCTAATAGCATTGCACTTCTATCGGGATTAGTCGCCACTCCTAGGCCTCGAAGCGATTGAGTGGCTTGTTGTAATGGCCAATGTTTTGGCCATTCTTGACGAGAGATGATGCTAAGGTCTGCACCTGTATCCAGTAGCCCATTAAATTCATGTCCTTGAATATTTAGTTTTAGCATGGGGCGAGAATCTAAATTTAAAGAAAGCATAGCCCAATCTACACCTGTGGAGCCTAATCCCTTGGAACCTCTTTCTACAACATGACTGGAAAATTTATCATGTAGGCTTGGTATTATTAGTAACTGTGCTATTCTATCTCCTGGTGAAATTACTGATATACCCTTTGGAGAACTGGCTATAATTTTTATTTCACCTTCATAATTGGAATCAATTACCCCAGGACTTATCAAAAGTCCTTTTAGAGTAGAAGAGCTGCGTCCCAATAATAAGCCTACTGTTCCTTTGGGAAGAGGTCCTTTTACCCCTGTGGGAATGATTTGAACTCCCATCTCTGGAGTTAGTACTGATTTGGTGGAGGCGCAGATGTCCAACCCTGCGCTCCCTCTGGTTTGTCTGATGAGGGATCTGATGTGCTGGGCACTACCCTGATGGGGTTGCTGGGTTCCTCCAGTGCTCCGTATATTTGTGGTTTGGGGCCCCGGAGCTTTGGGGCCCCCTGTCCATTTTTTGGCAACGGAGCCCGATGCCTTTGTCCACGATATTGTGGACAAACACCTTGTCCTTGTTCGTTTTTTGATAATGGAGTACCCTCTATGGTGGTTTGAGGACGGTATTCATTAGCCCAATATAATGGAGTACCCTCTATGGTGGTTTGAGAACGGCATTCATTAGCCCAATGTCTCCCTCTACGGCATCGTGGGCAAATACCAGGTATTCTACTTGTTTGATACCTAGTTTTGTTAAACCCTCCTCCTATGGGGCAATTCCTTTTAAAATGTCCTGTTTGTTGACAATTGTAGCATGTTCTTGGCCTGGCATCTAAAGCCTGTTTTACTGCAGCTGCCACAATTTGCCCTTGTTCATTAATGTCTCTGGCATCTAAAACCTGTTTTACTGCAGCTGCCACAATTTGCCCTTGTTCATTAATGTCTCTGGCATCTAAAGCCTGTTTTACTGCAGCTGCCACAATTTGCCCTTGTTCATTAATGTCTCTGGCATCTAAAGCTTGTTTTACTGCAGCTGCCACAATTTGCCCTTGTTCATTAATGTCTCTACATAATTTAATATATGTGTTTAAATCTTCCTGTTTCCATGGTCTAATGATATCTCTACACCAACGATTCGCTTGGTCATAAGCCAGTTGTTTTATAAATGGCATTGCTTGTTCTGTATTCCCAAAAACTCTGGTAGCTGTTTGAATAAGCCTATCTACAAATTCAGCGTAAGGTTCATTAGCTCCTTGTATTATCTTGGATAATTGACCTTGTAAACCTCCATGTTCTTGTAAAGTCTTCCATGCCCTGACTGCATCTATAGCAATTTGTGAATATACACCAGGATCATATGCATTTTGTTGCTGCCGATCCTCATAAGGTCCCTTTCCTAACAACATATCTAGATTTCTCTGAGGATAACCAGCTGCTGCATTTCGACTAGCCGTCTCCTTGCAAAATTCCTCATTGGCAACCTTCCATAACAGGTATTGTCCTCCATTTAGCACAGCTTTACACATACTAGCCCAATCTGCTGGTGTCACGCTTAAGTTGGTAATGGATTCGACCAAGCTTACAGTGAAGGGTGCTTGAGGACCATAGGTTGTTACAGCCTCTTTTAGCTCCTTCACTGATTTGAAATTTAAACCCTGGTAAGTTCGCTGCCCTCCTACCTCAAATACAGGGCATACTTGAGATCCTGTCTCAGGATCCCAACTATCAACTGCGGGGGTTGGGAGTCTCTTGGCATATGGAGGTGGTGCTGTTGATTGGACACTTATGCCCTCTGGTGATAGAGTGCTGTTAGTAGCAGTCTCCTGTAGAGGTGGCGCTGTTGGTTGAACACTTACGCCCTCTGGTGATAGAATGCTGTTAGTAGCAGTCTCCTGTAGAGGCGGTGCTGTTGGTTGGACACTTACGCTCTCTAATAAAAGGGTCTTATTAGCAGTCTCCTGTTTTAGCTTTTCCCCTGATAGATTTTTCTGCTCTAAACTTCCTTCCTCTGTCTCACTATCTCGAAAGACCTTCTCTTTTACTTGAATCTTTTCCTCTTTCTGACTAACTTGAGAGACTTCCTCTTCTACTTGAATCAATATGTCTTCTTCTTCCTCTACCTCTGTCTGAACTGAAGGCTTTGGACTAAGCAAACCAGATACCAACGTCCACAATGACAATGTGCCAACTGGCAGAGTCCCTGGGTTGTTCTTTTCTATTCTTTTTAAATCTTCACCATGATGGTTCCATTGTGATATATCTAACAACCCCTCCTTAAAAAGCCATGGGCTATATTTTTGTATTATATCAACGTATGCCCTGACTGCTCTTGATTTTACTGGGAAGCTTCCTTCCTCTAACAATTTACTTAACAGTCTTTCGGTTTGTTTTTTACTAATTGCTGATCCCGTATTTCTACTATAATACAACCCAGCAAGATAACACCAAACCAAACCGAGACAGAATCCAATAAAAAGGGAAACACACAAAATCATTATAACAGCCTTTCTATCCTCCTGACATATGCATCCGTCCTTTCTCCCTATCTGTTCCTCAGACGCAAATAGTTTTTCCTCAGATGTGAGTGGTTTTTCTTCCCTCTTACTCATCTCCAGGGACAGGAAAGTTAAAACAAAAACAAAGCAAAACAAAAGAGGAGACTTAGAATGGCTCCCCATCCTCCCGCCCTGCCCTCAGGGGCGAGCAGTTTACTTACCCTCAGTTGCTCCCCGTGCGAGCCACCAAATGCCGAAGTCTGGCTTGGCACAAATCAGGAGCCACTTGTCAAAAAGAAACTAACTTTATTTTTAGAACTACAAACGCCAAACAAAACAGCTCCAGGGAAAAACCCTCAGAGCCCAACTGCCACCACCGGCTTCCACAAGCCTCTCTCTCCCACACCAGCCTCTCCACCTCCCACAATCCTCCTGCTCCTGAGGCCGATTGGCTGGGTTGCGTGGGCAGAGCCAAAGAAGTCACCCAATGAGCAGCTCCGTGGAGGAGCCAATCAGCTAGATGTTGCTGGGGCCGCTGTGAGCCAATCATCAGCTGGCAGTCTGAAGGGCAGGGAAACAGCCCAATGAACATCACCGCAGAGGAGCCAATCAGCTAGATGTTGCTGGGGCAGTCTGAAGCTTGCTGGCAGCTGGAAGTTTGCTGGGGCCCCTTTGGCTGTGGCTCTCAACATTGTGGAATGAGGAAGGTCTAATGTGTGATGCTCCTGAAAAAAATCTTCTGAGCCTTCAGAGAAGACCCTGCCACCAACTTCCCTTCTCCTGACATAGAAAAATACAAAGGGACATGTGAGATTATGGCCAGGATCAAATAGATAGGAACTAAATTCTAGGTTTACAAACTGATGAAGAACATGAGCTGTTGACAAGTATTGGCACTACATCTATACTGAAGACTATTTAGGGAGGCCAGGAGTTTGACCTTATGCTCTGGGACTCTCAGTGAGCCCAAGGGGTGAACCTTGAGCTTCTGTTGAACCAAGCCAGCAGGCACACCAAACTTGCACATTGATGAGAAACAGCCATCCAGAGAGCCAAGGACAAGGGATGGGATATCCCTGCCTGTCCTTCAGGAGTGAAGAGCAAAGGTTTGAAAAAGCTTGAGCTCCAGTGTAGTTGGGATCAGATGCCCTTCTGAGAGGACAGGTGGAGTTGACATGGGTGGAACCCGACTGGGAGAGCAGACTCCAGGTGGTCAGAACCATTCAGCAGCCAGTATAAAATAGCAGAGACCTGAATCAACGTCACCAAGTTTGCTCCCTGTTCACATCTACTGGCAGGGTTGCCTCTATAAAGAAATGGAAGTTAATTCCAGTGGTCAGTTATTCAGGTATGCAACTTATATTCAGAAAGTATTCTGTCATTCGGAAAACACACATTGAGTGCCTACTGTGCGGGAGATAGTATTCTAGGCATGAGCAATACAATAGTGGGCAGCAAAGATTCTCTGCCCTCATGACCTATAAATTATAAGCCAATAGAAATCCAGTTAATGCATCAACACATCATGAAAAGTTCTTGGTGAGCAGAAATTTTTTCAATTGTCCCTGCAAAAGGGCCTTCTCTGATCACACATCTGATGCGTCTGCCTTCCCTGCCCATCCCAACCTCCTGGATCAGCCTTCTGCTTTTCCTTCTCTGCTTTTTGCCCTGCTGGTGCTTACATAGAAACTGGTTTTCATCAGATAAGGGCAAGGATTATCCGTCTAAATTCAGTGAAACAAAGTCTTTTGCTTCGGATGACCATGGGCTGAGAGCTCTCCATTTCATTTTAGACTATATACCAGCATCTAATTACCGAGGAACTGAAAAATTGCTCTGGCCTGTGGCAGGGCACAAATGGGAAGACTGAGATGGAAAGACATTATAAGAGTTATTGTATGAAGGCCTCAGAGTTAGTCATTGGTACCAAATTCCAGAAAAATTGGATTGAAGCTCTAACCCAGCTGGAGCACATGAAGAGTTGGCAGGAGATTTCAAGCTTCTCTGGGGAAGCAAAGATACATGGATCAGTTTTTGAGACTGGGTTGTCTCCCAAACAGTAATCAGATTCCTGTCTCGCATCCCACAATCCCACAGGTGTAAACCACATGAACAAATATGTGCTTGGGGGGTGAGGGTAGGGGTGGTGGGGAGGTGATGACAGTTCTGAATTCATAATGTATCATCTCAGGTGGCAGCTGTGCATCTGTTACATATTTTGAAACCTTCCTCCCATACCAGTACAGCTATTTCAGCAGATAATATCTAGGATGGACTAAGGAAAAGTCATACGTTACCCAGTGTCCTGAAATGGCTCAAGAAGATGGATAAGGGCAAGGTGTTGGGGTTGAGACATGTATTTTACCTCCTGACTTTCAAAATCACTTGGATGGCAGCTGTGATTCAGTCTTGGAAACTGGACTTAATTAGCGGGAACCAGCCCTCTATGTGGGAGCTCTCGGACAGGCACTTTGGGTCCCTGCTTCCCTAAGCTCCCTCCCAAGGATAGGGATTTGAACAGTCATAGCCCGTGGGGGCTCCTACAAAGTACTTCCAGCCCATATGTGGCTAACAGCAATAATCCCAACACGTTTTGCAAGAAGAAAAATTGCAATGGGAACAGCCAGTCAAGCATTTGCTGAGTTTTAGTAGGAGGTGTGAAAAATATGGAACTCTACTCAGGGTCATCCCCGCTGGCCTCACTGCTAGCCACAGCGTGTGGGAAGGGGGGTGGAGGCAGAGCCAAACTAACATCCATCTTTCTGTGGCCCCATTAATCTCTCCCCTTCCTGAAAACGGACTTATCTTGCAATTGGTTTTAAAAAAAAACTCCCAGCGCTGCAAATAGGGCGGCCTCTGTGCTAATTAGAAAAAGACGGTTCTTCTGGGTGGGAGTTTTGCAAAAAGACGTCCCCTCTGGGCAGACCAATTAATGAAGAGGAGGCTTCCTTTGGGCAGATTCAGGCCAGTGCCAGGATTCACTGTTCCGCTGTTAGAGGAAAGGGTGGATTTGGGGCCCCCAGAAGCTCCCTCAGCCTGATCTCACTGTACCCAGTGGTCAGGTGACCGCTCTGTGGCTCACAGAACTGGCATTAACTAATTTCTATAGTGGGATGCACTTTCTTCTAAACAAGTCCCCTCCCAGATGCTGCTGCATTCTTAACCCTCTATACTTAACAAACATTGTACACTGAAAATCCCCTTAGAGACAAGGAGGATCATCAAAATGGAACAGATGGACAAACAGAAACAACACTGATTTCAGTTACATCATCCTATTCAGGGAGGTCATTAATAGCTCTATGATGCACATTTTAGACAAATATACTTGCTTACATTCCCATACTACTGTGACATTTTTCTCCCAACATTTTCTTTCCCTCTGTGGAGTGGTCTGCAGGTTTCGTTTTTATGTTTTTTCTGTTATTGGGGACACTTTTCTGTCTTATATATATCTTTTGACATTAATTTGAGGTTGTTTCTGATCCTCATAAACCATTTTATCCTTTTTTTGTTTGTTTGTTTTGGCTTTTCAGTATGCTTGCTGTCTTGAGTTCACCTATCCATAGTAACAGCTACAATATCAATTATGGCAGAACCTGTTGAGAAGTTCCCACATGCCATGTGCTATTCTATGTGCTTTCTATGGAACAGTGTTTTGATTGTCACGGAGGTCTTATGAGGTTGCCATTATTACTGTTCTTATTTTAAGATGTGCTAGCTGAGCTTTTAAAAGTTAAGTAATTTGCCCAGAGCTCCAGCAGGTGAGCAATGGAGCCATGATTTGAGCTGAAGAGTCAATTTCGATTGCTAATAAGCTTAACCCCTATGCTATATGGTCTCCCGCTATTCATTCATAAATACCCTGTTCACCCTCTACCTATCTCCATTTGCATTTCTCTATCTACTCATTTGTCCTATGAATATATGTTGCAAAACCATACACCAAGCTCATGATAGGCACTGAGAATAAGCATGCAGACACTTAAATACTTGGATGGACAGACAAAGACACAGGCATTAGGCTTGATAAGGTTTCACGGTAGACTTGTCTTGGATGTCTGTCTTGCCAATAAAGTCCTAGTCTGAGAATTATCCTTTCCTTTGGTTCTGTTAAAAGGACAAAACTAGGTGCCATATTCGTAGTACATGATTACCTACTGGCCACAGATGATCAGAACAGAGTGTATATATGACCTACAAACAACAATGCAATGGGTATAAAACCTCCAATTAACCCTCTAGGGAATCTGAACTAGATAAATAGTGGAGCAAGGTCTTGACCATGAAGAGAAAAGCTGGAGCTGGCACTTGAGTAAATACACAAGATGAGGAAGCTCTGACATGGTGTTACCAGGAAAGTCCGTTGACCATAAAGAACCTGTCTTGTTCCTGGGAGACAGCCTCTGGGCTGAGAGTAATGAGACAGGAAGTTGTTAGATATAGCCCAAAGAATTAAAAATAAGTCCCATAAGCCACTAAGAAATAATAGTCAATACTTTGGTACTACTAATTTGAGAAAAGGCTCTGACAAGGGAGAGTTTTGAGCGCCACATGAAGATGCCTGCATACTGTGCATAAGGCCACTACCTTCAAACATTTCTCAGAGAGTAGCCCGATACACAAAGCAGATAAAACAAAAAGGCATCCTATAAGCAAGGGTCAAGGGCATGGTGTCTTCCTTTCCCCACCCATAAAAGGTGGTTGGTGTTCACTGGAGTTGTGTTACTTCAAGGTTTTGCTTGGGGAGTTTTTGATCAGAAGAGCATAGGTTAATAGGAAGGTTTTCACCAAAGATTGTCTGGCTCAGAAGTCCCGGGAGCCCAGGCTGTGGACAGGGGTGAGAGGATGAGAGCAGAGGAAGGGCAGGAAAGGGCAAAGCTGTAGGCTACTTTAAAAGGTAGGCAGCTAAGTTTGTTATCTGAATGTAGTTATGCTCAGGGTCTCGTGTGGATGGTCTTCTGAGCATTCCAGATGGCACAGTTAGCCTTAACCTTTATGTAGCATGATGTAAGCTATGCAGTCTCAACTAATGAGCTTTAAGGTCATTCTTAGCCTTGTTTTGATTCAGAGTTTCCACACTGGAAATAAATGTCTAGTGTTTAATGAAATATTGGACTGAATTGAAATAATTTAATGAAGTAATTGGTTATTTCAAAATTATGTACATAAGATCAAAATGTTACTAGATATTAGAAAGAAGCCCTAGTCCTCTACTGTAAGAAATTTTAGGCACCACATTTATTTAAATAAAGGGATGAATTTAAAAAATACAACTATATTTCTTCTTTTCTAGAGTTAGACAAACATGGGTTACATGAATTTTGGAATTCTAGAATCATAGCTTACTATGGTTAATAACCATGGTCATGATATTTAAATTCCTTCAGTGTCAATTTCTGAAGTAGAATAAAACCCACCTCCTAGGATGGTTCTGAAAATCAGAGAAGAAACATGTGGTAGGCAATGAGATCAGTGCAGTGCCATGCATACAGTAGGCACAGCGTGTATGTCTAATTAAATAAATGAATACAAGTTACTTTACTTCCTCTCTTAGTTTTCTTATCTGAAAATGTCTATAACTACACTATTTGAGAGGTTTCTGAGGAACCAAATGAAATAATGCACTCAAGAGTTCTTACAATATTGGTACTAAATGTGGTAAGTGCCTTGGAATGGATGACCTGATGTGTAAAAAAAGGGACAAAGCCAAAATCTGAGAGACAGTTAAAAATAGCATTTTCTACCACTTTTTAAATTTAATAAACAAGATCAAAACCTAATTTCACAGTACAGTCAATGTTTTAGTCAGCTTTTTTTGCTGCTGTGGCTAAAAGACCCAACTAGAACAACTGTAGAGGAGGAAAAGTTTATTGAGGGCTGATGGTTTTAGAGGTCTCAATCCACAGACAGAAGCCTCCATTCATCAGGGCTCACGGTGAGGCTGAACATCAAGGCGGAAGAGTGTGGCAGAGGCAAGCAGCTCACATGATGATCAGAAAGCAGAGCAAGAGACTCCACTTGCCAGATACAAATATATACACCAAAATATAATGCCCCAATGCCTCACCTCCTCCAGCCACACCGTATTTGCCTTCTGTTAGCACTCAATTAATCCCTATCAGGGAATTAATTCACTGATTGGGTTAAGACTCTCACAACCCAATCATTTCTCTTCATGTGTTCATGGTCTCGCCTGTGAGCTTTTGGGGGACACCTCATATCCAAACCATAACAGTCACTGTTTAGGGGAGCTCAGTGGCTAATATAAAGTGGGAAGCTGTGCATTTGGGGCTTCCAGGGCCACTGGATCTCGGGCGCTGATCCATCCAGGTGCTTGGACAGCTTAATCAGTAGACATGGTTCCTCCCACGGGTGGCTGATTTAGAATTGTCTCTCTCCCTCCCTCCCTTTCCCTGCCCCAGTCAGTTTGTCCATTGGGACAACACAGACTTTGTATAATTTGTTCTCCACAGTAAATATTATTTTAGTGCTGCCTACCAAAGCAAATTCAAGAGGGATTCATTCCAATATCTGATCTTACTATTTCTTCTTTTCTTTAATGAGCCTATTAGTCATTTTATTTGTAGGTTCATTTACTTATTTTGGTTGGCACGGGGTAGTTAGAGTTTGATTTTTTCCTCATGTACTTGAAGTTGCCTCATACTAAGATATCATAGGAAGAAATAAAGGTTAAAAATTGTTGATGAATATGGAAATGGGTAGAGAATGTAAAAATGGTACTAAACGATTTAAAGTGTGTGACAGTGTCAGTCATCAATCACTATGCTAATATTGTTATTTGTCAAAAGCTACAATTATGCATTTTGGTCATGCACCATCACATCATTTTGCATACCTTTCCTGAAACCATCTTTTTATTTTAGGGAACACTGTTTTGTCTTTAGCATCATAAAGTTTATAGCTACAGCAGCAATGAACAAAGAAAGAAGGAAGGAAAGGATGGGTAAATCACTCTAAAAGAATGAAAATCCACAATGCAGTAGTAATTTACATATTGTTGTCTGATCTCAAATGAGGTATTGAAATAATGAGTTAGGAGGGGTGAAAATGTTTGTATATTGTACTTATCAAATTCTGTACATCAGAACATAGGGAAGATCTAGTAGCTTCAGTGCAATCAAACAATGAGTAGACACCAGGCACAGTGATCAAGGATATCTTGTCTAGTCTCACAGCTGTGCTGGATAAGGTGGCCACTCCACAGGTGGCTATTTAAATTTGAATTCATTAGCATTAAATAGCATTAAAAATTCAGTTACTTTCATTAGCCACTTTAGGCATCTATTACATGCAGAGAGCAGGATGCTAGAAACAGAAAAGGGAGGTTTTGGTTTTTTTGTTATTGTTATTGTTTTTATCTTTTTAATTATGAGAGGTAGTTTGGTAATGAAAAGACCATGAGTGGGCATATGAGGGAGATACCTGGATTTGATTATCTGCTCTGAAATTTACCATTTGTGTGAACTTGACTTATTCAGGTTTGACCCTCTGAGCCTCAGTTTGCTCATCAGTACATCACTAGTGAGGATTATGAATTACATGTTTGCATGTCACCTAGCAAATGGCTTGATGCATGCAGATGACGATGATGATGGTGGTGGTGGTGGTGATGGAGACAGAGGAAAGAATCTAATTCTGTTTTCAGAAAGCTTTTCATGTGACTATTATGGCCTTTGGTCATGTCCCATGAAGTAAATGTGTTTTCAATAGTACCAGTCCTGTAGGAAACCTCCCCTTTTCGTCACCTTCCTACCATCTCCGTAACAAATGTCATCCCTCCATGATACAAATTGCCTGGCCAACTGTCTGGTCTTAGGCCATTGTCTCACTTTTCCACATTTTTCAGGAAGAATCTGAAGACTAATTGAATAACTTCTATGATTTGAAGGTACTGCAGCCCAAGAAATAAAAATGGTATGGATTTAAGTTGAATGATCATTAGATTTAGGAAGAAAACTTTGAAGGACAGAGCCCCGTCTCCAGCTGGAACTTCAAGAACCAGCGTGCAAACACTGGGAATCATTTGGGGGTTTAAGCAAAGCTGTTCCTCCTGAGACTATCTCTGATCACATTTTTTTCTTTCCTTTCTTTTTCTTTTGTTTTTTTTTTATTTCTTTCAGACAAGACACTGCTTAAAATCCCCCTTGCTGTTAGAAGGCCGAAGCAGCCACTCCTTCAGAGACCAACACACCTGCAATTGTTCTGTTTTTTCTGTTGCAACCAACCATTTTTGCAACATCTGGATAAGTAGCTACAACACAGCGTCTTTTCCTGTCTTGGGGCTCAGCCTCCCGTGGACCACAGGGTCAAGTGTTTTGCTTCATTCCATGGCCCACTCCTCTGTCTCTTCCATCAGTGCTGTCATTTTCCCCACTGGAGGGTCAGTTGGCCAGTCTGGACAATAGGTCTGCTATAAGCGAGTCTTTGCCTGGGGTATAGGTGACTCATAAATCATATCTTTATAACTGTAATAACATTCCCTGTCGTCTAGCAGGTGCGTTGCCTAGTGGTTTGTGATCTGTCTGGACAGTCAGGCTTCTGCCAAATGCATATTTGTGGAACTCTCGTAGTGCACATATCACTGCCAATATTTTTTTTTCTTGCTTGCTCAAGCAGACTTTTTTTTTTTTTAATTCCAGCCAAAGCCAGCATCAGAGATGTGCAAGTGATGACTGGCTAATCCAGTTGCTTGCTGAGAATCACATTATAGTTCCCCATGACCTTGTACATTATTGAACAGTAATTTCAGTAGACCAAAGAACTTTCAATGGCAGAGGAAAGGAACTCACATTTTATAAGCACATGCAATATGCCAAAGCACTGTGCTAGTTGCCTCATCCATGATATTTTATATCATCCTCCCAACAACCTCACTAGGTAGGTACTGTCTTTACTTCATAGAGAAGGAAACTGAGGCTGTTAAGAACTTTAGGAACAATACTAGCTAGTAGTTATTAAATCCTGGTGACACTATCTCACTTAGAATTGTCAAAAAAGATTAAATAAGATAAACTCCAGTTACCTCTATTTAAAATTTTTATGAATTCAAATGCAATTAAATTTAAAATTCAGCTTGTCCATCCCAGTAGTAACATTCCCAGTTCTCAATGGCTACGTGTGGCTAGTGGCTACTGTCTTGGATCATGCAGAAGCAGGACATTATCATCATCATCACTGAAGCTCTATGGATCAGTGCTACCCTAGAGCACTACTTATGAGGTGGGTGCAGGTATTATGATACCCTCACTATGGAAGAGAAAATGGAGGCTCTGATTGGTTATGTAACTTGCTGAGTGAAGGTAACAGAGCTAGTGAGGTAGGTTCAGGCTTGAATCCAGCTCTGAAGTCTTGCTCTTAACTACAACCTGTTCTGTACACTCAGTGACTTATATGAGGTTCCTTCCTGGTAATGGTGGCTCCTAGGTGGAGACCTCCTTGAGAATTCAGGAACAGTCATTATAGTCTAGTCTCTGAGTAGATCCTTTCCAATAAGCCTTATGTCTATTGTGAGGCATGAAATCCACTTTCCTTTTTTTCCTTCTATGCTGTCACTCCTTACCTCCACTGGTTATGTGCATGAACTTCCCTAAGGGTCTCTTTCCTCTGTGGGAGCCCATCTCACATTCACTCTCACTATGTCATTCTCTTGCATGAGGCTGGGGTTGGCTTCCCCATTTTCTCTGGTTATCTGTCAGGACTGGTGTGCTTACTCCTGGAGAATCCCCCAAATCTTTATTGTTTACTTTGAATGATCCTGGAAGCTGACTCAATCCCAAATAGTAGTCTGAGTCTGAGACTCTGGCATGCCCCTTGGGAGCATGAAGGATGCAGACCAAAATGGTTTTTCATGTGCTAGTGTGCAAAACTCTTTCACTGGCTCAGAACCTAAGACCTCCTCTGTGGCCCAGAAGAGGAGACATGTAAGGTAGCCAGTTTTCTCCCCTAATTCCAGCCTTGGGCCTCTGCTCCTTTTCTCAGCACACTGAATGGAACCAGAACCTCCAAGAGCTCAATACTCACCATAATTTAAGAATGTCTCTGCTACTTCTTAGAGTTGAAGAGGGTGACCCACCAGAGCCAGTTTGTGGAGTGGTCCTGACCAATCATGGGTCTATACTAGGCAGTTTAGGGGAACTAACTTTTAGGCCTGCTTCCCCTTAATCTCCATCCCTGACATTTCTTCTTCATCCTTACATTTCAGTGTTCTCCAGGATTCTCCAATCTTTTCTTTTTTATTCTTATCCAATCCACTCTCCCTTGTCCATCTTATCCACACACATCTATAGCTGGATGATATCTGTTGTGCTTCAGACTCCTACGTGAAGCTTCACAGATCTGGTAAAATAATATACCTAATAAAAAACCTATCCCTTTCTCCACAAAATGTACTTATTTTTCAATATTCTCAATTTCAAACAGCTACTCCATCACCCTACTCAATGGTCTAGTTCTGAAACACGTGAATCATTTGAGACTCCTTCCTTTTCTTCTCCAACCGTGTTCCTTTGTCCTGTTTGGTTAGAAAACCTCTCTCTTCTCTCTTCTTATGTCCAAGGCCTCACCATTTATATCTATATAAATATAATAAATTCTGGTCTTAGCATTCTCTCATTCTTCCCCTATAAAAAACTTTTTAAAATTATAAATTTATTAACAGCAGTAAAAATAATAGCAAAAATAATCACAGCCATTTATTTTCCTCATTGGGTGTGTCTTATATTTATAATATTCGGTACTCACAACAACCCTGCCACGTATTTATTGTTTTACCCATTTTACAGATGTAGAAACCAAGCCTTAGAGAGGGCTAAGCAGTATCTCTGAAACCACCAAGCTAATAAGTAGCAGAGACAAGACCTGAATTCTGTTTTCTTTAGCTTCAGACCCTTTTGTGTTTTAAGACTCTTCTTGTCCTGCCACTTGTTCTTCTCCTAGTGCCTTCAAGATGGAGTGTCAGCCTTCTCATCATGATGTACATGGGCCATGGCAGTCCACACATTTCTTCTCTTGCTACATACACTGCCTGTACCAAATTTATTCAGAACTATTGTCTTTCATGATCTTTCTCTGCCCTTTAGCATCTTCCACTTTTGAAATGTTCCTCTTGCTTGGAAAAGTCTTTCTCCACCGGTCACACTCCCCTGAATCCAAACATTCCAATTCAAATATTCAGATGTCACCTTCACTTCAAATCCTGTCTGACCTTCCAAATTTGTTGCTTCCGCTGTTCCCTGAGCTAACCTCTGTCATAACATTTCATTACCCCAACTTTTCATTGTTTCTCCTCTCCTCCATATAGCAAGAACTTATTTTTTGCCCTCTCTATATTTCTCTTAAATTTCATACAATGTACCTAGAACAGTTTATGCTTAATAAATGATGGTGTTCATGAAAATGTTCATAATGATGACAAAAATAAAATTGATGGTAGCATAGCCAAGAGCAAGGAACTTGCCCCAGAACTCAATCTTGTCTTTCCATAGATTCTTCCTAAGTCGTCTGACCCATCACATGTTTTGTTTTGTTTTTTATACTGACTTTATATTGACAACTCCAAATATTTCTCTGATATTGCCTTCTTTCTTGATCTTCAGATGATCCTATCCCACAGTTTATTTAGCACTTTTATTGGTAAATCTAATAGACACAGATTTATCTTAACATAGCTAGACCTAACCAAGGAGTAAACATTATGGGACATGGAAGAAAGAAACTGAAGACTCTAGAAGATGGAAAGACTTCTTATGTTCTTGGATAGGCAAAATTAATATTTTTTAAATGGCTCTTATAGTTTAGATATGAGGTGTCCTCCAAAAATTAATGTGTGAGAAAAGGAAAGAATTTTTAAAGATGAAATAATTAAATTATGAGAGTTGTAACCTAATAAGTGGATTAATCCACTGATATGGATTAACTGGGTAGTAACTATAGGCAGGAAGTATGTGGTTGGAGGAAGTAGGTCACTGGGAGGGGTACCTTTGGAGTTTATATTTTGTCCTCAGTGAGTGGAACTCTCTTTCTGCTTCCTGGTTGCTATGTCTTGAGCTGCCTTCCTCTGCTGTGCCCTTCCACTATGATGATTTGCCTTACCTCAGGTCCAGAGCTATGAATTTGACTGAGCCTGGACTGAACCTCTGAAACCAAGAGTCAAAATAAACTTTTCCTCCTCTACATTGGTTTTTTTTTTTTTTTTTTGGTCAGGTATATTGATCACAGTGACACAAAAGCTGACTAAAACAGAGATCATAGCACCAAAAAGCAATATACAGATTCAATGCAATCTCCAGAAAGATACCAATGAAATCCTTCACAGAGTTAGAAAAAAATAGTCTTAAAATTTATATGGAAGAATTACAGACCTAGAAGAGCTAAAGCAATTCTGTGCAGTAAGAGTGATGTTGGAGGCATCCCAATTCGCAATTTCAAATTATGTACAGAATTATAGTAACAAAACCAGCATGGTACTGGCATAAAAACAGACATATAAAGCAATGGAACAGAATAGAAGATAGAAAAAAGCCCACCCAAATATAGTCACCTGATCTTGGATAAGATGCCAAAAACATACGTTGAAAAAAGACAAGCTTTTAACAAATGGTGCTGGGAAAACTGGATATTCACATGTAGAAGAATAAGACCAGATCTCTCCTCTCTCTCTCTCTCTCTCTCTCTCTCTCTCTCTCTCTCTCTCTCTCATCCTGCACAAAAGGTAGCACAAAGTAGATCAACAACCTAACAATTAGACCATAAACTCTACAACTGTTAGAAGAAAACATGGGTCAACAATCCAACCTATAGGCACAGGCATTAACTTCCTCAATAAGACTAGTAAAACTCAGGAAATAAAACTAGAATTAATAAGTGGCACAGTATCAAGTTAAAAAGTTTCTGTACAGCAAGAGAAACAACTAAAAGCATGAAAAAAAAAAGTTCCAGGAAATGGATGAAAATTTTTGCCAGCTACTCTTCTGACAGAGGATTAATATCCAGAATGTATAAATAACTCAAAAAACTCACCACCAAAATAACCCAAAAAACACAATGGGCAAATAAATAGTTCTGAATAGAAGAAATGTAAAAGGCCAACAAATATATGACAAGATGTTCAACATTTTTAGCAATTAGGGAAATGTAAATCAAAACTATGCCAATATTTCACTTCATTGCGGTTAGTATGGCAATCGTTAAGAACAACAACAACAAAATAATAATAATAAAAGCTGGAGAGTATATGGAGAAGAAAGGAATATTCATACACTTTTCTTGGGATTGCAAATTAGTACAACCCTTAAGGAGATCAATATGGAGGTTCCTCTAAAGACTACGAATGAAACCACCATGTGACCCAGCTATACCACTCCTTAATACTTCTGCAAAAGAATAAAAATCAGCATACTATAGTGGTACATGCATATCCATGTTTATAACAGGACAGTTCACAAAGGGCAAATTATGGAAACAGCCTAGGTGTTTGTTAACAGATAAATAGATAAAGAAAATGTGTGGTATATGCACAAAATGGAGTTTTACTGGGCCATAAAGAAGATCAAATTATGCAGTTTTCAGGAAAATGGACGAAACTGGCGAGCATCACGCTAAGTGAGATAAGCCAGACTCACATAGCCAAGGGTTGTATAAGTTCTCTCATGTGGGGAGGCTAGAGAGAAAAAAAGAAAAAAAAGTGGAAAACAAACTCATGAAAATTGAAGCAAAACTGGGAGAACAGAGAAAGAGGATGGGAGAGAAAGGAGGAAAGGAGAATCACAGGGAAATGAAATAGAGCCATATATGCTACATGTATATATAAATATATCATAATGAATTCCACTAGTACATATAATTATAATGCACCAAAAATATTTTAATAAAAATAAAAGATTTTGAACTCCTAACTGATCTCTCTGTTTCTATTCTTTTTATTCTACCATTCATTCTCTACATAACAGCCAGAATGAATTTCAATTTAAAAAAAATCAGATCTCTTCAATGCTTGTGCTTAACAATCTCCCAATGGCATCGCATCACACTTGAAACTACCAGAATCTACAAGACCCTGCTACCTACTCCCTGCCCTGATCTCCTCTTCTTGCTGTTTCTTTTCTTTTGTTTTTGATACTGAGGATTGAACCCAGGGTGCTTAATCACTGAGCCACAACCTCAGCTCTTTTTGTTTTTTATTTTGAGGCAGGATCTCACTAAGTTGCTTAGGGCCTCTCTAAGTTGCTGAGACTGACTTTGAACTTGCCATCCTCCTGCCTTAGCCTCCAGAGCTGCTGAGATTACAGGCATGCACCACTGTGCAGGGCCCTGATTTCTACTCTGTCTCCTTCCACGAGGCTCTGACACACTGAACGTTTTTCTGTCCCTTGACCAGATCAGCCTGCTTCTGCTTCAGGCCTGGGAATTTGTTAATCCTTGACCCAGAATTCATCCCTCAGATTACTGCATGATGAATACCTTCTTCCTTCTGCTCAGATACCCTCTAATCCATGTGGCCTCGCCTGAGTGCCCTACCTAAACAGCCCCAATTTCACCATCACTCTTTTCCTCACTACTTTCTAAATTAACTTGTTAGCATTGATTACTATCTGAAATAATTATTCATTTGCTTTTTAGTGCCACCCTCTCCTTGTGAGAATAGTGATATGCATTGTGTCTTATTTACTGCAGAGGGCACGTTGCCTACAACAATCTTTGACCCACAGAAGGTACTCAACAAATATTTATCAACTAGATAAATGTCTTTAGAATGAATGATTGAACAAATTTAATAGGACCTCTAGCCTATGCTAGTTTTTTAATTGCAATGAATCTCAGAGTAATAAGCCAGTGGTAACAAGTTTGCAACAACCTTGCCCATAATGAATGTCCCCAGAATAATTTCAAAATTCTTTTAGTACATGCTTCTTGGTAGACTGGGTAGCTCACATCCTAATACTTAAGCCTATCATTTTTATTAGGTCTGAGAAGAATTTTTACACATGTAGCCCTGTGAACTCTACTAAATAGTTATGAATTTAATTTTAGTGATAAATTACTTGGATGTGTTTTATATATACACATATTTGTATATATGTAAATAAATCTATACTTAGATTTTAGATGTGTACATGTGAATGCATGTAAAATCTCCATTGAACTTCTCTATATTACCACTGTAAGGTCAACAAATATAAGAAGAAATCTTTATTTTATTTTGTTTTCTTTATACTTTGGTGTCATCTTCAAACCCCTGTCTTCAGAAAAATCCATTGCATTTCAACAATTATTCTCCAAAATAATAAGATATCTAAAAAGAGAGTGATATAATACAGAAACAAGAAGGGTAAAACTTAAAAATACCACTTTGAGTCAAAGAAGTGAGTCAGAAAAGAACGTGTATCATATGATTCTATTGATATAAAATTTGAAAACTTTTAGTCTTGACAAAGCCAATTTATGGTAATACAAAATAGAAGAGAGGTTGTTTTTGAGGGATTTGACTGAGAGAAACTGCTGGTATTAAAGTGTCTTGTTCTGGGGCAGAGGTAAATGGGTATAACCATGAGTACACAAATATATGCATGCATGCACAGAAAACTATCAAGCCTACACTTAGGATTTGTGAAACCTATTATTTGCAAGTTATACTTCAAGTTATCAATCAATAAATCGAGTAGCAGTAACCACTTAGCCACACCAAAACTGAAACCTGAAGGGAGCTGATATAAAGTTTTAGTAAAAAAAAAAAAAAACAAAAAAAACAAAAAACACACATATATATATATATAAATGTATATGTATAAATATATATATTAGTATTTAGTGTAGACTTCACTCTAGACAAAAGTCCCTGAAAACATAAGGAGATGTCAGGCAGCACATCAAGCAGTGCCCTTCCTGTTAAAAGGAAAAGTCTACTTAAGCCTTTACATTTACTCTCTCCCTTCCCTGTGGCTCTCAAGTACAATGGTGAATGTAAGCTACAAAAAAAGGTCATTTTCTTCTTTCAACAACAGTAACACAAGTGGCTACATTTCCTGATTCTGGATTAAGTTCAAGATTTCAAATACAACTGGACTCGTTTCTGATTAGAAAGTTTGATATTTATCATCGACTTCCCTGTCTTCCATAACCAGTGTGAGAGAGATTGCAAAACAGTAAACTGAAAGGGTCCATTCTTTTATTTAACAATTAACCCCATCTGGGTAAATAATACGGCGCGGTGCACTTGAGCCATTGCTGTCAGGCTCTGAGTTCAGAACTCAACACGGCTTCAAAGCGGCATCCATGAAACGATGACAAGATGCTACAGAAATGGCTTTTTATGTGGAATATAATGCGCATCTAGGGTTACATAGTACAGTAATGAGGAGAAGAGGGTTGTAAAGGCAGAGAGGATAGAGTGTCTGGAAGTACTTACCTGAGGGAAACACAATCTTGGTTTAGTTCAGGCCCTTAGGCCTAGAAACACAGTATATGGTCTAAAAACTTGAATATTCAAAAACAGTTTCACCAAGGGTTGTAAGGTTTCCATCATAGACAAATAAAAACAAAATTCCCTGGCAGTTACCAGAGCAGCCAAGAGCCGAGATGCTTCTGAAAACCTGAGCTTCCTTTTCTCTTTTATCAGATAATTTCATTATACAAAGGGGCATATGTCTTTTAAAAGTATCAAACAGCACATTAGAACCGTGAAAGCCCGTCAGTCAACAAATCCTTTTGATAAAGATCGATTGCTGCCTGAATAAGGGGAAAACATAGTCCAGGTCGATCTGTCAGCAAACGCATTCAAAAATCTATACCCTGAATTGAGACAAGGAACTCTAATAAACTGGGATTACTTTCCAAGAAAATATTTGGGTATCCCTACAAGCCGGGCCCCACACCTGACTGCATTCGGCATCCCCAGGAAGAAAAGGCCGAGTGCATGCAAAGGTGTGCGAGCATCTTTGGTTACTTCTGAGAAGCGGGCCTCACCTGATTTCCACCCATCTATATCACTTTTAGTAAATGGCACAGGGATGGAAATTAGTGGGTGAACCAGCTAGAGACTTGGCCAGCTCCAATTTCTTAAGTGGATTTTGCATTGTAATACAGGTAGTCTGAAAACCACATGAGAAACCCAGGGCCTGGAATCTTCAACAGCAAACTGCAAAGTCCCTCTGCAACAAAAAGACTTTTGCATCCAATTTATGTTAGTCCCAGATGTCTTTAGAGAGATTCATGAGGAGAATATAACATGGAGAAAATGGATTTGAATCATCTTTATGATCTAGGAAAAATAACTATTTTTGTCAGTTAATTGAGTTGCTGGCTTCCTCTCCCAGGGAACACTGAGAGGTTGAGATGCTATTGCTGATTAAACTCCTACTGTGTGGGCTTTTTAGTTTTCAATCATTATCTTATTTATTACTAGGCCAATATTTCCAGGCCAGCATCATTATAACCTCCAGTTATAGGTGGTATAGTAGTGGTGGGGAGCAGGGTTTCTTACTCAGGACATTTAGCTAATGTCAATGGTGGCACACGGACCCAGTGTGTCTGATGTGTTTTACTTCTCCACCAGAGTGACTGCTAGCCTCTGGGTTTCCTCTAAACTTCATGATCCAGGGTCACCCACTCATCAGATCTATGTCCTTCTCAGTGGTGGGGCTGACCTCTGGATCTTTTTGCCATATAATAAAATGAGCCAACTCAAGTTGTCATCCAGGTAAGGAAGAACTAGGGAAGGAGAAGAGAGGTCCATTTAAACTATATAGGTGGGAAAACTATTGACCTAACCCCAATATTCTGCTTGGAATATTGGGGTTAGGTCAATAACCCTCTGCTTGGAAGCAGAGGGGCAGAATATTCTCCCTTCAGATAGCCAGAGGGGTCTGCTAGGAGGATTCACGATCAGAAGCCTGGAGTGAAGAGACGAGTGGGAAGCAGAGAGTCTGTGCTCAGGCCAATAGATGAACCACTCTAGTTTGCCACCCAACCTCCCCCTGTCTTTACTGTAGGGGAAAGAGTTGGCTTAGATTTTGAAAACAACAAAACCCTAGAAAAACTGGCTTCAAAAAGAGCTCAGCCTCAAATGCAACCGTGGGACTTGGGGCAAAGTGATCTACCCCACAGAGTAGTGCCAGTTCCATCATCTGTAAATTCAGGATAATGGCACCACCTGATGGAAGAAAAGTGAAGATTAAAGGAGACTTGCAGAGGAAACACCCAGCCAAGTGCCATAACATGGCACGTCCTCAGAAATCTTGGGTGTCTTTTTTCCTTTTTTTTAATCCTCTTCATCAGGAACCAGTTCCACAGAGGCATTGACCCTGAGGCTTAGTATGAACAAATAGATATTGATCAGCTGGACTGAGGAATTTGTCCACAGGTGTGACGCTGCCTACGATGGAGGCAGTTCTGAGGAACTGTCACTTGAGCAAAGCACTGCATATCATCATATTTGTGGCAACCAGGACTGGTGGATTTACCTCCCCACTACGGCTTTGTGCAACAGCATAGAGAAGGGCTCTGTTATTCATCTTGGGCAGAAGCCTCCTGAGGTCTTTGCCTGGTCTCCAACCTTAAACTCAACAGTCAGACTCTTCATCTGCTGTCCTCCCATCCCTAAGGACAGCCACTGTTCCTGCTCCCCACTCGCTAGCCCCTCGTCTGGTGCCCCCAGGTCATCTCCCCTTGGTGTCAGCCAGTTTTTTCAATCGGCTTTTCAATGGCTTAGTCCATATTTGAGTATAGGCATTAAGCTCATGAACTTAAGAATAAAGAATGAAGGGGTGAGGTGGGTGGGTGAGCGCGTGACAACAGAAAAGAGAGCCCCATCTTGTGCATGGAAAATGTAATCATGTTACCCTTTTGCTTCTGGTTTTGTAGAAAAGTGATTGAATCCAGAGTCCTAAATCTACCCTTCGCCTTAGGTGGTTATGGTAGATAGGAGACATCCATGTCCTGTTAGTAAAATTTGGAGGTTTGAGATACCATCTCTGAGGTTCCTTCTACCCAAGCATTCTATGTGTCTATCTTTCTGTTTCCTAAGGTTGGGAGGCTGCATATAAAGTAGCACTGGACTTGGAGCCCTGGGCTCAAGATTAAGGGCCGTCACTAACCTGATATGCTCTTAAGTGAGATACTTCCCCCTTTTGAGACCCCTCTCCTCAACTGGAAAAAGGAGATTTGTTATCAGGTAACTATTAAGGATTCTTCAAACTCCAATATTTTGGAATGGATTCAGTAAACCCTGTTTATAAGGCATACCTGTATCTCAGATGCTTTGACAAGTATAGAAAAACCTTCATATAAGCCAAGTTATATAAACTCAAGCAGGAATGAATTTCTGGAAGCTCCTTAGCATTCCTGGTAGATAACACAGGATACTCTTGGTGCGTATGCATATAGAGGACTCCAGAGACCGTTGGCGTGAGCTGCTTTTTTCTTTTTTGGAGGGAGAGGAAGTAGAATTTACTATAAAGGTTCTGTCCCTCTGGTCTGCCTCTTCCTTACTGAGCCATATGTAATCTCCTCTAGCTGACCTTGAGTTCTTTAATTTATTTTTATTAATTTATTAAATTCTGATATATATATATATATATATATATATATATATATATATATATATCAGGAACTGATCTGAGATCCCTTTCTTCTATACTAAAATTCTCAAGCAAATATCTACATAGATCTGATGTCCACATTTCCTCCTTCCACCCTAAGCACTCTCTCTTAATTTTACCAGAGTCAATAGTATTTTATCAAGTGAAAACAGAAATTTTAAATCCATACACCATAGAAAATTCCAAGTTTGATCTTGTTGCAGATTTTTGCTGAAGGATTCTTTGAGGGAATAAAATGAGATAATGTGTGTGAAAGAGTTTTAGGAAGAGACAAGGAAAGAAGTTGTGATTGCTACATGAATACCCCCTAAATCATCATTATCGTGACTATATTTTTAGGAATGACTTTACCATAGGGAAATTTTTCTCTCTCAAAAGTTCAATCCTTAACTATGGAACATTATGGAAATTCTTATCAACTATAAATCGCAAAATGATTGATAAAGGAATATGTATGTTCTTTCATGGCAGTTTGGAAATTTGGGGAGCAACAGGATTCAGAAGTGTGGGCCTATTCAGGGTTAGCAGCACATATTTCTTAAATCTTGTCCTTACCTGGTACCGTCTGCTCAATGACTGAGGCAAAGCCAGTCAAGTCTTCTGGCCTCAGCTGAATCACTGAAGCCTCAGTTGTTTCAGGTCTAAACCGATGGGCCCCACTCCCTGTGCGTATCTAGGAAGCCACAAAATTGACTAGCTGCCTACTTTAGGGGAGGGGTGTGCTTTGAAGTGGAAAAGAGAGAAATGTGAATTTCTGCTTTGCCATTAACATCAAGCGTGGGTAATGCTGCCTTCTGTCTCTAGTGTGTTTTCATGTCTTCACCGTGGGAATAAACACACTTATCTTTTGAGTTTTTCCTAGGATCTAACGAGCTACCCTCTGAAGGGCCAAGCACCCGTGGGAAGTGTACAGTAAATGTTGGCTCTCACCCTGGCTCGCTGTTTTGTATCCAGCTTTGGTCTTCCCCTCCTGCATGTTCTAGCAGAACTATATGTTCATCCTACCTGGGATTCACCTGGGTGCAGTCAAGGTGCAGGCACAAGCAATGTAGTCCTGACTTTAAAATCTAATATCCTGGGTTTCTCTAGAGTAGAATTGTGTGGGGTTTTGAAGATTCAATTCAGAAGCTGGAGCCTTTGATGATGGAACAGGAGACAGAAGCCATTGCTCAGCCGCTTGTGGTGTTCTGCTCAGGGCTGATCTAACAGCCCAACCTGTTTTGCTTTTTGAATCCCTTTGGATTTAGAGTGGGGGACAGATTCAGGGAGTTAAAACCTGAAAGTAGATTCCAGCAGTTTTAAGGGCACCCCAACTTGACATGCAAATTGCGTTTGTTTAGAGCATTTCACTTGGCTTCTAAAATAATATACCTAAATTATAGGCATAATGCATCAGAAGAAACGACTAAGAAATTAACTTTTTGAAGTTAATAGATGGAATCTGCCTGACCTGCTGGGCCATTTGCTTTGAACTTGTGAAAAAGACAAGAACCTGCAAGGGAAAATAACTTACTAAGTTTTGAAATATTTATCTCGGAAGCAGCAACACAGCCCCTTTTATGTACAGATCTTGTGATCTAATAAACATACCATGTGATTGTCCAGGGTGGCTGCCTTAGCCCATAGGTGTTTTGCTTTCTATTGAGTCTTGATTTTTCCTTAGAACTAGAATGAATGGCACTTTGACTCAGTCACTTACAGGTGAAAATACACTTGACTGATGAAATATAATGAAATACTTTGGACAAGCAATTTCAGCTGTGTCTTCTAGAGTGCATTAAGAAGAAAAAAAGCTTTGACAAATTCAGCATTGCTTTAAACAAAGCAGTGTGGCAAAACCAATCAGGGTTACAATGAAGTTAAAAGGCAGTAGCATTCAGAAGAAGTGTGGCGATAGGCCCCAACCAGGTGTCTTAATGCACCAGACAGAAATTCAATGATCTTTTTCATTTTTTGAGGTTGATATGTTCCTAGTAATTTTTTCTCTGTGATTCCAAGAGGAAATGCTTATAATTATTGGCCCTCCATGTAATGATTATCACATTTTTTATTTCAGAGCAAACACCCCTGGAAACACATTCCTCGTGGTAACCTGAAACCCCCCCATTTGGGCAAGATTCTGATTGATTCTAGCAGAACAAAGGAACAATTGCATCTCATTTGAAACCCAGATGAGGCACTCCATATTTTGTTTTAAATTGGGAGTGATAATGGTTGGGTGGTCAATACTTCAAGGGAAGAAGGGGGTAAAAAACCCAATATTGAACAGAGCTAGTGTACAGTGGCTATTTTTCTGGGCTGGAACTGGTTAACTAAGAATTGAAAAGTCATCCTTTGGTAGCCTGAACAGGAATCTACAGTCTGCAAACACTTATTCCCATCAACACTGCTCCAAGGAGGTGCCGAAATGCAGGGTCCCTCATTCTGATCTGTGTCTGTCCTGGTATGAATTAGCAGAGGGGAACAGGAAATGGATCAACCCTGTTCATAAGTAAGGAGGCCAGGCCAGGGGTAAGGGGGGTCCTTCTGCTTTCAATCAAGAGAGAGGGTGCAATCTGAGGCGTCATCAGTGCATCTCCACCCTGTGTAAACCCAGGCTTCTGCAGGGAGCTGGGATTCTTTATGGATGGAATTACACACTTTGTGAGTGAGAACTATTTCTTGTGGAGAATACCTATTAGCTTACAGCAAAAATGTGGGTGGAAGGAAACACATGGGACTCGTGAATGAGGCACTAGACCTGACAGAGAAATCATTATCATCATCATTACTATATTCTTCTTAATATCATATTTTTAATATGAATATTACTAAGAATGATATTTTTCCCAGTTCCCAATATGGAATTCCCAGATCATTGTCTTTCATGAAGGCCTTCAGAATCTAGGAATTTGGAAGCCCAATGGCCATTGCGTTATTCCCCTTGTAGTAAGCACTGCTAGCTTTACTTGTAATACAGATGCTGATTCCTGCTCTGTTGACATGTTGGGTAGCTACAATTAAGAGCTGGAAACTAATTTGCTTAATCTCAATTTACTAATCCAATAAACTTCCCTGTCTACTTTGCTTGCAAAACAAGTCCTTGAAAACCACTTAAGTCACTTCATATTCCTAGGAATATTTATCTGTGGTCCATTGGTCTTAACCAGAGAGAGGAGGGTCTGGTTCCAGGATGGATATGGTTGGAGAAGCTGCTGAACAGAGGCAGGAGTAAGACCCTGGAGTACTGCTGGCCTCCTAACTCAGATCCTAAAGTGCAACTCCAGGATTCCATTTGAAATAAGTTCCCCCAAATGAAAGATCACCCATGTGTCAATGCCAGCACATAACCAGAAGGCACGTTCCTTTTGTTATTGTCATTTTATCTCAGTTTTTCTCCTTTTGTGAAAATCAGTGGCAGTTGCCTCTATTTTAAAGAACATGTTGGAAATGAGCTACGTCTTGGAACCTTGTTTTATATTCAGGAATTTAATGTTTTAGCATCAAAGTGACCAAGGTGTTGCCATCCCTTTGCTATAAATCAGGGGTAGTTGAAATTATATTGTTATTTTTCCTCAACACTGTGGTCATTGTTGAAAAAGATCTCATATTTTTCATTGAAAAATTGTAGCATGGTAAATCGTTTAGAAATAACCGTAAGTGCCCAGAGAATGAAGGGAGTCTAACTTTATAGAGATATTCCCCAGGCTCTGCCTAAAGTCTTTCCAACACATTCAGGGAATTCAACAATATTTGACAAATGAATGATTTGTGAGTGCTGCAGAACAACACTCTAATCAGTTCAAAACATATGCTTCATGCCCTCAAAAAATATCACCATATCCGAGTCTCTATGAAACCAAACCACATGTAGAAATCATTCCATCAATTCTTTGGCAAGGTTTAAGAAAAACTGATGGGTTATTTGTTTCTCAACCAGGGCTCAGCCCCAGTTTCTAGTGTTGTGTGTCCATAACACAGGCCTCGGGCAGGTTCTCTGTCATTCCCTTACATTTTACTTATTTTTTTCTTCTTTTTCTTCTTTTTTTAATGGTCCAAAGGAAGGGCTGTCCTTTCCATTTCAAATTTATCATAACATTATAATTGGAGGAAAATATCCACAGAAATTTTATTTTATTGGCCCAAAGATCAGTCCAACGTAAAGAGGAATTTTCTTGATTCTGGGACCACAAAGCTGTGGGGGAACTCTTGGATGAAAGTCATAACCCAGTAGAGGATGAAAGGAATTTAAAGGTGAATTTGGGGACTTGGGAAATTTAATACTGTGATTTGGTATCAGATTTAAATTCTTTCCAAAGCCACTGTGAAATCAAGGTGGGGGAGGCGTCACTTACCAAAGTTGAACGTTATTAAAATTATATCTAAAAGTATTTACCAGTCTCTTTTGCCCTCCATCCCCCATCAACACAATTTATAAAACAGGTCTCCATTTAAGTTGTTGTGTTTTATTGCACTACATGTTCTAATAAATTAGACAACCATTGTTTCTGCTGCTGAAGGTAAGAGTAAGTGTATATGCAAGTTACAAAGTTAAACTGAGATATTAAACCACAATTTTGTAAATCTGCAGATTCAGCACAATTCGACAAGATAAATTATCAATAAAGCTAAGAGATGTCTCAGTTCTTCCATGGTAGAGAAAAGACAAATAATCAGGAAAAAAATTCCAATCCCTAAATGAGCAGCTGAATTGATGGCTTTGACAGGGACATTCTGCCATAACTTGGGCAGTTCACACGTAGCAGAACTCAGAAGCAGAGAAAAACAGGCACCTGGCTGCATTGTATAGAAACACCTTCAACAAAGTGGCAGATAAAGAGTGATCACTCTCCCAGGAGCTAAGTAACATGGGAACATGTTTTTCTCCAGCATGCCCAGTTGGCCACGGCCATTACAGTGCTGACTGAAGTGGCTGGTTTCACTCAGAGCCCAGAGGTACCGAAAAATAACCCTGGCTTTCCTATAGTTCATGCCACCAGGGGGCATCCTTGCTAGATTAGCGGCTCTCCAGGTGGAGAGGTATTAAGCATACTGAGTGTACTGTAGTGGTGTTAAAACTGCACAAGCTTCAGAGTTTAATGGAGGTTTGAATCCTAGCTTGTACTTTCCCTTTCAGCCTTTATGTCTTTGTCTTAAAAACGGAGATTATATCGCCAATTTCATTGGTTCGCTATAAAGGATAAGTAATGTAAGTGTGGAGATTTTAATTGGTTCTTTTTAGTTATACACAACAGTAGAATTCATTTTGATATAATTATACAAGCATGGAATATATCTTATTCTAATTAGGACCCCATTTTTTTGTGGTTGTACATGATGGTGGAGGGTTTTTAGTATAGAAGTTGTTTTATGTAAGCATTAAATGCCTGGCAACCCAATGTCATCATTGTAAATTCTCAGGATGGCAGAGATTTGACCTTAATAGTTTGTTTGATAATACCCCCAATCAAATGGTTATCTAGCTTATGTTAAGTTGTGCTTGGAAAAGTCAAAACTAAAACAAACGAACAAAAATGTTAATGAAGTTTTCTAAATTCCTCCTCCTCCTCCTCTTTCTTCTTTTTTAGTTTTTGACATTTGCTGCAAATTCTTTTTATAAGTAGTTATTTATCTATGGAGATTCATACTTGCTCAAATGTTTTAATAATTATACCTTGACTGATTCATTTAGTGAGGCATTTTCTGTCAAAGGACTAGCTCACTTATTTAAAAATAAAAAGAATATCAGGATTTTGCACTAGCCAATACTAAAGTATTGACTGATTCATTTAGTGAGGCATTTTCTGTCAAAGGACTAGCTCACTTATTTAAAAATAAAAAGAATATCAGGATTTTGCACTAGCCAATACTAAAGTTAATATTTCTTCAAAAGAAGAAATATACTTTTCTTTTACTTTTGATATGTTTTCCTGCTGAAGTTTTTGGTTTTCAGGGTGTTTAATTGTTTGTTTTTACTCTGACTTCTCTCCAATTGTTCCAGTTTTTTCCTCTTAAAATACCTGTAAATCTGAGTTTAACTCTGTTTTCTGTCTTCTATATCTAACAGGTTCTTCTCAATCATTTCAGTCTTTATCCTTTTCCTTGTAAGTCTTCTCTCCCTTGGTTTACCAATTTGTTTTTTTTTTTTTTTCCTTTGGATCGATCATCTTTTGTTCCTGCTTTGCCCATTTGTACAGGTCTTAAATCTACTTGTAAATATGTGTACATGCTTTCTGAATTGAATTAATTCTGAATTACAGTGGAACACAGATTGAAAGGATAAATATGTGCGAAACTTAAAGAATGAATTACTAAAACCTAACAAGAGTTTAGAATATGTATTTTCTTTTGTTTTACCTGAAACATCACTAAAACTGAGAGTGTCCCTAGACTAGTGATGAGTAGATGAGGAGTGGCAATCACAGAACCCTGGGACCAATGCTTCCCATGCCCCTGCCCATCCACACTCGCTGCTGCTAATGGGTCCCAGCCTTTTTCCTCACAGATCCAGGGTGGCCTCACATGTCTTCATCTCAGCTCTCATGCTAGCTACAGTTCATCAGCTGGAATCCATACATGCCTAGAAAATGTATTTGCCATTGCAAACCCACTGAAGCATGGTTTTGGTCAATAGTACCAAAATGTATGATGCAAGACTTTTTTCCCAGTAGAATTTTTGAGGATTTTGGTTCTGAAGAGACTCCATTTGCCAGAACTAAACTCTTACTTTTAATATCTGTGGGCCACTTTTCCTGGGTTTCACTTTGAAGGATAGGCAATTTTCATTGCTCCCCAAATTGCTGTTCCTGATCATGTCCCTGTAATTGTGATTGATTTATACCTGGCTGCTAATCCTGTGCTTATAGTGGTTTTCTAGTTTTATCTTGGATCTTTTTTCCCCTGAGTAATTGTTTGCTGAGGCGATATAAGACAGTTTGGACACACATCATGAGTTTACTGAGTAACTAATATTATATAAATATGTGGAGAGATAAGAGAGGGATAGATTAAAAACTTGAGGAAAACACCACTCTGATTTGTGGATTTGGCATTTCCTAAGAACCTTTTGCTGATTATCAATTATGCACCAAACATTTCAACTAGACCATCTTATTTAATATTGATAACAACCCCATGAGTTAGATAGATTTATTATCCCCATTTTACAGATGGGGGTATTGAGACTCAGGAAAACCTAAGCACATTGTCCAAGGTCATACAGCTGTTAGATACCAGAGTTTAGATACAGCTTAGACTGTCTGATTTCAGAACCTCTTCTCCTGACAACCATGCTTTCCTGTTGAGGTTGTCAATAAAAGTACTTTCTTCAACAAAAACAAACTGCAATTTTTTTTTTGAAAGTCATCCACCAATAATAATGTCCTTTCAAATAATAACCCTGCTACTTCTGCTGTGAAAACAGATAAGAAATGGTGGACAGAACAAGACTTTGGGGAGAAAAAAAAAAAAAACAGGAAAGGGAGCCCTGTCATTCACTGAACAGAAACATAAAAAAAAAAAAAAAGAACAAAGAAAGCCTAGAGCAGGGTGGTTTCATACTTTACATTGAAAACAGATTACAAATGTGTGTGTGGTCAGGTAACCTCATGGCCCCTACCCCCAACTCTTTTGTCTGTTTCTTTGCCCCAGGAGGAGAGAATTTGGGGAATTCCCCCTGCCCCCACTCAACTGTTAGCTTCAGGAAGGTCAAGCCCATGTTTTTCCTAGGTGTCCTCAAGACCTAGCCAGTGCCTGTACACAAGAGGCGTTGAATAAATGTTTGCAGAAGACACCAATGCTGAAATGGGAGGGATGGAAAGGGGAAGGAGAAAAGGAGAGAAGGACAGAGAAAGAAAAGAAAGGAAAGAAGTAGTGAGGAAAGGAGTGATGTCCTGTAACAGCGGTGCCTGGTCCTGCTGCATGGCAGACCTTTCCACCTATTGTTGTTCTATCTCTCTGCTACTTGAGATTCATCTACTTGGACCTCAATCCATTATGGACTTGTCAAACACCCAAGAGTCTTCTGTTCTGGGCTTTTGACCCATTTCTTTTCATCTGGTATTCAGTAAAGACCTTCCACTGTTCACTGACATTTTTCTGGGGAGATGTCAATAATTGGGGCAGATGGAAGAAGATATGGCCTCCCAAATCTTAGTTAGATGGGCCAACCTCACCCTTGGTCAAGCTGCTATTAGAGTAGTGTTGATAACCTCAGACAGACACTAAGGATCCTAACCTGAGACCCAGCTCTATCCAAACCCCGTAACCGTTAGGATCAGTAATGACTACATTGGCCAAAGGGAGCTACCACCTCAGAGTCATAAGAGTCACAGCCCAAGTGTGGCTTCTTCCCTACAAAATAGGCGACTTCTCTGGCTTACACAAATTCATCCTCTGTGAATCAGCTTTGCATGGAAAAGAAAGCACACTGCTCTTCAGACAAAACCTTGAAACTTAAACCTGAAACACAGTTTTGAGTTTCCCCATCAGTCTCTGGAGCTCTCCAGCTAGTTGCCCTTCCATTGTGTTGTTCCAGAATGTTCTTTCTCTGTAATGGCACCTACTGACTGGCTCAAGTATCATCCCTGACTTCTCATCTCCTATAGCCACACTATCATCAGGACTCTACCTCTGCATTTTAAGTGCATCCAAAATCTGGCCACTTTCCACCACTTGTGGCATTATAAACCATGTCACTGTCATCATTCATCTGTTCACTGAAATACACTCTTAGCTAGTCCCACAGCTGCCACTCTTGACCCTCTTCAACCCACAGAAGAGTATCAGGTAGTCCTTTTCCAGTCAAATTCAGATCATGACACTTCTCTGACCAATTAACACATGGATTTCTCCCATCACACTGAAGACAAAATGCTAAGTGCTTAACTTGTCTCACAGGTACCACATGAGTTACCCTATTACCTCTCTAACCTCATTTGCTGCCATTGTCCTACAATTGCACACTGCTATACATGAGCCTTTGCTGTCTTTGAAAATTCCAGAACCTTCCATCTGAGGACCTCTGTGCTTGTTCTTCACTCTGCAAATGTTCTTCCCCAAATGTCTTCTACTTAAAACTCATTTTCACCTCATTACAATTGACAAATTTTCTCTTCCCCTCATCCTGCTGAACTTCCCTTCACAACGCTCACCCTCTGACGCAATATATACGTATGCAGTGGTTTATTGAGCATGGATTGTGCCTCACTGAGGAGCAGAAGATTCATAGGAGTGGGGATCTGCTTCTGGCTCCTTGGGTACCACACACAACTCAATGCCTGGAATAAAGGAGGATTCAGCAAATATTTGCTGAGTGAGTAAAGGAATACATTGTCTAGGAATCTTTTCCAGAGGGCTTAGGCAGAAGGCTGAAGGGGTTTCCGAGGATCAGGGCCTAGATGCTAACTAGAAAGAAATGAGGCCAGTGAGTCTTTCCAACTAGTGTGCATCATCCCCATATTGCTGAACTACACCAGGCCTCGCTGGGCAAACCCAGGTTTGGAGAGTAGAAGAAACATGTGGCCCCATCTATTCCATTATATCTGTCATGGGCCTGTGATTCCTGCCTAATATGCTGACACCTCTGAGTCACTGTGATAAATGAGTTCCATACCTGAAGCAATGAAGCAAGTAAGTTCCTACAAAGTTAGACATCGAGGCCTAATGATGGGCCCAAGGTCACACAGGCAGTTGAGCAAGAAATTAGGATTAAGATCTAGACCACATCCCTTCTTCTTTTGGGTGTTGGCTGTCAAAAACATTATGCTTGGAGCTGGTCCACGTTTCATGGATGTTTCATTCAAACACAAATGAAAGAGAGTCCCTCAAAAATAGACCAGCCTGTTGGCTTTCCAAAGCTGTGGTCACTGAGTGTGATAGGGCAGATGAGTTTAAGCAATCAGAGCATTAGCAAGCCTCCCTTTGGGTTGCCCTGACTGCTTCCCTCTGTTTGCAGACATAATATTCAGTTTCTCCAAAACATCTCTGGTTACTGAAAGTCAATTTTGTGGGAAAATGGTGACGACAGTCAAACAAAGAGTTAACAGCAACCAAAACAAAATATCCAGTTCGAAATATTTTTACAACGTTCTTTACACTAGAGAGCGGTGGGGAAAAAAACAGCATTTTAAGTGCTGCTCTTTTTCCCATTAGGTTGTCTGCTTTTACAGGTGGCAAGTTTCAGCAAGATCTGAAGGCGAAAGGCTCATGCCGGGATGGTCTGCTGCAGAAGGGCTTGACCCGCCTGACCTCCTGCCCATGCATACGACATAATCACTCACAAAATAGATACTAAAATAATGTTAGCAGCCGCCTGGCCTAAACTAATAAAAGCTAGCACGTTGAGAGTTAAGGCAGAAAGCCTGTCCTTAGCTCACCCCCTCGGGCCTCAGCATTACCTCTTCCCTGGCCCGAATTAACAGAGCTCAAACCAAATGGCTTTCTGCACCTCCTTCTTTTCCTGGTGTCATTCTGACACTGTTGATTTTTTTTTTCCCCTCCCAGGGCCTGAATCAGTGAGTTTAAATGCCCTTCTCTTTCTCACTCACCACATGCAAACCTTAATTAAGGCTGTCTCTACATAACCCCAGCCTCACTTGGGGAGAAGTGAAACACTGAGTCGAATCACTGAGTCTGGGGCCCTCAGAGGAGGGAAAAGGCAAGGTCAGAGAAGGTCACATAGAACAGTGAGAAAACACCCCGTGTGTTTAGACAGGTCCCTTTTCTCCACATTCCCTCCTCCTGTGGGCCGAGAACACCAAGCCACTGCTTTTCCTTCTAGGACACAAGCATTTCTTCAGTAAAGGTGATCCACATTTCTCCAACGCACTCCCTTGTCCTCCCGGCTCACAGCTTCCTCGACTTCAACATCTCTGTGTTGACCCAGCTATCCCTCTCCTCAGTCTGTACTCAAAAGACTTAAAATCAGCACACTACAGGGACACAACCACATCAATGTTTATAGCAACTCAATTCACAATAGCTAAACTGTGAAGCCAACCTAGATGCCCTTCAATAGATGAATGGATAAAAGAAAATGTGGCATATATACACAATGGAGTATTACTCAGCAATAAAAGAGAATAAAATCATGGCATTTGCAGGTAAATTGGTGGCATTGGAGACGATAATGATAAGTGAAGTAGTCAATCCCCAAAAAACAAATGCCAAATACCATTTTCTCTGATATAAGGAGACTGATTCATAGTGGGGTAGGGAGGAGGAGCATGGGAGGAATAGATGAATTCTAGATAGGGCAGAGGGGTGGGAGGGGAAGAGGGTAGGGGTTTAGCAAGGATGGTGGAATGTGATGGACATCATTATCCAAAGTACATGTATGAAGACATGAATTGGTGTGAAAATAATTTATATACAAACAGAGATATGAAAAATTGTGCTTTAAAAGTGTAATAAGAATTGTATGCATTCCGCTGTCATTTATTTTTTAAAAATCAATTGATTTTTTTTTTTTAAAAGAGCATGCTCCAATGACTACCTCTTTCAACCAGGCCCCAACTCCTAAACTTTCTACTTCCTCCAAAAAGTGCCATCAGCTGCAGACCAAGCATTCAACTCATGAGCTTTGGGGACATATAAGATCCAAATTATAACAAAACCCTTCACTGCCTCTACAGGCTATCTAATGACTCATCTCAAGTTGCAGTTACAAAATTCCCTTCAGGTTTCAGTAAGAAAGGGCCAAAATCCAGAGGCAGGAATCAGAGGCAGAAAGTATCACAGCTTTGAGAAGGTCAAGATATGCCATTACCAGCCCATCTATTCTTGTGCCTACAATTTTGTTGAGTGTATTAGAGCAAGCCACCTTCTTTAGGAATAGAGCTGATGAACACCTGATTTAAAATCTTGACTTTTGAAATATTTCAAATGGGCAAATTGATAATGGACAACACAGCTGGCCCAAAAGTTATAATCCAAACTTTTGGATTTTGGCTGCATCATATTCGTTTCTGGAATATAAGAAGGACAAAAAGAATGACAGGTTTTGGTTTGCTGTAACTATGATAATAATAAGAACTGGTGACATTCATAAGTTTTTTGTGCATTTTACATCTATTGTCTGATTAATCCTAATTGCCACATGCCAACTAAGCTATGTATATGTTGCTTAAACTTGGCTGGGAAATTTCAAGTACTGTTGCTTTGAGAAGGGTAATTGACAATATAAACTCTCATGAACTGTTGTTTAGAAAAATAACATTAATAATATGTAAAAAATATATAGTATTCCCTTTGTCCCCAAATTCCAATTTAAAATATTTTAATACAGGAATATTTTTATATATTTACATAATATTTTTAAATAAATATTTTTCCTGTATTAATTACAAATGGGAAAACTGGAAATAAATAAATTATGGAATATCCATAGCAGGGTATTTAAAACTATAGTTTCTGGATTCAGACAACCCAGTTTGGATTTTAGCTCTGCCTAGAAGTGAGAATGTGATCAAGATCCTTCACTTGCATATGCTTATTTTATTTTATTTTATTTTTTGTTTTCACCTGAAAAACAGTGAGAATAATATAATCTATGGATTGGTGACAGTGACGCTTTCTATGGTAAAGACCATAAATCACAGAGCATAGCATCTGGCATGCAATGAGTACTCAATAAGTGTGGCTATTATTTTTATTATGATTATTATAATCAGACTATGGACTACTTGGAAGTTATTAAAAATGATGAAGTAAGTAGCTCAGTTTGTGTTGGCATTGAGAGGTGCTGTCCAAAATTGTAAAACACATTTCCAATCAATCATCCTCCCTATGGGGTGCCCTTCCTTATGCCCTGCCCAGCAGAACTGCACATTTCATGAGGATATGGACCTTCCCTGTCTTGTTCATCCTGGTACCCTATGGCCTAAAATAACACTGAGCCACTCTATAAAATTTTATTAAATTCACAAATGAGTACATGAGTTTTTAAAAGGTAGAATGTTGTCTATGTTCATGTTGAAAAAGGAGAGGAAACCAGGTATAATGGCACATGCCTATAAACCCCAGGTAAGTGATATTTTATGTTAATTTTTCTGTTTCTTTGTTTTTACCATAATGCTGGGTTTTAAAATATTTTAAATAAATTATATTCAAATATCCTGAGAAATCATCTTTCAAATAAAGATAATCTATAATTTTACCATAATAATATTCACTATAGGCTTTTTAGTGAAAACAAACTTTATTATGAAAATTGTAGACATTCCTTTTATATAAATTTTGAAAACTACATAAAATAAATTGTAGAAAATGTACTAAATTTAGACTATCTCTTGCCCTATTCTTTTCCAACTTGGACCAGGCAGAATGGCTCTAGCCAGAGGAAGAAGGATTGTTCTGCCAACAAGGAGATGGTGACCAAGAATCCACCATCAGCATTCACAAGTGCATCCATGGAGTGGTCTTTAAGAAGTGTACTCTGCTACCACTTAGAGATTGGAAAAATTTCCGTAAAGGAGATGGGGTCTCTAGTTGTGTACACTGATACTATGTTTAACAAAGTGTCTGGGCCAAAAGAAATAGGCAATGTCCCTTATCAAATCCATGTGTCCACATATGCTTTTTCAGATAATGTGATGAAGATGGAGGTTCACCAGCAAGCTTTATACTTTGGTAACCTATGACCCTATTACCACTTAGACAGTGTAGATGAGAACTGACCATTGACTGTCAAATAAAGATACAAAATTGAACCAAAAGAAGATAGAGAATAATGTACTAAATTTAGATAATATCTTACAGTTGAAGAAAGCCCTCAATCCCAATCTTAATATGTTATCTAGACAAATTTTACATTGAAATACAGACAGGATGGAGTCAGAATTTACAACCAAAAGGATGGAGAAATCTTGTAAGTTAATGAAAATTATGTCAAACTTATTACAAAGCATCAATCTCCTTTTAAAACGATACTAACTGTCCTGTTATCACACTGGGCTCTACTAGAAGCTCCCTGAAGACAGCAACTGCATATTGTATATTTTTTGGTGTTTTGTTTTTGTTTTGCATTCCAGTGCTGCTTATAAAGCCTAGTATATTGTGTGATCACTCAAGTTCATTTTAAATAAATGAAATATCTTTTGACAGGTAAGGGAGAAATTTAAAAGAGAGAGAGAGAGAGAAGAGAGAAACAGACTCTGGAAGAAATGAAAGAAGGGAGTAGAAAAGGAGAAAAAAAGAAAAGAAGGAAATATTAGAGAGCCAGAAAGAAAGAGAAGAGATAGCACGAGTCAGAAATCACCCTTTCTATCTTCTTTTCATTTCTCCCTCTAGGATTACGGCAGTCAAACAAGAAGTCACGCACACCAAGTATTTTTTCAGAGGCTGACTTCAGTAGCAGCTATGGCAACACTTTCAGAATTTATTAGCTTCTGGAAAAAAGGGATGAGACTTGAAGAGAGAGCCTATAACAACATTTATTCTGGACCTCGGTCTAATCTGAAGCTACCCATCTGGGAAGGTAGCAAGTCAAAAGGCCCAGCTCAGCCTTTTGATTGTGGCAAAGGGCAGATGGTTTCTTTATAAATAGCATCGACAACAAAAGACAATAGCTAGTCAACCCAGCACTCTATTTCTTAGCAGTCAAGTATAACAGAGATAAATCACATGCCCAGCAAGGAGAATGAGCAGCAGGTCGTTGGTCATAAACCTAATCAGACATTCTAAACATTTTTTTTTTATTTACAAAATGGGAGAAAGGAAGTAAAAGAAAAAGGGAAAAGGAAAATAATGAATGATATTTCTTCAAGGCTTTTTAGTTCTTTGTCCATTTTGATGTCTCTCTAAGATCCTTGGCAATCCATTTTGGATGAGTGACAGCAAAATCATGAAGCATTTCTTAAGCAAACCTTGTTCTTGAATCCAGCAGTGCTAAAGCAATACACACTCTTTCATCAAGCTGTACATCTATCCTAGGACGAAGAAGCCTGAAAAGAATCCATATGTGTACAGAAATGCATGAGTGTGTGTGTGTGTGTGTGTGTGTGTGTGTGTGTGTTTGAAATGTGAAGAGTGGGTGGGGATTAGGATGAAATCAGGGATTAGGATGAAACCAGGTTGTAGATTAGGGATTATCATGATAATCCTTCAAAATAAATTACACCTTCACAGTCTGTCTCCTGCTTGCTTTTCCAGTCTCACCGTCTCTTTTCTCTCTCCATGCGTTTACACTAACCTTATTACTTCACCCGGAAGCTGAGTTATTCCTGCTTTATATCCTCAAACGTGCTGCTCCCTCTGTGTGAAATGCTCTTTCCATCCTATTTCTATGCACACCTCAAGATCCCATTTATAAAACACCTTTGCTAGGGCACCTTCCCCAGATTCATCAGGTAGAGTTAATTGCAGAGTTAGTTGCTTCCTCTTCAGTGATCTCACAGCTAAAGAGCTGTCTACCACAGAATTTTAGCATTTGTTTACATATATTTCTTTTCTATTAGACTTTAAAAATCTCAAGGGTGGCAGCAGCTTCTTTACCCCTAATGGCTAGATAATGCATGCCATAAAGGAGATACTTAATCAACACATGTTATATAAATCTGGGAGGGTTCAATTCTGATCACTCCAAGGAGAATGGCTTCATGCCACCTCAGCTCTTAAGATGAGAGAATGATCCTAAGAGAGAAATACCCTGGCATATCTGAAATCTGTCAGAATGACCATGCAAACATTGAGAAGAGAGTGTAAAAATCGAAGAGGTGAGAAGACTTGGCTGGGGCCATTGGTCTTCCACATGTTACACATGGGTTAAGGGCATTAATGGACTCAAAGGGGAAGTAGAGGCTGATCCAAAAAAAAAGAACATTGGTGCCAATCACAGCTTGCCCCTTGATCTCAAGTGAAATAACTCACTTGGATGTGATCACACTGGTTGTAAGCGTGAGAAAAATGACTGAAACTTTGTGCCCACTTTCACAGCTGTAAAATGGATCAGTTGAAAAGATGAAATACATTAATAGGTATAAATGCATTAATCCCTGGCATGGAGGTAGACAATTTCATAACTTATTATGTCAGTAAAATTCTACAATGCAAGGTGGCCAAGGTGGGAAGCAGAATCCAGCTGAGGCACAAAGTCCAACCATTTCCCTCCTAATTTGGATCTCCTCTTCTTGCTCTCTTTGGGGTGATGTGAACTTGAGCTGTGGGGCAACTAAACTGCAAAGGGTGAATTTTTTTTTTTTTTGGCCTAAAAGCATGCTATGTAGAAAATGGAACTATCAGGGAAAGAACAGGTAATGTGATCTGTCAGTGCTTTGTGGAATTAAATGAGCCTGAGAGGAGTCCATGGTCCAGATGATATTGCTGAGGAAAATGATGGTGAACCATTTTCCCCGTCAAAGGGAGAATTGCTCTCATTTCCCCTGATATATAAACTGAGCTCAGAGCAGCCGGGCTGACACATTGAATGAGGTCCTGCACTACTTCAAAACAGGTTTATGTTTACACTTCATTGTGAGGTTTTTAATGGTTTGGAATGACTCAGAGGAAGTTATGTAATGTTTATGGAGACACGTGCTGGAAAATAAACCAGGAACCACAATTGTAGTGTTAGAGGTAGCTCCTGAATAAGCCTTCTCGTTTATTTACAAAGTGTGTTTTAAATAACAACCAGGTAATTAGAGGAGTTATAGTTTTAGTAATGGCTGAGTAGCTTTTATTGAACTAACCCTCTTGCTAATGGCTGAGTAGCTTATATTGAACTAACCTTCTTGCCAATGACAGCCACAAATTCTTATCCCCCAAAAAAACATATCTTGGAAAACACTGGGAAGAACCCCAAAGCAGGAAGATACTAAAAGAGATATGAATTTTAAAGATGGGATGCAAATTAGGTGAGATTCACAGTTGTCCAACTTTACCCCTAAGGGTATAACCCAGTTTATGTGGGAATAAGGCATAGAGCTCAGACAGAAAACATTCATCTTACTGCATTGACTGAAGTGTCAAAGGTTGGATTCTTGGCTGCTGGAATGACTGAGAATTAAGTTGTGGGAGGGGTATCCTGAGAAGGAGGTAGTTATGGAGAGGGAACACATATCTGTAAAAATTTCTCCCCAATTTTTGGCTGACTCTAAAACCGAGTATGCTAAGCGAGACTCCAAAGAGAAATCAGAATATACAACTAGAAACTAAGGAGTTTAGCGGAGATGTCAGCAGGTGAGATGCTAGGGAGGCAGAGTTGAATTCAATTCCTACCAGCATTGAGGGAATTAACAAACACTTCAGACTTTCAATTAAGATCTCTGAAGGCACATGCATTAAAAATAAGAAGCAGATCCCAGAACTAAGACCTATATTTTTACAAATAAAGGAAGAGCCAAAATTAGGCTTCCCTACTAAAGCCCTAAATTCAAGTGTCTGTGGAGACAAGATAATCCATCAGTAAACTTAGCATTTGCTGAAACAAACGCAATATTCTAAAGGTACATGATAATATCCAGAGTATTCTGTGGCAGATCTTTTACAATAAAGTTAATTCTCCAATTCAAAATAAGAAACTATTAGTCAAAGAAACAAGGGGAAGTGACCTACATTTCAAGAGAAAATATGTCTATAGAAGGAGACTCAAAGACAACACAAATATTATCATTAACAAATAAAGACACAGCCATATCAATGTTTATAGCAGCACATTCACAATAGTTAAATTGTGGTCCCATCCCAGATGCCCTTCAGTAGATGAATGGATAGGGAAACTTTGGTATATATATACAATGGAACATTACTCAGCATTAAAAGATAATTAAATCATGGCATTTGCAGGTAAATGAATGGAGTTGGAGAATATCATGCTAAGTGAGCTAGCCAATCCCCCAAATCCAAAGGCCAAATGTTTTCTTTGATATGAGGATGCTGACTCATAATGGAAATGGGGGAGGGGAGCATGGGAGGAATGGAGGAACTTTAGATAGGGCAAAGGGGAGGGAGGGGAAGGGAAGGGGGTACAGGGGTAGGAATGATAGTGGAATGAGTTAGACATCATTACCCTAAGTACATGAATAAGACACGAGTGGTGTGAAGATACTTTGTGTACAATCAGTGACTTGAAAAATTGTGCTCTATATATGTAATATATGATATGAAAATTTGAAAAAATAGAAAACTTAGAATAGAAAATAAAATATTAGAAAACAAAACTTTATCAATGAGCTTAGAAGATCAGAAACTGGACAAGAAAAGAGCAGTGAATTTGAAGCCAGATAAATGAATATTGTTCAAACCAAAGCACAGAGATTTTTAAAATAGTGAAAATAAAGAAAAAAAACTCCAAAAATTTGCAAAACAACATCAAGTAGACTTTTTTTTAAAATACATGAAAATAGTGGAATGCATTATACTCATTATTCCCCACTTACAGCACAATTTTTCGTAACTCTGTATATTAATTATGTTCACGCCAAATTATGCCATTATACATGTACTCTCTCCTTTTCTTTCATTATAATTCTTAATACACATATATATCACAATTTATCATATCTCTGTTTGTATATAAGGTAAGTTGACTCCAAATTCAAATCTTCATACATGTATTTTAGGGCAGAAAGAAAATAGTGCAGAAATGTATTTAAAAATGTCCTTTGGCATTTTTTTCATGGAAAAACAAAAATCCACTAATATAAGAAGTAAATTGAACTCCAGCCTAGATAAATATACAGAAAACCACAGTTAAGTTGTCATAGTAAATGACTGAAAATTAAAGATATAGAAGAAAGTCTTAAAAGCAACTAAAGAAAAAAAGATAAATTGTAAAGAAGGAATAGTAAGAGTTACATTGGACGTTTTGTCAGAAATTACAGAGGCCAGAAGACAGGAGCCCAATGTCTTTAAAATGCTGAAGGTAAAAGGAACTATAAATGTGAAATATTTGTAACTAGTAAAAATATATTTCAAAACCAAAAATTGAGATAAGGTATATCTCAGTAGTAGAGTAGGCACAAGGACTTGGGTTTGATCTCTAGTACCATGAAAAAAATTAAATAATGACATTTTCAGATAAAGAAAGTAGAGAAAATTTGTTTCCAGTTATGTCAACAGAAAAGAATAATGCCAGATGGAAATGGGGATCTACAGGAGGAAATAAAATCACTAGGAATAGAAAGTATCTCAATGTGAAAGATTGTTCCTTTTAATTAGTAATTTTAAAAAGAACTGTTTTAAGGCAAAAAAAAATTACTGTATTGTGAGAGTTATAAGACAATGTCACATGAATGACAGGGATAGTAATAAAATTCTGTTGTTTTAAGGTTCTCATGTTATATATAAAATGACAACTCTAGAGGAAACTCTCTTGTTCCCACACACATACACACACACACACACACACACACACACACACTCTTCACTTTTACATAAAAGGCTAATGAAGAAGGTTAAGTGATACAAAAATACATTTGAGTAATCTGAAGACAAGAAAGAAGGAACCAAATAGAAAGCAAGTATCAAGATTGTGGAACATCTCAAATATATAAATTATTAATGAAGAGAAGTGTATAATAATGATAAAAGGTCCATTTAGCAGATAGACATAATAATCCTAATAATAAGACTTCAACTTACATTAAGAAAAAAACTGACAGAACCCAACAGACAAATCTACAATCATCATCAGAAACTTTAACACATTTCTCACTAAGTGATAAAACAAGCAGAAAAACTTTAGTGATGATATGCAAGATTCGCATAACACTATAAATTTTTTTCCATTTGATATTTATAAAACAATCTTTCCAATAATAATAGAAAAAACATATTTCTCAAGTCAACATGGAATGTTTATCAAAAACATTGTATATTGAGTCATAAAATAAGAGTACTGTCTCTGACCACAATGAGATTTAATTTGAAATAAATAACAATAACATATTCAGGAAACCCTCAAATATTTGGGAACTGAAGAACATATGTAAATAACAAAGGAAGAAATCACAAGGGAAATTTGAAAATATTTTAAACTGAAAGATAATGAAAACATAATAAACCACAATTTGTGACATGAAGTTAAAACATCAGTTAGAGAAAATTCACAGCATTAAATACATATATTAGAAAAGTAATAAAAATGTGTATTTTATCAAACAGAGAAAAGAAAATTAAACCAAGACTAAATATAAGAAAGGGAATAATAAAGATGAAATTGACAACCATTGAATTATAAAGTTGAGAAAATGAGAAAGCAAATGATACTTCCTTGAAAATATTAATATTTAATAAAATCTACCAGGAATAATCTAGATACAAAAAGAAGAAACACAAACTATCAATATATTTGACAACCAGTATAAGAACATATAGAAAAATCTAAATATCTATGAGTTAATAAATTCATTTTATAAATAAAAATAATTCCCAAAAGATAAAATATAACTTCAGACCCAAATAGATTTACTGTGGAATTTTACTAAACAATTAAGGAAGAAATTTAAGCAATTCTACATCAAAAATTAAAGAGCAGAGAACATTTCTGAAATTATAAGTACAGTATAACTCAGATACGAAAAACCTAAAAAGCACAGAACAGGAAATAAAAGTACAAGCTACCATTTTGGTAGATTTTTACTAACTGATTCTAAAATTTATACAAAAATGCCAAAAAACTGAAGACAATAAAAACTATTTTGAAAAAGAACAAAATTGGAAGACTACTGCTTTCAAGAAACACTATAAATCTTTTGTAATGAAAACAGTGTGGAATTAATTTTCAACAAAGGCACTAAGACAATTGAATGGAGAAAAAAATGTATTTTCAACAAAAGGTAATGGAACAACTGGATGTCAATATGGGAGAAAAATGAATCTTAAATTTTCTTCAACTCAAATTAATTTCAGTTGAAGAATAAATCTAAACATATTAATTAAAATAATAATAATAATACAGGACAATCTTTTTGTGACTATAGGATATGAAAAGATTTCTTATATAGTAGAAAGCATATTAACAATAAAAGAAAAACTGATAAACTGTACTTAATTAAAATTTTAAAAACTCATGTTCACAAAAGATTCTGTTAGTAAAGTTAAAAAGCGAGTTCAACAAATACCTAAGACCTTCTATGATCTCTAAAATCAATAAGTAAAAGGCTTGAACAGTCATTTCATGTAAGATGATATATGAACGGTTATAAAGAAAAGTCAAGGGCTGGAGATGTAGCTCAGTGGGAGAGTGTTTGCCTGGCACGTGCAAGGCCCTGAGTTCAATCCCCAAGGCTGCAAAAAGGAAAAACGAATGAAAATGAACATTCAAACTAAAACTACAAAAAGATTTCATCTCAGTAGAATTGGTAAGAAATTTTTAAAAACCTGATACTATTAAATGTTGGTGAGGATGTGTAATAATTAGATGCTTCTACACTATTAATGAAAATATAAAGTGGCACAATAGTCATAGAAAACTATTTTTGTGAACTTCAAAAAGTATCACCTACTAACCCAGGAATTGTATTCCCATTCATGAAAACATATTTATACAAAGAATGTTCATTTCAGCTTTAGTCCAAACTGGAAATAGTCCAGTTGTTTATGAACAGGAAAATAATACTGTAGGTGAATCTCAAAACACCCTGTTGAGTGAAAGATGTAAGATATAGAAGAGTTCATGACATACAGCTTTATTTGTATGAAGACTAGTAAGAGGCAAAGTGGGTTATGGTAATAGAGATCAGAACAGTTCTCTCTGTGGAGGGTGGGTAGGAGGGTGGGATTGCCTGGGAAGGGGAAGGAGGTGCTGCAGTCTGGCTGGGCACAAAATCATGAGCCACTCAAAGCCTTGTAGATTCAAACAGCAATTCTTTATTCCAGAACTCACACCGGCACTCTACACACGTTCTGGGGAAATTCACGTTCTGGGCAAAATCCACGTACTCCACCAGGCTCTTATCAGCAGGATACGCCCTATTCCCAGCAGGGTACACCTTAAACCTGGAACTGCCCTAAACCCAAGGAGCTGAATACTCCCTAAAACCTGATCCGCCCTAAACCCGGATCCGCCCTGGTCCTTGAGCAAGATCACCTTACTCAAGCATACATGCAATGTCACTGCAAATGACCTGGGTCCAAAGGCAAGCCCATTCATTCCTACTTGGCAATGGCCCTCAGCATCTCCCGCCTTCTGATTAATTAAACAACAAGCAATGTGGCTTAAGGACTGTGCCTGGTAGGTTGTCCAATTCAACATATGGTTCTTACCCGTCATGGGAAAAACTGACCTCTAGGCGTCAGCCTCCTGTCTTAGGTTGATACCACTGCAATTGGATCATACCCGTCACTGACTACCGGTCCAGCATTCAGCCATACTTGTGGATAGCCTATGCACCAGTGGGGGGGTGAGGTTCTTGCCTCACCTCTGTTGGCCCCCAAATTTGGCCTTGGTGCCAGTGGGGGGGTGAGGTTCTTATGTTTGAATCTACAAGGTGTGTGGTGGCTCGTGATTTTGTGCCCAGCCAGACTGCGGCAATGAGGACCTATCTGGGGTGGTTGAAATGATCTTTATGTTAATTGGAGATGTGGTTATATGGATGTATACAATTGTTGGAACTCATGAAGTTCTACAGTTAGAACTGTGCAGTTTAGGTAAATTAAACCAGTGTTAAGAGACTGAAAGGACAAGCAACAGGGAGAAAGCATTTGCAAAACTCATATCTGATGTATCTAAAATAAATGAGAAATTTTATAATATTACAATTCAATTATTTTAAAAATGAAAAAAAGGCAAAAGATATAAGGAGACACCTCACCAAAGGACATATATAAACAAATGTAAAATAAAAAGAGGAAAAGATGCTCAACATCATATATCATTAGGAAATTATAAATTAAAATGATGAGAGGTCACTGTATACCTACTAGAATGTCTAAAATCCCAAACACTAACAATATCAAATGCTGATGAGGATTTTGAACAACGGGAACTTTCATTCACTGCTGGTGAGAATGTCAAGAGCTGCAGCTACTCTAGAAGACAGTCTAGTGATTTTTTTTTGAAGCTAAATATAGGTCTACCATACAATTCAGAAATAATACTCCTTTATATTTATACAAATAAGTTGAAAACATATATACACAAGAACACCTGCTCCACCCACCTCTCAAAAAAAAAAAACCTGCACTTGAATAAATAGCAGTTTTATTCTTAATTACCCAAACTTGTAACAACCAAGATGGTCTTCAATGGGAGAATGGATAAATAGCAGTACATACAGACAAAGGGATGTCATTCAGCAATAAAAGAAGATGGGACATCAAGCTGTGAAAAAAAAAACAAAGAAAACTCAAATGTACACTACTAAGTGAAATAATGCAATCTGAAACGTTTACAGACTCTACAATTCTAGCTACATGACATTCTAGAAAAGGTACAACTATAGGGACAATAAAGAGTTCAGTGGTTGCTAGGCCCTAGAATGAAGGAGAAAGGGATGGTGGATCACAAAGGGGCATTATAGGGAAGTGGATTCTTCTGCATGATGTTGTACAACACAAAAAGTAAATCCTAATGCACACGATGCACTTCAGTTAATTATATCACATCAATCTCTAAAACCGTTCTTAAAGTAGTTTGTTTATTTTTTTAAATGGAAAGGGCTGTCTCTTGAATGATTCATGTTAGGAAGATGCTGGCTCAAACAAAATTAAACCTGCTTCTTTACTGAGACCTTCTCAGAGCCGTGCTGGGGTGGACTGTGCTCTCTGTGATGAGGGACTGTGTGCAACTGTAGCTTTCCCCACATTTACTTCACTAAGCAACTTGTGCTTTTCGGTCTATAAGAGATTAATGTTCTCCAGAGCAAAGTAACAGAGCAGTGAATCAATGACTTTTCTAGAAAGGCAAGTGATTACCTTCTAAGTGGTCATTATGAGGGGAGCGTGTGCTACACTTTACTCCACATTAATTTCTTAGGACTTCCAGAACACAGACCACAATCTGGTGGTCTAATAACAGAAGTTTCTCTCCTCACAGTCCTGGAGAATGGAAGTCCAAGATCAACATGTTGGCAGCTCTGATTTCTTCTGAGGCCTTTCTCCTTGGTTTGCAGATACTGCCTTCTTGCTGTGTCCTAACAGGACTGTCCCTCAGCCTCTGTCCTGATCGCCTCTTTTTATTAAGACATGGATCATATTAGATTAGAGCCCACACTAATGATCTTATTTTAACTTAATTATTTCTTTAAATGTTTTATCTCAAAATACTGTTGCTTTCAGAAGTACTAGTGGTTAGGATTTCAACACATGAATTTGGGGGAGACCCAATTCAGCCCTTAACAGACATACAATAGGATGTTTATATTGTTTCTTTTTCAGAAAAGTGTTAAGATGACTCTCAAGAATCCAACAAGATTGCAAAAATTAAAAACATAGGGAAAAGGAAAAGATAAACAAAACCAGGATCATAAAATAAAACCAGGAGTGAGGCTAATAAAAGTATTCCATCATGACTTCCATAGTTACTTGAGGTGGCCCTGAGAATTGTCTATAAACTCTCAGGCACCATTAAAAGTTGTTTTATTTGTGACAGACAGGGAGAAGATGACATTGTGAAAGTAGTACCACTGGGGTTTATTCTAAAAATCACCCAAGACAGAGGTTGGATTGTGAACCTTTAAAAGATATGTCTATCCAGAATCCAAATATGACCATATGTGGGAAAGATCTTTGGAAATGTGATTAAGTGAAGGATCTTGAGATGAAATCATCCTGAATTATGTGGACCATAAATCCATTGACAATTGTTCACTTAAGAGAAAAGAATGGAAGAAGACACACAGAGGAGAATGCTATCTGAAGACAGAGGGCAGAGGTTGAAGTGATACATCTGCAAGACAAAGAGCACTGATGACAGCCAGTAGTGACCAGAAACTAGGAAAGAGGCAGAGAACAGATTCTCTATCAAGGCCTTCAGGAGGAAAGAACTTTGCTTTCACCTTTATTTCAAACTTCTGGCCCACAGAAATGTGAGAGAATACATTTATGGTATTTTAAAAGCCTCCCAGTGTGTGCCAATTTGTTATAGCATCCATCAGAAACTCATACCCCTAGACATCATATTCTGGGGTGTTATGGTTTGCATTGCAAGTTCTAACAAAAACTCGTGTGTTGAAGGCTTGGTCACCAGACAGTGGTACTATTGGGAGGTAGTGAAATCTTCAAAAGATAATGTCTCGTGGAAGGAAGTTAGTTCATTAGGGGCATGCTCTTGATAGAGACATTGAAACCCTGGCCCCTTCTTCCTTTTCCTCTCTCTATCCACCTTCCCCTCTTCTCTGCTTCCTGGATTCCATGAGGTGAGCTGCTCCACTCCATGCTCTATGCCATAGTGCTTTGCCTCACACAGGCCCCAAAACAATGGTACCAGCCAACCATAAACCAAAACCTCTGAAACTGTAAGCCAAAATAAATTCTGCCTCCTTTTAAGCTGATTTTCTTAGAGGACAGCTGATGGTCATCACCAATTTTTGCCTGTTTTCTACTTTCCATAAGAGTGTGGATGCTAAGAATGTTAACTGTGAGTCCCTATGTGACTACATGATCCTAAAAATCATGGCAAAGAGGTGCCACTATATTCTGCTTAGTGAGCAAAAAATTAAATACTTCATTTCATCTTATATTATCATATTTTTTTAAAAAATGCCATATTGACAATGTAGTAAGATAGGGATGTGGAGAATTGAATCTATTATAAAGCTATTACTTCTAACAAGTCAATTTGGAAATTCTATTCGGGCTGCGCACACACACACACACACACACACACACACACACACACACACACATATACACACACGCACACACATATAATGCATATATTGTTGTGTAAGTATGTACTTAAAGACTATTCCAAGATAAAGGCTTATCTGGGTTTATTGCATAATTGTTGAATCTTTTGGATCATAGCTGTGTTAGGCAGCTTTTCATCACTGTGACCAAAAATACCTGATAAGAACAACTTAGAGGAAAAAAGATTTATTTTGGTTTAGTTTCAGAGGATGCAGTCCATAGTCAATTAGCTCCAAGGCAGAAACATCATGGAAGGGCATGGTGGAGGAAAGCTGCTCAATTCTCGGCAGCTGGGAAACAGAGACAGAGGAAAGGGCCAGAGACAGATATAATCCCCAAGGTTATGCTCCCCCAGTGACCTACTTCCCCCAGCCATGCCCCACCAGCTTCCAATTACCACCCAGTAGTCCATTCAAACTATTACTCCATCAGACATATTAATTCACTGATGAAGTCAGAACTCTCACAATCCAGTCTTTTCACCTCTGAACAAAGTTGCATTCTCTAACACATGAGCTTTTGCGGGGACATCCCAGATCCAAACCATAACAATGATTCTGGGAGATGAATAATTTCACATATTTTATATAAAGAATAGAGTCTAGTCTTCATCTAGTCCTTCAATAATGTTAGACATTGAATGCTATATGTGTATAGTATGTATTTATGTGACTATTGAGGCATATAAAACATTTATTAATAAACAGCACATGTCCAAGTTTCCCTGCCTCCTTCTAAAAACAACCCAATTCAAAATAAAATTAAAAAGGCAGAGTTGTTAACTAGGAAATAATTGATTATATAAAAGTCTTGCATTTTTCTCAACATGCTCAACATTTAATTTTTTGTTGTTGGCAAATTGTAAACACATAGGGAGAAAGTATTTGTTATAAATTCTACCAGTGGGTGAATATAAAAAGATATTGCTACATGAAATTTGTATTTTTATGGTTTTTCTAGCACTACCTTAATTAGAGATTCATGGACTGCCAATCTGCAGGAAGCTTTTCTATTTATTTTCTTCTTTGATACCTAGAAGTGGGTTAATAAATCCTTTTATGGCCTTTCAATCTACATCATGAAAGAAGTCAGCTGCTGCAGGTGCGTGCCATGCCATGAGGTCTGTGATTGTTCTATGATACTCCAAATTCCCATTTCTGCTTCCATCACCATGGCCCTATCCTTCCTGCAGTTGTCCTTCCCCAGAGCAATGAATCAAAGAATCAACATCAACTGTTTTTTTAAGCCAAATTCACAACCTTTGATGTTGGGCTGTTCTTGGCCTTAACAATATTTCTCCTACTTTATAGCTGAGAAATCTGGTGCCTGGGTTCTTCTGGCTCTTCTCTTAGGTTGAAAATATTGACACTGGTTCCTGAGAAAACTTGTCAACACTCTCAGAAAATTCAGGTTGCACTTTGTGAACTGAATGAAATAAAAGGTTACCCCTTCTTCTAGTCACTAATTCCATAATACGATTACCACTATTTTGGAATAATGTTTGAATGCTAGGAAATGTGCTAAATGTTTTACTGTCGTGATCTTGTTTAATCCTCACAATGACTCAGTGGACTGTCCCCACTTCACAGAAGAGGGAAATGGAGTTTAGAGAAGTCTGGGCAAGGAGAGAGCTAACTAGCAGCAGGGAAAGCCTCCTGATCTGGGTCTTTCTTGCTTTGAAGCCTACAGTCCAGCTGCTACAACACGTTGCTTTCCCCAAGGAGCCAATGCAAGCAACACCTGAAACCCAGGATCTGCTTTTTCTTTTCCACTTGTATCATCCAGCTGTACTACTGAGCACATGTATCTTGCTCTGTGAATGAACTGCAGATCAGAGGTCTTGTCATGATACACCTGTAACCAGAAGGGATCAGAAAAGTGTTGCCACTGAGTCTGATATTGTCAAGCATCATCGGTGAATAAACGTTTCCACACAGCTTTGTAATTAATGTCTACACATTCTTAAAGACTTCTTTACATTCTATTTGGGCAGATGATGCCTATTTCTTCAAACTCCTTGGCCTGGCTTTGCTTGTTTATTTAGGATATTTTCCTTTCATTATGGAAATCCTTTAGACAGACCACACTGCATAGCTATAGGTTGGCATTTGACACCATGTAAGATTCTGCCAACAGGGGGATTTTCTCACATACAAGGTATCTTAATCCCAAGCATTAGTCTTTCTTTGCACATTTGTGAAAGCTGACTGATAGTGAAAGCAAAAATGAAGCCTTCATTTCCTCTATAAATATTTGTTCAGTGACCTCTGACTGTTGGCCAGTCCGCCTGCCAACACCCCATTAGAAGTTGTCCCTTTTACAATCAACTACTATTATTTGATAACCTCTTGGGGTTAAGACTACAGATGCAAGATCTTGGAGCTCCTGATGGGGATACTTCATAGCCCAAGTATGTTTTTCCTTGAAAATGACATCACCACAGGGATGCATTTTTCAAATAATTTGGCCATCATGCTATGAAAGCTTCCTTAAGAAATATATTAGCACTCAGCACCTCAAACAACTTTCAAAATCCAGGGATGAAATACAAATTTACTAATTAATTAGGCTTCAATGATCTCGGTGTGGAAAGGGACAAGGATAGACCAAGAATAGTTATTACAAAGACAATATTATACGACTTTTGTATCAAATTCTAATGTTACAAAAACTCACAGTAAATAGTTTTTCCTTGAATAACAGTTTTTATACTTCTAATTTGGAGCATATAGATGATTTAAGTTACATGAAAACCTACTCCCAAATAGAACAGTCAAATAGCATGGGTTAAGAGTTTCAACCCCAAGTTTTCTTCTGTGTTATTACTTTCTAGATAAATTTCAGCTCTATAACTACTTCCTCTTGTACCAATAAGAGACTGGGCTAAGGATAAAAGTCCCCTTTAAAGGTTGGAAATTGATTCCTATGATAGAAGTAATATCTCTGGCAGGTGAATTTCTTAAATTCTAGTTTGCTGGGCAAAATGCTTCTGTATATGTATGCATTCCAATGTGAAGTTTTCTTCCAATGTGTATAGTTGGAAAAATATATTAAATATTCATTAGGATCAACTTCATACCAAATCTGGGTATAAACTCTCATGCATAATGTACTCCCTACATAATGGTAGGAATAACAATTATTAAATAGATCACATTTATTGAGGAGTTACTATGTGCCAAGCAAGCTGTGTTATAAGCACTTTACAGATAATTTCTCATTTGAGTTTTCACAACAATTTCATAAGATAAGTAATATGCACTGTGCAGATAAAAAAAAATCAGAGGCTCAAAGAGATAAAGAAGCCAAAGACATGCAGCAAATAGGAAATGGAGCCAGAATTCAAATCCAGATTTCAAAGTCAAATCTCTTGCCACTATGTTACACAACCTCGTTCATGCTCCTCGGGAGCACAATAAGAGAGGCAAACACAGAAACTAACTCGAAAACGGCATAAAGTGGATGTACAAAGGAAGTAGGTGTGCATCTTCTGGGTGCCGGGGCACAATTGTAAAACTGATGCTAAGGCTGACGCATGGCGGGGTGTGTAGCATTCTTAGATGAGCTGAAGGAGGATATTTCAAATAAGGGGAACATGGTGAATGCAAATGTGGATGTACAAGCTACAACGGGTCAGTGACTTCTGGGATGTGAGGCATTACACAAGGGAAGCTGGCTAAGAGGGCACGAATCAAAGAGAGGAAAATCTCAGATCCTATACCAAAGAGTGAAAGATTCTCTCAACTCTATGAGCCTCTGAAGAACTTCATTTAGAACATTTATCTGACCTGAATTTTATTTTAGAAAACAAACCTAATGTATGTGTGAGATTGGATTTAAGGAGGGTCCAGGGCTGGAGGTAGGACAATAGCTAGGATGCGATGAACCTATTCAGGCACAGGATAGGGAATCCTTAACTTAGCAGTGCTAACAGGAATGAAAAAATTAGGGAAATTGTTTGTGCTTGGATCATGCTTTAGTTTGGATCTAGAATGTCTCCCAAAGCCTTGTGTGTTAAAGTCTTGATCACCAGCTTACTACTATAGGAAGGTGGTGGGAGCTTTTAGAGGTAAGGCCCAGTGGGAGGTCTTTGGGTCACAGGAGGCAGGCCCTGGAAGAGGACTGTGAAGCAGCGGTCTGTGTTTGTGTGTGTGTGCGCCTCTCCCTCTCTCTCTCTCTCTCTCTCTCTCTCTCTCTCTCTCTCTCTCTCTCTCTCTTTCCCTCTCCCTAACCCATCTTGTTTCAGCCATGAGGTTAAAAGCTTGGCTCTGCTATGCTGTTATGATATGGGTCTAAAATTTCCTGCCCCGCCCCCCCCAAAAAAGCATCGGGCAACACATGAAGTGTTCACAGATGGAAAGGTTGGATTATGACAGCTGTGACCTCAACAGCAGATTAATCATTTGATGGGTTAATGATTTAAATGGACTTCTGGGTGATAAGGATTAGGTAAGTGGGGTAAGGTGAGGGGAAGTAAGTTACTGATGTGAGTTGAAGAGCTTTCCTCTGCCACATCCTTCCACCATGATGCACTTCCTCATCTCAGGCCCAGAGCAATGGACTTGGCCAATCATAGACTGAAACCTCTGAAACCTTGGGCCCCAAATAGACTTCTTCCTCTAAGTGGCTGTAGACACACATCTTGGTCACATTGAGAAAAGATGACTAACACACATACTCCCTGCATGAGGTGCTGCCTTGCCACAGACCCAAAAGTAATGGGGCCAACTTACCATGGACTGAAGCCTCTAAAACTGTAAGCCAAAATAAACCGGCACTCTTTATAAGTTTATTATCTTAAGTATTTATTATAGTGACAGAAAGCTGAGACAGACAAGTTTGGATGTGAGGATAAGGGAGAGGGCAAGGATGTGACAGAGTCTCGGGCTGCCGGTTTGAGAGTAACTAAATAGTTTGCTCATTTCTATGAAAGGCCAGAGAGAGAGAGAGAGAGAGAGAGAGAGAGAGAGCAGTATCCTGGCAGCAAGAAGACTCTGAGGTTCTGCTTCGAACTCATCTCTTCGCTTCCCACTCTTGATCCATCCCTCTTTCCTCTGAGCCTTCACCTTACCTTGTGATGTAATTTTTTTGACTCTTCACCTTATTATGCAATTATTATACCTGCAAATATAGTCACTGGACTATGGTAGCATATTTGGCATTCAATAACTTGTTAAATAAATGAGCAACATTACCATTCTTTTCCATGAATGGGTCATTGAGCACTCAAAGGAAACTCCCTCCTTGTGGTGCTCAACCATTTGCCCCTGTTCTGTTTGCAAAATATTTAGAATAAAACAAAATACAAAAGATGTTATGGGCTCAAAAACTGCTTTTAACATTGGTCTGAGTCTAGACTGATATTTTTCATTTTACAATTTCCATTCTTTTCAAATGTTTCATATTCAATATAATAGCTATGTACTTCATTTTACTACTTCTGAACTCTGGGTATATTCCAGTATGGAATTGTACTTAAATTAGTATACTTAAATTATGATACTCTGCTAGTCTGACCCATACAGAACACAATGTGGCCATTACTTCTGAAAAGGGGTAAAAACAAAATTATTTTAATAATTAATCCAGAATTAATTTTTAACTCTCTTTTAATTTTATTTATTTATTTATTTATTTATTTATTTATTTATTTATTATGTGGGGCTGAGGATTGAACCCAGTGCCTCACCTGTGCTAAGCATGTGTTCTACCACTAAGCCACAACCCCAGCCCCTAATCCAGAACTAATTTTAATGAAAAAAACTACATGTAGGAAATTAAATCAGTACAACAAAGCATAAGTGGCATTGTTGGGATTCAAACTCGAGAAGTCTGCCTACAAAGTCTGTGAGCTTAACTATTATGTAGTGATCCATACTCTGTTGGCTTAGAAGCAAGTGTCCAAAAAAGTCTTGCATAGTATCTGACGTTAGGACAATAACTAAATCACCCTAGGAGATGAGATGAGCTTGAGGAGGAAACATGGTAGAATGAAGCCCTGGATTCTGATCCTTTTCTAATCCTCACCAGCCGCATCCTCGGCTAAGTTTCCTGATCCTTCTATGGCTCAGTTTCCTTACCTATTAGTAGGGAAGTATTTAATACATTTATATTTAATATAGTAGAGTATACTAGACCATTTATATAATGTAATTATAGATGTAGTGAGCTGATATCTTACATATTATTGGTTTTATTTTCCTATTTTGGACATGTGTTTCACATTATTTTATTTTTTTCTCATCCCCTTATAGGTTAATCAAATTTGTACTTATTATACCATTTTAGTTGTTGTTAGTTGCTAGTTTATTATTCCATTCCATTGCTAGTTGCATTTGTATTTTGTTTTCCTTTAGTGGTTACCCTAGAGTTTACGGCATGACATATTGGAGTCTAAAACAAATTTTGACCTTTACAACTGCCTAAAGTCTTAGATCTTTCAAAATTAGTTTATCCCTTAGCTTTCTTCTTATTATTTTGTTATATGTTTTAGTTGTACCCATATTTGAAACTTCAAAAGAAATTATTATCACTGCTTTTACCTCCAATAATTCTATAACCACATATATATTTATCAGTAATATTTGTTTCCACCCTTTCTGAGATTTTTTTCCTTTTCACTTCTGTTTTTCTATTTATCCATCTGAAATAATTTTCTTTTGCCTGAAGAAGTTCCTTGAATATTCCCTGTAGGAGACCTACAGGTGATTAATATCCTTGGTTGTTGTTTTTACAGAAACATTTTTATTTCACTTTCACCTTTGAAGAATATTTTCCCTTTTTTCCATTTGGTTCTTTAAAGAGATTTACTCTCTTTTCTTCTCCCTTTGAAGAGATTACCCCATTTTCTTCTGATTTCCATCATTTCCTTTGAGAAATCGGAAGAAAGTCATTTCAGTCTCTTTGAACTCAATTTGTTTTTAATTTCTTTTTTCAATGATTATAGAATTTTCTTTATGTATTTAATTTTAGAAGTTTGAAAGCTGTGGGCCTGCATATGGCTATCCATGCATTTATACAGCTTGGAGATTGCTGAACTTTCTTCAATGTGAAAATTTTGGTTTTAGACCATGCTAAACCATTACCTCTGACATTCTCCATCTCCTCTCCTTCATTTATGCATATATTTGAGTGTTTCCCACTTTCTCTGATGCAATATGTTTTCCATTGTTCTTTTTCCTGTGCTTCAGTTTGTATACTTTTGTTGACCTAACTTTCAGGCCACTAATCTCTTTCATCCGTTGTGACCAATCTGTTGCTAAACCCATCCCATGAGATTTTAATTTTGTTTGTAATTGGCATCTCTGCTCTGAGCAGTCCTTTACTCTCTAGAATTTTAGTTCATATTTACTGTGCACAGTTTTTACATTATGTCCTTAGAACATATGTATACTCTATCTTTGTCTCTGTTGTTACAGTGGGAGAATGGATCTCCCATAACCTATTTTATGTTATTTACTGAAAGTATAAGTCTCTTGAGAGACCATTCTTTATAAGTGGACAAAATGGATGCATGGTGACTAATCCAGTGTTCAATAATATTTGCTGATGATCTTTGCATCTATAAGGAATATATTTTACTGTGGGTAATAGAAAACCTGATTGTAGAGGCTTAAAGAAACAAAAGTTTCTCTTACTCACTTAAAAAATAACTCTAGTATTAGGCAATTATTAAAATTGTTTAAGTGCTCAGTGGTGTTAGTGTTGATGTCTGAAATTCTCTTTTCCTTTCCTGAATGCATCTCATCTCAAGGTCATCAGATGGCTACAACTATTTTCATGTTCAAAGCAACATGAAGGTTGAAGGAAAGGACTTGGTAGTCAACTGTGCTTTTGTTTTTTTAATCAAGAATACCATATCTGGCCAAAACCCCTCACCTAAAACTGGATTTTAATTTTTTGACAAGGCTGCATCATATAGCCACCACCATTAATAAGAGGATGGGAATTTAGTACTTGTCCATATAGAAGTTGAGTAAATGGCAGGCAAAGTCATCTGTGCAAAGAAAAACAGGTGCAAAGAACAATAGGTAAGGACATATATCAGGCTTTCAGAAACAAGATCAGAAAGCCAGCTAAATATATTTCACACAATAAGTGATTTATTACTTCACATAAGGTGTCTCGAGAAAGGTTAGAATGGTAAATTTCCACAAAATCATCAAGGATCCATATTATTTTAATCTTGCTCTCTTGTCATTCTCAACAGTTACAATTTCCACTCTTGATCATAAGTTGAATGTAGCAGTTCCAGGCATCACATCTTTGTATAACAAACCCTGGAGGTAATAATAGAATCCCAAGAGCCCCCAGTAAACTTTCTCCCAGTCAATGGAGACACTAATGGTCGGAATAAAAATCATCCCAGATTAGTATCATATGAGTAATGTCAATGATTGGACTACATCAATCATTTCAAAAAGATAATGAATTAACCACAATGTTTAATCCTCCAAGACCTTGGGAGGGGCCCTGCCTTCCAAAAGATATATCTGCTATGGGGTCAATAAAATATATTTAGTGTTCTTTAGTAAGAAAGAATGGGAGACTGGCTACTACATTCTACAGTGTTGGCTACAGACAGCAGAAGACACTCCGAAAATTAAAATAATTCAGTATGTTTGGAGTACAAAGGACAAGTTGGGAGTGAAGTAAGTGGAAAATCAGAGACAGGCCAGACCATGACCTGGTCTTCAAAGTCATTGGACTGAATTTACATGTCCTCCCGAAGTCAATGGGGAGCCATCAACCATTTTAAGTAGGGAAATGAGACAGTCTCAATTTGGAAACTGTGTAGCTTTATTTAAGGAGAAAGGACAGATGGGACAAGATTGAACACAGGAGAGTATAATGAATATGAAGCACGGCTATAAAATAATGTGACTTTTGTAAATGATGATTTCTAACAATGACCTAAATTAACTCCTGAGACCGTCACAACAAACTGGTGAGGGAACTGAGACTCAGAGAGGTTGAATAACCTTCCCAAAGTTAAAAAGCCAATGGCAAGGCTGGCTCTGTAGCTCAATGATAGAGCATGTGCCTACCATGCTCAAGGTCCTGGGTTCAATCCCTAGTACTGGGAGGGGAAAAAAATTGCAAGTACAAATGGCAGAGTTGGGGTTAGGACTCAGGAAGTATGCTTCAGAATCTGTGAGCTTAACCATGATGTTGGAACCTCTACTGGTCTCACCAAGAAGTCTCTGATAAGTCTTGCCTAGTACCTGACTTAAGGCCAATGACTAAATCCCCCCAGGAGATGAGATAAACTTGAGGAGGAAGCATGGTAGAGTGAAGCTCTGGGTTCTAATCCTTTTCTAATCCTCACCAGCTGTAGCCTTGGCTAAGTTCCCTGCTTCCTGTGAGTCTCAGTTTCCTCACTTATATAATAAGAAAAAATCATTTCAACTTTGAAAAGTTTTGATAATTGAATTAAGTGAAAAAAATGTTTGTAAAGTTTTCAGCACATTAAAAAAAAAAAACCTCCAAATTATTCAACCACTTTCTTGCCCTTTGTCAAATAGGGATGTCATGGTTAAGGAGACATTCCAGTTATTTGATATTCTAGAAGTCAAGTGGTAATATGTGATTGCTAAAAAGGAACACAGAAGACCAGTTTAGAGCAGGGATTCTAAATCTGAGGGTGTATGAATTTTTTGAGGGGGAAAACAATCACTTCTTGGGTTTTACTAACCCCTAACTGAAATTTAGGCTGTGCTTTAATCTTGACCATAGACAACAAATCTGGGTGGCACTAGTTACCTGTGCCTCTGGCCACTCACAGAAATTGGATATTTTCACATCACATTTCAGTTATTGCAGACATTCTGAAATGTTTTTTCACACTTATCACGACTTTGAAATTACATTAGCTATTAGATCTATCACTGAATCCTGTTACTTATTGTACCCATCCTGTATACACAAACATTTCTGTCTCTCAATAGTTTTTGGTTCTGTCTCATAAATTTAAAAATGTTTTGATAACCCAGTTTCAATAAAATTTTTTTCTTTTGTAATTCTATGTGTTTTTTTGGAGGCATCTTAAAATACATTATTTCCAGAAGTCCAGTTCATGACACAAAACAGAGATCCTCAGCAGAGGGACGAGGGCAATGCCAATCCCCTCACTCAATTGCACTAGGAATTTTGGAGAGAAAAGCTCAGGGCTCTCCTGTCTGTGACCCTGGGTACAGCTGGGGCAGGATGCATTTGACCTGGGCCTGGCAGCTTCTAAAACTTTTTCCTGAGCATTCTTGTAAAACAGCAACCACATTGCCACATGTGCCTGGAATTTGATTTCTAGGCCAAGTGTCAACTTTTCCGTTCTAAGACTCCCTCAGGTTTTGGCCCAGGTTCTCAGGCTGTCAAGGCCCAGCCCTTTCAATACCTCGACCACCTGCCAGAGAGAATGGATTCATGGAATTTTGGATGCCACTTCTGAGTCACGTCCTCAGCCACAGGCTTCCACCTGCAACCTCCGGAGGCTTGGACTGCAAGATGCCAATCCCCTCCTGGTCAGGGCAGCATGTCCTCCTTCCTGATGGGTCAAGAGCCTTTACAAAAATAGGCCAATTTCCTCCTCTTTGCTCTAAAGAGTCATTTTCTTTTCAAAGAGTGAGTCTGAGTTTTTTCCAATCTTATCTAGAAATCTCAGTTTCCCCAAAGCTCCTTTTTATTTTTTTTCTCCTTCTAACCCAACAACAAATTTTACCACAGGAAATGGTAGGGAGAAAGTCTTATGAAACGAGAGGATATTATTATAAGAGGAGCCCTTGCAGTGACTTTTCTAAATTAACAGGTTGCTAATGTTTTCAGGCAGCAGGAGAGCTACTGTTCAGGGGCTGGTGAGAACAATTCTCCTTGTAAAAGGAAATCTACTTTTTCCAAACTGCTCCTTCTCTAAAAGTGAAGTGATACCATTGAAACCTGGATGTTGCATGGGAGAGGCCCCTACTGAAAAACCCCTTTCCTTAACCTTGTGACCAGGACCTGAAATTTTATAGAGATTTACCTATTATTAAAATATCTAATGTTTCCATATACAACATTGTTCAATTAACTATCTCCCCTGATATTATTTATCTGATCCTTTTGATTTAATTACCAGCTGACCATCAATACACTGAGAGAAAAGCACTATCATTAGATCCAGTAAAGAGAGGTTCAGAGTCCACAATAAATGAGAGAAAGAAATCAAAGCAGGACTCTGGAGGAAACTGGCCATTTTTGAAGGGCTTAGATAAGGGAACAGGTAGAAATGAAAAGGATCATTTGGGTCCTAGAAAAATATGGGACGCAGGCAATGAAAAAATATTTATTGAATGAACCACCGGAAATTGGAAAAATAAAACCATCGCACCATCTTTTCATTTTTATGTCCATAACACCATCCAACCTCCAACTGAGGAGGAGCCGGGTCTTGGCTACAACTCAAGAGACTTTCAGAGTTGGTCATTTCAGTGCTTTTCTAATCTTTGGGTAACTAAGGGACCATCCATTAGTAGGTAACTAATTCAGCAAGCAGTCTACTTTAATGGCTTCCACACCAAGAGCAGCACAATTTAAAAGTAGGAGGGTATAAAAATTAAATTTAAAACTAGTTAGGGGCGGGAATGAAGCAAACAAAATAGCATTGCCTTTCACAATAACGTAAAGTATTATTTTCATTGCAGACAGACTTATAAATTATAAGGCAGTTGGGAAACTATTCCTCTGTTTGTTTAGAGTCTATTTCCCTTAAGAATTAAAATCTGTCCATCAGAAGTTAGCTTATGCAAGTTTTTCAACATGGCAAGTTAAGTAGCTCAAAATAGTGTATGCATGGCCAGATGGATGGATGGATGAGAAAAAATGAAGGACAGTGTAAATTAACCGAATGTGTACTAGAATATAGTATAATACTGGGATTTACCAGCTTTCTTTCATCACAGTTTAAATGCAGATTATAAATATGAGGAATTATCTTTGTATTTTAGAATTAGTAGACAAAAATAAAGTTTCAGCTTTTCCTCTTTTGACTAATCTTATTATTGGCTTTTACTACCCCAATTATCCCAACGTGTTTTAGTGGAAGATATGGCTTAATACAATACCAAGTGGTTTCAATCGAAGCTGAATTTATAGTTTAGATAAGTAGACCAAATGTTTAAATCTTCATGACGTAAACAAATAAAAACAAAAATCTTCCAGGGCATCTGTGTTGAATACTGTAAAGAACGCCAAAGAGAAAATATTTTAAACTAACTTAATTGCATTTTAATGTGTCCCACATTCCCACCTAGATGGGCTTATCAACTTCATGTCTGCAAAGGAAAAGAGGAAGTATAGTTTTAGCCAATGTGTGTCAAATAAATCCAGACAATCAAACCAAATAATCACTTTGGGAACTGAATGAATTATCCAGTTGTCCTAAATTGATTGTGTTAACCTCCTACTTGATAAATCTAAATTTCTTTTTGCCCATTAGAATAATGGTTAATGCAGATTTAAATAAACAATGTAAAAGTTCAAAAGTTACAATATGCAGTAAAAATATCACTTCATTAGCAACTCCTACAGACCTTCAGTTAAGAACTAGACAACAATAGTTCCTGTCAAACATTTTTGGTTGTTAACAATTAGGAATTGGAAGTTTTGTTTTCCATGGCCTGATAGTTCTGCAAATTGAAATAATTTATAATTTCTCTTTCCATTGGATAAGTTATAACTTCCGTTTTTGAAAAAAAGCAACAAAAAATGGAGAACAAAGACTTTCTGAATGTGATGTTCAATGTCCTGCCAATTATATTGCACATTATTGTTCAAAATGCATTTCACAGTGCTTTATGCTAACTTAATGTGATTTCATATGGTGTTTTACTTGCTTCTATGATTCTCCAAGATTTATGAATAACCTAACGCATTCTTATTAGACAACTTAATTTAACAAATTTAAAGGGGGGCTGGTTTTCTGTAAATTCTTATAAAACATTAATACCATTTATAACATTTCATCCCTACTATTTAAGACTTTGGGAACAGAAAACATATATAGAGGAATTACAAAGCTTATATTCTAATGCAATATCTATAAAAGTGGTAAAATATGATTCAATGCAAGGACAGCTTCATCATACCATTTTATGATCTTAATAAAATTAGAATAATTAGAATATGATGAACTCAAAAATGGCTTATACCTCATTTTTTTAATATTTAGCCTGGTATCTTAATATGGATCAAGGTGTTCAGAGTGGTGAATTTGTCATTAATTTCTCCAATACCCGAGTGGAGTCAAGTCTTGTTATATCCATTTTTTGATAAGCAAACTGAGTCACATTGTACTAAAATGTCTTGTTAGGAGTACTACAACAGTTCAGTATCAAATCTAGTAATAGACTTTGCAAGTAACTAGAAGTGGGCTCATTGAAAAATGACATTTTTGATTTTATGTTCTGAGTGTTCTAGTAAAAGAACATTTCCAATTCAATCAAAAAATATTTGGCTGCAGTACTTGTATGAGGTCAGGGTTGACTTGTGAGTCCCAGCAATTTGACAGTCACTCCTCATTTATTCTGCTGGTGGCCCAGGTGCAAGCTATTCTTACAGGTGCCACAGAGAAGGGGAAGAAGAAATCAGTAGTCTCATTCCACTGACACATCCATTTTCCTCCTCCAATTCTGTAGAATTTGTAAAGTCTTAGCCAAAATAAATTTTCTACTCTTTCATTTTAGTGTAGGAAAGAATGAAGAGAAATCCTAATTATTATTAGCCTTTTAAAGAAACTCTGTATGCAAAGGACATTGATATCTTTCATGCAGTGATTTTAAGGAGATGAAGTATAATTTTGTCATCTACCAGGCAGACACCTGTGTAGTTTTCAATCTGTCTTTTTGAATAGAATGGAAAATACAGTGAAAAATTCTTTAGGGGACCATGCAGATCATAATTTTATTTCACAGGGAAGCAGGAAATGAGAAATAGAAGCTGGGACTTGGGTTCCATACCACCACTCACCTTTATGACCCTAGAATATGTCATTTCAGTTGTTTAGGATCCAACGCTGATTTGTAAGTGAAGGTGATATAGGAATAACCTGAGGCCTGTCATCTCTGAAACTCTATTGGTACCTAGTTTAATTTGTTTTTATTCTCATCACTGTGTTTGTGGACTCTAAAGACAAAGAGACATTTCTGTCACAGCCTGAATGCCTTTACGGGAACTGCTTATTTCTATATTTGGAAGCACTCTGGGAGAAAGAATAAATTAGAAGTTTTAGGCTAGAACAAGGAATTTTTGATAACTTAAGTCATACCTTTGAAGACTTCTTTGAGAAGAAGCAAATATAAAAATGTAATAATAATAGGAATGCTATCATTAGAACAATTGTTCTAATTTTATAATTCATGGAATTACAAAAATCTTTAGTCACAAACATTTTTAAAGCCACATTTTGGAGCATTACTCTGTCTCTTTGGACCTACATTACAACTTTGTGTGTGTGTGTGTGTGTGTGTGTGTGTGTGTGTGTTTAATCTTCATCTTATTTCCCCCTGGTATTATTCTCTTTCTCTTCTTCCATCACCTTTTCCCCCTCAAATAGAAAAGCAGATAATTGTTTTGTATTTCTATTATTGTTGCAATTTATTTTTAATAGATTTATAGGTTTCCTAATGTTCAGTTAAAAGTAAAATAATCCAAATTTTCTTTAAAAAAAACCTGAACTTGCATTGCTCTTTACATATGTGGTTCTTGATTGTTTGCAGGTGTATTCTTCACCCTGTTTGACTGTTCTGGTTGAATTTCTCTGGACTCCCACACCCCTGAAACACATCAGATTTCACTGTGGAAACAAATGAGTAGTAATGAAGGTTCTTGTTGGATCCAAAATTGCTCCAAACAACCAGGCTGTGGTATCTTGTTTCCCTCAGAATTTAAGGAAAATGAATAAAATTGCTTTACTATTACACCAAGCAAACTGGAGCTTTAAGCATGCCGTGATTCCGTTATGCCTGACAAACAGCTAATACCAAACCAATTTCACTGGAAAATTCAGTATTTTAGCAAAACAGATTCATCTAAATGTGGCCTGAAACTACAAAGGAACCGAAAAACCAAGAAACAGCCCCTTTTAGCTGAGAAATACAGATGCCTTTGCTTTTTTGTTGGCAAGGGCAATAGTTTTTGCCGTTAGACATTTTCTTTTCAAGAAACAGCTGTCCAGTTTGGACCTGTCATTTCTGTGACTATGATTAGTTAGAGATGTTAGAAATAGCAAAGTTACTCAGAGAAGTGTAGCCTACCAAGGCAGGAAGCCCATAACCCAACTGCAAGTATTTTTTTGGGTGGGGGGGGGCGGTGGAGGGATTACTTAATGGAAATTAAGATAATAATTTTCCTTCTGTGAGTGATTGTTTTGATATTTTCCTTTTCTGATTAAAAGTCTAGTATAATTAGTAACTATTTTTAGACATACCATTATTTACAATGACATTCATGGCTTACATTTAATGATAAACAGTTCATATTTGCTTCATTTTGTATTTTATAAAACCATTCTATGCCTTGTATAATGTTTTATTTTATCCTATCTGGTAGATAGTGAGAGTGTGTTTATTCTAACTCAATGTACCATTGTTACCCCAGGAGTAATCACATCTCCATATATTTAGTGGTCCCCCCTGCACTGATTGTGTTCTGAACACTGTGATGATTATCATGGATACATGAAAATAAATACTGCTTATTGCATTAAATTGTTTCAACTGCTAGTATTTGTTTCTTGAGGACAGGGATCATTCCTTTTATTTCTTATTTAGGTCCAGTCCCTAAATGATAATACAGTAGATTCTCAACAATTGCCCATTGATCATTTGCTTCAACTGAGTTGAGTCTAAGAAAAGCTGACACAGAATAACTATCAAGCTAAATCCCTAGGAAGTACCAACCTGGCTCTTAGCTTTATACTTCCTGATCCATTAGCCACTTACTTTGTTGTATAACTTACCTGAATTTATTATCAGAATCCTCATTTTAGGATTAATTAATAAACTGTGGCACATTTGTCACATCTGAAAACCTAGCTTCTGCATTCCAAAAGGGCAGAAATGGATGGACAGACTTGGTGTGAGAGGAAAAAAAAGCAAATCCTTAAAAAGAAAATCAGAAATATACAAGATCAATGTTTGTTCCAAATATGTATGTACATATGCATATAAACATTCACTTAAACTGCTGGTAGTCTTTCAATATCTTTGCTCCTAACTTAGAAGGAAAACAAACCAACTGGAATTACTGAAATTAGATCAAAAAGGGAATTTAAAATGAGAGTATGTGGAGACTTAGTTTCAGTTCAGACATAAAAATAACGTGGAAATTGTCATTCCCACACTTACAATAAAAGAAGCCTGTAAAAGCAAACAAACAACAAACAAAATCTCATTGACTTTCTTAGACTCGTCAGAGGTAGGTTAACAGAGCAAATTACCCCTCAAAGTCTGGAGAGAGAAGCACCTTTATGAAAACAGAGGACTGGGCATTTGCTTACGTGGAACAGATGCCTCTGAAACATTAAACTTGAAATTTTTATGAATTGCTGAACTAGTATGAAATAACATCAGAGGGAGAAGCTCTTGGAGCCACCACACTGAGCAGTCTCTGGGCTCTGGCAGGGTGAGGAAAGAGAAACCACTTAAACGTTTCTCCCTTAGGTTTAATCTTCAAAGACGACATCGCCAGAGGTCCACATTGAAATCCCATCACAGCGTGGGCTGAGAGACTGTGTCCCACATCATCCTACTTCACTTAAGAAAATGACAAAAAAGTCATGGAGAATATAAACAGAAAAGACTGGAGAATATCCACTGTGGCAGGGAAAGGGATTAGGGATGGAAGGCAGAAATCTCTATTTTTAGGGGTCATTTTATTAAGAAATAGGCTCACTATGCACCTCCAAGGACAGATAATCAGATTAGAGAATGTGTTCCTGCCAAAACACATATCCTACCATCACTCTAATAACCACCTAGTAATAATAGCAACAGAATGCCATGGAAGACAGATTCTTTCTGAGGAACAGAACAACAGGAAACCCCTAAAATCAAGATGAGGGACAAAGTTAGACTACTAGAGGAATTGGAACCCTCTGTCATCCATACCTATAATAAACACCAAACATACACCAAGTCCAGGTAAGACTGACATAAATATTCACACTAAAGGTCCATTTGCCTCATTATATATATTTCTTTATACAATAATGTCCAACATTCAACCAAAAATTTCAAGACACATCAAAAACATAGTCTGTGGAAAAAAGCCATCTCATCATAACCAGACCCAAATACAATATAGATGTCAGAGCTCTCAGGCAGGGAATTTAAAATAACTATGAATAAAATGTTAAAGACATTAATTTAAAAAGTCAAGAATATGCAAAACCAGGTGGGTAATGTCAGCAGAGATCCAGAAACTATAAGCAAGAATCAAAGAAAATGTTAGAAATCTAAAAGAAAATAACAGAAATAAGAAATGCCTTTGACGGGTTCATCAGTATACTTAACACAGTTGAGAGAAGAATTATTGAACTTGAACACACACCAAGAGAAGTGAACCAAACTTAAATACAAACACAATAAAGAATGAATAAGTAATTAAAAATAAAATAGAACATCCAAGGACTGGGAGATGATATTGAATGATATGATATTTGCATGATTAAGGAGAAGAAAGAGAAAACAGAACATAATAACTCTTTGGAAGAAAATTTTTTAACATTAGTGAGAAACAACAAATATAGATCAAGAAATACAGAAAACACCAAGGAGGATAAATATCAAACTCCCATACCTGTGCACATACACACACTCACTCATAGACATATCATATTGAAAAAAAAAAAAAGAAAACCATGAGGTTAACTGGAGTAGTGAATAAAACTCCTGAACAATAGAGGAACAGGAATAAGGATTATGAAAATTAAAGTGTGAGGGCTGGGAATGTAGCTCAGTAGTACTTACCTAGCACACATGAAACCATGGGTTTAATTTTCTATACTGCAAAAAAAAATAATAATTAATTAATTAAAAGTGTGATTTAAGGTGAAAGGGGATGATTGTTTTGTCCCTAAATATCTGAGGTGCCAAATAATTATAACTCTGGCACTCTTTTAAATCAAGTACAGGAAACATCTTGTAGACATTATTGGTATGACATGATTGTTATATTTAATTGGGCAGGAGGTCTCAAGCACTGGATTGCAAGTGCAGAGTGTGGGCTACATCACTCTGCAAGGTCAAAGTGTTCATTTGCTCTTGTGCTTTAACTGACACTCATCTGTTTAGCATTATCTGCTTTATTTTCAACCACAATCTCATTTCTGAATCATGGGAGTTGTCACATAGTTCCTAAGTGAAGGTCTAAAGGGAACTTATGTGGTAGTACAGGGAGTTCTCTGTGTGCCTATTACACGACTTTGGGAAGTCTTCAGAACTCACTAACACTAGAATACACCCTTCCTCTGATACTAGATAAGATGGAATTGTGGTGGAATGGGTTTGTCAGCAAGCAGTGTGGAACTCAATTTCCATTGCTTCATTACTATCTGTACCATTCTAGTTAAACCAGTTAGCCCAGATTATGGCAGTGCTTAGGGCAAGTTTATTTATTTACAGGTTTTCTTGACCTCAGACCTTGCATACACCTGTAGCATCTTAATTTTGTGATCTTCTCTTTTGGAGAGTCCTTCCTTAAGTTATCTACAGAATGAGTGAAAGAGATAAGGCTTGTACTTAAGTAGGACCTATCCTTTGGAAAATGTACCATCCATGAACTCTTCATCTGCCACTTAAGGTGCCAAATGAAAGCTATTCATGTCTTATACTTGCAAAGTGACTCATTAATTTCAAGAATTGGGAATAACGTCTTAGAATAATAGAGAAAGCAATTTGTGAACAATGCTTAATGCACAAGGGTTCACATATATCAGCTTGCAAGATATATTAAGCAGTAAAATTCTTCTGGAAGATTGATTTTTATTCTAGAAGTGAATGGTGTACTTTATCCCAGACCAAATTTATTCATAGAGAATATTCACCACTCTAGTTTATATGACTTAACTCACTTGACAGGATCCAGAGAGACTTAGGACAGAATAAAGGAAAAAAACCTCAATGGAAAAACACAGAAAGTAAGAAATGTTTAAATATGTAACACAGACTTTTTAACCTTTAAATAAGTAATCACAAAAAATTTCAAATAAATAAGACCTTTATTTTTCTGAAGAAATCAGTGGATAAAAGAGTTAATAAAATTGATTCTACAAAACAACTGAAAGACCATAAAGATGTGGGTTGCAAAGACAGAAGCCAACATCCAATGGGCCCATGATGTTGCAGACATTGTGTCGATATTTGCTCCCTCTCCCAACTCTGACACTAGTTATATGTCAGGAGAGCTTCTCCATCTTCTCTGGGAAGAAAATTTCACATGAAATATTAAGGGTTTCAACTAAATCTGGGAGGGGAAAATAGCTATTTTCATGCATGCCAAGACTCATCAATTATAGGAACCTGGGAAGCCAAGACAAGAAGGACCATGAAAACAGGTAAGTAGATGTGATGACATTCAAAAGCCTAGAAGCAACAGCACTAACGTATTTCCAGACCTCAAATTAGAAGATCTCTATGTCCAGGTGTTATTCAAATTTTGTAGCAACTGATATTGCACAGGACTGGCCAATCAGAACAAATAATTGACCCAACAGAATTGACCCCAAAATTAAAAATAAGACATACAGAAAATGGTCTGGTTATATTGGTACATCAGTGAAATACACCCTGACTTTATGCCAACTTTCATTGACAACATTCTATAGTTACATTTTCAGCAGTCTATGAAAATGTTTAAGATGAATATTTGGGAAGGTCAAAATCAAAATTGTAAGAGGCTGCAACTTCTAAATTATAAGAAGTTTTTTTTTTCTTTATAGATTGAAAACTGCTTCAAAGACTGCCTGTTTCTTAGTTCTAAAAGTGGCCTCTTGGCTGAAGCTGTTATGTTTATGTAAAGGTAAAGTACTTCAAAATGGAATAATTAGGGGGACCAAGTAGCTAAGGTGTATGCATAGTAAGTTTAAATAATGTCTCTATTATGAAAAAAGTTGCATCTCTGAAGTTCATAGTCTTTTTTATAAGAAAGTTGGAGTTGTGTTCTCTCTGGGAATCTCAAAGTTGTGAAACCTCAGTTTCCAAATAGGGGAAATCTGCTGGAGGGTATTCTCAGAGAAAGGGAAGGTAGACTGTCCATTGTAACATGGCAATTAACCTGGGCTAGTAAATCAAAAGGGAAACTTCTAGGGAAGACCTTGGTTGATGAATTTGGAAAACAGTAGCATGTGGTGTCTGGTATCCATGTTATACTACATGCTGTCATTGATATTTTTTTCCTGCATTATAATGTCATTGGTTGTCTCTGCATATTTTAAATATTTTTTTAAAACAGCTGTTTCATAGCTGTTTTGTTCTGGAGAATTGAGAATCAGATCAGCATGCATGGTTGGGGCAAAGGGTAAGGGGGGAGCATCAGCACAGCATGAGGAAAACTGGATTAGGAAGAATGAGACATGGAATCATGGGCAGGAGCTGAGGCAAAGAGGGTCAAAGACAATGAATATAGGTATGAACCTTGAGGACCTGGAAAAAAGCCAACATCCTGTCATCAAACTAATAGGAAACTAAACTATTAATTGGACATTAAACAATAATGTAATTCCTTAAGATTGGAGATCCTAAAAGGTTATTTGTCCTATTAGAATGCTCTGCGTTCAAGGACTGGAATAAGGGAGACCTTCAATGGAAGCCTGAGAATGACTGAACACAGAAACAAGTACTATGTCCTCTACTCTTTTTTCCTACCCCTGACTAACTCCTACTCATCCTTTAAAACCTGGTTTAAATAACTCGTTCTCCCCTCACATTTTCTGACATCCCCAGGCCAATGAGTCACATCCTCCCCTGGAGACCACAATGGGCTGCACATTTGATTACCTCGTATTATAGGCATGTTTATGTGTCTTTCATTCCCTGGCCTGTGAGCTTTTGCAGGCTGGTTCTTGGGCACGACTCCTGTGTGCATTTTCAGATCAACCACAGAGTAGTTGCTCAATAAGTGTTAAAGGAAGGAAGAATGGAAAAGGAAGCTATTATCCAACCGTCATCTAACAGGATTTATAATTAATAACAACATTGCTATTTCCTTCCTACACATTTTTTTCATTTTTTTCTAATTAGTTTTACATGACAATAGAATTCACTTTGACACATCATACATAAATGGAGCATAACTTCTCATTGTTCTGGCTGTACATGATGTAGAATCACATTGGTCAAAGGCTGGGGTTGTGGCTCAGCGGTAGAACATTTACCCATCAGTGCAAGGCACTGGGTTCGATCCTCAGCACCACATAAAAAATAAATAAAAACAAAGGTTAAAAAAAGAATCATACATGCATATAGAGTAATAATGTCTGATTCATTCTACTATCTCCTTCCTACCCCCATACCCCTCCCCTTCCTTTACTCCCTTCTGCCTAATCCAAAGTAACTATTCTTCCCTAGCCACCACCCCCACTTTTTTGTGAATCAGCATCCATGTGTCAGAAAAAAAACATTTGGCCTTTGGTTTGGGGGGATCTGCTTATTTCACTTAGCATGATATTCCCAGCTCCATCCATTTACTGGTACATGCCATCATTTCATTCTTCTTTAAGGCTGAGTTCATTGTGTATGTATTACTGTTTTTTCTTTATCCATTCACCTGTTGAATAACACCTAGGTTGGTTCCATAGCTTGGCTATTTTAAATTGAGCTGCTATAAACATTGGTGTAGCTGATTTTAAGTCCTTTGGGTGTAAACCAAAGAGTAGGATAGCTGAGTCAAATGGTAGGATAGCTGAGTCTATTCAAGTTTTCTGAGGAATCTCCATACTGATTTCCATAGTGGTTGTACCACTTTGCAGTCCCACCAGGTATATATGAGTGTACCTTTTCCCCCACATCCACACCAACATTTGTTGTTGCTGGTATTCTTGATAATTGCCATTCTGAGTGGATTGAGATGAAATCTTAGAGTAGTTTTGATTTGCATTTATCTAATTGCTGGAGATGATGAACAATTTTTTCCATATGTTTGCTGATTGATTGTATTTCTTCTGGGAAATGTCTATTCAGTTCCTTTGCCTATTTATTCATTGGGTTAATATTTTTTGGTGTTAAATTTTTTAAGTTCTTTATAAATCATGAAGATTAATGCTCTATCTGAGGTGCATGTGGTAAAGATTTTCTCCCATTTTGTAGGCTTTCTCTTCATGTATTGATTGTTTCCTTTGCTGTGAAGAAGCTTTTTAGTTGATTCATTCTCATTTATTGATTCTTGATTTTATGTCTTGCACTTTAGGAGTCTTGTTTAAGAAGTCAGTTCCTAAGCCAATGTGGTAGAGATTTGGGCCTACTTTTTCTTCTATTAGGCACAGGGTCTCTGGTCTACTCTTTAGCCACTCTGAATTGAATTTCATGCACGGTAAGAGAGAGGGGTTTAATTTCATTTTGGTATATATGGATTTCTAATTTTCCCAGCACCATTTGTTGAATAGCCTATCTTTTCTCTAATGAATGTTTTTGGCATCTTTGTCTAGTATGAGATAACTGTATTTATGTGGGTTTGTCTCTGTCTTCTATTCTGTACCATTGATCTACATGTTTGTTTTGGTGACAATTCCATGCCATTTTTGTAGTATAGTTTAAGGTCTGGTATAGTGATGCCTCCTGCTTCACTTTTCTTGCTAAGAATTGCTTTAGCTATTCTGGGTCTCTTATTTTTCCGAAAGGATTTCATGATTATTTTTATTAGTTCTATGAAGAATGTCATTAAGATTTTAAGAAGAACTGCATTAAATTTGTATAATGCTTTTGCTGGTAGGGCCATTTGACAATGTTAATTCTGCCTATCCAAGAACATGGAAGGTCTTTTGCATTTTCTAAGGTCTTCTTCAATTTCTTTCTTTAGTGTTCTGTGGTTTTCATTGTAGAGGTCTTTCCCCTCTTTTGTTAGGTTAATTCCCATGTGTCTTATTTTATTTTTTTAGGCTATTGGGAATGGAGTATTTTTCCTAATTTCTCTTCTTGCAAATTCATCACTAATGTATAGGAGCATTTTTAATTTACAGGCATTGATTTTACATCCTGGAACTTTGCTGAATTCATTTATTTGTTCTAGAAATTTTCTGGTGGAATTTCTTGGATCTTCTAAATACAGAATTATGTCATCAGAAAATAGTGACTATTTGAGTTTCAGGGAATATACTTTGGTCCTCAAGTCTTATTTCTGTTTTCTAATGCTTCAGAGGAAGAGACAACTAGATTCCCAGTGACTGTCTTTCCAAGAACTCAATGGCTGTCACAGATTCTGACCAAACTTATGAGTAGAAAACTTCAATTTTTTTGTCATATTCATATCATTCATATGTTGTCACACAAACAATGTGTGACACTGATGCAGAAGAGGTATAGCTTGACTGATAAGGAGCTTATCTGGGTTCAAACTTCAACTATACTCTCACTCACTCTGTGAATTCAGATAGGCTTCCTCATTTCTCCATGCCCATCTGCTCAACTGACCAGTGAGGACAATTCTAGTATCTACACTATAAGTGTTTCTGTGAGGCTCTTATAAAAAGCCCCATATAAAATGTGTAGCACAAGTTCTGGAAATTAGTAAATGTCCATAAATGTTAATTGCAATCATGATACTAGATATGATAGATATACATACATATCTGTGAATTTAATTGCATGTTATACAGAGACATACAAGCAAGCATGTTTGTCTCTTTGTGTATATACACACTGAGTTCTCCTAATAGCAAAATATCACACTTAAATTTTTATCATGTATAATTATAATAATCATAATTAAAATAATATTCTATTTTGCAATTTCTATTAGAATCACACAGATAAAAGTAGAGCTTGCTATGATTTTTTATTTTAAAATGTATGAACAAATCATCTGTTGAACATAGAGTGACCTTATCTGTTTTCTTCATTGCTGTGTCCATAGTTCTTCAGTGCTATATGTTTAAAAGATGATTTTGTCTTCATAGACTTTATAGTCTAAACACAAAATTTTTATGGTCACATTGAAGTAGAGGAAGTTTCAATGCTAAAAATAGAAGGAACTGGAATAAAAATGAATTAAAAATGACATTTTAAATTCACATTTTAAAATATGTAAAATGAAAGAGCAAAAAGAAAAACCATACAATAATTTTGTTTCAGTAGTTTAGTTTGGGGATACATGGGTTAATTCCCTTGGTTGGTGATTATTTTGTTTTCTACACTATATTTGAGCTTAATACAAGTTAGTAACAATGGTGATAATAATCAGTAATGGAAGCCACTTGGTGGTGCATACCTGTAATCCCAGCAGCTCAGGAGGCTGAGGCAGGAAGATCACAAGTTCAAAGCCAACCTCAGCAACTTAGCGAGACTCTAAGCAACTTTGTGAGACCCCATCTCAAGATAAAATATAAAAAGGACTAGGGGTATTTCTCAGGGGTTAAGTACCCCTGGGTTCAGTCCCTGCTCAAAAAAAAATCAGTATTGGACAGAGATGTTCCATGAGAGCAATAGAAAAACTGATGTTAACCTCCAAAAGAAAATAACATAAGTGACCCACAAAGCTCAAGCCTGGAGATCTTGGGTGCTCCCTACCTACAGAGCAAAGTCAGGACTAAGGAAGGAGACACCTTGCCATCTATCTTCTCCTTCTACTGCACAGGCCTGCCAGGACCCACACAGAACAAGCCCAAGTCCAAAGTTGGGAGCAGTAATGATGATAGCTCTCATTATTGAGCAAGTACATATACAATCCTTCAATATTCAGTCCTTACAACAACCTAAGGGGCATTTCACAGATAAGGAAATTGAGGAAAAGAAAAATAACAACATTCATGCCATGAATGGGATGAAACTGGGAAAAGAGGTTGGCAGGTATAAGAATGAATTTGATCAACCATTTAGAGGCACTGCCTCTCTTTCCTCCTTCTACTGTTGCCTTCCCAGGGAACTAACTGCTCTCAGCTTACTATCTCTGATCAAGTTCAGAAGAGCCTCTGTATTTTGTGTAACATCCCCTCCCCTTGCCAGTCTGAATCATCTGCACTGATCATGACTTAGGGACCCATATTCTGATTAGTGTAACAATTATTTTTATAAGACTTCTCAGGTTGCAAAATAATGTTTCTTTATTATATATATAAAAAACAAAATTTTTATAGTTCCATACCTGAGACTTTACTCTCTCTCTCTCTCTCTCTCTCTCTCTCTCTCTCTCTCTCTCTCTCACACACACACACACACACACACACACACACACACACACACACATACAGAATCTATATAGTTATAAAAGCATTCATCAGAATTGATAGCTGCATATGAATTACCAAGAGATATGAATTTGAGATTTTAGCACCCTGAATTCATTCATGTATATACAGAATTGTGGGAGTAATTTTCTTCATATCTAATGCTGAAGCAGTGATAGATAATGGACACCAGCTTATGATGATCACCTCAGATCACATGGTAACATGGTGGCCCATGGTCAGTTTTAGTTTCTGCTAAAACCCAATAATAAGCCAAAATCTTTTCTCAAAACAACCTATCTACAGGGGATAGATATTGCTACAAAATACAGAGTATGAACTCTGATCCAACCATAGAGGACCAAAGTCTCTTTATAGCATCCCTATACGTCACTGATACTTTACATAACATTGAATCTGTTGGTTCTTGTAGCCCAGGTGCCCGAGAAGCTTGCATAACAGCTAAACCCAGTCAATGCATGCTCTATACTTACTCCTACTCAAAACAGGCAGTTTCTCAGGAAATGTGGTAATTGGGTTAGAGTGGCATGCCTAAATAAATCATATGTTGTGTTCAAAATTTAAAAAACAATCCAGTAAGCATTGTGCCTCTTTATTAGTGGTAGGAGGGGCCAGATGCAGTAAATTGTTTTTCACCATGAAAGAAAGAACTCAATGCACTACATATTTCACCAACATGGCAGACCCTTAAATTTTTGTGGTATTTATTATCCTTTCTGTGGCATTCACATACCTTAACAATTTACCTAGAGTAGTTGTTACTTTTGCTTCAAAAGGTCCAAGAAGCATAATATCATTAATGCAAAGGGTCAGTGTCATTATGACAAAGAGCTGGAGAGTTGATAATAGTCATAATGTAGGACAATGAAGGTATATTGCTGGACATACTGGCTAAAAACAAACTGCTTCCAGTGGTCTTGACTAACATGTATGGAGAAAAAAAATTAAGCAAATTGATAGCTTCATATGAATTTCCAAAGAATGTGTTGATTTGTCCCTAGAAATAAAACCACATCTGAAACACCAGTTGTACTTTCAGTTACTACCTAGTTATGTTTGTGGCCATCTACTTTTCTTAGTTTGGGATGCTATAACAGAATACCACAGACTGGGTGGCTTGCAAACAGCAGAAATTTATTTCTTGCAGCTCTGGAGGTTTGAAGACTGAAATCAGGATGCTAGCATGGTAAAGTTTTTGTAAGAAACCTATTCCAGTTTGCAGTTGGCCAGGTTCTTGCTATATTCCTGCAGGACAGAAAGAAAACTTGAGAGCTCTCAGGTGGTTTCTTTAAAATGACTCTACTCCCAATCCTGAGAGTTCCCTCCTTGTGACTTAAGTCTCTTTGGAAGGACTCACCTCCTAATCCACCACTTTGGGGGTTAAGATTTTAACATATAAATATGGGTTTTGGGGAGACACAAACATTCATCCAATAACAGCCACATCACTCTCTAACCATCTGTCTTCTACACCTATCAAATATGAATTGCATGAAGATGAAGTAGGAATCAGCACTACTGCATTTGTTAAGTCCTTAGTTGTGGTACTAGTTTGTGAAATCACTCAAGGAATTTAATACAGATTTTGATTTATAATGTTGGCAAGTAGAAGCAATTCTAGTCACTTTCTCTTGACCTTTTCAGATATAATAGCCCACACTTCCAGGACCGTTGTGAGAATCTGCTACTCACTGAAATTTATTCCAACTACTCAAGAACTAAGGAAATAATCGCAGAGTAGGATCAGGGGTCTAAACAGCCTACTTTGAGACATTCCTGACCAGAATTTCACTGATGACCTATCTCCATGAGCTCCTACTCTGGTGAGTACAAACAGTTTGAGCAGAGTAGCAGGGTCCTTTCTCGAGGAAATTTAGCTTCCCCATAACTCAAGGAGTTTTAAGCCTACAAATTGACTGAAATCTGAGATCAGTTGAAGGCTTGTGAAGTTAAAATGAGTTTTCTTAGTATATGGCAGGGGAAGTACCAAAAGCTTTAAGAGACTGGAATGTCACAGTAGATTGGTCATGTAAGACCTGCACCTCCATCCTCTCACTATAACTTCAGGAGAGTTCAGAGGATGCTTCCTCTACCAAGACCTGGGTCACAGCCCAGTGGAGCAAAGCAGGCTAATCCATGCACTGTGGCAACTGAAACCCATGAAGAGCTGGGAACTCAACCCACAAAGGATTGGAACCAGAGAACAAAGCTGAAGAACAAAGTAAAAATCCAAAGATGTGAATGTTCTCATATAGTATCCAGAATAATAGTATTTGCCTTACCCCCCTAATGCAGAATTTTCATGCATTATGGGGTAAGGCAAATACTCTTGAGAGATTTTATTAATAGACAAGCATAAAAAAAATTCAACCTACGATACTGAAGCATCTTTATTGTGTTCAAGAGTTTATTTTAATAACCAGATACCAGGCTTAAGGGGAAACAAAAAAAAAAACAGGATCTTCCTAGTAATACAGAGTTATTAAAATCCTTCTTTTGAGTCTTTATAATTAGGAAACTATCTTCTCTACCAGAAAATCATCTCAATTATGGTGAGTCCCAATCTAGTATGCAAAAATTAACACTAAAGTAGAAAATTAAATAGAGTCAGACATAACTCATCCACAGAGATTGAAACACAAAAGATTTAGCAATCAGAACAGACACTGTAAAATGTTTTGTGTCTAACCTGCTTTACATATTTTTCTTGTGATATCTTTGGATTGCTTACATGTACTGTGTAAATAACTCTCCTCCCCCTCCCATCTTTAACTCTCTTCCTTGATAATCTCTTTCACATACCCATGACTTCTCAGTTCATAATACTTCTTAGTATCTGTCTTGAACTTCAGGGTCTACTTCCTAATATCTATTTGTCTTATATCTATATGTTACTGAGGTTCACATGTTTTCCTTGAAAGTAATTCATGATCTGAAATTCAGTTTGCTCATAATTTCCCTAACCACTTCCCAATTCAAAATAGAATGTAATTTACCAATAATAAATAAATAAATAAACAAACATAGGTTCAGAGTAACTCAGCATTTGAACTCCAGTGGACCTCGGTGGCTTGCGTATTATTTTAAGGCAGAAATTGAATTCTCATGGTTGGTTCAGATATAAATATTCTCTACAGCATGATTTTTCATTTTGAGATTAACCTCCGTGTCATTCATTGAATGTTCTCCAGTTCAGCATTTTTCTCTTGGAGTCTGTGAAGTCTCACAAAATCTTTCGCAATATTTCAGGCAGAGAGCTGCCTGAACTTGTCTTATGTTGTATATAACCACTTAAAAACTTAACGATGGTCTGGTATGATTAACACTTTTTTTTACATGTCACTGAGTGTTAAGTTTCATGTCATCAATAGAGCTAGTGTTGGTTTTCCTCAAATTAAAAATATCCTCGACTCTGATGTTTATCAATTATGTAATTGTAATCAACCGTGCAGGCAGAATACTAGATCCAAATAAGAACCACAGCCTTCATGAGAATAAGTGACTCACAAACTTCAGCATTTTAAAATTTAAATATAAGGTTTTTAGAAATAATACACTGCTTCAGTATTAAGTTTGGCAATCTCAAAACCAAAACCGAGTAATTTAATTACATGTCATGATTTTAATAATTCTAAAATAATACTGTGAGCTGCTTGGCTGCATACATACTATATTTTTAAACAGTCAAATATTGTTCCTATTTCTCTGACTAGTGATTTGATCTTTATATTCTGTGAGAAATAAATTCTCAAAGAGTCAACTTTTGTATCGCTATATACAGACAGGGATTTAAAAAATTCCTCAAAATATCTCCTGTCCTAGACTATCTCTTTAAGGAATCAATGATTTTACTATGGAGAGCAGATGAAATTTATTATAATGTTCTTCAAACTTAAGTTTTAAGTGTCCATAAAAATTTCAATCATTCATATTTGACTTTCTATAACTGAATTTAAAATGTCATTTAAATACTATTCCAAATGTATAAATATTTAAGGAATTGAAATCCATCAGATCATTCTTTATGCTAGACAAAACATAGGGCACACACACACACACACACACACACACACACACTCCTGAGCATGGCAGTTATCAACTCTAGGAGTCAGGATCCCTCTATCACGTGTCTGTATATGCAAAGTGTATGCTTGATCTGGGAGATGCAGGTATAGAAAAGATACAAAATGATCTCTAGGAAGTGAACTCATAACATGATACATGGCAGTTACTATTATCCATCTTGTTCCATGTCTCCCTACAACCTCTTCCAAAAATAAAATTTTCTTCTACCTATAAATGTGTGCTACAAGACAATTTTGTACTAAAGGGCAAAATCTTATAACAGCATCTAACAACTTCTTCAACCATAGTTGCATATTGTAATCATCTGAAGAACATTTTACTTTAAATTCTTCTGTATATTAGGTTCATATTTTCTTTAATTCCTTGAGCATATTATTTAACTAATATGTCTTAAAGTTCTTATCTGACAAAACCATCATCTCTGTCATTTCTGAGGATGTCTCTATTGATTGTTTATCAGTTTGTTATGTATCACACTTTTCATGCTTCTTCACATGTCTAGTAATTTTTGATTAAGTGCAGACACTGTGTGTTTTATGTTATGAGCAATGGATTCAGTAACTTTCCTTTATTCATTGGGTTTTTGTTCTGGTATGTATTTAAGTTACCTGTGAATAAGTCAATCTTTTTTGAGGCCTGTTTTTAAAGTAGATGAAAACTATCTTTTACTCCAGGAGCTAGTTTTTCAGTATTTTCTAAAGCATAACCCATCTAGAGCCTCTGCTGAATTCCCATTCAATAAGGACTTTCAATTCTGGCTGGTCAGAACTGAATGCTGCCCACTCATGTATGAGCTCTAGGAACTTTTCAGCTCACTGCTATTTGGTAAGTCTTGCTTAGACTTCTAGAGGTCTTCCCTACACAAATGTAGTTTACTGTTCAGCAACAGACTGAACTCAAGAGAAATCTTACCCAAATTTCTCTGTATACCTTCCTCCTCTCTTGTACTTTACCCCAAGAATTATAGAAACTTTTCTGAACTCCACTTTTTTTCTACTTAACTGGGTATGATCTGCTTCAGATGGCCCTTGTCGCAGAAGGTGTCTTTAGGCAGAATGCTGGAAGATCACAGATCTCATGCCTTTAGTTTCCTTCCCTACAAGGATCCCAGCCTTTATGTATACTTCCCTTTTGATCAATGTCTGGAAACATTTATTTCATATACTTTGTCAAATTCTCTACTTATTTGAAGCAAGAGGGAAAGTCCAATCCCAGTTATGATATTACAGTAGAAACTTGGGATATTTTAAAAATATCTTTCTGACCATCTATACCCATAGAGATTCTAGTTTACTTGCTGGATATGGTGCCTAAGTTTGATGTTTTCATAAAAAGCATCCCAGTTTTTTTCCCACTATTTATTCTGGATTGACAGCCACTAAACATAAAAAGTTCCAATATCAGTCTTTTCGGAAAGATCCAGTTCATATCTTCATAGTATGTAGAGGAGGAGTATGTGCTGAAATCAGACAGTTTTATCTTCAGGAGTCATCCCTTATGAATGAGGAGTTGTGAAAGGCATGCAGAAGGCAAGTACCCTTCTACCACTTCAGTTTTAAGCAAGTGCAAGCTGTTCTAGACATATCTTCCATATTTTCCTTTCCTTTTCTTCTCTTCTCTCTCCAAAGAGGCTGAGTGGAAGGGAGCCCAAACAAATTTAGATTGAGGATCCTCATAGCAGCATAGTGGAATCAATTGGTGTTGTGGATTAAATTATTTTCCTAAAAAAAACATTGAATTTCTAACCCAGGCTCATACTTATGCTACAAAAGATGAGAAGAGAGGCATAGTAAATATTCTCCCTCCGCTTTTCGGAGGGACCAACCCTACTGACACTTTGGTCTTGGACTTTTAACCTTCAGAATTGTGAGACAGTACATTTCTGTTGTTTAGCCACCTAGTCTTTGGTACCTTGTTATAGCAACCCTACAAAACTTATACACCTAGCAAGCTTTCAAAAATATGTATGTCAGACTTCATTCCCAAATATTCTGATTTAATTGGTCTCTGAAGAAGCCTGAAAGGAGGCTTTTATTAAAGCTTCACCAGGTGATGTGCAACAGGTTTTAAGAACCACTGTTTGGGGGACCCTGGTTGGCATTAGTAGGAAAACTCATCGCAGTCTTCCCTCTTCATCCTTCGCCAGCACACATTCATGGATTGTTACCACTTCTTCAGGATTGCAAAATTTTGGAGAATCATGTGAACCCTGATTAAGGCTTCTTTCTGGGGTTTTCTTGTATAAAAAGGCCAGCAAGAATCTATCATTTCTAGGCTCAGAAAATTAATATGTGAAATGTAGTCCCATTACAGCTGCAACAATCACTCTATTAGCCTTATGTTAATAGAACTTTGCTTCATAGTTTTATATGGCCTGGAAAAACTGCCAAATATTCGCCTGTTTCCACTTGAGTGCTGTGTGTGCTATTGATGTCTGCTGGCTCACACCCAGAGAGGCCCTGGCTCTTCAACAATTGTTATTTTTGGGAAGCCCTCCTTGACCCTGAGGTCCTGTTTGTGTCTAGGATTCCCAGCCCTTTTCCATTATGTTCCCTGACCCCATGCACCTGTGTGGGAACAGAGACCAACATTAACCTTCTCTAGCCTAGGCAACTGAGATTCCACACCTCATCATGTTTGGACATTACTTCTAGGAAACAGCCTTGCCAAGGATGAAAGGCAAACATGAGTCGTTATCATTTTTTCTTTGATTAACCACTAACCATGGAGACTGATCATCCTAAGACACTTGGATTAACATTTCCTGTAGTAAAATTGTCCCAGAAGATGTTGGAGGTGAAGGGGAAGCAGGCCAAATAGCTAGTAAAACATTGTACTCATCGGGAAACATTTTGGAACATTTAGGTGCTTCTTGTTTTATTGGTGGGATATTCCAGAATGTGATCAAATATGTGTCTCCAAAGAGATAAATTTTTAAGTGGCACAAAAGCAATACCTACCATGAACCCTCCAAGTCCTCCCAACTCTGTTCATGGCATCATTATTCCTCCTGACACCCTCAGTTGAATGTCAATTATTTTTCTCTGCCGTCTCCCCTCCACCTCCACTTCTCAATAAGTATTCGATTTAATTGGACATGTATTTGCTGAGCACTTATGATATCTGCCAGGTTTTCTAACACTAGGGACATGGATTAAGATACTCGAATTCTTAAGGAACTAAATGATAAATAACTTTACAATATACGGCTGGGCATGTGTGATAGGAAAACATATTAAGAATAGGAAATAATGGAAATAGGAAATAATCAGATATCTGCCACTTTAGTGAAGATAAACAGTGAAGTGTTACTAATAAGGTAACATGTACAGAGAAGTAAAAGAAGTGATGGAGTGAACCATGTGGATATCTCTAGAAAGAGTATTCTAGGCAGAGAACAAGCAATTGCAAAAGATCTTTTAAATCCCCTTGAGGGCTACACACAGAACCCACTTATTCATTTTTTTTTGGTTTCCTCAGTGCCAACTCTGGGCCCTTGACCACAGTACATGTATCACATTTATTCATTGAAGAAGGAGAACAAAATAAAACTCCTTAATAAATAGCAATAATTCAGCTACTTCATGTACTGCGAGCAGCATGACTGTATTCATTGTCTAACTTGATTGGTCAGTGCCCAAGCCAACACAGTTGTCAAATATCTTGAAGATCAGACTTTTTTATTTTTTTAGTGAGCAGTATTTATACTACACCTGCAGCAAATATCCTCTTGGATCCAGGCCAAACACTACAGATTTTAAAAACTCGTTACATGAGAATAAAAGAAAGGAAGAACCAAATCCCTATGGAATCTTTAAGGGTGAGAATATGTTGGAAATGGATTTCTCAAAATTCACATGCAAATTTAAGAGTCACTAGAGAACTCAACACAGTGCCTGACACTTAGTTGGTCATCGATATCTATTGTTTGATGAACTAAGAAGAACTAAGGCTATGTTCTCCAAATCATGATATGAATATTGTATAAAGTAACCACACCCACTCAACATCCTTTGGTTTACTGTAAGGCAGTAATAACTGAGCAGACTTAGTTTGCTACTATAGCTGATAATATTTTCCAAAGATGCCCTCAATAATATTACCCACCCTCATGTTCCTCAAGACCCCCACTAGCCCCATCAAATCATGGAGACTGTGTGTCCTCTCCTTGAATTTGGTGATTTTTTTTCTGACTGCAGTGACCAATAGAGTACAACAGAAGAGAAGCCATGTGATTTTTGAAGCTTCATTATAAAAATATCATGTACTTCTACTTTCTTCTTGAGTGATGCTCAAAACCAAGATACCATGTTATGAAGAAATCCAAGCAACTTTCAGAAAGACTAGAGGAACTGAGGACACTTGGCTTGAGCTATGGTGGAGCTCCTAGCTCAGAGCCAGAATCAATGTGCCAGTCATATTATTGAACCAGCTTGAAATAAGTCTTTTAGCCCCTAGTGGAACTGCCTTGTCTAATGCTGCACATGCAGAGCCATCTCTGCAAGTCCTACCCAAATTACAGATTCACAAGAACAATAAACGATGAGTGTGATTTTTATATATAAGTTTTGAGATGGTTTATTATGCAGCAATAGATAACCAGAGGAAATACTGGAAACCTATCCAATATGAACCAACAGTAGATAATTCCCTCCTTGAAGAAACAAGGCTGGAAAGAACATGAAGAGGAGTAAGAAAACATCTTAAATGTTCTACAAGTTGATGAAGAAGCCAACTAGATAAGGAGTTGGACTATTTGTGAAGTCTGTACTGTTTCTTATATATGTAGTTATTTTCTTTTATTTATAACACTTTCATAGTACTTGATATACTAAATTTGATTAATTTGGAGGAATTTATTGTTGAAGAAAAAAATAACAAGACCCTAAGAATAGTATAAGAATCACATGCCCTAACACAGGGATAGCAGGTCAGTGCAACTCTGATCACTAGGACCCAAGGTTGAGAAAGAAGAATGAAGATCGTGGAAAAGTACTTTGGTCAGTTAGTAATGCTGGTCTTAAGGAAAAAGGTGAGGCACAGAGTTGCCAAAAATCAGATATCTGCTACCAGAGCCATAGGCCTTAGGCCAGTGGACTTCATGACTCTCAGTGCATAGAGAAGTCAGTTCTCTGAAATCATGTAAAAGCTGATTCAGGGGGTCAGGCTGTTCTTCAAACCATAATTCTGACTGGTTAATTACAACTGATCCCAATGAGGAAGAAATAGGTAGAAGGAGCAATGGACTAAAAGTTAATGGCTACACAGAGAACTTTCCAAGCAGCTTAAAACTGAGAAGGAATGTACAAAAAGATACAATAAAGGCACAGAAACAGGGATCAACAAGAGAATGCAACAAGAATGGTGTCCAAAATGCGAACACTGGGAATTTAACTGAGTGTTACAAATGTGAAAAAAATACTAAAAGGACTTTTTTGATTTAGGGGCAAGGAAAATAAAGAATAGGACTACTTTTATAGATGACAGAAAGGTAGCAAAACTTGTGAGATATCGATTCTCTACTGAAACAAATGATCCTTCAACTGGAAAGGATGAAGCAGATATTGGGAAAAGAGAGCAGAATTGAAATGTGGTGTAAGCCTGATGCTTACAAGAATGAAATCAGATGTTCTACACAGGATATGGGATCTTTTTGAGAAATAAATGCATCCCAGAAAATATGAGGAGATCAGCTACCTCCTGTCAGTTATCACCGTGGTATCACTGACAGTGGGAGAGCACACAGGAGAAGAAAGTCTTAAGATGTTCTTCTATATTTTTCAACTATTTAAGGTGATTAAAATAATGATTGCACAAAGCATAAATCAATGAGTTTGATTCCAGTATAAGGCAAGGTTCTAAACTATATGATTAAGAAGAACACTTGGGAGTTTTCTGAGGGCAAGTCTTATTGAAAAAGGCTTATCTTATGTTGTCGTAGAATTTCTAGAGAAGTAGATAAGAGAACACATAGCACAGTACATCTGGATTTTAGTAAGCCTCTCAACAGTGTTTCAAGAAATTCTTGACGACAAAACAAGAAATGTGACTAGTTAGGTGGATTCCTAACTTATTTAATGACAGCTTTTGCTATATATCTTCAAAAAGATTGCACATGGCATACACAAGGACTCTTTCCTACACCATATCCCACTAAATATTTTATTATTAGATTGATTAGTTTTTCACTACCCTTTAATAAATGGAAGTAAGAGAGCAGCAAAATAAAACCCAGATTCCAGAAGAATTATAATAATCCTCTGATGCTGGAGAATCATAATAATTAAGGTAATTGAATTAGAACATTTACTAAAATTCTCACAACTCTACTTGTTGCCTCACCAAAAACAGTGCAAGTTGTTACACTGTCACAAATGAGATTTTTTTTCCCTTTCTTCATCAGTGGGTTATATAATTATGATAAACACCTATGTGTCTTGTAGAAAGTTGGAAAATTCAGATGAGTAAGAATAAGAAACTAAAAATGATGCATTTAATTAAGCAATATATGTTTTCATATTTACATGCATATATATTAATGCATGTTAGATATATGCATATATGTGTGTATATAAAATATGTGTGTATTTTTAATCTAAAATCCAGTTATATCACCCGTGCTATTTTTAATTTACTTTTTCAGTTCCTATCTCTTCCTTTCTATACCAAAAAAAGAGCAAACATTTACTTTATCTGATTTCTAATCTAGTTTTGAATTTTTCCCAATTGAGGCAAAATGTCCTTTAAAAGAGAATGATTCTGACCAGGTTCATTCTAGGACCACATGTGACATCTGGTTGTTCTGTCTATTACCTCTCCTCTAATCTAGCACATCACCCCCATCCAACTGTGTTTTACAACACTGACTCGTAGAACTGTTTTCCTGAAGCTAAAGGCTTAAAGGATTCAAGTTAAACATTTTTGGCTTAAACACATCATAGGTGATATATTGCATCACAGCAGAAACCTAGTATCTGGTTGTCTAATAACATAGCTTTTTTTTTTAAGTGGAAGAGGTTAGTGGATAATAAAAGAGTTTTACACTGAGAAAAGTATAGCATTAATTCAAAAGGAAAAATTGAAATACTTGAAAACAAAATTTAGTGCCTAAGCCAGAAAAGAAAGTAGCTGGAGGATTAACAATTCAAAAGGGGAGCACAAAGAAAAGCTCTTATATTTTTTTTCCTCTGTCTGTGTTCACAGTGACATGTCAGACATGAAATAGAACAACCTTCTCGGATTTATCACTGGAAGCAATGGTCCCCGAAGATGAAATAAGTCTAAGGAGGATTAGGAAGACAGTGGCTGTCCAAGACTGTCTACACAATTTATAAGGCGGGATCATTGATTTTTTATTTTAATTAATTTTTTTTCTACATAAGAGTCGAGGATCTGATTTGAATGTAAAATGTTTTCCATGTAAACAGGGGACAGAGTGACCTTAGCAACAGAGAACCCAAAGAGAGATTTTTCTCTTTTACATTCAAGCATTTGTTCTGTCAGGAAAAAATTATGTGCTCTGAAATACCAGATAAGTTCAGAAGAGGTTGTAAAAGATGGTTCTGTAATCCTTTCTCCCACTTTGCAAGCGGCAATAAGCTGCAGAGTTTCAGCAGTTCCCTGCTGCGGTCTAGGTCAAGACTAAACTGTGGGCAGGAAAATGAGCCCCAGGTAGCTCTAGCAGAACTGGGACCATAATTTCTACTTGGTTAGACAGTTCACCTCAAAGGACCTCAGATGCTGACATAGGTTGAGAGACATAGATCCAGGAAGTCAAAAGAAAGAATCTTGCTGCTTAATATCAAAGGAAAAATAAGTTAATAGCTTCAAGGAGGAGGAGAAAAAAAAAGATAAGGTAGCTGGAGGCTCTTTGCTGTGTTGGGAAGGATGCAGCAAGCACCACACAGCTTTCTGGCCAAGCAGCCATTTGTAATGTTTCCGTATTCCACGTGCCAGAGACACCCACCTCCCACCTCAGAGGAGAGAGGGACAGCAACACTCCTAGAGGCCTGGAGATAGATATTTCATAAGAAGCCAACTGTATAGCAGGCTGGGATAAGCCAAAGAAATTGCAACAGCAAAGGAAATTTTTCCCTTCTTAGAAATTGTGCACCGAGTATCACTTGTCTTTATTTCCTGCTGACTTTCTCAGTCACTGGCCCAAAACTGTTATTTATCTTTCATGAAAAGAAGAAACAGATTCCTGTCTCAACAAGGTTCATGGCCTGTGGACACAGGCCCAGGGACTCCAGAAACACCAGGAAGCATTTTAAAGAACCCACATGTGCTGGGTGATGTCTCAAGTTATTGAGACAGATGCCATTCCATCCCAAACGACATCATCACATCTAGAAGCTAATCACAGTCTACAGGTCGCTAACCTATGTAGTCCACCGCTAACTCACATATCTGTCTGGGAGGTACTGCATGGGTTGGTAAAACAATATTTGAAAACTGTGGGATAATTGCAAAAGAACTTTTTAAAGTATGTTTAATATGGTGGAATAACATTTTGAAAGTGTAATGGATTTCTTTTTCCCTGCAATTTTCTACTTTTTCTTCTCTCTACACAAATAGTGAGGCCATTCTGGACTCACAGAATCAAGAAAAAGATACAAACAAGCAAGAGAGCCAAAGGATTCTTCCTGGCCCTGTTTGCAAAAGCTTAAATTCTTAGAGGAATAAAAAAGTTTCTAGGGATGGATAAAATATTTGAGAGAGAGAGAGAGATATGTACATTTCCTGCTTATTAGACAAAGTAACCCAAATGAAACAAAGAGGTAGAGAATGCAATAGATGGACCATTTGACAGGAACAGGGTATTGGCAGAGGGGGACTTGTTTGAGCACCCAGGAGCCATGTGGGAGCAGAGTCAACCCAACACTCACTGCAACAAGCATCTTTCTGCTCTAGAGCCCAGGTTGACTGACCCTGCAGGGGACCGTACTTTCTCTGTGTCTAACACTTCTCTAATAATCATCAAACAGAAGTAATATCTCTTCATAACTGAAGAAATTACTCCCTTGTAACTTCCTAGGACTACCCACATGTCTTTTTTAACAATGCTAGAATGATTATGTTGGAAAAAAAATCTTTAGAAGCAGCACCAACTCCAGATACCCCCTGAGCCAAGACAATGAAGAGCACAGCCCACTGCACTGGGACTCACTGAATTAGGAATTTGTGAATCTGGTAGGATGTAAAGTTATACCATGGGCTCGGTGACACCTAACACCTAGAGCCAAGCATTTCTCCCATTCTTTTTGCATTATTTAGGATAGTTATTAGATCACTAAGAGAGTGATAGAACAGAATTCAATCCATTCTAACAGTGGGAGTTCTTACTGGGTTTGATGAGACTGGAAGAAGTTCAGAGAGTTTGTTAAAACAAATTAGAAATGTGCAGTTCTGGGGTAATGTACCAGCAAAGCTGTGAATTGAATAAAATTTGTCGAGTTTACCAGTCTACTACCCCAATGATAAACTGGCCTAAGAGTGAGCATGAGCATCTTAAAATGGTGACAAGGACATATAAATTGGGCTAAATTCTTAATATTTCATAGCTGGTATGGCACAGATATTAATCAGTCACAGAGGTAAGTTAGCTTCCTTGGGTCATTTTAACAAATTCTCATAAGCTTGGTAACATACAATAACAGAAATTTATTTCTCATAGTTCTGGAGGGTAGAAGTCCAAAATCAATGTGTTAGCAAGACAATATTCTCTCTGAAGGTTCTAGGGAAGGATCCTTTCTTGCATTTTCTAAGCCTCTGGTTGCTCCTGACAGTGTTTATTATTTTTGGACTTGTAGCTGAATCACTTAACTCTCTGAATCACTCCATACTTGCATAGTCTGCTTGTATGCTTCTGTCTGCTTGTGTCCTCTCTTCTTATAAGAACATTGGTTGGTGAACCTAGGGCCAACTCTAATTCAGTATAATTTCATTTAATTAATTGCATCTGCAAAGACTGAATTTCCAAATAGGGTCACATTCCTAGTACAGATAGACATGAATTTTGGGGGGACACTATTCAGCACACTACAAGCGGATACCAGCATAGCAGCAGAGTAGATTCTCGGGGACCCTCTGCTCTGTCATGATGACCATTCAGTTGTTGTATCATGGAGAGGTTGTGGATAGGGGTGATCTATAGGAAGGGGTTTGGCATGCCAAGGAGGTTTAGGAGAAGGCAGAAGAGATTTGGGCCATTTTTCATCTAGAGTGGGGAGAAGATGTAAGATAGCATTCATTTCCAACAATTTCCAATTTTAATAACATAAAAAAATCATGTGAAATTCAATAAATATATCGCTTTAATGGCTCTTGTGGTCCTAAAAATATTGGAGGTGAATTGGACATCTGCAAGGCTCAGCATCTAGATTCAAAGCAGATGACCTCACATCAGTGACAGCATCACCTTGCACCTCTGGCTTTAGAATAGATTTAAGAAGTGTTGAGAGGCACAGGTAGTAAAGCAGGCCAAAGACCCCCACCCAAAGACTCTTGTCATAATTAAGCTTCTCCTCTTGTACTATCAGCAAGATTTCTGCAAGGTTATATGGTTAGTAGTTTCCACTTTCTTGTAAATGCCAGGTTTGTGCACAAAAGGTGTGACAGAATTAGTCTTCAAGCTTCTACCAAAAGATATTTTCTCTGTTTTCTTGGTAAAAACTTGTGAAACCTGTGTCTGGTCTAGGAGGTGGAACAGAGAGCACTGGTTATGTGAACTTCCAAGTGTCCCCATCCCTCGGTATAAAGTTCAAAGAATTTCCAAAATCTTTGTTCAGAGGAAGAATACTTAGGTGAGAGCAATCTCTGAACCTTGCAGTCAATAAACCTGCTTCCTGAAAATTCCTCACGTGTCCATCCTCTTCTGTCCTACTTCAGTAGCACTGACTGATTTCTTATTTTCTGGAGGGGGATGAGATTTGCATCAGGTTTAGAGATGTAGAAACCATTGCCAGATAGAGATTGCCATGATAAAATGTAGGACAGACATAGAGCAGACTAGAGCTAGTCCAAGTGATGTGGAGCAGACTGAGCTAGTCTAGGTGGCACCTTCTAAACTTCAGCAGGTAGAATCTGGCCCCCATCCCTCCTTCTTCTGATCAAGGAAGGGCAAAAAGAGGAAGCCATGGCTCAACTGTAGAATGAGGGTATCATGTTTTAAAAGGAAGAAGGAGGTAATCCCAGCCAAATCCCAGAAGGAGGCATCTCCAGCCAAATCCCAGCAGCAGGTACAGATGAAGAATCCTCAGGACAGCTGGAAGGTTGAATAGAAACCTCCCAGGCCTTTGGTGAGGTTGGGAGTATTTCCTTAAAATTCCTCCCTGAGCTGGTTGCCTGGGTGAGTAAGCCCTAAATTGTTCAGTTACTGTGAAGACCCGGGGCGCTGAGAAAACTGAGATCCTAGGGACACTTGAAAACATCTGGAAACAGTGAAGACATGCCATAGGAGGCCTGTGCCAGATCACCCTACCATTTCTATTTCACTCAACTTATGGGACTTTGAGAGAAGTTGGTGGTGAAATGTAAGGCGTTTAGAGTTAGTAACTACATAGTAGGTTCACGTCATTGCAGAGCAAACATATATGAACCACCTCCATTTCAGAGTTTAGAGATATAAGCTTTATGTGTCTCATATTTCAAAGTGTAACCTATACTTTCATTTTGCAATATTAAGATGGAATTTCCTAGGGGTGATGTGGTCATCAGGTATGCAGATATACCTATGCTGGAAGCTAAATTCCTGGGACCATGCTGTGAGTGTCAGTACTGATTAAATAAATCCAACTTTTAAAAAATGATGACTCAGAACTCAGCAGTTTAAAGGCACCAGATAATACAATATGTTTATCAAACAACTTCGGTGCACCAATATTTACAGACAGATGGTAACTGGAGAGATGAGTTTTTTACAAACATTTAATGTCATCTTCCCAAGAAGATAACTATAAACCACTTCCATCCTTTAAAATTTTAGAGCTTTAATATGGGATGTTTCCTGATACCTGCAGAGGAAGAGGAAGAGAAACAAGAATCATAACATTTTCTTTGTCCAGGAACATTTCTGGATTGTATTTCATGTGGGAAATCCAAGAATAGAATTGGATGAGCTCTGAGCTGAGAGACAGAGATATCAAGTCAGACAGAGATATACAGAGATAAAGAAACAAGAAGGATGATTACATTTTTTGTCTGCTATAAAAAAAATTATATAGAAAATACGATAGGTTGGTTTCCCTGAGAATTGAATTCTGAAACAGATTTGTGAATTGGGAGTATTCTCCAAAACAATTTTGAGCGAGGAAAACATAGATGGAGAAATTGTGTTTACATGCAGTTCAACAAAGCTACCATCAGTCTCATGGGGATCTCTGGAGCTGGAAAGGCTCTATAGAGCCTGTCCTCAGTAAAAGGAAGAGGACAAGAGCTTTGTCCTTTGTATCAGTCACTGGATGTGAGTTGGCCACAGAAAGAAAGCACACCCTGACTGAGGTAACTCTTTCAGGGCAAGGACACTTTCTGCACTCACTCTTCAATAGCTCTGTCTTTGGGACTGATGGTATCTCACTATTCCACTTTCAACCTCACCTTATTTCTGATACCCCCACATACATACCTCGGCAAAGGTTTTGCCATCTGATTCAGTTTCCTGTTCTTATTCAACCTTTTTTCCTATAATGTCCTCCTTACTACTGTTGCTAAGCCAAGAAGCACAGAAATGTCAAATGCTCGGCGGAGGAAAGAAACAAAGAGAAGAATTGTACACGGCAAAGACAATGTTGATTAATATTTTTTAAAAATATATCATCACATTTTCTCTGCTATATGGGACTTTATCCTATGATACCCTATAAGAATACACTAAAAAGCCCACCAAAGCCTCCATGTTCACAAAATCATCTCTGAGAGAAGAATAAGCCACAGACTCTGGCCCTAAAAAGCTCTCAGATTATCCAGGTGGTAAGCATTTTAGCAAGGTTACAATAATGTGATAGGTGGTCATTTTCATATTTATACCACATTAGAAGATATAGATTTAGAAGTTATTTACTCTACTGCTATTGGGGGAAAGATCTTTTATAAAAATTTTAACTGAACAGGGGACAGTTGAGGTAGACCAGGAAGGGAATAGTCAAGATCACCTGATGTGCTAGTTAACTTTTCATCACTGTTACCAAAATACCTGACTAGAAAAACTTAAAGGAGGAAAAGTTAATTTTGTTGATGGTTTCAGAGATAAAGTCATGATTGGCCAACTCCATTGCTCTGAGACCAAGGTGAGGCAAAGCATCATGGTAGAAGGGCATGGTGAAAGAAAGCTGCTCTCCTCGTGGCAGCCAGGAAGTGGAGGGGGGAAGCACAGGGAAGATGAACCCTTCCTGGGCTCACCCTTAGTAACCCTCCTCCTTCAGTCATAGCCCACCTGCCAACAATTACCACCCAGCTAGTCCAATGAACTGACTAGGTTACAGCTCTTGTGATCTAATAATTTGACATCTGAATGTTCCTGCATTGAGATGGGAGTTTCAGGACACCTCATATTCGAACCTTGACATCTGAAAAGCAGTAAGAAGAGTGAAGATATTACAGGTATTAAAGAACTAGAGTTGTACCATTATCACCAACTTTCATATCCCTAATCTTCACCGTAACCCTTACCCCCAATTCCCACCAACAAATACCTCCCACACTGCTTTGAATAGAGCAGGAGCTTAAAATATCTATTTATTTCATTGAAGAAGCCTCACTTTTTCTTATCAGACCTCTTCTAGAAAATTCTTTAATATATGTTGTTTTTTGTGACTGTTCTTTTTAGATATACATGATAGTTGTGTGTATTTTGACATAATATGTGTACATGGAGTATAATTTATTTTAATTAGCATCTCATTCTTATGGTTGTACATGATATGGAGCGTCACTGTTTGTGTATTCACATATGAGTATAGAAAAGTTATGTCTGATTTGTTCTATTTTCTTTCTTATTCCCATCCCAAATTGTCATCCTTTTTAACAAACAGCAAAAGAACTTTTTATCATGAAATTTTTTGACAATTCAAATCAGTGTGATGGAAATCATTACATAAAACCTTAATTCACCTCCATCTTTAATGAATTCAAAGACATTAGTATTCTTGCCTCTGTCTCTCTCTAATGAGCATTGTCATATACTTACTTAATAACCATTCTCTTTCCTTCCAACATTTCTGACTTTTATATGCTGATATCTGTGTGTCCTTCATTGCCTCTCCAAATCCATTCTCACTTACTCTCCAATCACTGGGGATATCATGCATTCAACATGTTTTTCCACTAATGCTCTTAGCTCCTATCAGGTGGCCCTCTCCTTATGGCCTCTGTCTCTAGATGTTATAAATGCTACCTTCTTTAAAGCCCAGAGGTGTTAACAGGTTCTGTTCCTAGTGGCCACAAAATACTGTGCTATTCCTCTTATTTTCCTACACTTGCCCACACATTTGTAAAGAGTTCCTCTATTAGATTATCATTAAATTTCTCAGTTGAGTGATGTAACTAATACATTCTTCCCAAGCTCTCAGGTCCAATTAGGAACCCCCATCCCACCCAAAAGACTAGAGCTGATAACTCAGGCCTAATCCATTTAGCATATCTTTCACTGGCCACAATTTTTAGGTTAGCATATGGCCACAGCTGTTCTAATCAAATAAATGTCAACACCTTTGTTGAGAATTGTAAGACAAAAATGTTGATGACTTTCTGCTGGACAAGAAATAAGAAAGACCTACAACTGGAAGCTACTACAAGACATCTTGTAACCATAAGGACATGCCTGAATATGGAACCAAAGCCTAGGAAGTAAACCTAAGAAGCACATGCAAATTTAATGGGCTAAATAATAACCACAAAAAATGTCCACATATAAATCTCCTAAACCTATTAATATGTTAGGTTATATGATAAGGGGGAAGAAATATTGCCAAATCAGCTGACCCTAAGATAGGTGGGGAAATTAATCTAGATTATCTGGGTGGACCAAATGTGATTACAAGGGTCTTCTATAAAAGCAGGAAAGAGGGATCCTCAGAAGATAGTGGAATAGAGGGGTCACTTCCCCAGTGGCTCCGTGGAGAAAAACAAGAAAAAATAGACAGCTTTTTAGCAAGGTGGGTGAATGATCAAGAATTATTGGGGACTTTACTGGAATTTAATCCTGGATACGCAAAACAGATTGAGGGCCTAGGAGATCTTATATAATAAAATAAGTAGGGAAGGGCTGGGTATGTGGCTCAAGCGGTAGCACACTCGTCTGGCATGCATGCAGCCCGGGTTCGATCCTCAGCACCACATACAAACAAAGATGTTGTGTCTGCCAATAACTAAAAAATAAATATTAAAATTCTCTCTCTCTCTCTCTCTCTCTCTCTCTCTCTCTCTCTCTCTCAAAAATAAATAAATAAATAAATAAATAAATAAATAAATAAAAATAAGTAGGGAAAATCCCCAGCTCCCACAGTCACAGTAGTGGCTGGAGGCACAAACCAGAACAGTTCCTCTGTGAACACAGTAAAGCAATAAAGGAATTAAAGGAATTCCCAATCTTAGTAAGACTGAGGTGTGTTGGGTACAGAGAGAGTTTAGAAATCAGAGTCACTGCCTAAAAATACAGTAAACTGTGCTGCACAGTATCTGTATATGGGAAAGAAACCGCCATCTCTCCCAGCAGCATGCATGGAGGACAGTGAAAGGAATCATTTTGCAGCTGCAGTGTGGGGCCTGACAGCTAGGGGAGCTGACAACTGGCAGACCCTAGTCTAGCTCAAAAAACAAGCCAGACAAACCATGCTGCATGACAGAGAGTGAACCTAAGTGACCAGGAGAATATCAAACATGGAGAAGATTTACACAGGGAAATACTGATCACAGAAACACACCCAGCCTCCCTCTCCCCTTTAATTCTGGCTGCTTGTAGGTCTGGCTGGGAGAGAAGTACCTGACTGTGAATTCAAAAGGGTAGGGGTGGGAGAGATTGAATTTGGAGACTAAATTAGAGACCAGGAATTAGGGAGTCTGCAAGCAAAGTAGTAAGCTAAGAATAAGCTGCTACACCAAAGAGTGAAATGCAAAAGAGATTCCTGGGGTGCAGTATTTCAGCATGGACCAGCAATTACTGGACCCTGGGGTGCACTGACATAAAATCTCCAGATCAATTGATACCCAGTGAAGAGATCAGAGTATGCCTAAGCCTACCCACTGCCTCCAGGAGTTCCACCTCCAGGACTAACACTGTCTAGCAAACCCACCTATCCTGAGGATGGAGCTATCATCATGTACCAGATAACCCAACCTACTTACTGAGAAGGGAAGCTGAGAAACTTTTGAACTCCAATGGAAACAATTGTTCAATTTTTCACAGAGATTTTTTTCTTTTTCCTCTTTTCCTTACATTTATACAATTTTTTAAACCAAGTATTTTTCATGCATCAGTTTATTGAGGACTGTGATGTCTCAAAAGATATTAGTGTTGTGTATTGACTTTTTTCTTTCTATTTTCAATTTTTTAAATTTTTACATTTTTAATTTTTTCTCTCACTTATCTGTTTTCCTGAGTTCTCTTTCTCTCTTTTCTTCTGCTAACAGCTAACCTCTATCAATTGCTCTGCCACTCTTCCTATAATTTTTTACTTCTACATTTTCTCCTCCTTCCTCATAAACATTGCATCCTATACCACTTGTGTTCTCTTTTTGTCCAGTATTTAGAATTATAAACCTATTTTGCAAACATATTGTTTATATTGTAGACAATAATTGAAGACTTCATTTCTGCTTATTTTGACAAAACTGTACATAACTTAGTAGAAGTTATTTGTTTTAAGGCCCTATATTGTTTGCATTGAGGCCTCTTATTATTTGTCTCCCCCTGGATAGGAAATTACTAGAAACCTTTAAGGAACCTACCTTTCTACAGTGTAGAAACTCAACTTACTGCCTCAGATCCCCACTGCCAGATGGGTAGACACACAAACAAAATGAAAAAAACAAGGGTACATATCACACCAAATAAACCAAGATATTCCAATAATAGAATTCATTGACAACATCATAGAAGAAGTGACAGAGAAGGAGCTTAGAATGTAGTTAAACTGATCTGTGCTGTAAAGGATAATGTAAGGAGTGAAATCAGAGATAAAAATTAGGAAGAAAGATTATTTCAATAGCTTCAGAGATTCTGAAAAGAAATCAAGCAGAAATCTTCAATATGAAGGAATTGATATGCCAAATTAAAAATTCAAAGGAAAACATCATCAACAGACTAGACTACTCGGAAGACAGAATCACAAGCAATGAAGACAAAATATATAATTTTGAAAATTAATTTAACTATGGAGAGAAAAAGTTAAGAAACCATGAATAGAACTTCCAAGCATGATGGAATAACATGAAACGACCAAATTTAAGACTTATCAGGATACATGAAGGCACAGAGATACAAACCAAAGGAATGCACAATTTTTCAATGACATAATATCATGAAATTTCCCAGACCTAAAGAATGAAATGAAAAATCAAATACAGGAGGCTTACAGGACCCCCAAATGTACAAAATTACAACAGACCAACACCAAGGCACATTAAAATGAAAATGCCTAACAGAATACAGAGTTTTAAAGGCCATGAGAGAAAAATATCAGATTACATATAGGGGGAAAACAATTCAAATCTCAGCTTATTTCTCAATTAGGGAATTATTCCAAATTAGGAAATCTTGGAATATTATTCCAAATTAGGAAATCTTGGAATAATATATACCAAGCCGTGAAAGAAAATGGATGCCAACCAAGAATCCTATGTCCAGCAAAATTAAGGTTTGGATTTGAAGATGAAATAAAAACCTTCCATGATAAACAAAAGTTAAAAGAATTCACAACTAGAAAGTCCACACTGCAGAACATTCTCAGCAAAATATTACATAAAGATGAAATGAAAAAAAAGTGAAATCAAGCAAAGGAAGGAGCTATATTAAAGGAATAGTTAATCAAATGAGAGACTAAATCAAATTAAAAACTAGAAATAAACCAGAATTATTTGGAGTACAAATTGTATCTCAATAATAACCTTGAACATAAATGGCCTAAATTCATCAATCAAAAGACATAGACTTGCAGATTGGATTTAAAAAACAACAATATATTTTCTCCAAGAAACTCACCTCATAGACAAAGACATCCATAAAATCAAGGTAAAAGGATGGGAAAAAAGCACATCACTAACATGGATCATGTAAACAAGTAGGGGTTTCTATCCTCACATCAGATAAAGTGGACTTCAAGCCAAAGTTAATTTGAAGACACAAAGAAGGACATTTCATACTGTTGAAAGGAATTATACATCAACAAAACTTAAAAATCATAAATACATATACCCCAAGCAATGCAGCATCTATGTACATCTAACAAACCCTTCTCAATTTTAAGGATCAATTAGACTACAATACCAATAATACTGGGTGACGTTAGCACACCTCTCACCACTGGATAGATCCTTCAAATAAAAACTAAAAAGAAACTATAGAACTAAATAATACAATCAATAATTAGATTTAACAGACATATATAGAAAAGAACTTCAAAGAAGAATTAACACCAATACAATACAATAATAGAAACATATCTCAACATTGTAAGAGCTATCTAAGGCCAACATCATTCTAAATAGAGAAAAATTGGAAGCATTCTCTCTAAGGACTGGAACAAGACAAAGATGTCCTCTTTCACCACTTTTATTCAGCATCATCCTCAAAACTCTAGACAGAGCAATTAGAAGAAAGAAATTAAAAATTGCAAATAACATGATTCTATATATAGAAGATGCAAAAAATTCCATCAGAAAACTGTTAGAACTAATAAATGAGTTCAGCAAAGTAGCAGGATATAAAATCAACACCCATAAATAAACTGTGTTCTTATAGATCAGTGATGAATACACTGAAAGAAAAATTAGAAAAACTACCCCATTCACAATAGCCTCAAAGAACTAAAATAAAATATTTGTATATCAATCTATCAAAGAGGTAAAAGACCTTTACAAGAAAAACTTCAGAACACTAAAAAAGAAATAGAAGAAGACCTCAGAAGATGGGAAAATGTCCCATATTCTTGGATAGGCAGAATTAACATTTTCAAAATTGTCATACTACCAAAAGTATTATGCAGATTTAATGCAATAACATTCTTCACAGAAATAGAAAAATCAATCATAAAATTCATTTGGAAAAATAAGAGATCCAGAATAGCCAAGGAAATTCTTAGCAAGAAGAGTGAATCAAGAGGCATCACAATACCAGACCTTAAACTATACTAAAGAGTAATAGTAACAAAAATTGCATAATATTGGCATCAAAACAGACACATAGACCAATGGTACAGAATAGAAGACACAGAGACAAACCCACATAAATACAGTTATCTCATACTAGAAAAAGGTGCCAAAAACATACATTGGAAAAAATATAGCCTATTCAACAACTGGTGCTGGGAAAACTGGAAATCCATAAGTACCAAAATGAAATTAAATCCCTATCTCTTACTCTACACAAAACTCAACTCCTTTCTTAGCAAGAAAGGACTTAGCAAGACTCCTGAAGTGTTACTGGGGTTCTGGCTCAGTAGTAGAGTGCTTGCCTCACACGTGTGAGGTACTGGGTTCAATCCTCAGCACCACGTAAAAAATAAATAAATAAAATAAAATAAAGGTGTTTTATTCAAGATATGAGTGAATTAAAAAATGTGGTACATATACACAATGGAATATTACTCAGCCATAAAGATAAATGAAATTATGGTCTTTGCTGGTAAATGTCTGGAGCTGGAGAATATCATGCTAAGTGAAATAAGCCAGTCCCAAAGTACCAAAGGCCGAATGTTTTCTCTAATATACAGATGCTAATTCATGAGGGGGAGGCATTGGCTAGGGATGAACAGATTTACTTTAGGTAGAGGGGAGTGATGGGAGGAGGGGTTATGGGGGTAGGAAGAGCCATTGAATGAATCTGACATTATTATCCTATATGCATATATGATTACACAACCAGTATAATTTTACATCATGTACAACCAGAAGAATGAAAAGTTATTCTCCATTTATATATAATGTGTCAAAATGCAGTCTACAGTCATGTATAACTAATTAGAACAACAACAAAAAATAGAGTGAGAAGGGGTATAGAAGAGAAGGAAACAGAAGATGGCAACATGAGAAACACACAGCCCCACATTGCAGGCTTTGGGTAGAGAGGAGTGGGGCCATGAGCCAAAGCATGCAATTAGCCTTTAGCTGATAGCAAAGGCAAGAAAAATAAATTCTGTCCTAGAAATCTGGGAAAGAACACAGTCTCCTTGATATGTTGATTTTAACCCAGCGGGACTCACTTCAGACTTCTGAGTTCCAGAACCATAAGAGAACAAATTTATAATGTTTAAGCCAGTGAAATTTATGGTAATTCGTTATAGCATGAATAGTAAATGAATACATCAAGGAAACTTAAGCCAACTGGAATCTGTTTTTCTGTTGCTAACCTAAATAAATTGCAATGGATATATTGCTGGATTCACATAAATAAACTACCTACTGATAGGTATGTTCTCCACTGTCCTGCCATGATCCTCTTTCAAAGATTCTGGCTATCCAAAGTTTTACTGAACATTGAAGGAAGTGACAATAGAGCTCTCTTGGGGTATAGCAGAGATGCTGAGAAGGTGAGGGATTTAACATGTAGAAAAAGAAAGGATAGGGATGACAACATATCATCTTGGATGTCAGGAATGCTATGCAAGCCTAGTAGAATGGTTTTAACGATAATTGTTTCCTTGGCAATATCAACACAGCACTTTTTTTTCAAGAAAGCCATGAATTCCTCTCACTAATGTGTACATCAAGGATCAGAGAGGTTAAGCAATGTGTTCAAATACTTGCACAGCTAATGAGTGCCAGCATGAATTCACGCATATCCTTTCTAACCCCAAATTCTGTAGATGTAACATTTGGTTGCACAGTCAATATAAACACACGTTCCTAAGCTTCAGATTTCCAACTGTCAGATCCTCATATGAGCATAGAGAGCTCAATGAAAATAGTGTACTTTTCCATTTTATATTCAGGATGTTATGATTTCGGAAGTACATGTGCTTTAAGAGAAAGAAAACTGGGTTAAGAATTTGCTCTCCTGCCTCCATTTCTAGCTTTGTCATTTATTTTTTGTGAAGCCTTGAAAAAGTCACTTCATTTCTCTGGGTTTCAGTCTATTATCCTTTCAGGGGAGCAGATGTACTGATTGTAAAATTCTTTCAAGCGGTATCTCTTGTGTTTTTGAGAGAATGAAGCTGAATAATTTGAACCTTGTGATGAAGTGTTTTCATTTCACAGAGTAGGAAGGAGGGGGTCAGCTTCTGAACAGGGATATGATAAGCCATCGGAGAAGAATTAGTCAACCGTTGGGTATAAACATGAACAGGTCAATCCTGGAGGCAGGGAGATGAGAGAAAAAGTTATTAAATCCCACTCATATCCTCTCAATAGGCCATAAATTATTGAGATGATGACATGGAACAAAGAAGGCGGCACCTCTGTACACCCCACTTCCCAACATCCCAGACTGCGAAATCATTGACATGTGCCGAGGTGCTGTGAGTCTCTGGGAAAGGTTTTAGGTTGCAATGTTGGCCTTTAGCCAGCTGGGTGAGAAGGACGGAGCTGGCATTGGCACTGACCATTGGCAGCCAGAGGCTCCCAGATTGTGGGAGTGGTCATGGGCAGGCTGGAGAAGGGAGAGAGAGAAGAGGGTACAAAAGTAGATCCCTGGGAGCTGTGAACACAGGCGCCAAGGCAGGGGGCCAGGTATATCACTCTACCTGGAAGGGAACAGCAAGGACACAGTGACAGAGCGAGGCAAGCATTCTCCCGGCTGCAGCTCCTGAGCCAAACTCTTCTTCTGTTTCACAGATGAGAATAAAAACAGCCCTGAAAGCGGCCCAGGGAAATGAAAGGCCTGAATAAATAGGATGGTTTGTGGCTGTTCTTATTTTGCTGCCATTGTCTTTACTAGAATCCACTTTCCGTGGCCTCGTCATTGCCTTTAATAAGTGGACTCCAAGAATCTAGTCCAATGAGTCTGAAGTGCTGCTTGGCGTCTCACCACAGCCACCTTCTGTTAACTGATGTGCACAACTGTGTAGAAGATTTCAAAACATTTGTAGAAGTTACGACCAAAAGTGTAAAGGAATGAAAGGGAAATTTGAGTTTATGTTAAAAAATCACAAAGTACAGAGATGGAAATAAAATGTTAATCATTAAGGAATTATGGGAAACAGTAGTTATTTGGGGTAAAATGGCCAGTGGATCATTATCAGGTATTGTCAGTGAAAACCTCCAAGTTGACCAACTCATGGTAATGTTGGATGAAGTGCCCTTGGAAGTTCACAGAGGTGAGGTCTTCACAAACTAGTCAATTCCCTAGGTCAGTGAAATCTCTAAGGAAAAATTTAACAACTATTTACCAATTATGTACATAGTGCATAGGGCAGGGGGAGGTGAGGTCAATGCAAAGATAGAAAAAAGACTCACTCTCCTGAACTCAAGAGACCTAAAACTCTCAGAGATGATTTTTGCTTTCCTCAAGGAGTCCACAAGCTGTCTCCTTGTGGACACATATAGGGATCAGGTAATTCCTTGGTCTGCTCTGACTGTTAGGAAGAATTGTATTTATTTTTAATGAATATCAGACCCAGTAACCTGCATATATGTTTCAATTTCTTCACCTCACCTCTTAGATCTTGATTCTTTAATCTATCCACAACTTACAAAATCTTCTCTCATCTGTCACTCTAAGAACAGAAAAGTCATTATCAATAAAGAGGGCTGAGGCATGTTCTCAAAGGCAGAAAGGCCTAAGTGTCATTAGAGAGCTTCCTATCAGGAAAGGGTTTAGATGAGAAAGATGCCCATTTGACCCAGGTAGAACCAGGGATGTCTTGCAGAGGACATGATCTTCAGAGTAGGAATTGCAAACTCAGATAAGTAGAAAGAGCTGGCAAGCAAAGTAAATAAAGTTAAGTGAGCAGAAAATAAACCAGAGGATATTATAGAATTTGTGGACACTCTACAGGTGATGGTCACTCTGCAATTCCAGCAGTTGAGGCATACATTGCTTATAGATAGAATTATGCTTAGAAAAAATCCCTGAAATGACCCATAAATTATAGAGTCAGTAATTGAACCCCCCAAAACAATGCATAGATATGCGTATGTGCTAGGAAATCAAATTAGTTGGTATTTATTATAGTATGTTTTTGGTGACAGAGGTGGAAAATTGAAAGAAACAGTTCCACAGTCATTCCTCTTGAGAAACATAGAAATTGAATCTCTGGAAGTTAAAATGAATTTTATGCTATTTTCTTGGATATTCCATAACAAAAGCATACTTAGGTGGAGTAGCTCATGCAGAAAAGAGCATAGGTGACCTTGGATATGTGGATATCACCTGTCAATACAAGTTGGCCATGAGAGTTTTAGTGTTTTTTAACCAAGATTGATGAGCTGTAAGCAATAATCAGGAAATTTCTAATTAAAACTGTGCAAAAAATAAGAGAGCAAAGAAAGCAAAAAGGGAGCCCCAAAACGATATTGTTGACTTGCAATAGTACCCTAAGATAAACTGAACCAACAATTGAGACATGGGCAGAAAATTCCATTTTGGCAGCTTGGCCAGGGTCCAAAATGGTGCTTCTAAGTATCAGATTAGCAGTAAACCTTGGTCTCCAGTTTCTTCTAAACTTCTCTCTCCAAAGTTTCAGTTCAGACTGTTTCACTCCACCAAGGCATTTGGGAAACAGAATCTACTTGATGGCATTTCAAATCTAACCTTTTACTCAAATGTGCACTGTACAATTCAGCCAATTGTTTAAAAGAAACCAGCAAACCTTTCTCAGCCAATGAGGCTACTGAAAAGAGTCCAAGTTTATAGATTTTTAAAGACACTCTAAAATAAACATGATTGGATTTCAAGGGTTTAAATGAACTCTGCAATGAAATAATCTGATAAGATCACCTTGAGAAAGAAAAGCAATTGACAAATGAGAATGCTGTAGTGATAACTGAAAACATTTTGTGCCAGAAAGAATGATCTAGTAATAGTGTTAGAATCTAATCAGGACAAACATTTTCATGTTAAAGGGCTCAAGTCTACAGTGCCCTCATGCAAAATTAACATTTTCTGTCTTTTTAAAAGAGTTTGAGGACACAAATGGAATAATAATAAAATACTGTTCTTTCTTCTATGACTAACCCCCAGTTCTCATCCCCCACCTTGTTTTCATGAAGAGTCCTGTGCAATGGGAAGGAAAAGTGGTAAGGTTGTAAAAGACATTCCATGTGAGGAGAAATCTTCCCAGATCTGTTTGTTTCATTTTGGGGCTTCTCTTCACCAACTACAATTGTGTGGTCTGTTTTTAGAAAACTGAGAATCCAAAAGATTCCCTGAAGTTAAGAGCTGTGGTGTCTGAGGGCCTGAGGCAGATTTCTATGGAACAGGGAAAGGCAAATTGTTGTCACATATGTGTTATTATCAAGTCATCTGTGAATAAAGATCACACCAGACTATAAAGCAAACTGTCTCAAATCCAGGGAAATTAATTTGTGTTGCTGGTGGAAGAGGGGAAGAGACTCCATTATACGACTGAGGAAACATCTGCGGCTTATACAAATGGTTCTGAAAAGTGACTGGGGGTGGTATTCCTTTAGAACAGACTGATCCCACAAAAATATATTCCATTTAAGAAGAAAATGTTTACTAAAGCTTCAGACTTCTGCCACTTTACAAGGCACAGCCCCAAGGGGAACAGGCACAAGTGGAACAGATACAAATAGAAAAACCTACATAACTTCAAACAGGAGGACAGGACAGGCTCCAAAAGAACAAGGTGTAGTTGTGGTTTGGCTGCCTTTCTTAAATGATTATTACCACTTTCCCACTTCCTTTCTGAGCTAAGCCACTTAAGAGGGAAATGAAATTCCTTGGTGACAAAGAAGGGGGGGAGAAAAAATATAAATATTTCCCAAAAGGCTGACAGACTAGATGTGGTCAATGAAATCATGCTGCGTGTTGATTTTGTAAACCTTTGGCTTGGCTTCCTTCTCTCCTGCCTGCCCTTGAGTCAGGTCATTACTTCTTTGACACCATCAGAAAGAAAGCAAAAAAAAAAAAAAAAAAAAGGACAGGAACAACTGGAAGTGAACCAGAGATGAAAGCATGGTTCTGTGGAGCAAATCTGAAGTCTAGGTCCTTGTGTGGCTATTGAGTGTTTCATGAAAGCCTCTCTGATAAAATTCAAAGATAATTCAGTTCTGTGGGACAAATCAGATTTATGCAATGATCAAAAATAATATCATAATTTGAAAAACTTGTAAGTCAAAAGACAAAAAAGTATTCACCAAACCAAAATGAGAGATAATTTACTAGACATAAAATCTACAATTCAAAATCTTTCAAATTTTTAGGGTAAAAACATGTTTAGCCCTTTTATCAATTTCATTGCTGTATTCTCACTCCTACATCCTTTTAGTCAGAAAAAAAAGATATATTTAAATGCTTTCTGAAATACTGCTTATGTAAAATAGTTTTTAAAAATAGTTTTTAAAAATACTTTCTAAAAATTACTTTTGGTCAGGTTGACCCCTCTAAATTTAGTTTCTTATTATCAGCCTCATAAAACATTTCTGGAAGTGGTTGTTCCAACTTTAACATGATTCTGTGATATTTATTGAGCAGAGACTATATGCCAGCTATTGTTCTCAGTCCTAGGGAAAATCAATAAATAAAATACAAGTCTTCTGCTCTTATGGAGTTTTCATTTAGTGTGTAGAAGAACAGGGAAATAAACAAGAAAACCTACATGAATAAGTTGAATTAAAAGATTCTTAATTGTTATCAAAACATCAAACAGTGCAAGATTGGCATAGGCTGACCAGTTTGGGGTCAGGAAATGCCTCCTTAACAGAGATATGAATTGAATTGAGATTTCATTTTTAAAACAAAGTCATTAATGGGAAAAATGGATTTTAGTTTTTAAAGATTCAAAGTTGATTGTGACTAGAATCTCATTAAAAAGAAAGAGGGTGATATTAGAAAGATTCAGAGATTTATGCACTATAAGATGGGATAGAATCTGGTAAACCAGAGTAAAGGGCTTGGATTAAAAAGAGTGATGGAAAATCCATTATGCATTTTAAGCTTAGGATTTGATTTCTGTTTTTAAAAGATCATTTTGATCCTCCTTTTGGCCATGACTGATTAGGCTGTTTAGGACCAGTCTTCCCACTGAGAACAATAAGATTAACAGCTGACTTTTCAATGGACACATGAAAGCCAGAAGCAAATGGAATGATAACTTCAAAAACACTTCATGTCATTAAATGTCAGAGATTCGAGAAGTTATAGAGAGCAATGAAAGCAGTAAATACATTAATAAGTGCAAATTAGTATTTATAGTATAAAACAGAAATATCTTAAGATTTTTATATAAATATATAATTAAAATGCACAAAAACTACAGTGCAAAAGACTGGAAGAGATAAGAGCTAAGCTATTCTAAGGATATTTCATTGTTGATGGCCAAAAATAGGCAAAATATTCTTGAAAAAAGGAGAAAAAAATAAAGAGAAAGAGAAATAAAAAAGGGAGTGAAAGAAAAAGTTGAAGGACTTAATTTTTTGAATCAAGACTTACTGTTTAGTTACGGTTATTAACATAGTATGGTATGTTAATAAAAATAGACATAGAATAGAAATAGACTGAGGGATATAAATATATTTGAAATATGACCAATAGACTGAGGGATATAAAGATACTTTATATATGACCAAAGTGGCACTTCAGAGTAGTGGGGAAAGGTTGACCTTCTTGAAAATAATGCCATTCAATTTAATGTCTGTAGAAGCAAAAAATGAAACTTGACCTCTACTTCACACTGCACACTAAAATCAATTTCCAGTTGCATTATCTAGCTCATTTTAAAAGATATAACAAAGAATGTGGGAGATAAAAAAATATACTTTTTAAAGCTGAAATCAGTAAAGATTTTTTAATTTGGACACATACAAAAAAAATCTAACCATAAAGATAATTACTGCCAAACTAAGCCACATTAAAGTATATGGGAATTTTAGTACATCTTTAAAGAAGTGAAAAGGCAAGACACAGAGTGGAAGAACATTTATGTGGCACATACAATTGAAAAAGGGCACAAATCTAGAATACAAAAGAACACTTAGTAATCATAAAAAAGGTCAAGAGACTCAGTTTCTTCATAAAAAAAGAATATCCAAATAGTCAGAAAGCATGTAAAGAAATTATTAGTTATTAGGATATAGCATATAAAAACTATATGATGGTACCAATAAAAACCTACCAGCATGGATAAAATGAAATGACATATGATACAAAGTATTGGCAAGTAAATGGAGCAAATGGAACTCTAACATCTTGCTAAAATAAACATACAGTGGAATATGCACAATTTATAACCCAGAAATTTCACTGCTAGGTATATATCCAATCAGAATTTACTTATACATTCATGTGCGCACACACAGAGTTAATAACAGCATCCTTGGTAATAGTCCAAGTTTGTAACAAACCAGAAGTCCAGGGCTTAATAAATGAATGGAAGTAGTAAAACAATGGAACTAAAACTTCCATTCTATACAATGATATATACATATATATTAATGTAAAAAAAGGTCAAAGAAAGTAAAAACTAATTCATGTCATTAAGTGTCAGGATAACCTTCTCCTTTGGTGAGGAAGAAAAGGATAATAATAGACAGATATTAAGGCTGGAGGGTGTTTGGGTTTCTGGTAACATTTCATGTCGGTCATGTGGATTTTATTTATTTCTCTATCATTTAATGAACTCTACACTTAAGATTTATTGGCTTTTGAATTATGTTATACTCCAGGTATTTTTAAGATCACTTTGCTGTGAAGAGAATAAAAAAATTAAAAGGAATGGAAAAAATGAGAAGACTTATTACAGAGCAATTTCAATGGTATAGGTAAAGAATGATGGTTATTTGGCCTCAGGTATTAAGAGTAAAAACGAAGAGACATGAAGGATAAACTTATTGGGGATACATATGGAGACAGCACCAATCAATCTTAGTGATGGATTCAATGCAAATAATTTGATAATTAGAGGGATCATGGATGACTCCTACATAATAGATGGATGGTAGAATTATACTTAATAAGAAGTCTACTGAAGTAAAAGAGTAGGGATATATCTTGGGAGTGAGCTGGAAAATTAATAATGCCTCCTTAAAATTTGAAGGTGGAATACTATGAGGTATTTCCATTAGGCAAGTAGTCCGTCTGCAGGCAGTGGCATGGAAATGTTGGAAATTTCTACTAGGGAATCATGAATACAGATACGGAATCTCCATTAATTAATGTCTTTTTCTTGTTCTACCTTTAAAGAATTGGGGGTGGAATAATAATAGCTTGTTGTAAGGCTTTACTACTTGTCAACCACTATTCTAGGCATTTCATCTGCATTACCTTAGTTGACATTTATACTACCTCCACTCTGAGCTGAAAAACATTATCTTTGTTAGTTCCATTTTACGGATTAAAAACCTGGAGACACTGGGAGGCTAAGTAACTTATACTTTCACAATGCTGCATAGTTAGAAAGTATGACAGTGGGATTTCAATCAAAGAAGACAGACTTTGCAGTTATCACTTTAACTACTATGGGAACACCTTTTCAGGAAGAGGAAAAAGGTATTCCCATTATGTACTGCTATATAAAAACTTAATGAGGTAAGACAGCAATTGTTTTATCATCTCAGTTTTCGTGGGTCAGAAATTTAGGAAGAGCTTGTCCAAGTCAGGATATCTCCTGCCACTATAATTAGATTGTGCCCATAGCTGGAACATCTGGGCGTGGGAATTTAAGTTCCTGTAGGCTCACCAAGCAACATTATCCTTTCAGGCAGTCAAAGAACCTCTACAAGGGATCACTCCATGCAAACTAGGTTGGCTTCCTCACATCATAGAAGTTTTAGGAAAGTCAGACTGTTTACAGGGTAATTGAAGGTTTCATGGGAACCCTGTAGAAACTATATTGCCTTTCACTGACTTACTCTCATAAGTCACATAACATTACTTGTGAAGTCACCATGAGCACTCTCATATTCACATATTCAAGGGGAGGGAATTGAAAGTAGGCTCCCAACTTTTTTTGGCAGGGGTATCAAGGTACCGGGTATTGAATTCAGGGGTACCCAACCACTGAGCTACATCCCCAGCCCTGTTTTGTATTTTATTTAGAGACAGGATCTCACTGAGTTGCTTAGCACTTTGCTTTTGCTGAGGCTGGCTTTGAACTCGCAATTCTCCTGCTTCAGCCTCTGGGATTACAGGCACATGCCACTGCACCCTGCTGGCTCCCAATTCTTGATGGGAGTAGTGTCAGCATCACAATATAAGAAGAGCATATAATACAGGAGATATTGTGGTAGACATTGCTGCAAAATAAAATATACTAAACAAAAGGAAGAGATTAGTCAAGGAGAAAAGAAAATGAGATTCACAAAGAGAAGGCAAAATGTGTGCAACTAACATAAAAAAAAAACTTTCATTCAACAAATAATTATCAAACACCCTGTGTGTGTATTGGACATCAACCAAGAATTATGAGTACATTGGTAAGTCCAATGTTATCCTCATCCTAACAAAGCCAAAATTGTCTAGGTAGGAAATTATACATATAACAGAGTGGGAGGATTTAGGAGTTCTTACACAAGGACAGCTATAAAATTCATGGTATTTTATGATGTAGAACAGGTATTAGCAAATTTCAGCCTGCAAGTCAATCAAGCTTCATTGGTTTTGGTCAGGCATGTTGCAAGAACGACCTTATTAAAACATAACTGTACCTGCTAATTAACATAATGTCTGTGACTAGGCAAAGGTAAATATTGAGACAGAGACTGTATGACCCTCAAAGACTAACGTATTTATTATCTGTCTTTTTATAGGAAAAAAAATCTGACTACCTCTGGAGTAGAATATTGTGCATCCACTCAGAAGAGAGAAAGAAACTGATGCCAAGAGGGAACACCCTAGACTTCCAGCATAATGTAGAATGCACAAGAGTCATTGCTTCAGAAGAGTCACATTATTGGACAATCGATAGAGGGGAATGTTGGTGGAGGAAGGCATGCAAATACTCTACTTCTTGTTGACACAGTTCCTTTACTGTCCACAATTGCTGAAGTCCTAGAAGCATTGGGATATTTTAAGAACTCCTGAGAAGACTCTTCTGTAGAAATCTTTGGTAATCTCTTTCAAGTTTTTGATCCCATGACTATATTGACAGGACACACACATTCCTATGCATCAAAACCACACCATTATTAATTGCTGGACCTTCATTTTCTGTGTCTTCTCATATCACCATATTAGCTGCCAATCCCACCTAATCTAGGAAAATTGACACTAGGTATCTCCTTTCACCTTCTTCTCATTGAGTATCATCTACACAATTTACAGTCTCTAAAGGATTAGATGGGTCAGGAATAACTGGCCCCATGGAAGGTAAGTAGTCGTGAAACTTTCAGACTAGAATCCCCCATTCAAAATGTCCTAATTTCACCACTTGGTTCCATTGAAACTGACATTCAACTCTTGTACTTCCGAGCCAGCTGGTCATTTCACACACATTCCATGCACAGGAAATGTCCATGTATCACTAACCTCATTAAATAACTATGACAATAAGCTCAAGAATGTCATGGCCAAGGACACAAACAGAGCAAAAGGATTTCAGGAGTTCTTCCAGGGAGAACCAGAATGTGATTCCTGGTATTTCATGGTGCAGAATAATTGGGAAAGTAACTGTGGATAATAATACAACAGAAGAATGTCTGACCAAAGTTTAGTCACACATTTAGACACTCAATTTGAAATTGAGCTTTACTAACTAGTTGTAGAAGTGAACCATAGTAATAAGATTCTTGTAGACAGCATGTCAATGACAGATTAGGGCCACTAGAAAACAGGTAGCAATGTACTTGTTTGAGAAGCATAAAGAAAAAATTGTCTAGAAAGAAGTTAAAGGAGAGATAGATCATATGTCATATGTTTTTAAAGTATTTTAAGTCAGGAAAATTCTACCTACATGGTAAACATAGTATTACAAATTTCTCATGAGATTCCTCTAGATGAAAATCTTTCTGGCTCTTACCACAATAGCGGGCTTGAGCAAAGCTTTTAACTTGAAGCAACTTATATGAAATTGGACATTCATTGGACCTTGAAAATGGTCAATTACATGCTTTGTTGAATGAATGAATTTGTGTCCCAGGAAAAATAAAATCCTAGGCCAAGAGGGAGATACACTAGTGAAGCAATGTGATTCTTCATGTTTTCCATTTTTGTACTTCCAGATGTCATGTTTAGTCATGTTTGTGTTTTAGTTCTGTGTGCCATGACTCTCCTACCTAACATATTCATTGGGGCTACAAGAAATACGGTGATATGACATAAAGGTTATTTATTAAATTGTTGAATCTTAAAATCATAAGCAGACTTACAAATTACCCAGAGTCATGGCCTCAGAAAAGCTATATACTGACCAGTTCTAGCCAAGATTAAATCCTAATAAGCCAAATAAGACAAAAAGAGGGGGGAAAATGCCAAAAGTATACAACTAAAGATGATGTTTGTGTATAAGCATCAGGGTGTGAGCATCTGTATTTGTCAACTCTCATTTCTTATAAGGAACAAACTAATTTATTACGCTAAAATTCTTTTTCTCTTATAAAGTGCTAATTGTAGCAGGTGTGGTGTGTGTATGTGTGTGTGTGTGTGTGTGTGTGTGTGAGAGAGAGAGAGAGAGAGAGAGAGAGAGAGAGAGAGAGAGAATATTTTCACTGGGCAAATGAAAACTATGGCAATACTTTGTCTACCCTAACCACCACCATCATACCACCACCCTTGCCAAGATTTTGAAATTTTACTGGTACAGTACATGTAATCTGAAAATCCTACTTCTGTTGCCTCCAAAATTATCCTTCCTAACTAAAATCCTGTTGTGTTAATAAAGAAATACAGAGAAACAGTTTGGGAAAGAAACTTCTTTAAAAGTTAATAGGAACTAATATATGGGATTCACTCCGTTCTTCCTCCCCCTCTTCTAGAAAGATTTAGAATTCTCTCCTGAGTCTTGAGTTTTCTCTTTTGGAAAAGACATGGGTAAAACATTCCCCCCTCTTTCGCATTCCTGGAATCAGCTGCAATTTTTGTGGGTGGGTAGGAGTCTGTGGCCTTTCCTGTTAAATCAGAAAAGGGACAATTGTGAAATGGCACCCAGTCCCCTAGGAGGAAACAAGCCATGGCATATCCAGAGCTATTCCAGGAACCATGCTCAACCCTTGCTATCATTTGGATCTGGAATGCCCACAAAAGGCTCATGTGTTAAAAGCTTGTTCCCCAAAGTGGTGCTGCTAGAGGGCTGTGGAATGACTGTTGGGAGGTCTTGGGTGTTTGGAGGCATGCCCTCAAAGGGGACCCTGGGACTCTGACTCTTCCTCTTTCTCTTTCTTTCTCTTCCATCATGAGGTGAAGGATTTTACTCCACCAGGTACTCCCACCATGATGTCCTGTCTCACCACAGGCCCAAAAGCAACAGGGTCAGTCAATCATGGACACAAATCTCCAAAACTATAAAGCTTTTCTATCTAGAAGTTGATTATCTCAGGCACTTGTTACAGTATCGGAAAGATGAACAATGCAGCCAGGATCAAAAATTCTGTCCTGACCCAGAGGCCCAGGAGGATATTGATGTTGGAAACTAGTTTGCAATTTTTTGTTTTTTCACCTATACTGGGCATGTTTACCAGGAGACAGCGTTCAAGGACACACTCTCTCTAACACTCTGTAACACACTCTCTCTATGCTAACAAAATACTGAGTTATTACATCCTGGATGGCTCTGGGCCAGAGGGTAAGGGAATAAAATTAGATGATTTTAATTTGGTTCGATATCTTCTAAGAACTTGTTGACCTGAATGCTTATTTTTATTTTCACTTTTTGAAAACACTTCCAAAGATGACAGATAACTAAGGACCCAAATGAACACATTACAGATAAACTAGTAAAAATAAATGGGAAGTGATCTACTCTCTAGGGGCATATTGTTAATTTTTTCCTTCTCTATTCAGAGAGAATCTTGTGGAAGAGTGTGTACCATGAGGTGTGAGTGTGATCATCCTCCCACAGATATCCTTTCCACATGGTAGTCTGTGGTTTTGTAGCTTCTGGTGCTGAAACTTCACACTATAAAATGTTTTATCTCTGTTTTGAAGACAACAGCCTTCCCAGAGTATCATTCAGTTATTTAGCATATATTTATTTAAAACAATGTACCACCATTTGGTAATGCAAAGATACATGAAGCATAGTTTTTATCTTTAAAGATGATAGCCTACTTGATATTTATTGAATATCAACTGTGTACAGGTGTTATGTATTTATGTCCCCTAAAATTCATATCTTAAAGCCCAAATCCCCAATGTGACTGTATTTGGAGACAGTCCCTTTAAATTAAGTAATTCAGTTTAAACAAAGTCATTAGGGTCAGGCCCTAATTCAGTAGGATTAGTGTTCTTATATGAAGAAGAATACACAACAGAGATCTCTCTTTGTCTATACAAGCACAAAAGTCCATGCGAGCAAGATGGCAGCCACCTTTGGGCCAAGAGAAGAGGCCTAGCATGAAACTTATCTCACCAACACCTTGACGTCAGCTTCTAGCCTCCAAAACTTAGAAATAATCTCAATTGCTTAACACCAGTCTCTGTAATTTTTCTTTTTTCAGCTCTACAGAATAAGACTCTGGGCAATGTAGTAGGTATTTTACACACATGCCATAAGCACTATTGCTTATTTAGAACTTTGTTGTAATGGATGTCTTTATAATCCACACTGATTCTAGTTTTTAGATTGTTTTGTTCTGGATTTCTCTTTATAAACCTGTTCTCAGAAAACCCACTGCTCTCAAACTGCTATCTGGCTGCACTGAAGGTTTTCTTGAGATCCTTCTTCTGAGAAAAAATGATCCTCTCTCTCTTTATTCTTCCTCCCTCACTTCCATCAAGACCTTTCCACCTTCATTTGGAAAGCAATATAAACAGATAGACCCATTTATACCCAAGTGTCCACAATGCTACTTTTCATGATGAATAATGCACTACTCCTTTGCTACTCAAAGTATGGTCAGCAGATCAGCTGCACTGGCCTCACTTGGGAGCCTGTTAGATGCACAGAATCTCAGGTCCTTCTCTAGACTGACGTGTAGGTGTGAAAGAGTTTGAGAAGCTCTGCTTTACCAATAGTTAAGAGAATCAGTCCTAAGTATGTCTATGAACCAGGCAGTATCTCACTGAGACAGTTCTTTCACCCTTAAAAGAAAAACATCCATTCAATTAATCTTCCACTCCACCCCAGCCTTCCTCATCACATCGCAATACTCCCATGAAGCTCCCCTTCTGCTCTCACATACTATCTTCTTCCACCTTTTAGGGACACTGTGTCACAAATGCAATCTTTGATCCCATCAGCGAGAGCCCTCTCCATCTCTTCTGTGACATTATCTTCTTACTCTAATTAAAGCAGCTCTCAATTCTTTCCTTATGGGAGATCTAGGCCTGTTGTTATGTTGTCCCTCTGTTATAGTTTGGGTCTGAAATGTCCCCTAAGGGCCATGGGCTATGTGCTGATGGTTTGCTTTCCAGCCTGTGATGCTACTAGAAGGTGGTGCAACCTTTAGGAGATGGGATCTGGTAGGAGTAAGTAGGCCACTGAGGTTGTGCCTTTGAAGGGTATATTTTGTCCCCAAACCCTATCCCCAACCTCTCTCTCCTTCCTGGCCACCGAGAGGTGAGCATCTCTGCTTTACCATGTGTTCCCTGCCATGACATTCTCCCTTACCACAGGCCCAGAATTAATGGACCAGAGACCCTGGAGTGAGTTCAACCTCCGAAATCATGAACTGAAATAACTCTTTCCTTTTCTAGTTGATTTTCTCGGTATTTTGACATTGTGATAAAAAGCTGACTAACATCTTATATCCCAAACTTCTGGTCACCAGGTTTTCCCAATCTTGCCATTTACTCAAGATTTTTTTTTTTCAAACCAACTCCTAGAGAAATCTTCCCAAGGCAAAACTAGTCAAGACTTTTATATCTTTGAACATATTCTCAATTAGATTACACACATACAATCAACTAAAGAAAAAAAAAAGATATCAAAACCATAAAGACAATGAAAGAAAAAAATTTTTAAAACTTTATCAAGAGACAGTATATTCAAAGGATTAGCTACAAATATCCCGAGGCTGTCTGATCTAATGGTTAATGAATGTGGGCTACTTGAATAAGATTTCATGAGTTCAGCGCAGAATGATCATGGAAAAATAATTAAGTCCTAAAAATGTTCTCTACTTAAAAGCGAGGGTACCTTGTGCAATATCACTGGTCATTGGAAAATTCAAGAGATGAAATTGTTTTTCCTAGCTAATATTGAAAATCTGTGAAAGTTAATTCTGTTTCAAAAATATGTATAACACTTCTAAGACCATGGAGTGTTACAGGCACAAATGTTAGAACATAGTGGCCAGGAGTATGGATCCCCCAGGTTTGAATCCCAGGTCCATCACTTACCCACTGTATAGCTTTGAATAAACTACTTAATCTTACTATTAAATTTTCTCACTGACAAATAGATAATAATAATGCTTGAATTATAGGATTGTTGCCATGACTAAATGGCTAATATTCTATGTGTGAAAACTTAAAATAATGTATAACCAATAATGCCAAAAGTAATAGCTATCATTTTAATATTATAGCTTATTGAGTACAAGGGCTTTTTCTATAAAATATTTCCCACAGCAATTGCTAAGCCTAGTGGGGGGAAAAAAGTGAACTGTGGTAGACAACCTACCACATATTACTCTATGAGATCCCTATAACTCGAAGAAACAAAAAAACATTAGATAAATAGGTGAAGTTAATGAATAAGTAAATTTATTATTTAAGATATCCACTTGAGTAATTTAAACCATTTACTGAGTGCTTACTAGGTGCCGTGTAGTGTCTTCATGGTGCTAGCAATATAGCTCCACAGAGGAATGCCAGCCAGTGAACCAAAACAACAAATATAATCTCACATTGTGGTAAGTGTTCTGAAGGGAAAAAATATTCCCTATTACAGAGAAAAATGAGGGGATACATTTGCTAATTAGGTCATTGTGGCAGTCAAAGAATCTAGAAACTCTTTTTCATACTTAGCATAAATCATTTCCCAATTTATTCTTTAAAAAATACAGGTTCCATAGGGTTAAATCCCTCTTAGAGAAATTCTTTAAAACTCCTCTTGTAGTTTTCACAATTAACATTGTCTTATAAAATTTAGTTCCTTTATTCTCCAGACCTGGAATCATGATATTATAGAAATTAGGTAAATACTTGATGAATAAATAAATGAGAAAATGAATGAACAAACCATGGAACCCTTTTTATATAACACCTATTAAAACCTTCTAAAACTAATGCTCTGGGGAACTCAGGGTTCAGGGGGCAGGTAGTCACCAAGGAAACACTGTGCTTAAGAGAAATCAAAAGCTTAACCCTCACCACAATTTATGCCATTCCAAAATTAGTCCAGTAGAAGAAAGGACACAGGGTCATGACTAAGTCTAGAAAAATCTAAACGCCTTTTTTATTCTGTCTTGATTTTGTACAGAGATTACAGGATCTCTGTGTTTGGCACTTATAAGTTTCCCATATTCTCCCCCAAAACCCCAGTCTCCATCCAGTTTTTATGTCTATTCTGGCAACTTCTTCCACACTGATGATTGACTTCATTTAAAACATCCTTGATGGCTATTGTTAGGACTTAAGTCATGGACGGGTGGAGTTGAGAAACTGTCTTTCTTGCAATGTTCATATTGTCACATGTTAAATCTGGGTTTCAAGAAGTCTGGGCCATGTCAGATCTAGATCCAATTCATCATGCATTTGATTAGTCTCCTAGATATTCTCTATGAGAATGCAATGTGTTAGTTCCATTCTGTTGCCAGATATTTGAGGCTTTGAGACCTTCATCATTCAGCTGTGGAACAAGACACATTCAAATAAGTTATATGGTTGACATTTCTATCCAAAAAAATATAGCCCTTGCATAGAGACAGCAGATGAGCAGTTTCCAGAAGCTAAAGGGAGTAGGAAAGGGAGAATGACTGCTTAATGGGCATGAAGTCTCCTTTGGGGGTGTTGAAAATATTTTGGAACTAGACAGAAGTGATGGTTGTGTAACATTGTGAGTGTAATAAACAGCATGGAGTTGTTCACTTCAAAAGGTTAATTTTAAGTTAAGAGTAAGTAAGCTCCTTTGAAGTTAGCAAAACGAATAATAACAACAGCAAAAAACATGGCCCTAGAAGATCTTCTGAAATTGCAGCACCTAACACGACATAAAGGAAAAGGCCCCAATAACAGAGATACAATATTATGCACCTGTAGTTCTGAGGAGCTCACTCGGCTCCACTCCAGCATCAAGAAGGAAGACAGAGAATTGCTGTTGTTAAGGGAAAGAAGAGCTGTGGCCACTAGGACTTTGTCATCAGGACATTGTTCCTCACTTGAGATGTGTGAACTTCTAAGCCACTTCTGATCTCAGGATGAACCCCAGGTGAGGACACCCTGCATGAAGACAGCCTGCTGATGAGATCCAGTATTTTTTTTAACAAAACGAATTTCTATGGAACTGGCACTAAAATATGTTTGGTAATAAGGATAGGAGAAGAATTACTAGGGTGGGGAAAATACAGCCCTGGGAAAGAAAAAAAATGAAAAAAATCACTGTTTCTTTAAACACATGTATTAATCACAGTTCAGATCCAACTCAAGGTAGGAACCCACAGCTGTGAATGGGAGAGTAGGAGGAGGGCATTATTATTATTTTAAATATATTTATATTAAATCATTTCTGAAAATGGGGTACAAGATGGAATTTGCAGCTGGAAGGAGGGCAAAGGTAACTTAATCTGTCTCCTTTGAGATGAATGTGTTAAATGGGTTTCCAGCTAGATCAAAGGGGGCATCCTCTGTAGCTGAAAGTGGGAGGACCACTGGAGAATGCTAGTTTGTCTACCTGTCACTTTAAAATATGCTCCTTCCCTCTAAGTGTAGGAGCCTCTTACAAAATAGACAACACTGGGAAATGGGAGAAAGGGGAACTAGTTACCTATGTAGTCTACTTCAATTTCTCAGCTTTAAGAAACTCCATGGATTTTTGTAACACATGCTATTTTCCCCCACCCCTGGGGAATATGTACCAACACTCTTGACAGTTTTAGAATGCTAGAAAAATTCTTTAAGACAGAAGCAATTAACTCTCAACATTAATTTCTGCATCACAGAACCTTGAACAATGTGTGGGATGATTATGGGTAAATGGTGGATGGGTAGGTGGATAGATGGATGGAAGGATGCACAGATGTCTGGATGGACAGATGGACACACAGGTGCTCTCAAGAAACCAGGGCCAAATATGCATCCAAAAAATGGACATGGAGATGGGCCTAGGGAGAAACTAGATTTTTTTGTTTAGAACTCTAATTTAGGGAGTTTTATAGACAGAATGAAGTTAAGAAACATGGACATTAACTTAAGTACACTTTATTGTAGCAGCATAATACAGCCAAACAGAGGGAGGGGTTCAAAAAATGGTAATAAGAGAATTATGAAATTCCTTGAAAAGAAAATCCCCACTGTATCTCCAGTTGTTCTGCCTTCTATAGAGTAGTTATCACATCACTTGTGAAATAATGCTTACTTATCAGGAAAAGCACTGGCTTTAGCAGTTTCATGGAGCTGATTTCAAAGATGGGCTCCGGCATTTGCTGATGATGTGAAGGTTCCTCAAAAAATTAAAAATAGAATGACCACATGAACCATATGTACTGAGTACACATCCAAAGGAAATGAAACCAGTCTGTGGAAGAAACACCTAAACTCCCATGTTTATTACAGCACTGGTCACAGTATCTGAGATATACAATCAATTTAAATATCCACCAACAGATGAATGTATAAAGAAAATGTGATACATATATATATATACAACGGAACACTATTCAGTCACAAAAGAGTCCTACAAGAGTAAACTGGATTATCAATATTGATGTATTTTATTAATTCTAAGAAGAATATTTTCATATTTTAATATTTTCATGATTTGGATGACTCTCACAATTACTATTATCTAGTTGATGGTTATGACATAACTGTTATTGGAGAAACATGAACAAGCTTAGCTGTTAATCCTGGTGGAAAAGTAAACAATTGCAACTTCTTAACAGTTTAGTTAAGAAACTATGTAGGAAGTATTTAAAGAGAGAATATGAGCACTGGTTATTTTCTGACCATCTTTCATTGAAACCCTGAGGTCAAATCAAATCAAATTTCCATCAAAACTTTCAGAGCAAGCTAGTGATCAGAGATTATACTAGAGTACCTTTTAAGAAATACTGCCTCAGTAATGCTCCCAATGGCACAGAGGATACTGTTGTATGGGGAAAACACAGATATCAATAACTATGAATTAAAAACTGACGCGGGACAGAACTTCCATTTAGAATAGTGAAGAGATTGGAAAAACTTCTGCCCTGAAAACAAGTTTAAATTGACAAAATTGTCAGAAATATGCATTCTAGGCTCTAGATACTGGCCCCAAAATAAATAATAGATTAATAAGTGTTAATTCATGACAAGCTACTAGAATTTGGGATTAAAACATTGAGAATCTGCAGATGGTTTGAGTGTGGCGGTTCTGCCCTCAATCAGGGTGGCACTAACTAAGAAGACCATCCGCCTCCTGTCAACAGAGGCTATTTTGGAGTAGTTGACAGAAATTAATGCCTAACAGTGTCGTCAGTAAAAAATAAGAGTTGTGAACAACTGTACTACTGAGGTTGTGGTCCCAGACAGAGAGTTAACAGGGAGAACCTAGATGTGAGAAACTCACAGAAGACCTAGACGAGTTTATCCTTATCCCTGGTTTCCTGGAAACTAGAGGCACGCGTGGGGTCACAAAGAGAGGTCTACAGAAAGTAAAATCTGAGGCAAGACTGAACATTGCCTGAACTTTCCATGTGTTCCTCAACACAAACCCAAATTAACTGGCAGAGAGTAGAAATCTTATGATCTGAGGTATTTAAGCAAAACTCCTGACCAATGACTTGCTGGCTAGTAAGCTATGCAGACACAGGGACAATGCCTTGAAATTCAGACTGAAAATATAAATAGGATTATTTTAAACTTAAAAATATCTGTGGTTGTACACTGCAAGGGAAACAGGTCCTGCAATTAAGGCCAGGTACGTAGCTTTAAAATGGTAACAACAAATCTTAGGAAAAGAAATTCAGAATCCATAGTTTCTAGAATTCATTATATAAAATGCCAAATTTTCAAAAACAACAACAACAAAATGAGACATGCAAAGAACCAAGCAAAAGGGGAAAATATCAGTCAATAGAAACTGATGGGGCCCAGATGTTAGATTTAACAAAGACTTCAAAGTAGCTATTAAAAAATATGTTCAAAGAATTAAAGGAAAACCATGTCTAAAGAATGAAAGAAAAATATGATGGTAATGACTCAACAAATAAGTAATCACAACAGAGAAATAGGAACTATTTTAAAACCAAATGGAAAGTCGATGGTTGAAAAAGTATAATAACCAATAAAAATTTCATAGATGAGTTCAACAGAAGATAAGAGGTGGCAGAAGAAAGTTTTTCTACTGAACCAATCTAAAGACCACAGAGTAAAAAGATCAAAAGAAAAATGAACAGAGCCTCAGAGACCTGGGGACCACATCCAATATATCAATATATGTATAATGGGAGTTCCAGAAGAGAGACGAGGACATTTAAAAAACAATGGCCTCAAACTTCTCAAATTTGATACTCAATAAGAAGCTCAATAAAGTGAACTCTAAAAGGTCCGCATCCAGGATATCATAGTCAAACCACTGACAAAGAAAGACAAAAAAAATCTTGAAGTCATCCACAAAAATGATTCATTTCACATGGGGTAATAATAATATTACTAATGGGTTTTTTGAAATTAAAAAAAAAGGAGATCAAGAAAGTAGTTAAATGACATATTAAAAAGAAAAAAAGAAGCAAAAAAATGTCAAACAACAGTTCTGTAGCCACCAAAATTATCCTTCTAAAAGGAAACTAAAGCCATAAAACTAAGAGAATATATATATATATAGATAGATAGATAGATAGATAGATAGATAGATATAGATATATATGTCTATATATATTTATTGGTTGTAGCTGGACACAATACCTTTATTTTATTTGTTTATTTTTATGTGGTGCTGAGGATCAAACCCAGGGCCTCGCTCGTGCTAGGCGAGCACTCCACCACTGAACAATAATCCCAGCCCCAAGAGAATTGTTTTTAAAAAGCTCATTCTATGGAATACCAGGGGAATCTTTCTAATTGAGAGGAAATGACACTGGATGGTAACGGGGAAATGGGAAGAAATGATATACACCCCAAAGGGTACATATGTGGGTGAACATAAAAGACTGTATTTTATATATTTTCTTTTGTTGCCTTAACTTTTAAACCATGAGATTGTATAAAGCACACTTAAAGTGAATGGACTAAATATTCTAATCAAAATACACAGATTGTCACACTGGACAAAAATACAAGAGTATTGCATAAAAGAAACATATTTTAGATTAAAAGACTCAAGCAGTTCCCAGCAGCTCAGAGGCTGAGGCATGAGGATTGCAAGTTCAAAGCCAGCCTCAGCAAAAGTGAGGTGCTAAGCAACTCAGTGAGACCCTTCTCTCAATAAAATACAAGATAGGGCTAGGGATATGGCTCAGTGGTACAGTGCCCTGAATTCTATCTCAGGTAACCACTCCCCCCGACCCGGAAAATAAAAAGCAATAAACAGCTGAAAATAAATAATGGGAAAAGATACACCATGGATATGTCAACCATAAGAAATCTGGCTTGGTTCTATTAATATCAGTCAAAATAGACCTTAATAAAAAAAATCCTGAAGAAAAAGAAATCCATTTCTAAATGATAAAATGGTTAATACACTATGAATAGCTATAACAAATGTATACTCATATATGATACATGAAGAAATAATTGAAAGTTGAAAGTGGAAATAAGCAATTGAAAAACAGCAGCTAGAGATTTTAAAACTGCATTCTCAATAACTGATAGAATAACTAGACAGAAATTCTTACCAACCAACTTGATCTGATATTATACAACACTTCGTGCAACAGCAGAGCACACAGATTATTTTCATGAATAAACCTTATGCAAAGACATAAAACAAGTCTCAATAAGCTTAAAATGGTTGAAATCATTCAAAACATGTTTTCCTACTGCATTAGAATTAAATTCTAAATAATCAACCAAAAAACTGGAAATCCCCAAATTAATTGGAAATTAAGTAGTACTAGTACTTCTTAATAACTCATGGATTAAGGAGGAAATTAGAGCTAGTTAGAAAATATTTTGACTGAATAAAAATGAAAACACAACACTACCTTATATAATTATCAAGGTAATATGGTATTGTTGTAAACACAGATATAGATCAATGAAGCAAAATAGAAAGTCCTCAAAGTCTTATACATATTTTAAGTCTGATTTATTAATAAATGTCTTAAGATAATTCTAGAGAAAATGAATAGTATTTTCAATTGATTATGCTGAGCCAATTAGATATGCATATACCAAAAAAAAATGAAGTTTGGCCAGTACATCACATCATACACAAAAATGAACTCAAAATGGATTAACCAAAGATTTTTTTTTGTAGAATGTATGAGTAGATTGCTCCTTTTTATTGATCAACAGTGCAACAAAACATGATTCATAAAAAAATTGATAATATAGATTTCATCAGAATTGAAAACATTTGTTCCTCAAAAGATTCCACCAAGAAAACAAAAAAACAAACCATAGACTGGGGGAATATATTTACAAGAAGACTTACATTCAGAATATAATTTTAAAATTATGTAACTTAATAATAAGCAGACAAGTAACACAATTTAAAAGGAACATAATATTTAATGATATATTTCTCCATGGAAGATACATATAGCCATTAAATGCATTAAAATACTCAGCATCTTTATTCATTAGGGAAGCACAAATTAAAACTACAATGAAATACCAATACATAACCAACCAATGGAAATTGACAACACCAAATGTCAGTGAGAATGTGGAGAAACGGAAACCCTCATACACAGATCACAGAAACATAAAACAGTATAGTACTGCCACTTTGGAAAATGTTGGAAGTTTCTTAAAAATTCACATATGGCCAAGTAATTCCATTCCTAGGTTTTTACCCAAGAGAAATAAAAACATATGTTCACCAAAACCTTACACTTAAGTGTTCATAGCAGCATTATTTATAATGGCTCTAAACTAGAAACAATTCAGTGTTTTTAAACAAAATGTGCCACTTACCCACAATGGGATACTACTCACTATATGAAGGATCAAACTACCAATACACCACATCACAGATGAACCTCAAAGTCATCATGCTAAGTAGAAGAAACCAGAAACAGGCCAAGTCCAATGGCACATACCTGTAATTCCAGCAGCTTGGGAAGCTGATGCAGTAGGATCCTGAGTTCAAAGCCAGCCTCAGGAACAGCAAGACATTATGCAACTCAGTGAGATCCTGTCTCTGAAAAATATACAAAATAGGGCTGGGGATGTGGTTTAGTGTGTCAGTGTCCCTGAGTTCAAATCCCAGTACCTCCTCTCAAAATAAATAAAAATAAAGAAACCAGAAACAGCAAAAGTACAAGCTAGATTAATATTAATATTAAGTTTCCAGAAAGACAAATGTATAGTCCCAGAAAGTAGGTTACTGGGAGTCTCAGGCTTAGGGTAAAAGAAAATATTGAATGCATCTGAGGACCTTCTGGGATGATGAAAATGTTCTAAAGTTGGATTGTAGTGATGGCCATACAACTCTATATCCTTTCCAAAAGGTTATGGTACATAAATTATGTTCCAGTAAAACTCTTTTAAAAAGCAATTCAGGGATTTGAGGTGTAGCTCAGTGGTAGAGTAGTTACCTGGCCCTTGTGAGGTCCTAGGTTCAATCCTCGGCAATAGACATGCAAGTAATTCAGAAGAATTGAAGTATAAATATAAAAAGATTTAGATGAAAGGATTTTGAATGTTTGCATCATAATTAATGATAACTGTTTCAGGAGATAGATGTGTTTATCCTGATTTGAACATTAAACAATGCATACATACAAAAGAACATCATATGGTGCTCCTATGAATATTAACAATTTTTGTGCATTAGTTAAAAATGTTTTTTAATGTAAATTCTAAAAAAATAAAAAATAAATAAAAAGAGTTTGGGAACTTTCTCACTTATGCCTTCCTTTGTACATATGACAAGATGCTGAAGAGCAAGGATAAGTAATTTGCTGAAGATCACAGGTGTAGTTTACTGACAGTCAGAACCAGAATGAAAAATTTCCAGCCACTGGAATATTTGCTATGAGATATCATATAGGCCATGGCGGGTGGGGAAGTAGCTGCTTTAAATCTTCTTTGCAAAAAAAAAAAAAGTGAGGAAATAGGTGATAAATGAGTAGAAATATGAGTAGATAAATATTTTAGACATTCAGTATCAATAAATTCTAGTCACATATTCACACATGAATTTTATTACAGTACCTTTATGTACTATGCTCAACATCTGCTGCCTTATTCAGTGTTCATACTTGCACATACACAGGAATTCAATTTCCCAACTCACAATGAAGCTCTTCACAATCATAGATCATGGTTTTCCTGCATGCACCTACATTAGCCTGTGGCTGAACTAGAGTACACCCTTAATAAGTTCTTGGGTCCTCTGCAGCTTTCCACAGGGCGGCTGCCACTACATCCTCCATGGGGCTATTTACTCCTCACAGTGACCTTGAATTTCTCACAGGTCGACCAACTTAACCCAAAACACCGTATTCATTCTCCTCACTCTTATTAACCCAGAGACATCTCAAGATGTGTGGGGAAATAAGAATCTAAATTTCATACACACAAAATGATAGGAACTGATAAGATGGTTTGATCTTTTTTTTTCTTTGTACAAAGGAAAAAAACACACACTAAAGACCTAAAAACAAATATATATATATTTGTAAAAATTGGGGCAGGTGAATGGACACCAATATGTTTTGCCTTTAAGCTGTGGTGTATGGCTTGGACACGAGGAATAAGAAAAGAATTGTTCTTATCTCTTATTTCTGGCTATATTTAAGGAAAAATAGAGAGCCCTCTAGTGGCAGAATTGCTATGCTCACAATCAAACTCCCTAAGGAGTCTCTTCCTAATCCAGTGGCAAAGATGTACATTAATACCTAGAGACTCAGCAACTCTTGCTCTTCAAAGGGGCCTTTTATTAAAATGAGGGTACAGTTTAACTTTAGCCTTCTTTTGTGAGGGGAGAGAAGTTTCTTGGCAAGAATTCTGAAACTAATAAATATTTAAACCCAAGCAATAGCACGTTCTAAATTATATTAAAATAAATTGGAGGTTAGCCATGAGTTCCAGAGCCACACTGATGATTAGTGGGTTCACTGGGATGGTCCCTGACCTCATTTGCATCCTCTACCCAATATTTAAATCCTTTTATTGATAGATGAAATTGTTCTCTTTTATTAATAGTTAAGCAAATACCTTTTTAAGATGCAGTGGGTTTGTTAAGAGTGTTACTTTTGTTAAGACATTGTCACTTTTATATGATGTCTTCTGTTTTGTAGGAATCTCTCTTTCAGACCATAGATCCAGTTGGCTTTGGTAGTTGACATTGGTCCTTTCTTTTTCCTCCTTCTCATTAAAATATAAATAAATATATATATATGCCTGGAGCTTATCCTTTAACAGCTAAAGTCCAACTATCTGTAGAGTCAAGGAAGAAAAAAAAGGCAACAATTTCCTAATGGGATCCTGAATGCTTTTGCTCTGCTTTTTAACAGTCCAGGGTTCAGTTTGAAATATGTTGTCTCATCCACTACCAGTTAAGAGGTGCAACTTTCTGAAGAAGCAGATTTACTTCAAATACTTTGTGGAAAACATTATTTGGTGCAACGAAATCAGAAGTGGGTTAGACATGTGCATTTTATATAACTCCCCACATAAGCAAACTTGACCTACCCGTGACTTGGGTTATTTCCTTAGAGCTCACACTGGACAGTTCTTAGACTTCTGTTTTATTTTCAGAAAATCAAAAGTCTCCTCTCCTCTTCAGATTCAATCACACAAATTGCATCAGGCCTTAAAGAAAGCCATACCTCGGGACCTCACAAAGAGGTATCTATTACCAGGAGCTCTAAGAAAATGTTCTTTTAATTAGATACATTTATCTTTAATCCCTGTTTTGACAGAAACTCTAACATAAACATACATTACCAATACATAAAACCCAGCTCAAAGTATGGTTAATTTTTATATTTGACAGAGCCAGTTGGAAAAAATAACTTTGACCTTTCTCCGTCTTTGTGTGATGTCACTTCAACCTAGTCTCAGAGCCTAAAACAGAAACAGTGGCATCTGCAGCTAAAGTACAATAATGATTCTTAAACTGCTCCTTAAAAGTGGCAATAAAAACCCTAATAAGACCTCTGGGTCTTATGTCGAAGCAGCTGCAAAATCAAGTTAAATAATTTCTGCAAGGACTACAGTAATTATAAAACTGATTAAAGTTTACCTACACTTCATTCCTAGAGGGTTTCCACCAAGGACTTGGAAACCAGATGGTTCAAGACCATGCATGATGGATATATTCCATGAAGCATGTCCGTTGTCATAGGAACAACAGAAATAACATTATCTTTACTGTCTATTCCTTTACAAAACCATGTATTTAAGAGTTCCCACCAACTTAAAACAAATTCAAATGGATACTTGGGTAGCAGGTCAAAAAAAAAAGCACCTCTACCTACATTAAATATAAAGCCAAACTGTTGAATTCACTTAAATGTCTGTAGCAAATCCAACTGCTTTCTACAGGGGTGTTCAAATACAGACTTCATAATTTTGTGATTTTAGTACTCCAGAGAGAATTGGAAAAACTGAGGAACTTGAATTAGGGTTCTGAGATTGCCCTTGGACAGGAAAAGAGAATGTCTAGGGAGAAAAGCATCCATCTCTGGTGATCCCATGAAAGTTCCAGTCCCACTTCTCCCTGGAGCTCACCCCTCCAGCCACACCCAGACACACCCAGACACATTCCTACTAAAAAACATATTCCTGCTATGGAATCATTTTGCCAAAGTTATTCTTTTCTTTTTCAAGATTCTCCACTGCCATCATAACAACAACAGGCACCGAACAATTATGGCACACTTCCTCTGTAGTGAACATGGATGATGCCATTTCATCCTCCCAACTGCTCTTTGCTGTAGGGAACTTTACTATCTCTATTTTAAAAATGAGGGAACATCCAAAGGTTTTTCAAAATACAATGACCAGAGGCAGAGACCAAGATTTTACATTTCTAACCAGCTTTAGATGATACCAAATGTTGATCCACTGTGAGTTGCAAGGACTTGAATGATTAAGGAGCATGACCCCATACACCCGACCTTAAGGAACAGAGCTTGGCATTCCAGAGCATAGCTTTCTGACTTGAGAGCTCCAGCTCTTAATCACTAATATTCTGTCTCCCAACTCCATCACAGACACCAGCCTGTCCCCCAAAGTAAACAATAGATAACACAACAAAAAGACAAGTTCTAGATATGGACACTCTGATTTGAATGTAAGAAATATGTATAATTTTGATGTTTCTATGTATCCGCTAAAATATTTTTAAATAAATTAATAAGTTCATTACAACAGTGACAACTGCTATTCCCATTCTTTCCACTCAGGCAAGCTTTTCAAACCAATAGTTTGTAGGTGGTTTTGGTGTTTCCATACAATTCACTTTCCACTACCACTCTGAAACCTCCCTTTCAAACCTTGGAATTCCCTGAATATACTCTCTTTCCATTGTTGGTTTCTCGGTGAAAAAGATAAACCTGGTCTTATTTGTACAAACTTCAGACATGCCTTTTTGCCATTTGATGTACATTGAGATATAAATGGGATTCTTACATATGTAAATGCAAAATAAGGAACTATAGACAAGATACTACTAAGAATATTTCAAAGTAGGGAAAGGGACCAAAAGACAGCTTGGAAAATTGAAGATAAGAATCAAGAAAAAAAATAAGTTCAAGAGGACTTTTGTAAATAAAGGACCCAGGTAGATGTGGGGACTTCGGGAAGATGAGATATTACTCTCAAAACCCAGGGGAAGAAAGATGCTACGCTTTGGGTTTAGCCTGGAGATCTAAGATCAGGAAAGGCCTGGGTTAGAAAAGGAAGTTTTCAGAAAATATACCAAGAGGATCTCCCACCAATAAATACAACCTTTCTCTCAAGCTGGACTAAGCAGCTCTCTGTCATTCTGCCCCTGAATCTGAATTGACACATCTGAATTTAGAGTTTTCTTCTTATGAGTTTGCAAGCAGGGGGGAATATTCTGAGCTGGTTTGGGCATACAAACCATGTAAAGATCTACCTATGGGGGTTAATTTTAGGAAGTTCCATAAAAATCTCCTAAACTTGTCCTTGCCCCCCCAAATGCCTCTCCTACATGATTCCCTGGGCTAAAAATGTCCTACAGTTGAGCACGGCTCTGAAATCAACAAATAAGGCCAAATCCCCCACTCTGCAACTAATAAGCTGCACAATACTGGGCAGAATACTAAGACATTTAAAAAAGGTGGAGTACCATCTCAAACCTAAGGGAACTGGGCACATTGTTTTTGCTTTCAAGTTCCTCTTTGATCTACCTGTATTATTTGTTTCTGTATGTACCTGTGTTATTTATTATTCTGATGTACCTGTATTTTTGTGTGTTTCTGTTTTGTCACACCTCTGATTGTTCTTTTTTGTTTTTTTCATTGATTTTTTTTCACTGTGTGCTTCCCAGTATCATCGCTTTATAGGTACAGTGGGCTGAACTGAATGATCCCAAAATTCCAAGATTCTAATACTAAGATTCTTAGACAACTACACTTCCTCTCTTGCACTTCACCTAGTTCACAAGCTCATAAAACTTAAGCAAGTCGATGTCCTGGTGACACCAGAAACTATATTTGCAGTCTCACTGTTTTAATTAATTCTAAATCCAATTTCTAATTGCTAAAGAAAAATCAAAAGCAAACCAAAGATTGGCCCTAAACAATTCCTCTGGCAGAGTCTCCATTGTAGCCCCACCATGTTTTGAATGGTCCCTGGACTTCAAACCTTGCAGTTATCTTGGCTCTTATTTCAGACTCATGTCCTAAGACAAAAGCAGTCACCAAACCCTATGAATCCATAACCTCTCACATCTGGGAAGACTGACTGTGACTACCAAGCTATTCTGCATCTCTCCTCATGTCCACATTAATTTAATTGTGCATTTTCCTAGTGTTCTCCAGTTTTCTTTGATCAGAAAATCTCTTGTTTTTGCATTATGTTCTTCTTTCATAGTGTTCTATTAAATAGCATTGAAAAGATGTTACTCCTAATTTTACAGATGAAGAAAATTACTCCTAATTTTAAAGGCTCAAAGGGTTTAAGGAAGTCATCCAAGGTCACATGGCTAAAATAGGCTAGTCCCAGATGTAAATACTTACCTAATACCAAGATGTTATATCACATCTTTCTCATTAAAATGTCTGCATTGTGGTAATTAAAATAAAAATGAGCTAGGCGCAGTGGCACACGCCTGTAATCCCAGTAGCTCAGGAGGCTGAGATAGGATGATCACAAGTTCAAAGCCAGCCTCGGCAACAGCGAGGCACTAAGCAACTCAGTGAGACCCTGTCTCTAAACAAAATACAAAATAGGGCTGGGGATGTGGTTCGGTAGTTCAGTGCCCCTGAGTTCAATCCCCAGTCCCAAAATAAAAACAAAAGATAAAAATGAAATTATGTACCTCTAAATATTCTTAGAATGACATGATCCTATATTTAGAGGTTAATTGTAATCATTTAGTCTGTCATGTACTTACAAGTCACACATTTACCCAATATGATAGGACTACCAGACAGAATGATGAATGAGAAAAGAAAAAGGGGGCAGGGGAGAGAGAGATCTTATTGGAGTAATTTTCACACACTTTCTATGAAGAAAGACAAACGCACAGGAGTGACAGCTTAATGTCATACTCTGTGGGTGGTTCTATTCTCCATTTCTCCCCAATCCTCAGTGCAATCAGCAGTAAGGTCTTTCAATATGTGCTTTCCTTAGGGACTTCAGAGCAAGAATAAAACATTACACTCTGGACTTTTCAGTTCTGAAGTGGACTTTTGTGCAGCCAGAGCAGGGACAACATTCTTAACAACTGTGGATTGTCAGCTGCAAGAGGCATGCAATCAAAAGTGAAAAAGATTTTCTAAAATTCAAGAGGTTGGTTTCCATTGCACAAGCCAAATCCTGGGGGACCCAAACACATGATTTCTACCATGAAGTGGGATGCATGCAGGGTGATGTAATGCCATTCACCCACCAGAAAGGAAAAGAAGGCCCCATCACCTTAGGAAAGAGAGAAAAGGGGGAAGCAGGACCCCTTCCATCACTCAACCCCCATCCCACTCTGCTTCAGACGCAGGAGCTGCCTGAAAACAGAAAGTTCAGAGGAATCTGAGGGAGCCACAGGCAGGATAGGCTCTGATCTTTCTGTATTATTGCACCTTTCCATTTTGTCACACCTATGATCTTTCTCCCAGAGCTTAATTAAGATGGAATGCTGCAAGTCACCAGAATCCTAACTTTACTAATTAATTTATACCCCTCGCTACTAAGGGAGAGAATGTCAGAACAGAAGTTAGGAAATTTTCTGGAGTTTGCAAGATCAAGTTCTCTACCACCAAGCCAAGATATACCTATAGTAACAAAGACTGAAGAATGTTTCTGGGAAGGCACACCTTAAAGAAGCCCCACAGGATCCTGGACATCCCAAAGCACTATGGGGAAAGTCTCCAGCCCACTCCCTCTCACACCCCACCCCAAACACACACACAAGGATTGGAAGGACTGATAGACCCAAAATAGATCCGAAGAAGTCTTATAGTTGATGTGAGGGCAATGCAGAATCTGAAAAGAACAAAGTAAAAGGAGCTAGCACAGGGGGGCCATGGAGAAGCTGCTGCCACCACAGTGGGGATGCAGACTTATGCAGCACCGCCCAAGGCCTGAGGGAAGAATGACACACAGAACAGGCTAACAAGCACCAAAGGTGATCAAGGACGCTCGCCATCCTCCCCACACCACACCTAATTATGTCATGCATGATGCAGACACTCCTCCAACCCAGGAGGAAGAGAAAATATCTAGAGAGGGGAGAATCCTAACTTGCTAATTAATTACCACTCCCTCCTTTCTAAGGAACCCTTAGACTAGAAGTCAGTGAACTTTCTAGAGCTGGCAATTCTTTACTACCATACCACTGTGTTTTTAAATCTAGGCTGAGTCTAGTTATAGAGAAATATAACTCGATTTTATACAAAAATTATTTTTTTTGTATACCTAACTTAACTGTGTAAAATTCATACACAGTTCACAATCTTAAGGAAATGTGTATTTCCTGTTGGCATGGTGTGGCTTGGAAGGGTATTCTTTTTCATTATTCAAATTTCTCTGATATGCCCCGTTTATAATGTTATGAGTCATAAACTCAAAAGAAGGTTTATTTCCATGGTAGAGGGAGAAACCATGGAATAGGTGGGCACTGGCTCTAACAGTCACTACAAAGTAAGAGAAGGCCTCAATGGTGACCCACTTTGCTTGTGAAGACAGGAGCAGGGAGCTGACAGGCAGCTTATGGGCCACCTGAAACAGCTTTGTGAGCCACTCATGGCTCATGAGGGAACAGGTGGGGAACCTTGGGCATGGGGGAGGAAGCAATAAAAACAAGAGAGTGGGAACCGCAAAAAGACAAAATAAACTATAGTTTCACTGAAAAAAGAGAAAATGTAAATATCAAGAAATAGAGTCTTTGGATTCATACGGGACTCTTCAAAGATGTGAAAGCAAAAAGATAGGTTTTTCCCCCCACTAAATAAAGAAAAGAAACTGAGAAAACAGTGAAAGGACCTTTCTGCAAAGAGTGCTAAAAATAAGTCTATATAGATAAATACTATTTAAATTCTTAACAGAAATCAAAACTTCCAGAAATTAAACAAGAGTTAAAAAAGGAAAGATCTAAAATGGCTATTAAAATAAATAGGTATTAAATTATTTTTAAATGTTTTAATGTTAAATAATTTTCCCAACAATCATTAGTGTAGCAGAAAGAGGTTAAAAAATGACTATCATAAGTCAGATGTCCTAAAATCATTAAATGTTAAAATGCTGTATCATTTCAAAGAACAAGAATAAATAATCAACTGAAAAATATTTATTTATATTTATGTTTAGAATATTTACTCTATAGATACCAATACTATGAATTTTATTTAATATATATTAGCATCTTTTATGAATTAAAGCTAGCCCATCAACCATCCTACTGGTTTATTTTTCTCTCCTTTGTAGAGACATGAGACAGACGATGGTTAAATGCTTTGTTCCAGGTCTAAGTGAGGTAATTATTGACAGATGTTTACAACTCAGTTTCTCATTTTAAAAAGGAAATGTACATGCATACAATGCTATGGGTGTGGTACTGACATGGTGAGAATCATGAGAGAATCACAGAGTAACCAGACAGACACAGAGCCAGAAATAGACCCACCCACTCTGGATCTCAGACAGAGGAAACTTACTTTACACCATGTCCAAAATCAGTTCCAAACCAGCTAAACATTTGAGTGTAAAGTGAAAAAAATATAAATAGATCTTTTGGAAAATGGTAGGAGAATGCCATTGTGATCATGGAATATATGAAAGAGATAGTGCTTTGGGTTCACCAAATCCAACACTGCTCTCATTATGGACACTCTAAGAGTCCCAGGGACCATATGCCTGGCATCTGTCCTTGTAATGCAGGCAGAAATTACTGATAAACAGCATCTCCAGTTCTGACTCATATAAAATTCCCACCTGATGCTCTTCTTCCCTAATTTAGTCTCTCTTCCATCACCTGGGACCAAAGGCAAAAGGATCTGCAGGTGGATTTCTGGGCCCAGGGAAGTGATAGAGCTATTGTTTGGAAGGAGTCTGGGTCTCTGAGTGACTGCATGAAACAGAAATCACCACCCCACCCCCAACACACTATATAAAGATGCCATACAAATCGATAAGAAAAATCAGATAACCCAAAAGGAAAATGGATCATTAAACTAAAGAAGACATATAAGTGGTAAATAAACATTTAAAAAGATATGAAACCCCTTTGGTAATTAGAGATATACAAATTAAAATCATGTTTTATATTCACCATTTGGGCAAAAAACATTAAAGTCTAATAATAACAAACATTGACAAAAATACAGGGCAAAGAGAACTCTCATATATTGCTAGTGTGAGTGTTCATTGGTACAACTGCTTTGTAAAAGAGTTTATCATTATCGAGTATTATCAAATCCCAATGACTCAACAAAATAGAATGCATTTATCAAGAGGAACCATGTACAGATACCAGGATATACACCCAAACTATGCATCCAGAGGCAACTCAAACTTTATTGCATTCATGCATAGTAGAATGAACAAATAAATTTTGGAAATGACCCACAACTACATGCAAAAATTCCTGTCTCACAAACAGTATTAAAATGACATACATTATTATTATTCTCATATGTATATGCAAAACTAAACTATATCATTTAAGTATGCATAAATACTTAAGAAAAGCATGAAACTCATTTTTTTAAGTCAGGATAGTGGTTACAACAAGAAGTGATTGGTGGTCAAACAGATGTTTGCTCTATAATGAGTTATTTAATAGCATCTAAATATTTCATGCACTTTTTAGCATACATGTATGTGTGCATGTATAATATTTGCAATAAAAATGTGAGGAGAAATAGATTTAAATGATAGCCTATGAAGAAACCAAGCTAAACTTTTGAAAATGTTAAAAAAATAGAGGAAATCATCACAATATGAAGATAAGAAATTCAATACTAGAGAGCCATCATTTAAAAGGGAAAAAAATCACAGAGTTTGAAATTCCATCAGGATCAAAGAGATGACTGTTAAAAATTAACAAAAAAAATTAATATCTAACTTTGGGGCTTAGACATACATACCAATAATTTCTCTTTGGTCCAACTTAAAAATTCCAACTTCTACAAAATCTCTTCTGGAGGCCAAATACCAAGGGTTTACTAAAGTCCCTGAGCCAATCCAAGTACTGAAAGAGAACAAGCTTGGCAGAAAGGTAACACCAGCATTTAACTGGGGAAGGGGGCTGAAGAGCAAGGCTGAAGGAAAAGCAGCTCTGAGAACTGCCCCCCCCACAGAGAGAGAGAGAGAGAGAGAGAGAGAGAGAGAGTGTTTTGAGGTGAACCCATTTGCATTCACAGGGGAAAAGTATAATGTGATACACTAAACATAATTTCAAGAAGATTTTCCATCTCTGATTCCAATGTTTCTATAATCCTCAGAAATAGTAAGACAAGATTGCAAAGGAAAAAAAGACAGAACAGGCTGGTTTCCTTGATCTGAGCATAATGCTGAACATGTACATCAACTACCAGTGGGACTTGGGTGTTCCCAAAGGTGGAAATCCTAGGACTACCGGGAGGGTAAGTGCGTTCCAGCAGATCTTAAGCTTTCCTTTTCCCACTGAAATGTCTGTAGTATTTCAAATAAAATGTTCAGGATCCAGAGCAGTGCTTTTCCAAATGGAAGCAGACAGATTTCCAAGGTGTGATCTAGTTACCCTCCTTAATGCAAGAAAAGGCCTGACTCTTTATACTCACCTGAGTTCATAAATTTTACTCTTGTTGACAAGAAGAATAACAGCTTTGAAGTAAAGAGGTACAGCATGCTTAAAATGTCCACTCTGTCTCCCTGCTTCGTTTTCAAACACAATACGCACATTATTTCAGATAGACATTTAAAAGGACAGATATATACCGGGTACTTTAAATGATATTATACATTTTCTGGTGCCAGAGCACACAGATGGTCCATTTACCACTTCTGGGGATTTGCCACTGTTTTCCAAGCAGTTAAACTTTCTTTTTCTCACTTTTTTTTAAACTTCCCATTCTCTTTCATGATATTCACTAATACTATGAAATTCTCCAGACATTTTGGAAGTCATTAAAAAATGGAGAAAATTTCTGTTCTCTAAGAATGTGGATCTCTTATTTGTTTTTAAACCAAACAGGTGAGTTGAAAAAGGAGGTACAGGGATTTACACTTCTAAGAGCAACACAGCCTTCAGTTCAAAGACAGGCACACCAATGTCTAATCACTTCAGCTGGTCCCTTGTACAGACGAAGAACTCAAGGCTTACTGGTTAATTGATTCATTCATTTTTTTAATATAACAAATTCTATTTGCCTCCTTTCTTTGGGACCCAAAATTTCTACATAAATAAAGAAATAATAAAGAATGAGAGGCCGTCTTGGACAGAAAGGGAAACAACCATCCCATAAAATGTTAAATGTCACATTTTATTTAAAAAAATTTCCTTGCAAAGAAATAGTTGAAAATGCCTTTTCAGAACTTCAGGTAGTCTTAAAAGTTGATTAAACAAAATGGCAACAATACTTCATTAGAAATGTATATAAAATATAAAAATCTGGGTGTAGCTATATTCAGAAATTAAACAACACACTATTTCCAAAAGAAGGTTACAGGGAAACAGATACTTGTTAGTTATGAGACAATTTTAATAGATATTTACTTAGTAAATATTATTTTTTGTCATAGCCTGAGAACTGGTGATACTATTCTGAATAAGATAGACAGTACCTGCCTTTATAGAGCAAGAAGCAGATAATAAAAAGGTAAGAAAAGAGCTCCAATATATCCTACTTCAGAATATATTGGATTCCAAACAGAGATTAGAGGGGATGACATCGCACTAGGCACAAGGTGTAAATTCAGAACTTTTTTGTTTTGTTTTGTTTTCAATAGCATTTGTTTTAAAAATGAATAAGAAGAACAGAAGTTGAAAATTCTTTTTTTAATATTAACTTTTTTTCTAATTAGTTATACATGACATCAGAATTCACTTCGTTTTATTGTACACAAATGGAGCACAACTTTTCATTTTCGGTTGTGCACAATGTAGAGTCACACCATTTGTACAATCATACATATACCTAGGATAATGATGTCCTTCTCATTCCACCACCTTTCCTACCCCCATACCTCCTCCCCTTTCCCTTCCCCTTTGCTCAATCCAAATTCCTCCATTCTTCCCATGACCCCTCCCACCATTATGGATCAGCATCAGAGAAGATTTGGTCTTTGGCTTACTTCGCTTAGCATGATATTCTACAACTCCACCCATTTAGCTGCAAATGCCATAATTTTGTTCTCTTTTAAAGCTGAGTAATATTCCATTATGCATATATACCATAGTTTCTTTATCCACTCATCTGTTGAAGGGGAGTTTAGCTATTATAAATTGAGCTGCTATAAACATTGATGTGGCTACATCATTAAAGTATGCTGATTTTAAGTCCTTTGGATATAGATTGAGGAGTGGGATAGCTGGGTCAAATGGTGGTTCCATCCCAAGTTTTCTGAGGAATCTTCATACTACTTTCCACAGTGGTTGCACCACTTTACAGTCCCATCAGCAATGTATGAGTGTAGCTTCTTCCCCACATCCTCACCAACATTTACTATTATTTATATTCTTGATAATTGCCATTCTGACTGGAGTGAGATGAGACCTTAGAGTAGTTTTGACTTGCATTTCTCTAATTACTAGAGATGTTAAACTTTTTCATATATTTGTTGATTAATTGTGTATCCTCTTCTGAGATGTTTCTGTTCACATTTCCTTAGCCCAGCACATTCTAAAATTATTATTAAAGGAATTCCATAAGTGGTTGGTGCTAAGGAAATTAATCATCTCGTCAAAATGGAAACTAGGGTTTTCCTCACTGTTCTTCTTCTCTAATCCTTCAATCTCCCATATCCACTATTGCTGAAAAGGGAAACAAAAGAGAGGACAGTGAAAAGAAGGACAGAGGGAGGGATAGTTAGGTGCTCGAATTGGTTTGTGTACAGATTTTTTATTAAACCAGGATTTGAACTCTGGTGCACTTAACCACTGAGCCACATCCCCAGCCCATATCATTTCTTATTTTGAGACAGGGTCTCACTAAGTCGCTTGGGGTCTTGCTAAGTTGCTTAGGCTGGCGTTGAACTTGTGATACTCTTACCTGGGCCTGCAGAGCTGCTGGGATTACAGTAGTGCATCAACATGTGCAAATGGTTGATTGATCTTGTCAGTGTGAAGTGAACTATATTACACTGGTGCTGTGAAAAACCTTTTGAATTTCTAAGTATCCACTAAAAATGATTTTCTTCTCCCAGTTTCAGCATATGTTGGGACCCACAACCAAATGAAATATAATTATTCTCTAAAGTTCACTGTACAACATTTTGGCAACCAGACTTAAAAGATCATCCCTAGTTGCTATTCAATATGGATATCACGGCTTTAGGCCAGACCTATTTCCATCTTGTTCCTCTGCAGACCTTTTACACATAGTTCCCCTTTAGTAAAATGTTGTTTTGTCTAGGCATATCAACTTATGAGTATGTTTACTTGTAAAGAAATACTGTTTATTCAATTGTCTGGGAAATAAAGAAAAAAGCATTTATTAACAATAAAAATAAATCCATAGTGAAAATCAACCATAACTCATTGTTATGTAACATTGTAACAAATTTATTATTAACTCCCATAGCCAAAAATCCCTGTATTCGTTATATTTAACCAATTCTACTTCTTATGAAACCTGGACAATTCAGCATTCAAAGGCAAAAGTATGTAAAAACTCAAAGATACCATCTAGTTCTGCTTAAAAAGCTTGCTCTTTAAATCCCTGAAGCAAGTTCTCTCTTTCTCTTCCTTTGGCTTATGCAACCAGAGAAGCCAAGGATGGTCCACTATCCATCCTAAGTACAACAAAGGGGTGAGTGAAGTGTCAAACATTCATTTGGGAATATTTGCAATAGTGAAAATTGAGGGGCTTGGAATAGGTTTAGGATGAGAGTGGTCCATTCTCAGAAGAGACCTCGAATTTTCTCAAAAATTTCTGGATAATGCCTGGCAGTCATGACGAGGTAAAGCCTAGTTACACCATCCAATAGAATAGCCACTAACCACATGTGACTATTAAAATTACATACAATGTAGAATTCAGGTACTCAGTCACATTTTCCATATTTTAAGTGTCCATCAGCCACATGTGCCTAGTGGCCACAGCCTTGAGAAGCGCAAATCACTTTCTCCCGTCTCATAGTATTGTATTATAGGCAGAGCTATAAACCTTTCTGGGAAGTTCTTCTGCTTCCAGATATACTTCAGAAAATCTTATTGAATTAAAAAAATAATTGCATTTGCTTCTCTGTAATGGGTAATGACTCTTGAGACTCCTCCCCAAACTGGAAACCATTATGTTCATGTTAGATCTTCCCTTCTCTTTCTCTTTCCCTTCAAATTTGTCTGCTTGGACTTCCCACCCCTTTAAGCTTCCCCTCTTTACCACTTTCACCATCTTTTACTTTACCCTGGTCCATGAGCCATGCTCAGACCTGCCTCTCAACTTTATATATACTTTCTACCAGATCAGTGTGGTTCGCCTATCTTCTTACCATTACAATGTGTTTTTGCATCTTAAAAACTCTTTGTGCAGAACCTTAGGGCTTTCCAGAGGGAGGGGAAGATGGCAGGTTCTTAAAATAATGGAATTTATTAAACCATTTCAGATCAAACATATTAGAGTTTTTTTCTAATTCACCCATATCCACTCCCAAATAATAAGTGGATATTTAGTCATAATAGTTGAGCCCTGATAAGAGATAAATTCTTGATTATATAAAAAGTGAAACTTTTCCTTTAAGCCTCTTGACCTTGACATGAAGAAAATTCTATAACTAAATTTCAAACCGTGTTCTTTTGGGCAAAGGTTTCTGTTATCCAAATATACCTTTTGAAGCCAGTAGAAAGGACTTGCTGATAAACGTTTCAACACCAGGCTTTATTAAAACAAGTTATTTCTGTTGTTTACTATGTGGTCAGACCACGATGAAAAGCAGATCTTCACCAGTGCATTTCTGTGCAAATTCCTTACCTTTCTGTTTACAAAAGAAAGTGAAGACCTTTCAGGGCTATTTGTCACCAGGCCCTAGTAACCAACAATGCACATTGTCAACTGCTTAAGGTTTCACTTCCTAATTAACTTTCCTAGAAGCACAAACACAAAGCTCTCCCATTTAACCAGCCCTCTTTCCACTCAGTTCCACTAGGTTGATGAGTATGTCAAACCTCAACTGGGGTCGCGACTGTCCTGTGCACAGAGAGAGTAATCTGAGAAGGCTTTCTTCAAACAAATCAGTTCTCTACTTCAGTTAGAATCTTTTAAAGGATTATAACATTAAAGCAGTCTTGCCTCAAACCCATGCACGAATGTTGAATTTATTCTCAAAACGTTCTTATTTCCCTCATTCCCAAGGTGAGATTCTTTTTCATTTAATCACTAACAGTATTTCCCAGCCCTTGACTGAGGGATTCCAGATCACTTGTGCATACATACAGTATCTCAATGTGTTAGTTACTTTCAATAAAATCCTTACGATTGGAAGTGGAATTTTCTTTTAAATCCTTGTTTGATTTGGGCATTTGTAACTAAATCCACCCCACTAAAGAATTAAACAACGCCTCAAGTATCCTAAAATTGTTATGCTACTGTTCATTTTAATTGAGAGAATTCTTTTGGCAAAATTTGGGACATGTTTGTAAAAAATGCAATAATGCATTTTATATACTTTCTCATGGATTCGGGGATTAGTTTGCCCATTTCACAGGCAAAGGAAGTAAAGAACAAGAAAGTTCAGTCAGGAAACTCAATTTACACACTGTTGACCCTGAAACCAAGAGCTCTCCTGACTCAAAACAAGACACGTGGTTTAAAGGTACGTGGTTTAAATGAGATCTTTTATCCTAACCACTTTGGGACACTTGACCCATCTCTGAGAAAAAACTGGGGTATTTTCTCAGGCAGCAAGTTCTCATTGATTTCAGAATATTCCTAAATCTGTGCAGTACTTTTATAAGGACTAGAAATTATAAAAGAGTAACTATGGTACACTTGACATTCCTAAATGCATGATTCTGACTTCTTTCCGGTGAAACCACTTATTTCTTCAAGTCTGACTTTTTTTTTTTTTGGATAAACACAAGGATTTTATTGGAAGATGCAAACAAAAATTTTTTAAAAATAGAAACAGGGCTGGGGATGTGGCTCAAGCGGTAGCGCGCTCACCTGGCATGCATGCGGCCCGGGTTCGATCCTCAGCACCACATACAAACAAAGATGTTGTGTCTGCCAAGTACTGAAAAATAAATATTAAAAAAATTCTCATTCTCTCTCTCTCTCTCTCTCTCTCTAAAAAATAAAAATAGAAATAAACATTTTATTTTCTATCATAGATTTGAAAATCTAAGAATAAAAGTTTAGAGTTGTTATTTAGTAGATTAGCACAAAAAAATTGCTTGTTTTTTCGAGTTTCCATTGTAGACTGGACTCAGAAGCCTAACTCCTCCGAGAAGATAAGGGCAGAAGAGGGAGTTTGGGGTACTTATGTTGACAGGAGCAGGAGCAGTGAGGGCCTCAGCACTCAGACACCAGGGTATGTTCTTTGCAGTGACAAGGAGACCTTTACTGGAGAGTAAGTGCCAGAGGCACAAGAGATGAGATTTGAAAGGTGGTTGGGATCAGATCATATAAAGAGCCTGGACTATTCAGCCACTTTGGCCCTTTTTTTTTTAATTTTTATTGTTGGTTGTTCAAAACATTACATAGTTCTTGACAAATCATATTTCACACTTTGATTCAAGTGGGTTATGACTTTTTGCAGAAAACACAGGCTTAGACAGGAAGAGCTTTGCCTTTTCTCCAGATCATAATTAGGCAACATTATTATGCAGATATCTGAGGACAGATTTCCAAAGCCACAATATTTTCAGCTCAACTGGGCTTCCCAAACCACCATTAACTGAATGATCATCTGCTTTCCCTTACAAAAATTCACTTCTCATAGAGGACAAAAAAATGCAGTTAGCTCTACTAGTACTTTCTAGTAGCCTATGATAACTATTAAAGAGAAAAATTCACTACTGGATGACTAAACACAGTGCAGTGTACATTCAAATAGGAGTGACTGTCACTTGGTTCTATTGTCAGTTGGTCATAAGGTTAAGCCCAGCTGCAGGCCAGCAGAAATTATCACTCCTATGACTCAAATGTGGAGAAAGAATGCCCATCTTGGTAAAACTCCTGAGGACCAGTGGCTGGGATGAGCACACAGGGTGTATTCGGAGACAGATTTTCCTTGGCAGTTATCTATTGACTAGGAAATTTAAGGACAAATGTGAAAATAATTTGCTCAGAACGGCAAGGGAAGAGCCCAGAATGAGGACAGAATGACTATAATCCCGTGTGTAGGGAGGCTGAAGCTAGAGGATCACAATTTAAAGGCCAGTCCAGACAAGTTACTGAACCCCATCTCAAAATAAAAAATGAAAAGGTCTGGGATGTAGCTAGTTGGTAAAGTACGTCTGGGTTAAATCCCCAATAGCGAGGGGAGAGAGAGAGAGAGAGAGAGAGAGAGAGAGAGAGAGAGAGAGAGAGAGAGAGAATATGAATGAATGTATGTCAGAGTCATTCCAGGGAAGATTCTGATCTTGACATCAAATATACTTGATCCTTTTCATGAAAGAACATTTAGAAAGACTGGTTGGATCTAAGTGCTGCCAGGTGCTGTCTGTAGAGTGGAAGAGGTGATGACACTAATAATTCGTAATCCTTGTGGAGGCATCTGGTTACTTGCCAGCTCGGCTTAAATTGACCATGACCTGGTTGGGGGATCGGGAAGGGAGTGACTTTCCAAGACCATCAAGAATGAGCTGGCCTTGCTGCACATGAGAATCGGAACAATTATTTATCTAAATGTTCTCATGCAGAATAGTGGCAGTGCTTTCTTTCTTGAAGCCCTGCCTAGCTAAACACATAAGAAAACAGCAAATCCCACCTGAGCCACATTTTATTCCCGCCTATATACATTGCCAAGATATAAAGAGATAACTATGTGTAAAATTGTTGCAGAGAGTCTTGAATGAACCAAGAAGCAAAGGGAAAGGAAGATAAAAGAATTTAGAATTGTGTGACTGATGAAATAATGGCCAAAATAAAGTTTGCTTTCCAATGTCAACCCAAGTGCAAATTCACTCTTTCCCAGTGAAAGTGCAGCTTGGAGTGTGATCTTCATGCTTGGTTGTTGTTTTCAGCAGATCTTAAAAGCAGGTGACTGAAGTCACTGTTGAGGAGTGCAGTCTACCTAGGCTAAATCTCCAATGGAGTGGCGGGAGGCAGGTAGCAAAAGGGAAACACCTATTTTCAGTTACAGCCAGATGTGATGGTGATCAGTAAAAAACCAGGGGCAGCTGAGGTTGGTCAATGGGGACATGAGGACAGGTAACACAGGTGAACTGAGGCAATTGGGCAGATCAGTGGCTTCACAATGAACATGCACTTGAGGAGACCTTGAGAACATTCCAAGTCAGGGATCCCAAGAGTAGAAATGAGGCTGAATTTGAAGCCAGTAGGGGTAACCTGATATCACAGAGCATGGAAGAATGAGGTGCCGGGTGGTTTTACCTGCATGGTTTACTGCTGGGTCAGTGGGTTGCTATGAGCCCAATTCAGAATCAACAGGTCTTTCCAGGAGAAATAAATTAAATAGCTTACTAGTTTACCTCTAGAAACAATGTTTTCAGTTACCAAGTGGAAGACAGAAAAGAAGTAGAATCAAAATAGTGGCTTCTAAAGTCAAGCAAAATGTTCACATGTACATATGGTTAAAGTACATAACATCTTTTCCCCCAGACCAACATATATCTAAATTAATTTTCATAATTTAGCATCAGCATCTCCACATGATATGTTGCATAAAAATTATGATAGAGAAAGAAAAGATCAAGGTATTAATATTTATGCTTTTAGAATTTTTCAAGATATAGATATCTTCCTTAAACCATAATTACAACTGCTTTTAATACAAAAGTACCCTGTTGTTGAAATGTCAATTGGGTACCCAGAAAGGTTGAAGAGAAACAAATGCAGGCTCTGTGCAGTTGAGTAATAGCCCAGAATACTGTTGATGGAGAAAAATACGAGTGGAGAACAAAAATGATTAGACAGTCTAATAATGCGTAAGGTCAAAAACACGAGGAGAAAATGTAAACTTCCTCAGTCACACTATTAAGGCTATTCTACTCATACATCACTTTGTAACTACTGTATTTTTAAAAATTGCAAATTGTAATATCTCCACTGAAAAGTTTACCTATTTTAGTAAGCTTGTAACATTAATTGTATTATAACGCATTTGATGTTTCTCTTCATGGCTAAGTGCTGTGCTTCATGAGGTCAGGTGTGTATTTAGCAGTATATTTCTGATCTCTAGAACTTTTCTTGACACTCTAAATGCTTAATACATATTCTTTATTAAGGGAGTAGAAAGGAGGGAGAGGGAAGGAATAAAGGAAGGAAGGAATAAAGGAAGGAAGGAAGTTGAAAATAAAGGAATGACATGTACATTTAGAGATTAATCAGATACTTAATATTTATATAGTATAATTGGATAGAGAGTTATTTGTAAATAATTTGAAAGAGCTTCAACCACTGATGTTCCCAGGATTATAGACATGCACCCAACACATGATTTAGGTAGTAGAATAAAAAAATGCATTTTAAAACTTTTAAAAAATGAGAATTTATAGAAGATGTCAACTTACCTATGGAAAGATTTGAATTTTGAATATGCAAGATAAATGAATCAGTTAAATAATTAAGATTTAATAAAATTAAATACAGAGTATTTTTGATATTTGTCCTGTGGTACCTTTGTGTACTTCTACAAAGTTCTTGTAAAAGCAGTAAATTGATATTAACAACACAGCTGCCCTTGGCAAACTAAGGCACTAAGTGTAGGCAAGTATGATGTTTGGGTAAAATGCTCTGATTCAAGAGATTTGGGGATTTAATTCTAATAATCTCATAAACAAAATAAACTGTAGCTTCTTCAAACATAAATTAAAGGCAGTGAATAAAATTATTTTGAGTCGTTTTAGTTATAAATTTTTTTATTTCATAAAAGTTTTATATCTTAATGAGTGTGGAATAAATGGTATGTCCTCTTATTATAAAGAAATTTTTTTAAATTTTTAAAATTTGTTTTAATTAGTTATACATGGCAATAGAATGCACTTTGATATATTACATATAATGGAGTATAATTCTTATTGTACATGATGTAGAATCATGCCAGTAGTATAGTTATTATGTACATAGGATAATCATGTCTGATTCGTTCTATTATCCTTCCTACCCTATTACCTCTCCCCTCCCTTCACTCCCCTCTACCTAATCTAAAGTAACTCTATTCTTCCCTACCACTCCCCACTCCCATTGTGAATTAGCATCTGCATATCAGAGAAATGGTGGCTTTTGGTAGCTGCTAAGGGAAACTGTAAAGTTCAGGACTTAAAACACAATGAAGTGGTCAAAGATTTTTAGCAATTCTGCTTTCCAAAAAAATGGTATCAATTTGATTTTTTGAAAGCATACCGTGTTTGTAAAACATTTAGATGCACGTGATTTCCTAGTGGCTTAGCAAAATATAAATGAAACATATAAAGAAAATAACTAAAGCTACTTTCAAAAGTTATTGATTATATTCCTCCCTTGATTTTCATGATAGAAGACTGAGAAAGTCAGGCTGAGGGGTTCCCTTTCCTCAGAAATTACCTGTAAAAGAATCATAGACAATCTCCAAACTCCTAACAGTTACTTCCATAAAAGAAATCAAATATTATTTTGCAATCAAACTCTACAAGGAAAGTACAATATTGTTCTTTACATTTTGAGTGAATTCATGGGCCTCATATGTAGGAGGCTACATTTAAGAATACATGAGGGTTCAAACAGACTAATGTCCTACAAAACCTATGATTACAAAGCAGATATCAGAAGAATTTCATTTGGGAGGGTTTCCCATGAATTTGTGTTTCCTCGGCTGCCTCTCCGATTTACAGTTTGGGATCAAATGACTAATCTTGAATTAAATTATGTTCCCATGTCTTCTACCTGACATTCCACCCAGCCCAGGTCTCTTCATGGCTTGGCACAAATATCCTGGATATTCAGCCAAAATTCAATCCTGGTTGTGAACCTTGGCAAAGCATCTTGGTGGCCTGCTCCTAGATCCCTGCAGCCTCCAGCATGCACTCTGCCCTGTTTGGAGGACCCAAGAGGCCAGTTTTCTTTGAGTTTGTGTTGGTCGGCCTGCCCAAGTACAGGCTGATGTCTCCTTTTCCAAAGTTCCACGTTCTCCTTTCTGTGATATTGGTCAACATACTCCAGAGAGAAAATAAAAATCTCAGAGCATACTAAATGCAAAAACAGTCTACAGCATTTTCCAAAATTGCCTGTTTGGTATTAGACACCCTCTTTTGCAGACAACACACCCCAACAGCATTCTTGCACATAGCTTCACCATCTCTTGATACGTTATCCCCAACACTGCTTTTTATTATTTTCTCAAGAGGCTAGGAGCAAAGAGGATCCTGTGGCTGTCCTCCTTAAAATCTTCCATGGCTCTTCCTTTCTGGCAAGTCTCATGGGTTGTACAGCCAGGAAGGGGAATGAATTGGAGGCCAGAGCTAAAGACAGCCCAGTCTGTGAAATCAGATTTGGTGTTTTCTGGCACAGTTTGGAACACTGACACCTGAGCCCAAAGATCTGTCCAGAGAGTCAATTTTGAAAACACTTGTTTTTACACATAAAAGGCACATCTTCATGGAAAGATTAAAGGAAGGAAATGTGACTTATAATTACTGCTAAGCATCTGTTAGCAGTTGTGTATACTAATATGGCCCATGAAGAAGGCCAAATTTATGTTCTCTTTCCAAACCTCATACACACACACACACACACACACACACAAATTCTAACAATTAAAACATTCATGACACCTATCAAATAATTGTGAAAATGGGTAAAATTATATGTATACAAAAAAATTTCAGAATACACTGCTGCTCAGAGCTTGTCAGAAACGCTGCCACTCAGAGGTGCTGGAGTTTTGCACTGACAGAAGCCACATTTGAAACAAGCCCCGAGGCCATACCTGAACACACCCAAGCTCATGTGCTTGTACTCCACACTGGGTTCCTAACCTTGGTGCCCTTGGCCCATCAGGCCACATCCTTCTTAGTCTGTAGAGGTCTTCCTCATGCAGTGTAGACATTCAGCAGCACCCATGGCCTCTACCTGAGTTTTGCACCAGCACCCCTGACTTGTGATAACTCAAAAGGTCTCTAGGCATTGTCAAGTGACCCGAGGGAAGGGGGAAAGTCACCTGTGTTGAGGGAGCCCTGCCTGGCCTGGACCAGGATCTTAATGAACATCAGTGGAGAAAGGCATTGCAGTGCCCATGAGGACATGAGGACAACAGCAGAAGCCCTCTGTCTCAGGGGCTTGAATTTGCTGTGGATCCTGTATGTTCTGCAAAGGGACCCCAGCTTCCTAGATCCGATTCTAGTAGAAGGTGTCCTTGCAAATGTGGCAACTGGGCAAAAGTGAGCTTCTCCACCCATGTGGATTAGACAGGACCTCAGGTAGATCTGCAGGCATGTTGTAACCAACAGCCAATCAACATACGCTTAGAAAATCATGGAAAGACTAATGACGGGGGTGGGGTGCTTCACAGATGCCAAACCCACACCTGCCTTCTTAGTCTGTAGAGGCCTTCCCCGGGCAGTGGTAGACATTTAGCAGCACCCATGGCCTCTACTTGAGTTGTGCACCAGCACCCCTGACTTGTGATAACACAAAAGGTCTCTAGGCATTGTCAAATGACCTGAGGGGAGGAGGAAAGTCACCTGTGTTGAGACCCATCAGCTTCAGGGTCACCTGGGACCTTGTTACAAACACACATTCTCAGACCCCGCCCCAGATTGGCAAAACCAGGAACTCCAGTGGGCCCAGGAAACTGGTAAACTCTCTGTGAGACACAGGTACTCTGAGGTGGAAGAGGACTCGGGAAAGGCCCTGCAGTGAATCACTATTTGGTGACAGACAGGTCACAGGGGCCACAGCATGACCAAGAGGTTGCAGGCCGTGGGGGATAAAGAGCCCAAAGCTGGAGCCACCTGGGAGGGTTTGCAGCCAACACTTCCCCCTGTGCTATCTCCATGACCTTGGCCAAGTGACCTGATCTTTCAGTGCCTCAGTTGTCACCTATGGAAAATGGGGACAACCAAAGCACTGTTCCTCCTGCAACTATTGAGGGATGAGGAAGCTTTTATGATAAGGTGCTTAGAAGAGTGCTTGGCTCCAAGACCTTCGGACAAGTCAACTAACTGGTCTTGTCTTCACCATCATTGGCCTGTCTTGCCCCCGACTGTTCCCCTACAAGCCAGCCAGGCAGGTGCTTCATTCTCTGCCACATTCTCAGCAGGGAGCCCTGCCTGGCCTGGACCAGGCTCTCAATGAACATCGGTGGAAAAAGGCATTGCAGTGCCCAGGAGGATATGAGGACACCAGCAGAAGCCCTTTGTCTCAGGGGCTTGAACTTTGCTGTGGATCCTGTATGTTCTGCAAAGGGACCCCAGCTTCCTAGATCCAATTCTATTAGAAGGTGTCCTTGCAAATGTGGCAACTGGGTAAAATTAGACGGGCCCTCAGGTATTCTACAGGCATGCTGTAACCAACAGTCAATCAACACACGCTTAGAAAATCATGGAAAGACTAAAGGTGGGGGCGGGGTGCTTCACAGATGCTGTGTGTTTTCTTCCTCTACTTCTAGGATTCTCTCTACCCACCTCCTGAAGTCAGTCATACAACTATCCCCATTTCAGATATGCAAATACTGAGGTCCCAAGAGGTTACAGAACATGCCCAAGGTCATTGTTCAGTAAGCAGTGAAAGTGTTCTTCTCATGCTGGTCTCTGATTCCAAACCCACACCTGCCTTTCTTCCCAGGGCACTTCTTGGTCTGCACTCAGGGATAACATGCCTTAAGATTGGGAGGACAATCCTAATTTCAAACCTTCTACCTCACGTTATGCTGAAGACCATCCTTGGCAGCAGAGCACGTGTCTTATTTGGCTTAAAAACTCCATCTCTGGTAGTAATGAGATCTCTCTGCCACAGCCCCGCCACAAAGCCATTTGGGACCACAGGAGTGTGGACAAAGAGTGACCAAAGGAGTGTGGAGAAAAAGGACACAATTCAGGAAAGCGAATTACGAAGAAGAAAGAGCTGAATATAGTAGAACAGACAGGACCAGCAGACAGAGCCCAGCTGAGAGGCCTAGAGAAGGGCTGGGGCGAGCCAGAGCATTCCACGGGTATTGATGAAGTTCTGCTGTGTGCCTGGCACTATGCTGAGAAGTAGACGCTGCACTGAGCACAGTCTCTGACCTTGCCCTGCTAAAGATCCCAGTCTGGGGATTCAAAGCTGGATGACATTGTCCAGCACTATGCCATTTCTTCACACCCCAGCTGACCTCCAGCCCCCAGCACCATGGCCCATTTGCCTACAGTGAAGGCCAGCAGCAGCTTCCCCTCATGGCTGGCAGGAGTGGGTGGAGAACACCCCAGCTCTCTCACCCTGTAGGAGGGCTTCTACTAGTAGCATGATCTACATGGACCCCAGCACTCCTTATCAGGACTGTGCTTAGTCACTCAGTGACAACAACTGGCTGGTACACCCTGTCTTCCAGTTCCTAATCACTTCCTGTTCCCATCTGGAGTTTTCTAGCATCACCTCCCAAGAAAACTACTTGCTAACAAATCTGGATCACAGAGTCTCCACATTTTACCTCAGGGAAGCCAGAGAATGAAAGAAGATTCTAGAAAGATATACAGTGATCCCAGTCTATCTGGCCATTTTGTGCCTGAATTTATAGTACTCCTTGGCTGCTCTGATTGCCCTGATAGGCTTAGGAGAAAAGACAAGCCATATTTTGGGATGTAAAATGCATTCAGGCCGAGTCACTTTCACACAACCTACCAAGTAGGAGAAGAATCTCATGAAATTTTAAGTACAACAGAATGCCAAATGACTACTCATTCCAGTGAAGACATGCTGCAAATAAGACTTAGAACACGTGCTGCAAACAAGACTTAGAAAAGTGTCCTCACAGAAGATTCTGTCATTCTGCATTTGTTTCTGAAAGTTGAAGCACACAGTTCTAATGAGCCCAGGAAGAGGTTGATACCCAGTTGAGTTGGCATATGATGTGCCAGAGCTCAGGACTTCAGGGCTGCTGTCAGGTGGTTCCCGGGCTCTTCTGGTCCTCACCTTCACTCAGGGTCTTTTTGTTGGTGATGGAGTTCAGCAATGGATTACTGGCCCAGAGACTTGTTCAGTATTGCTCCGTAGGAGCAAAACTGTCACCAGTTGTAGGTAGCCAACTCCAGGTGAGAAACTTGATAGATGTTAATGCTCACGGCTTCACACCAGCAACCTGCCCCTCAGTGATCATGCTCTCTAAAATATACACCATGCTAAATTGTGTGGAAGCATTCTAGGTCTAGCCAAACCACACGATCTTTCAAAAACAGCCCAATATCATTTAGAGGATTCACTCTCCAAAGCAAGCTTGCCAATGCCTGAGCGCCCACACACTCTATTGGCACCAACCTCATCTCCTTTTAGAATGCACACATCCACCAAGATACCACTGCCGGTGGTGGTTGAGCAGCCTTTCCAATGGACGAGGTGGATGTGAATGTAACACGTGAAGGAATTAGCATTTACCAACAACTGGAAGAAAAAAATCCATTCTCTAAGATATGATGACGGAACTGCTCTGTGATCTAGACCATCCCCCTCTCCTGCATCCTCTCTCTTTTCCTCTGCCTCGATGGACCTCCAACTGAGCCCAGAAAGATGTGTCCTTTCTAGTCAGAAGCCCTGTCATGGCTTCCATTTCCAGGCCCTGATTCCTGGTTAACTGCAGCCAGAGCTCGCTTTCAAGGTAGTCTCTTCAGATCCCTTCCCTACCCTAACCACAGTGTGGGCTCTGGCCCCACCCTTACTCGCTACACCACCATTCCACATTAGGGTCTTCCTGTCCCTCTCTGTGACCCAGGACTGCCCATGACTGACCCCACGCAACAACAAGCTGTTGAACCAGGTGCCATCAAAGGGAAGAAATGACCAGAGATGGCTAACTTGAAGATTTCACAGAATAGTCCATGAGACAAGGAATATCCTGAACCAGTGAAATGACATAAGAGGAAGTCAATGAATTCTAACCTCAAGGGCAAATCCTACAGTACACTGGCTCTCAAACTCAGCTACACACTGGAGCCACCTGGGAGCTGTGCATAGTACTGACCGCTGGACCACCCACTGGCCCTGGGCTGATGGAATGGCTCTAGGCTAAGATGGGACACTGGGGTTTGTAAATTACCAGTTGAGTATAATATAAAGCAAACTTTGAGAACATTGCTTTTTCCCCACATGAAGAACTGTGTGCATACAGATGCAGAAGTACACAAATCTGCAGCATAAACCTCCTTGGGGGCCATAGATTAAATGCACTCCAGTCACCAGCATCCTGGCTAAGAACACCACCAGCCTCCTATTTCCACCTTCCAGGTGATTGCAGCCCCGCCATCCAAGCATGGAGGAGTCCTCCCTGCTGAGAAATTTCAGTGTGCAGAATGGAGAGCCCTCTCTCCTGGGAGTCCCTGCTTTGACAATAAGTGCACTGGAGAAGTTGAAATCAAGTGGGAGGCACATGGGCAGGCTTCCTGGATGAGGCCCTATTGAAAGAAGGATGGGATCTGAGGAGTGGACCAGAGAGAGGAAAGATGGGAAGTACAGCAAGTACATTCAGAGCCGAGGTCAGGCCCAAAATACAATGTTGGCTGACAAGAGAGCCCTTGCACCAGGATCAACAATTTTGAGAAGGCAATGAGGACTGCCTGAAAAGATCAATTCCACAAAATTCCATGGAAACCCACTCATCACACCTTTCTGAAAACACTGGAAATGTAGGTTTCATGCAAGGAACTCTGGGTGACAGATGGCAAAGTTTGCCAAATGCAAACATGCCTACCAGCTCTGAGAAGCCATTCTCATTCACACTGCTTCAACCAGGGAAAATCCCCATGTGCTCACTGAGAACAAGTTAGCTTGTGCCTCTTGAAGCTGCTTCAACAAACAGCTTCACTTCTGCACTTCTAAGCTGTTCTCCTCAAGAACTTTCAGAGCACAGTTCAGGCATGAAACACAAAGGGTGCCAGAAAGAGATCTCTTGAATCTAGCATCACCAACGTGCAGTGGAAAAGAGGACCAGCTGAGAAGATCAGTTCTCCAAAGTATCACTGACATCCATTTGTCACACTCATTTACAACATTCACTTGAAGTGCAGGTGCCCACATGAGTGAACTGTTTTTTTTATCAATGACACAGAGGCTTCAATGTGTAAGCATGCCTGTCACCTGTAAGAAGCAGTTTTGAATTCTTCTAGGTCCACAGGAAAAAAAAAATAGCATGTGCTCACTTACAACAAAGTTAATCAACAAAGCAAATTGAAACTGCTTGCAGCAAACAGCTTCCATTCTCCCATTCCCCAGCTATTTTCAGCAATCGCATCCAGAGTCCAATTCCAGCTCAATATAAAATGTGTGCTCCCAAGGAAGCCTGTATAATTGACATCACCCAACTTGGGGAGGCAAGGGGAATGCTGAGAAGATCAGTTCTTCAAAACTCCTACTTTTTCAGAAAACTCATTGAAAGGCAGGGTACCCACTTGCAGCCATCAGTGGTTGACAGATGGCACAGAGGCTTCAATGTGAAACCGTGAATGCCAATCATTACAAGTGCTTCTGACACACTCTAGTGCAACCTGGGACACCCCAAAGTGCTCAACGAGAACACACTTTGTTCCTGCAAGTGGAAGCAGCTTGCATGAACTGTTTCAATCAGGAAATTCCAAGCTCTTCTCAGCAATCACATTCAGAGCACAGTTTTGGCCCAATAGAAAAAGGGTCCTAGCAAGAGGGTCCCACACCTACGATCACCTTCATAAGGTAGCTTCCCATCTTCTGTGTGGAAGTGGCTTTCTCCTTGGCCCTTATGCTGTAGAGGAGACCACTAGGAGCTAAGCTTCATGCAGGACCATCTGACCCGGACTTTTTGCAAGCCCTATGAAGCCCTCACACAAGCTCAAATGCTACAGGACTCTGCAGACCAGTCCATGCAACAGTAGACATTCATTCATTGTCTAGAGTCTACAGGTTCCTAAATGCATGGCATTCATTATCATCAAATGCACAATTTTGATCAAAAACCATCACAGTAGATCAGGTAACAAATCATCACAGTAGATCAGGTAACAAAAACATATATATTTTAAAATAATAATATATTAATGGGAACAACAAATACAGGATAGAGTAACAACTGTGTTACTAAACAAGGTCAAAGACAATGGCAAACTATAGATTCAAACTTTGAAGCAAATAGTAATCAATGTAAATATTCCTGGGCTGCCTCAGCCCCGCCCAGGCACACAGCAGCAGAATGGTTTTGCAAGCATCCTCAGGAGGGCTGGAGCCTTCTTTGCAGGACGAGAGGGAGGTTGAGGCTGGATCCACTCATCATTCTGTTGGGAGAGGCTCCTTTTCCTCAGCACGAAGTTGGGTTTTGTGTGAGGGTTCTTTGCGTAAAATACGTTGGCCTGCGCTGGAATCCTCAACTCTGGGGAGAGAGGGGTGTACAAAATAAGGTGGCTCAGGAGGTGCTCCCTGGGACACCCCAACATCTGAGAGCCTGTGCCAGAAACGAACTGAGCCACACACCTGAGAGCTCTCCAATTCAGCACCAATACCAACAAGACAGCCTCCACAGTCCTCCCTGAGGAAGAACTAGGCAGAGCACTTCAACAGACCTAATGTCTGTTCCTACCAAAGGCTTTGGACTCCAAAACATCCCAGGTCCTCTTGCGTCTGCCAAAGCACACCACTAGGGTTTGCATCTGAAATCTCCCACAAAAGTGCCGAAGATTCAGACCCCACATGAGCCATCTTCACAGGTGGGTTTGGAAGGAAGCATTGGATGGTGAGTGCTCTGATGTAAACATGAAATTCTCATTCAAGATGAATACACTACTGGGAGGTGGGAGGGACTGGAAGAAAGGTTGAGCATGCTTGGAGGAAGACCTAAACAGGAGTGCGCCCTGGGCAACAGTACCTTGTCCCTGTTGGCTCCACTGAATCCTCATTCTCCAAGTAGAGGTCCTCCTTCTCCTCTCCGTCTTTCTCTCTCTCCCTCTCTCCCAGCCTTGTTCTCTCTCTCCCAGTCTATGCCTTTGTGGCAAGGGCTGAGGAGCTCTCCACTGCCACACACTAGAGCTTTATGGACAGCCTCAGTGCACAACCAAAGAGAAAGTTGTGAAACCCAGAGAAAAGGCCTAGGATTCTCAAGTATGGCCACGGTGAGGACAGGCTGACCAGCACGGATACCACATTAGAGCCACGCTTCTGGGTTGGTGGAGCCTGCTTCCATGTGAACCAGGCTTCTGAGAATGGAGGCCACATTCCAAATGCTGCCCTCCTGAGAACAATGATTCCAAAGACCAGCAAAGGGACTGCTTCCCTCCGACATGGTGTATGGCCCAGTGGTGCCATGACCCCGAGTGGGGGAATACAACAGCCAGCTTCTTCTTCCTCTGAACACCTCTTTCCTGTCGCCCTCCTCTAACCTAGAGCCTGTTCTCTATCCCTTCTGGGTTGGATGTGGGGATCTCTGCTATGAATTTCTTAGGCTACCAAGGCCCCAGACAGACTTCCTCTTCCATAGACTCTACTAACCTAACAGAAGGTTAAGATAGGAGACAAGTGATCCTAGAACTCATTGGGATGGTGGTCTTCAGCGTACATAGGCTGGGATAATGGCTGCTGAGGTGTTTGGCTCATAAAATCCAACCAACCAACCAACCAATGAAAAAGCGCTGACATTATTATCAGATGAGCTCTGTGGCTACGTGCTCAGGAAGCCCTCATCTGACTCTAGTTAGGGATCATAACCTGGCTATTGGGATCACTCCTTGGCTAGTGGACTCAGGTGCGGAAGACCATGGAATTGATGCAAAAACAGATGATTCAAGCTGTCTCCCAGGCTGTGTTTTCTTCCCAATTTCATCCTGTTACTGCTTGCTAGAATCTTGGCAATGCTCTGCCCAGGCAGTGGTTTTCTGGTCACACAGAAGGCTTTCAATCCTACTGCTTCAGTCCACAAAATGCCAGTTCCATCTTTAGCCCATGCATTCCCATGTTCCTCTGAAACCACTCCTATCTCAGACCACAGAACCATACTGCTCCTGGAAAGAGGCTTTCCTCCTCACTCCTCAATGATGTCAGCTTTGCATGCGTCTTCATGTCCTGGGCAGGGCACCTGGTGGGGAGCCGCACTAGCCACTGGGGTATACCAAAACACCTGGAGAGCTTACACCAGCAGAAGTGAAGTTGGCTTTGTGCACGAGCCCAACACACCCTGTTGGAGTGTTCTTGGGGGTCAGAGACTGCTCTTTGGTGCTAAGAGTCGACCTGAGTCCACATCCTGACCCTTGCTCTCTGTCATCTGATTGTCCCACTTACTCTGACGGTGAGAGATGATTTGGCCCAGCTCATATTCCTCCGGCTTCTCCTGAGTAAGCAAGTGTAGCTCGAGGGCCCTGCGGATGACGACAGGAGCCCGATCGTGGCAGGTCACCTGGAGCAGCATGGAAGACAGGCCTTCAGGAAATGGGCCTTGAAGTGACTACTCAAGGACAGTGGGCAGGGGCATTCTGGAGGCACCTCCACTCTAAATACAAGGGCAACATCCATGACCCTACTACCTGAGGCTGACCTCCTGCTCATCGCGTGGGCTCTTCCCATAGGCTACTAGCCCAATCCTTGTACATAGGACTTCCTGGACCTGCCATTGCTCTTTGTGGAGCTGCACTCCTCTCCAAGTGAAAGGACCCCACTACCTGCATACAGATGCAATCTCATCCCACAAGTTGGGAGGAATGGGACAATAGCCTCCAAGATCCTAGGTCTGCCCGAGGATGCAGGCGGCATTGGGAATGGCCTAGGCACAAAACCTAGAGGCTTTGGTCTGGATTGCCAGGGCCCAAATCAGACCCAGGAACGTGACCACACACAGGAGTGACGAAAGAGAGCCATGAGAGCTCCTGGCCTCCAGAGGCTCAGTGCTGGCTGGGGTGTACGAGGGCACCTGTTCCGCCAAGGGTAAACATTGGGTTACCTGGACATTTAGTGTGCTTGCTCCACATCCATACTGACTCTGCAGAGAGACCCTCTCAGCTCCTTGTTCAAGGAACATGCAGAACCTCATACTGGTGTCCTGCTCCATAGAGGCCAGCATCCCATACAGAGGAACCTGCAACCTAGGTCCTGGCCTGTTCTCATCTGTCACCCATACCTGCCTCTGCCCTTCTGGACTGCATGCTGCCACCTGACACACAGACTCCCTCAGACATGGCGGTGGACAAGCTGCTGCTCTCCCTCATCTCAGCTCCAGCCCTTCACACTGACCTCTTCCTTCTTGATTCCCATCTATCCTCCTGATCATCCAGAAGCTCCAAATTCAAGAGGGCATGAGTAGTTCATGGTATTGGACCAGTGTCTGCTCCCCACCCAGGTGTAAGCACCAGGGGACACCCCTGCTCCCAGGCTTACCAAAACAGTCTTGGCCATCTTTGGACTTTGTGTTTCTAAGTGGACACGAATTAAGCAGGTGTCTCCCACCTGCTTGTGGGAAAGCGGCCTGGAGGACTTGCAGGTTGATTCTGAGAACTGTGGGGGATGGAACATCAGCAAACCCAGAAACAGAAAGCCACCCCAGCCTGTCAGTTGGCTCTATGGGCTTCTAGCACATATGTCCAGGTGCTCAGGCTTCTCATTTCCCCAGGTGGGAGTGGAATGGCAGCACAAGTACAGCTTGAATAAGGTAGGTGTTTACCTCCTTTCCCTTGACCTCGCGGCGTTTCCTCACGATGAAATAATATTTGATTTGTGGATTCATGGACAGATACATCAGTGAGTGGTCAGGGACCTTGATTTCTGCAGAGCAAAGTGGAGAGAATTGTTAGGTGGCACTCAAGGATTAGACCACAAAACACCCACAACCCCTGAGAGTCTCCGCCAGGGCGAGCCTGCACCAGAATTGAGAGCCCTCCTATCCAGCTACAGTGCCACCAAAGACTCCCTCAGTGATTCTTCCCTGGAGAAGATGATGTACAGGATTCTAAACCAAAAGAGCACCTGGCAATGGAAACAGCACCTTGGGCCCAGAACTTCTCAGTGCAGGTTGGATCTGCCAAAGGGACACTGCCAGGATCTGCATCAGGATTGGCAAAGGCTCCTGTGCTTAGGCCTTTCTCCCCAGGGCAGCAATGCTCACACATGGGCATTCAGGGAAGCGTTGGATGGTGGGGGAATTCATCCCCTTGCCCTGGATGAATCCACTCATGGATGAATACACGGAGGGGAGGTGGTATCCATCAGAGGTGTGTTGGGCATGGACATGGGAGGACTTGAGCAGGGTGGTGCCCTGGAGAACTCTATTGTTTTCTAGGATCGCTCTCCTTCCCCTTGTTTCTCATCAGGAGCTGTCTGCTTGGTACTTTTATTCTGGTTCTTGTTCTACTTCTGGCTCTTCTTTCTGTCCTGCATCTTCTTGTAGTTCTTTCTGGGTCTTTTTCCTGTTCTTACATGATTCCTTCTTGTTCTTCTTCTTGTGTATCTCCCTCCACCCTTCCTTCTGTTCACCTCCTTCTTTTTCTTCTTCTGCCTCCTGCTCTTTATCGTGTGATCCTCTCCCCACTCAGGAGTGTCTCTTTCTCCTCCTCCTCCTTCTCCTTCTTTCTCTGGCAATGGTGGGGCGTCCTGAGGAGTTCAAATCTATCACACTCTTCTGCCCAGATGCAGCCTCTGTTCAGTAGTCCAAGATGAAATCAGTTCTCAATCAATGGCCAGGAGTGAAACCAAGACCAAAGACAAGTGACTTCCTTTCTTTGTCATTGTCACAGTCAGGAAAGACTGAATAACAGACACCGCATTCTGGATAGGCTTCTACCTGTGGTAGTCAGCACCTCATCTGGACCAGGATTGCTAAAATAGATTCCACCTCCATAAAGCTTCCCCAATGAAAACAAGGTTTCCAAAATCTAGGAGAGGGCCAGCATCACTGCCACCCTCCTGCCATAAGGCATAGATGCCATCACACCTAGTGGGTTCCAGGCCCCCCGTAGTCCTCCCTTTTGACGTCTTTTACACACAAACCTCCCCTGGTCTGGAGCCTGCTCTCAACTGATGCTTGGGTTGAAAGTCTGTTTCTGAAATCACCTTTGTAGATTCTCGGTTTGGTAATTCCTTTTGACTGGCTTATTTTTTTACTAGGGATAAAGCCAGAGGCACTTAAGCACTGAGACCATTCCCAGGCCTTTTGACTTGGGTACAGGGTCTCCCTAAGTTTCTGAGGCTGTTTGGAAATCCCCTTCCCCCTGCACTGCCTCCCAAGTCCCTGAGATTCGCAGACACTGCCCCTTGCCCAGCTCCTTGCACCTCAGTCTTCCTCATGTGTGAGACAGAGCCAACTCAAATGAGGCAGTGTGTGAAAATGGGAAAACTCACTTACGTGCTCGACAGATGGTGGGTTCTACTGTGGACAGGCTGGGATGGTGGAGGCTAGGAGTGTCGGGCTCACAAGAAAGGAAAGAGCACTGGCATTGTGGACAGCTCAGCATTGTGGCCTCTGTTCTTCAGATGCCCTTCTTTGTTGCTGGAAGGAATAATAACCTGGCCATTCTGATATCTTCAGGAGATGGGCACCCAGGCACAGAGGACTTGGAATTGTTCCAAAAAGAACCCAAACAGGCTGTCCCCTGGCCTTGACTTCCTCTTCACTGAGTCCTGTTCCCAGTTGCTGCAATCCTGACATTCTTGAGTAGGCAGGACTTCTCATATCCTGGCCATGGATTGGGACCTGTGCGGCTTCCGGCCATAGCAATGCTGATCCAATCAGGACCCATGCTCTGCTCCTCTTCATTTGAAGGCATCCTTATCAGTGAGCCATAAACCAAACTGATGATAGATTGAGCCTCTCCCTGCCTTGCCCTCATCGATATTAGCTTTGCATTGCCAGACCAGGTCCAGGGGAGAACACATTTAGAGAGGTCCAGCAGCCGCCTGGGGCCTCATTGAACTCGTCCACACTGGACACGCCCATCACTGCACTTGGTTTCCTGCACCAGGCCCACCACACTCTGGCTATTTTAGGGCCAAGGCCCACTTTCTCTTGGCTGTGAGTTATCCTGAGCCCACTGTGGATCATGTCTCCCCACTGTCTGATTGTCCTACTTACTGTCATGCAGAGACATCATTCTCAGCAGATCAAAGTTGTCCACATCCTCATGCTGCAACAAATTTTGGTCCAAGGCCCTGCGGATGAGGCTTGTCACCCTCTCCTGACACGTCACCTAGATCAGGGTGGGACAAATGTCATCAGAGAATGGCTTTTAGAGGAGCTACCCAGAAGACTGTGGTCAAACATTCAGGAGAAATGTTAGCTACATATACAAGGGCACAATCTTGTTATCCTGCTACCTGAGTGTGGCCTCCATATACCGCCTGGGTTCTTGCAACGTGCTACTAGAACAATCCTGGTACAAATATCTGCCTGTACCTGCCATCTCCCCTCCCCCTGGGGAGCCACATTCCACTCAGGTCAAAGGACCAAACTGCCTATGCACAGACACACTCTCATCTCACTGAGATGACAGCAATGGGCCAGGGATCTGCGCACCAAGTGTGCTCCAGGATGCAGGCTGCCTTTGTGGGTGGAAGAGGCAGAGGCACTGAAAATTTTGGTCCTGACTGCCACTACACAAAACAGACTCAGATACAAGAGTGTGCACTTGAGTGCTTCATGATAGCCTGGAGAGGCCCTGGGCTCTGGAAGCTCGGTGCGGGTCTGGTTCTAATGATGTACTTGACTCAGCACTGGCAGTCACTGAACATGTCTCCTCTGCAGCTGGACACCTGCAGCATTAGCGTGTCTACTGCACATCCATAGAAATTCTGCCAAGAACCCCTTTAGCTCCGTATTTACATACATGCAAAGACTGACATTCCGAAGTTTGGCATGACCCCCCAGGTGATCCCGACCCCAAATTTTCACACCTAGTCATGCTAAGGAGGTTCTCTTCCCTGCCACCAGGAACACACCCCCTCCTACACATGTGACAAGTCACTGCCAGCTCCGCTGCTCCAACCTCACTCATTGAGAATACCAAGTTCTAGGCACTGCAGCCTGCACCCTGGACATATCTCTGCCTTCATCTGTCCACAGCACTTCCGTCTGCACTTCTGGCCTGCCAAACCCACAATACACAGGCCCACTCACCACTGCAGCTGGGCATGCTGAGGCTCTCCCCACTCAGGTCAAGCCCTTAAGACTGACCTCTCTCTTCTTAATTTCCCACCACAGCCCCAGGGTTAGCTGTGTCTCCTGCCTTCCACTGTGGGGACATCCAGGAGGCAGCCCTGCTGTCGGGCTTACCAGGATGCGCTTTGTCTCCCTCAGGCTCTGTCCCTCTAGGAGGACGTGGACAAAGCGGCTGTCTTCCACCTGGTCGCTGGAGTGAAGCAGTGAGGAGCTGCTACTTGTGACTTTTCTCACGCACCACTCATTGGTTTGGGTGGCCTGGGGCAATGGTCCTGCAGCCACCGCAGAGCTGCTGCTCACAGCTGCTGGGATCCTGGATGCCACTGCCACAGAAGGCTCCAAGAACTGTGGGGGATGACAACATCAGCAAAGCCCAGCACCTGCACCCCACCCAGCCTGGCAGTTGGCTCTGTGGGCATTCTAAAACATCCATCCAGAACCTGAGGTTCTTGTCCCCTTGGAGGATGTGGAGTGGCACCAGGAGTAAAGACTGAAGAAGGTGGCTGTTTACCTCCTTTGGCTTGACTTTAAACAACTTGCTGGCAGCTGTTTCCCGAAGAAGAAAGTTATAATCCACTCTGCCATCCAGGGCGTAATATACGTTTCCATCAGCAGGGATCCTCAGCTCTGGAGAGGCAGGGGCAGAGGCGTGGTAGGTGACACTCAAGTAATACACTACCCAACATCCCCCACAACTGAGAGCCTCTGCCAGCTCAGGTCTCACACACAGACCTGAGAGCCCCCGAATCCAGCTACTTTGTTGCACCAAAGACTCCCCACTGATTCCTCCCTGAGGACCCTCTATGCACAGGAGGTCCCCTACAGGAACACCTTTCAAGGAAATAGCCCCTTGTACCCCAGACCTTCTTAGTTCACGTTGGACCCACCAAAGACAAACAGCTAGAGTTTGTATCTGGATTGGTCCCCAAAGACTCATGTGTTCAAATTTTTCTCCCCACTGCAGCAATGATCACAGGTCGGTTTATGGAAAAGCACTTGATGGTGGGTGCCTCCACCTTGCCAGTGGATTCATCCACTCATACAGGGCTACACTAATTGGAGGGGTATGGTTTGGAGGTGTGTTGAGCGTAGGTGGAGGATGTCCACAGCAGGGCTGTGCCATCCAGAGATATATATTTCTCTTGAGTTCCCCACTTCTGCATTTTCTCCTCATGAGTATAATTCTCATTCACATTTTTAATCAATTTATTGTTATACTTCTTGTTCGGCTTGTGTTTCTCCTTCTTGTTCTTGTTCTTCTTCATCTTCTCCTCATGCTTCTTCTTAAAGTCATCTTGACCTTCTTATTCAGGGTCTCCTCCTTCAACTTATTTTCATTTTTCTACTTCTCCTTCTCCTCCTCCATGTCCTCCTTCTCCTCGTCCTCCTCATCCTTGTCCTCCTCCTCCTCGTCCTCCTCCTCCTCGTCCTCCTCCTCTTTCTTCTTCTTCTTTCTCTCTCTCTCTCTCTCTCTCTCTCTCTCTCTCTCTCTCTCTCTCTCTCTCTCTCTCTCTCTCCAAGAAGAGTTTACAAGCTGTGAAGGGTTCTATTCTACCACACTCTTCTCTCTAGAAATGGCCTCTGGTCCTAAGTAAACTCAGTTTGCAATGAATAGAAAGATTGGAAGCCAGAAATGATTCTTCATTGAACTGCTTTTCTCATGTACTCATCTAGGTCAGGAAAGGCCACCAAAGTAGACACCCTGTGGTTGTCTGTCTTCTTTGACACAAGACAAAGAAGCCTCTCTTCTTGGCCCCTTGTGGATAATAGCTTTGCAATGCCTCCTCAGGCCAAGGAAAGAACACATGATAGGCAGGTCCACAGCCCCTGGGGAACATGAAGAACCTGCAGATTTATGCCCCATCATTACACTTTGTTTTATGCACAAGTCCCACCATACTCATCCTGGGCACTGGGTCAATGCACACTGTGTTCTGGCTCCCAGTTATCGTGAGCCCACTGTGACTCACTGCTCCCTACCCTCTGATGGTTCCACTTACTCTGATGGTTCGAGAGAATTTGCAGAAGCTTGTAGTTTTCTGGGTCCTCCTGCTGGAGCAAGTGTGCATCTAAGGCCCTGCGGATGATGACTGGAGCCCTGTCCTGGCAGGTCACCTGAGCAGGGTTGGAGAAAGCTCATCAGAGAGGGAATTTGGGAGGAGCTACCCAGAGGACAGTGCTCAAGGACAATCAGAGACAAGTGAGCTCTCAACACAAGGGCACCATCTTGATACCCTGCTACCTGAGGCCTTCATGTGATCATGTGGGGGTCTTCCTATGAGCCTCTAGTCCAATCTTAGTACAAGAGTTTGCTTCAACCTGCTATGCCCTACAGGGACAAGGGAATAAGGACCAAAAGACTTTGTACAGACACACTCTAGTCCCATCAAGATGGGAGGAATGGTCCAGTGCACTTCCATATCCCTGCTCTGGTCTGGGATGCAGCTGCATTTTTGTGTGGACCAGGCACAAACCCTAGGTGCTTTGGTCCTGACAGCCAGGGCACAACACACACTAGGACTCTTTAATGATAGGCATGGAAGCTGCTGGGCTCGAGAGTGTCAGTGCTTGCTAGGGTGTCAGGAGGTTCGGACCCAGCAGGTGCAGTGGTTCAACATAGCTCCCCTGGAGGTGGACACCAGAGTCTCATGATGGATACTCCACACCCAGGAAAATTCTGCAGAGAGAGCCGCTAAATCTCTATTCACATACATGCAAACTAGGACACTAATGGGCCCCTCCAAGGCCCCCAGTTCTCTGTGACCCACACCTACCCACCCTAATCATTCTACAATGGCTCCCTTCCCTTCAACCAGCAACATATCCCCTCCCACACACAAGAAAATGACTGCCAACTCCTGTGCTTCAACCTCCACGGTTCAATATACTCCTCCTCAATACCAAGGTCAGTAGAGGATGGCCTGTACCCTCGATATTTCTCTGACCTCCTCTGAACCCAGCACTCACTCCTGCACTTCTGACCTGCACATCCCAAAACACGCAGGCCCACTCGCACCCAGACCTGGCATGCTGCTGCTCTCCCGCCTCTCTCTTGCTCACTTTCTGCTCTCCTTCCTGACCTTCCAGAAGCTCCAGTTCAAGAAGACAGGCCTAGTCCAAAGTGTTTCCTGTGGACTTCGTCTTCCCCACTGTGGGCTCCCAGGAGACTCCCCTGCTCGAAGACTCACCAGGATGCTCCTATACTGTGTTGTCCTTTCCTTTTCCAGGTAGACGTGAATGAGGCACCTGCCTCTCATCCGCTTGTTATATTGGGGCCTTGGGGAGGACCGAGTAGAGACCCCTGATGTCCTGGACTCCGGCTCTGCCCCTTCCCTGGGAGAAGGCTCTGGCTCTGGGGTTGGCTGAGGAGCCGTGACAGGAACTGAGCTTGTAGCTAGAGGAGAAAAGATGCCAACATGACTGCCTTGCCCTGACCTTCCCACAGACAGACAATACCTCTGCTGCCAGGAAGAACTCAGGCCCTTGGCCCACACAGGACCTCTTTGCAGACTGGGGTCACTTCCTGAATGGACAAAGGCTTGTCCTAATTTCCAGCCCAACACCAGGCATACAGACTCCCTGCAGTGGGACAACAGTCGGACCTTTCCTCATATACCCTTAGGTACTCACCACAGTCCGCCTGGCTCTCAGGCTTTGCCTGGCTTGATTTGCCATCTTCAATTGCGGCCAGGAGGTGGTGTGCTTGGTGTTCCAGGTTCAAGCCTCCCAGCAGGAGCCACATGGATAGCAGCTGCTGCAGACTCAGAAAGCCTGGAGGCTGATGGGAAGCCTCGGAGTAGAGGTTCACCCAGGTCCCCAGGAAGGAAGGTGAGGCACTGTGGGGAGGAAGGTGTGGAGTCAGCAAAACCCTGGCCTTGCCTTCACCACGGCCTCCAGAGAAAACCTCTGACCCTACACTGGGGAGAGCAGTCTTTCCTCAGCCTTCCCAAGTCAAATCACCTTGCAGGTCCCTATTCTGGAAACAGGAGCCCACCCTCTTGACCCCAAGCCCATTCCATGTTGAAGTTGGTCCAGGGGTCCACCATAGTCACTGAAGAGGACAACGTGCACTTATGCCCCATGGAGTCAGGGATGCAGTCACATGTAGGATATGTACTCATGGCACCTGCGGTTTGAGGCTGACCCCCATGAAAAGGGACACAATGGCAGTCATTTGCACCCTATTTTTCAATGAATTATGAAATGTGACTGGAAACGTGTCTTCACACAGTGGGTGCTTTCTCCATGTTCATCAGTGAATGAGCCCAAACTGCTGATTCCCACATATCTCTGGGTGTGGGAGCCGCCATGTCCAAAGCCCCTGTCCAGCTATGTCCCAGCTAGGATGCTCTGTCCCACTATGGAAATTAACATGTCTTTATTAACCCAAAAGTGCTTTTCCCAAGGCCTGAGTTTTGAGACGCCTCTGGCACAGATCTACGTTCTTCACAAAGCCAATATCACACCAGAAAGACCACCTGGCCTCGCTGAGTCCACCTGGGAATGAGCTCAGTGCACACCATTGAGCTGTGGTGCCCAGTGTGTGGGGACTGCTCCACGGACCTCTGTGGATCAGCTGGAGTCAGGATGGTTTCTCTGCCTGAGAGCGGAGTTCACTCCCCTTGCAAGGCTGTGGCAGGCACCTCCAGGACTCGTCCCATTCGGGACTGACATTCCACTATGAGTGTGGTCCTCTATCTCATTAGGTATCACAAAACTTTGGGTCCCTGAGAGGTACATGGCAGCCCCAAGACCCAGGCATGAGGGGGCTACACACTTGGGCTTGGTGGTCTGGTGCTTACCTTGGGAACAAGAGATCCAGCACCTGATGGGTGGGGATGGAATCCCAGGAGATTAACCCCATGTTGCCGCTGAAATGTAGGTTCCTCCCACAAATGACAGGCAGGAGCTCATTCCTAAGCTGGTCCTGCCTGTAAGGTTCAAGGCTCTGTACCCTGAAGGGCTCCTCCGTGTTCTCATCATTTTCACCCTGTGTTGGGACCAAGAATGTTGGTTTAAAATGGAAATGGTGACAAACAGAAAAATGACTTGTGCCAATACACTAGAGTCAAAGCACAATGGGACAGTTCCCATCAGTACAAACACACACCCACACACACACACACACACACACACACACACACACACAGTCAGAATAGGAGTCCTGGGCCATTCATCAGGGATCAGACTAGAGGGCCTGCTGGGTTCACCTGCCCTGTGCTACTCACTGTTACTCTTGAGCTCCTCTGCGACAATCGCCAGAGGCTCTGGCGTCTAAGATGAAGCCTCACCCAGTGCATCCACAAAAGGGCTAGTTGGCCCCCCTGAGATTCCTGGGAGCCTGAGGCTCGGCATTGTTTGCAACCACAGGAGAACATCCTTCTCCCTCCAGTTTCTCCAACCAAATGAGCTCGGATGGCTTGGTCAGTTAAGTGGGTGCCTGGATACCAGGGTTCCATGTTCTGTTTGATCCATTGTCAAGGCAATGATGTCATTTCCTGTGCCCATACCTGAGCCTCTTTTCACATAAGACCACTTTCAAAAGCCCTATGAGCTGCTGATTTCTCCTCCATGCCTAAACATCTCAGGTGCGCAGGTGTTCACCAACAACTACCCAAACATCCCCACCAGCATCTGCCCTGCTTGGTGCCACTAGAGTTCCAGCTTGGAGCCTTCAAAAATGCATTCACAACCAGTCCTTCCCTCTCAGCAGCTTTTGGACCCTGGTCCCATCATTGTGCAACTCATGGTGTGCCCAGTCTTTTCTGGAAAGTAGGGTAGCATCTAATCTCTAGGGTTTATTGTGTCTATTGGCCCATAACACCCTCTATTCTCTCTGAAACCAGAGATGGGACTCACAGGTGGCTAAAGCACAAATGTAGAGATGGGACAATCACAAGAAGGGCAGAGACAAAGAATGCACCCCAACTCAATCAGGCCTGTGTCCCACACAGGGACGTGGCCAATGTCCGTCCCATCGTGGCTGCAGTTCCCTCTCTACACCATGGCAAGTTGGAGGGGACTGAGATGCAGAGGCTGCTCCCCTCTGCCATACAACTTCCCAAGGCTTCTCCTAAGATTTCAAAAGGGCCAAGTGTGTCTAGTGTTGGGGTCTCACAGAGACTCCGAGGTACCACAGCATCCTGCTGCCCAGAACCGGTTCACCCCTCACCTCAAGGGGGCTCAGCCTCTGCATTCATGGGAATTGAAGTGGGTACAGGTGATGGGATATCACCTCCAAGACTGAGTTATGCCAAGTCTATGACCCCTGTCTGCATCCCTGTCTCCAGCACCACTCCCTTCTCTCTCTTTCCTCCCCAGAGCAAACAAATCCATTTAGCAAGTGTGTCCTGTGATAAAGACATGACAGTCACCCATCCTCTCATTGCAAAAACACTGAGGCTCAGCCAACATGGATCCTACCAGGAACACAGGCATAAACTCAGAGTCCGATCCTCCCAGCCCAGCCTCAGTGGAGCCTGGACTCCCAGCCTCCTGAGTCAAGGAAACAGAGGTGCCTAGCCGAGCCACCTTGGATGCAGCCACACACAAACTGAACTCATCAATGCCCCTTGCTCTCAGTTGTGAGTAAGAGGGGAGGTGGTGTTTCACAACCCTGGACATCAAGTGCAGTCTCCAGGCTTTGGGGTGTGCCCTGGCCTCTCTCTATCTGCCCAGGCCCTCCAACTCACACTGGCCTTTTACCCAACCTCCTCCTAGGGCCAAACTCAATCCTGCCTCTCAATTTCTTCTGCCTTCCCCAACACACTGCTCCGCAAAATGAGCAGGGCTGGCTCTCTGTTATCATGCTGGTGTCAGCAGCAATGCCACCCCACTGACATAATTCAGAGTCCCAACCTAGGCACTCCAGCTGTCCTTGCCACATGTGGCCCTGTTTGGGCTCTGGCTCTTGCTCTTTTCTTTCATGTGCATGTGTTTTGAGGTTTTGAGTTTCTCCCACTGCAGAACTGCAGCTGTGGCAGGGTAGAGCTCATGAAGGTGACATTCTGAGCCACATCCAATCCCATCAGGACTGTGAACTGGGGTGATGCTGGAACACAGTGATGAGTGAACACATGGGAGGTGGTTGGACCCACCTTGCATCTGAGTGGTTTCCTTTCAGGACAGGAATGTAGGGATGGGAGCCCCTGGCGTGGGGTGCTTTGCACAAGGCGTGACCACGGGCTCTTTCCTGGCAAAAACTGGCTCCACTCAGCATGGAGAGCACTGTCATTCCTGGTGGCTAACAACAGCCCTGGACCCCAGAAAGGAACCCACACTCAAGATTAACGTCTGAGTGTGCGTGTCCTCGAGGAAATGAGGTCTCCTGATCCCAGGTGCAAAGGGGTAAGTCCTCTAACTCCAGGGGCCATGAAGGGACATCTGAGATTCCCTTGTCCTTCTTTCCCTCTCTGAACCCATGGTGTCCTCACACTAACCACAGTTAGGACCCTGGCCTCATTCCCCAGTTGGGATCATTAGGCTCCATAAAGGACAGTCTCTAAGATGCTCAGTAAACCACCACCCTCTGCACAACCCATAACCCTATTCACCCAAGAGGCAAGAGGATTTCTATTCAGGAAAACCAGGACAGGGAGAGCCTTTCTCAAGGACACAAGGACATTAGTGAGTGAGGGAGTGATTAATGGATGGAGAACTATTTCCACCACCAACTTCCAGGAGCATATATGGCCCTTTGGGCACAGGTACGGACCCTTTTTTTCCAATCAACTTTTTCAGAGAAGTGAGGCTGCCTTCTAGATGGCACCTCCACACTAAGGGGGTCTCCTACTTCTTCCACATGTACATATTGCAACGGGCCTCCCACTGTGCATCTGAGAACACTCTGTGGGCATCTGTAGCCTTTCAAGACCCCAGAAACCATGCGGGCACCCCAGCACCAGCAGAGCATTTGTGCACATCACAACAATCACCCCGGGTGAGAACTCTCCGTTCCACTCTGTACTAGGCCCTGCCATCTGTACTGATCAGTCCAACCCCTCTCCTTCCTGTTTCTTGATTATACTACCATGGTTCCCACACATGGATGCCAGGGTGCTTGTGGCCCCCCCAAACATTTGAGTTCCAGGAACAGTGGAATGTGTTTGGGAACTTCTGGATGACGGGAAGTCCCACCCTCCAGGGTTTCATCTTCAATGTAATGAGTGCAGAGGGAGCCAGGAGGGCTCTGTCAGGTAGAGAGAGGTGGGAGCTGATGGAGCCTCAACTAAGTGCCCAGGACTCTGGGTTCAGAGCTGGTGTTATGTGGAATTGTTGAGGGACGTGAAGAAAACCCAGCTCACTGTACGCAGAGACAGCAGATGCCCTCACGTGGTCAGGCTGCTGTGCTAATCAGAGCCCCGAGATGTTCCACAGGTGTGCAGGTGGGGAACCCACGTGCCAGCCCAGGCTGTTCCTGAGCACCTCTACCTGGATTCGGAGCACGTGACTCTGCATCAGCGTCCTCACATCAATGTATCCCGGCCCCCCACCCCAAAAGTTCTCTCAGAGACAGTGAGGTTCCACTGCTCTGGACTTGCCCTTTTCTCTGGGATTCTGGGGTTCCATTAATTAGGAGGTCACAATTCTCAGCACACAGGCTGAGCCTACTGAGATCCCAGGAGTATCCAGGCATTGCTTCTATTTATAGTCCATCATGTCCCACGACACTGTGGACACGTATTGCACTCACCTAAAGAAACCACCAGGCCCAGGGCCTTCGTGCCACTGGCCTGCAGACACCTGGAGGAACAGGCAACCTATAGGCTGCGTGGAACCAAAGACCCTAGATCCTGGGATCCCAGCTGGAAACACAGCTCATGTGCACACAGTCACCACTGTCACCGAGAGTGCAATTGAAACACCCGCAGAGTTAGCAGTGGACCTGATATGCCCACGAGTGGGGGTGAACTGCATCCCTTGAAAATGATCGTGTCCAGAGAAAGGCAAATTTTGTAGGATTTCACTTATCTCAGATTCTCAATTATCAGGTTCATAAAAAGATAAAGTACAATGTTCTTTTCCTGGGCCTCAAGGGCACTAGAATTCTGCATTGATGGCAAGAGTATGTCCACGTGACTTCTGGAGATGCATGGTGGTGACGCCTATACACCAACATGAACATGCTTAATGCCACTCAACTGTGTCCTCCAAAATGGTTTAATTACAAAACAGATGTTCGGTGTCAATTACCACAATGTAAACCCTTGGGAGACTGCTGATTGACTCATCTTAGCGTAAGTCAATGAATAAAGGTCCTAAGGTGCGAAGCTACAAAATGAGGGATGAGCATGGATGAGGATGGGCGGGAGAATCCTCCCCCTCTAACACAATTAGGGAAGGATGTGCTGCCCTCAAGTGGCTTGGGGGCCTGGGATCCTGCCACAGAGGGGGATTCCAAACCTCACATCCCCTGACCCAGGCCAGAAGACCAGGTAGAGTCCAAGGACCCTGGGGTGGCCCAATGGCAATAAAGGTCAAAAGGAACTGGGATCTGCCTGGACCCTCAATCCCCTACTCTGAGCAGGGCTGCATGATGAGGCCAGAGGCCATCCACAGCAATCTGCCTTTACAGGAAAACAGGGACTGCAGGCTGCCTCTGGCTCACTGACTCAGGATGGTGTTTTCATAAAGCAATACCACTTCCTCACATTTGACCAGCAGCTCATGCGCTGACAGCACAATGGCTGGCTTGACTCAGGCCCTGAGAAATGAAATAGAAAATTCATAGCAAACCCATCTTCAGCTCTTCCACATCATCAGGGGGTGTGATTCATTTCCATCAACAAAGATGTCTGAAATGATGTCTAAACATGCTGGGGACTCACCTCCGTGTGGAACTTTTCAGGAAAAAGGGGATCAAATCTCATGAAGCAACTCTTCTCTCCTCTAGCCCATGGGCAATGCAAGGAACCTGCATGTTACCAGAGGCTCACTCTCTCTTCTCATGTCTTCTGGAAAGGATTCATGAATGCTTCCTTCAAGGTGAAGCAGAAGCCTGCATTCCCAGCTGCACAGAAGTGTTTGAGGGCAGTGTCTCCCTTAAAACCCAAGAAGAAAAACAGGTCATTAAACAGGCACATGGATTAGAGTACATGATCAATGATCCCTCCTCCCTGAAGCCTTCCACATGCCCACCTTCCACATTCACAGAGAAATGCTTGGCCATTCTCAAGACCAGGAGACCATGATGCTCATCACCAGGAAGTCAATAGGAACATGAACAGAGCAGCATGGATTGCACAAGGTGGCACACCAAGGATCTGCAGCACAGCTGCTAGAACACCAGAGCTGAACTTCAGTATTGACTTTCTGCCACCTGCCGAGTACGATGGTAATGTCAAGCACAACATGCATATATGCAAGTAGTGGGTGACACGGTGCATCCATTCACAGAAGTGGGCAACATCTTCATTGGAACAAGGAAGTATCTTATCCTTACTCATCAAAATCATCACAAAGAATAAAATGGATGCAAGACTTCTCATTTCACTATCATGTAGCTGTTGGATTTCCCTATTAAATAATACCTCCTCCAAAATAAAAAATATCTCAGATATGTGTCAACTATTCGATGGATGACATTTTAAAAACTAGGCCTTTCCTTCATATTTATGTATGCTATAGCCCTGCCTAAGGCTCTTTGAGAAAGGAGCACATAGAATTGGATCTTTGAAAATCTCACATTTGCCGATAAATATTACCGACAATGTCAGGCATGGCGAAGTGAAAAGTGGGACTTTGGATACTCAAAGAATGCTATGTTGTGAGATTGGTGTCTCTGACTCATAGACAGCATGTGGTTTCTATGAAAGCTGGTGAGGGAGCAGGAGTAACGAAGCTCATGGAACAGATGACCTCAGGGAATACTGACAGATAGGCCAAACTGGAGAACATGTTCCAGCTAACATTGGTATTTGGGCTCCTGAGCCCAGTCCTGTTTTAAAAAAAGTTGCAGACAGGCAGTGTTCATGTACAAAATGTCTACCATGTAAAAGTGGGTAATTGAAATGTCATCTAGGTACACATCTGATAGAATGGTCTGCCAACCTATGGATTTCATTCTAACAAATAAAAAGAAAAACACAGACATGAGACAAAAAGATAAAACCTTGTCTTCACCAGGATGCCTAAAAATAAGTTTTATTTGCCTCATGCAAAGAGCTTTCAATAGAACTTCTGATTTCTGAATGAACCCATTCAATTTTATAATGCACAGATCATAAGGTTTTCTTTACAGAATATTCTCTTCTTCTTCTTCTTCAAGCCTCACATAGAAAATGTCTCACAGGACATAGGAGGGGAATGACCCAAAGGATGAGAGAATGGCTGGCACCGTTCTCAAATGTGCCCATGTAGCCTAAAGTTTGAAGGCACCTAATTGTACTCTAAAACAATGATGAACCTATTTGATCCATTAATTAATAAATAGCACCGCTTTACCACTTGAACCAAATCACAGAAAAATGGAAACAGATGATCGAATTCCTCTTCTCCCATCACCTCCTGGCCCAGACTCTCCCCAGAGGTGGCTCTGGTCATCTGTCTATTAGGGAGTCACCCGTGGTCCCCTATCTCTCAGAAAAGAAAATCACCTCAGCTACTGTCCCTAAAGCCAAGTGATGGCTGCGGTTTCCACACCGTGTGGATCTGGAGAGATGCACAGTGCCGCTGGACCAGCCTATGTTCAGGGCTGTGTCTGTGTCCCACAGCTGAAACATGTGGTCCAGGGTCTTCTTTCCACCCACAGGTCCTAAGAACTTGCAGTCAGCACGTGCCTCCTTATTCACTGTGGCCACAGACTTCCTGCCAATGGCCATTGCATTGTACACGTCTTATAATTTAACACGGCATTGAAATGAACTTCCTTCTGGGAGCTTCCCAGGGCACGTCCCAAGACCTGAATTTCTGTGTTGTAGGGAGCATAGCATTCGTGCATTTTTTAAGTTTTATGGATAATGTTAAATGTGCCTCCAAAGTGTATGAAAAAAGCTTATCTTCCTATCCCCTCCCAGCACATATTATCAACATCCTTAATTTGGGTAAAAAATAAATAAATAAAACACATCATTTGAGCCTGTGTTCATCTTCTTGCCAGCTGTGTTCCAGTGACCTCCTCCCGTGCATAGTGCTCATCTGTGTTTCTCCTCGTGCCTCCTGTTCTACTGGGTTGCCATTTCCTCCCAATCGGTCCCTCAGTTTTGACAATGTTTGGGGCATATTTCGTTGGAGAGTAGTTTCTAACGTGGATGGTCAATTGAACCATCTTGACAGCTTTGGGTTTTGAGGATTGAAGCCAACCCTCCCCATTTCTAGGCCACAGCCTCTTCTCCTAGATTTCTACCAGTATTCCAGTAAATATTTCATTGAATTTGGTTGGTCTCTGTGTCTGGGTTCAAGACTTAGGTCCTGCACTTGCTAGCAGGGACATTGTGCTTTCTGGTTTGTTGTGTTGGCTTCTTGGGGACACTGTGAGGATCAGGTAGGCAAGGCAGGTAGAGTGGCTGGCCTAGAGCATGGCCCAGAGGGAGCGTTTGATCAACATTATTTGTAAAATGACAGCTGTCAATTATCACAACCAACATGAAAGGCCATCCTAATAATCATCATTATGAAAATATTGGTCACAATAATGTTTTCTACTTCTATGGTACATCTGTATTATACTCTCCATGAGTGAGGTCACAGGCCATGTGTCATTGTGTGCCTGCTTCTGTCATTTAGCCTGGAGGCCCCTGGCATAGTTTGCGCTTCAGGACTGGAAGCTCTTTTACGATACAGTTTTCAAGTGGCCATTGGTCGCCTGATGGTACTCCATGGGGTCATCTGAGCCTGGCTTGCATCTGGCTCCTGCAACCAACATCCTGTTTTGCTAGAAACTCCATCGAAAGAGGCTTGGAACTCCTGCTCTCTTGTTCATCTCTGAAGTTCTGCCATTTCTTCTCAGATGGCTCCACAAACCTTTCAAAACCCTCCCCTGCTCCAGGGCTTTGAAGCGGTTTCTTTGGAAGCTTCTGCACAGGGTTAAGGACAAGCCATTCCTCACATGCTCCTTCCACAGGAGGAAGAGAGGGGCCAGAGGGGCCACAGGGAGCAACCTCCTGCTCTGTTCCAGGCAGCCACTTCCAGGCTGGGGCTGCAGCCTGGGGCTCTCAGGACGGCTCTGGCTAAGGGGGAAGCCCTACCCAAGCCTGGGTCACAGCCTCCCATGCCCCAGGGCAGCTGGTGAGCACTGGTAAAGGGTGGAGGGGAAGGCTTGCACCCCAGGAGTCGGGTCTGGACAGCATTCAGGTGGGAAGAGACCACTGGTCACCAAGGGGATGTGAAGCAGGGGGTGACCCAGGGCAGCCATGAGATCTCCTCTAAAGACCACTGTGGTCCCAGCAGTACAAAGGGACTGAGTGACATTATTACTCTTCCCTGTTTTAAGGACAGAGGTGTGGAAGGGATTCCTGAGAGTCACAGAAAACGTGGCTCACAGGTTTCATTTTGCCATCTAGGAGTGACCTTGGCCGCACTGGTGGCAATTCCCCGGACCTTTGATGAGCCCCCTGGCATCCTCCCAGTGAGTCCTCCCAGGCCCAGTCTCAGGGGCAGACAGCTGCTCTGACTGCTCTCCCTGGACCTGAGGATCACATGGGGTTTTGAAATTCTTTTTGTTGCCGCACTGGGCATTGAACCCAGGGCCTTGCACATGCTAGGCAAGTGCTCTACCGCGGAGCTCACCCAGCCCTGAGGGTGACAGGTTTGGAGAGCATTTGCTACCTGAGTCTTGGTGAGGTGAATCCTCATAGCCCTGAAGTCAACACGTTTCTCTACCAGCTGCGTTTGCAGGGTTAAGATCTTAGCTTGAGTTTTGTTTTCCCTTATTTCTTCACTTCTCTCTCTCTCTCTCTTTTGGTACCAGGGGTTGAACCAAGGGGTGCTTTACCACTGAGCCACATCCCCAGCCCTTTTTAAAATACTTCATTACAGACAGAGTCTCACTGAGTTGCTCAGAGCCTCACTAAATGGCTAAGGTTGGCTTCAAACATGCCATCCTCCAGCCTCAGCCTCCAGAGTGTCTGGGATTACAGGCATGTACCACTGCCCCCCAGCTCTGCACTATTCTTAATCAGAGAACCTGTGGGGCTATGTTTACTAGGTATGAATTGAGTTGCCCTCCAGAGAAAAGAAAAAGTAACAAAGCACTGCTGTGTGGGCAAATCAGGGATGACCCCAGGACAGGGTCAGCTTTCTCTCCAAGGAAACCCCACTGCCCAAAAGGAGCCCCTTGGCCAACGCAGTGGTGCTCTCCTGGAATCCCTGCACCTCGGGAGGCTGAGGCAGGAGGATCAAAAATTTCAAAATCAGCCTTAGCAATGGCAAGGCACTAAGCAAATCAGTGAGACCCTGAGCCTAAATCAAATTCAAAATTGGGCTGGGGATGGGGTTCAGTGGTCAAGAATCCCTGAGATCAATCACTGGTACCACCCCCCGTGAAATAAAAGAGCCTCTGCTAAGGACTTCCATGTTGGCTGAGGCAGCTGCCTACAGTGGGTGTCCTGCAGAATGCAGTCAATCTCCCCAGGCCTGGCCTGTGGGGAGGGGTTGGCCCGGAGACCGGGGGTTAGCCCCATGCTAATGATCACTTGGTATTGTGGTTTGGATGTCAAATGTCCCCATTGCCCATGTGCTAAAGGCTTGGTCACCAGCCTGTGGCCCTTGGGACATAATGGAAACTTTAATAGGTGGGGCCTCCTGGAAGGAATGAGATCATTAGGGGTGTGACCTTGAGGGGGATATTGGGACCCAGCCCAGTCCTACCCACCCTCTTCCCAGTTACCCAGAGATGAGCAGCCTCCTCTGTCATGTGCTCCAGCTGCCAGGATGTCCTACTGTGCTGTCACAGGCCCAAAGCAACAGGGCTAAGGTGCCATGGACTGAGACCTATGCAGCCATGAGCCAAAAGAAACCCTGTTTCCTCTAAGGGGATTCTCTCAGATGCTTTGTCACAGCAACAGAAAGCTGACAGCACCCTTGGTCTGTGCCCCTGCTTTATACATAGGGATGCTGAGGGCCCACAGGAAGCCGAGCAGCCCCAGGTCACATGGTCCCATAAAAACAATTATTATCTATTCATTCACTGACTACATGGCAGGAGCTGGACTCCAGATCTCAGTGTTTGAAAAAGTTGTGTTTCCTTCCTGCCCCTTAGTCCCTCGCTCTCTCTTTTTGTATGAATCCAAGAAGGACCTTCAGGAGATTGCAATGCCATCCAGTCATCCTAGACAGATTTGTACTTGAACATGAAATTCATGGGATGTTTCTGCTTCACATTGTGTTAGTCACTAGTCATCAGAGAGCTCTGTGCTTTCACCTACAGAGTGCCACCCCACTTCCCTGCTGCAAGGGCTCTTCCTGCCAGGTCACCTGCTGGATGGAGGGCACTGCCCAGTGCCCTAGATCTCTCCTGAATGTCCTGTGACCAACCCACTGCAGGCCAGGCAGACATCCACAGAAAAAAACAGCGAGAGGGTCTGGCGCCCCCTTCAGGTACTGTTATATAGATGCCCACAGAACATTCCTCAAACCTGCAGCAGCTTGGACTGCATCCAAATGCAACCACAGGCCGAGCACAGTGCCACCCACCTGTGATAGAGTGACTCAGGAGGCTGAGGCAGGAGGATTGTGGGTTTGAGGCCAGGTTTAGCAACTTATTGAGGCACTGTCTTAAGATAAAGAATTAAAAGGGCTGAGGATGTAGCTCAGTGGCAGAGCCCCTGGTCCAATCCCCAGTACCAAGAGGAGGTGGAGATACCAGAGATGGGAACTTATGAGTTGGGTCAATGGTAACTCCAAGCCCAATGAGACTGAAAGCACAGGGGAAGCTTTAACCCGCAAAAGAAAAGGAGGCAGGGAGCTTCAGCTCCAGGTAAAGGACTAGGAATTGAACCCGGGTGCCTTCCCACTGAGTACACCCCAATCCTTTTTATTCTTGTTTTGAGAAGGGGTCTTGCTACGTTGCTGAGGGTCTCACAAAATCACCAAGGTTGACCTCAAGTGATCCTCCTGCCTCAGCCTCCCGAGAATCTCTGGGATTACAGGCATGCACCACCATGCCCAGCAAGAAAGGAACTTTTATCAGTGCAGCCACACGGGGAAGGCAGGGGACCCACATCTTAGCCTGTCTTCAGGGGGTGACAATGACTTGGAGCTTTTATAGAGAGGGGAATGAGGGCAAGGGCTTGGGCTTTGCACAGCTGCCAAAGCAGGTGGTCCTGACCAGTTGAGGTCTGTCCATCTTCCCTGGATTGGCCAGGTGGTGCCTTGTCAGGAGAGCTGTGTCACCTGCTTTGGCTCTCAGATGCACATCAATCAGACCTTGTTCCTGGGACATGAAACAGACTGCATGGGGGTGGGGGTCTGGATTCTGAATTAAGAGCAACTTTCTTCTGCTGAAAATAGAGACGGGCTGCAACCCCACGCCCACCTCAGGAGCCAGGAAAGCTAAGATGGGTCCCGCCCTTCCTCAAGCCTGGGCACAGGCCATCTGCCTAGGCATTTTCTGTGTTTTTCCCATTTTTGCTTTTCTTCAGGCCAAGGAAATTCACGGATGTAGATCACTTGGGTTTTGTTTCTATAAACTGTAACCACTTCTGTGGGTCAGGGGCTTCTTCCAAGCCTTCTGGCTGCTTCTCCCCAGTTTGATCAAAGTTCTTCATTTTTTCCTTTTTATTTCTTTTTTTTGCCTGTTCCTTGTGCTGGTGGGCACTGATGCAGCCAGCAGGGTCCAGTAACAAATCCAAGGTGACTCAGGCAAAGGGGATGGATGGGCCATATATTGAGGCAGAGATGCTGCCCTTCTAATTCTGCCTTTAGCCATCCATTGGATGTCTGCGGGTAGAGGTGGAGGGCTGGAGTCCTCCTTACAAAATCCTTACAACTCAAGTCAGCAAACACTGAAAGCCCTGTGGCCCTCAGGGACAGGGCCCCAGACAGTTCCTCGGTGCCTCCCAAAGGCTGCCAAGGGAGAAGTCACTTGGGGCCCAACTCCAGGAGGATCATCAAGGGGCGGGACAGGGGGACTTCAGGTAAAAAGCCGCAGCCAGCTCGCCCTAGGACCCCAGTCCTCACCAGCCCCACCGCTTTCCTGGACAGAAAGGTTTCCTCGAGCATCCTCACTGGGTGTCCCTGCAGCAGGGCCCCAAGATTGTTCTGGAAAGGGATCTGTCAGGTGGGAGCGACAGAATCTCATGAAATTTTAAGTACAACAGAATGCCAAATGACTACTCATTCCAGTGAAGACATGCTGCAAATAAGACTTAGAACACGTGCTGCAAACAAGACTTAGAAAAGTGTCCTCAGAGAAGATTCTGTCATTCTGCATTTGTTTCTGAAAGTTGAAGCACACAGTTCTAATGAGCCCAGGAAGAGGTTGATACCCAGTTGAGTTGGCATATGATGTGCCAGAGGTCAGGACTTCAGGGCTGCTGTCAGGTGGTTCCCGGGCTCTTCTGGTCCTCACCTTCACTCAGGGACTTTTTGTTAGTGATGGAGTTCAGCAATGGATTACTGGCCCAGAGACTTGTTCAGTATTGCTCCGTAGGAGCAAAACACTGTCACCAGTTGTAGGTAACCAACTCCAGGTGAGAAACTTGATAGATGTTAATGCTCACGGCTTCACACCAGCAACCTGCCCCTCAGTGATCATGCTCTCTAAAATATACACCATGCTAAATTGTGTGGAAGCATTCTAGGTCTAGCCAAACCACACGATCTTTCAAAAACAGCCCAATAACATTTAGAGGATTCACTCTCCAAAGCAAGCTTGCCAATGCCTGAGCGCCCACACACTCTATTGGCGCCAACCTCACCTCCTTTTAGAATGCACACATCCACCAAGATACCACTGCCTGTGGTGGTTGAGCAGCCTTTCCAATGGACGAGGTGGATGTGAATGTAACACGTGAAGGAATTAGCATTTACCAACAACTGGAAGAAAAAAATCCATTCTCTAAGATATGATGACGGAGCGGCTCTGTGATCTAGACCATCCCCCTCTCCTGCATCCTCTCTCTTTTCCTCTGCCTCGATGGACCTCCAACTGAGCCCAGAAAGATGTGTCCTTTCTAGTCAGAAGCCCTGTCATGGCTTCCATTTCCAGGCCCTGATTCCTGGTTAACTGCAGCCAGAGCTCGCTTTCAAGGTACTCTCTTCAGATCCCTTCCCTACCCTAACCACAGTGTGGGCTCTGGCCCCACCCTTACTCTCTACACCACCATTCCACATTAGGGTCTTCCTGTCCCTCTCTGTGACCCAGGACTGCCCATGACCGACCCCACCCAACAACAAGCTGTTGAACCAGGTGCCATCAAATGGAAGAAATGACCAGAGATGGCTAACTTGAAGATTTCACAGAATAGTCCATGAGACAAGGAATATCATGAACCAGTGAAATGACATAAGAGGAAGTCAATGAATTCTAACCTCAAGAGCAAATCCTACAGCACACTGGCTCTCAAATTCAGCTACACACTGGAGCCACCTGGGAGCTGTGCATAGTACTGACCGCTGGACCACCCACTGGCCCTGGGCTGATGGAATGGCTCTGGGCTAAGATGGGACACTGGGGTTTGTAAATTACCAGTTGAGTATAATATAAAGCAAACTTTGAGAACATTGCTTTTTTCCCCACATGAAGAACTGTGTGCATACAGATGCAGAAGTACACAAATCTGCAGCATAAACCTCCTTGAGGGCCATAGAGTAAATGCACTGCAGTCACCAGCATCCTGGCTAGGAACACCACCAGCCTCCTATTTCCACCTTCCAGGTGATTGCAGCCCCGCCATCCAAGCATGGAGGAGTCCTCCCTGCTGAGAAATTTCAGTGTGCAGAATGGAGAGCCCTCTCTCCTGGGAATCCCTGCTTAGACAATAAGTGCACTGGAGAAGTTGAAATCAAGTGGGAGGCACATGGGGAGGCTTCTTGGATGAGGCCCTATTGAAAGGAGGATGGGATCTGAGGAGTGGACCAGAGAGAGGAAAGATGGGAAGTACAGCAAGTACATTCAGAGCCGAGGTCAGGCCCAAAATACAATGTTGGCTGACAAGAGAGCCCTTGCACCAGGATCAACAATTTTGAGAAGGCAATGAGGACTGCCTGAAAAGATCAATTCCACAAAATTCCATGGAAACCCACTCATCACACCTTTCTGAAAACACTGGAAATGTAGGTTTCATGCAAGGAACTCTGGGTGACAGATGGCAAAGTTTGCCAAATGCAAACATGCCTACCAGCTCTGAGAAGCCATTCTCATTCACACTGCTTCAACCAGGGAAAATCCCCATGTGCTCACTGAGAACAAGTTAGCTTGTGCCACTTGAAGCTGCTTCAACAAACAGCTTCACTTCTGCACTTCTAAGCTGTTCTCCTCAAGAACTTTCAGAGCACAGTTCAGGCATGAAACACAAAGGGTGCCAGAAAGAGATCTCTTGAATCTAGCATCACCAACGTGCAGTGAAAAAGAGGACCAGCTGAGAAGATCAGTTCTCCAAAGTCTCACTGACATCCATTTGTCACACTCATTTACAACATTCACTTGAAGTGCAGGTGCCCACATGAGTGAACTGTTTTTTTTTTTATCAATGGCACAGAGGCTTCAATGTGTAAGCATGCCTGTCACCTGTAAGAAGCAGTTTTGAATTCTTCTAGGTCCACAAGAAAAAAAAAATAGCATGTGCTCACTTACAACAAAGTTAATCAACAAAGCAAATTGAAACTGCTTGCAGCAAACAGCTTCCATTCTCCCATTCCCCAGCTATTTTCAGCAATCGCATCCAGAGTCCAATTCCAGCTCAATATAAAATGTGTGCTCCCAAGGAAGCCTGTATAATTGACATCACCCAACTTGGGGAGGCAAGGGGAATGCTGAGAAGATCAGTTCTTCAAAACTCCTACTTTTTCAGAAAACTCATTGAAAGGCAGGGTACCCACTTGCAGCCATCAGTGGTTGACAGATGGCACAGAGGCTTCAATGTGAAACCGTGAATGCCAATCATTACAAGTGCTTCTGACACACTCTAGTGCAACCTGGGACACCCCAAAGTGCTCAACGAGAACACACTTTGTTCCTGCAAGTGGAAGCAGCTTGCATGAACTGTTTCAATCAGGAAATTCCAAGCTCTTCTCAGCAATCACATTCAGAGCACAGTTTTGGCCCAATAGAAAAAGGGTCCTAGCAAGAGGGTCCCACACCTACGATCACCTTCATAAGGTAGCTTCCCATCTTCTGTGTGGAAGTGGGTTTCTCCTTGGCCCTTATGCTGTAGAGGAGACCACTAGGAGCTAAGCTTCATGCAGGACCATCTGACCTGGACTTTTTGCAAGCCCTATGAAGCCCTCACACAAGCTCAAATGCTACAGGACTCTGCAGACCAGTCCATGCAACAGTAGACATTCATTCATTGTCTAGAGTCTACAGGTTCCTAAATGCATGGCATTCATTATCATCAAATGCACAATTTGGATCAAAAACCATCACAGTAGATCAGGTAACAAATCATCACAGTAGATCAGGTAACAAAAACATATATATTTTAAAATAATAATATATTAATGGGAACAACAAATACAGGATAGAGTAACAACTGTGTTACTAAACAAGGTCAAAGACAATGGCAAACTATAGATTCAAACTTTGAAGCAAATAGTAATCAATGTAAATATTCCTGGGCTGCCTCAGCCCCGCCCAGGCACACAGCAGCAGAATGGTTTTGCAAGCATCCTCAGGAGGGCTGGAGCCTTCTTTGCAGGACGAGAGGGAGGTTGAGGCTGGATCCACTCATCATTCTTTTGGGAGAGGCTCCTTTTCCTCAGCACGAAGTTGGGTTTCGTGTGAGGGTTCTTTGCGTAAAATACGTTGGCCTGCGCTGGAATCCTCAGCTCTGGGGAGAGAGGGGTGTACAAAATAAGGTGGCTCAGGAGGTGCTCCCTGGGACACCCCAACATCTGAGAGCCTGTGCCAGAAACGAACTGAGCCACACACCTGAGAGCTCTCCAATTCAGCACCAATACCAACAAGACAGCCTCCACAGTCCTCCCTGAGGAAGAACTAGGCAGAGCACTTCAACAGACCTAATGTCTGTTCCTACCAAAGGCTTTGGACTCCAAAACATCCCAGGTCCTCTTGCGTCTGCCAAAGCACACCACTAGGGTTTGCATCTGAAATCTCCCACAAAAGTGCCGAAGATTCAGACCCCACATGAGCCATCTTCACAGGTGGGTTTGGAAGGAAGCATTGGATGGTGAGTGCTCTGATGTCAACATGAAATTCTCATTCAAGATGAATACACTACTGGGAGGTGGGAGGGACTGGAAGAAAGGTGGAGCATGCTTGGAGGAAGACCTAAACAGGAGTGCACCCTGGGCAACAGTACCTTGTCCCTGTTGGCTCCACTGAATCCTCATTCTCCAAGTAGAGGTCTTCCTTCTCCTCTCCGTCTTTCTCTCTCTCCCTCTCTCCCAGCCTTGTTCTCTCTCTCCCAGTCTATGCCTTTGTGGCAAGGGCTGAGGAGCTCTCCACTGCCCCACACTAGAGCTTTATGGACAGCCTCAGTGCACAACCAAAGAGAAAGTTGTGAAACCCAGAGAAAAGGCCTAGGATTCTCAAGTATGGCCACGGTGAGGACAGGCTGACCAGCACGGATACCACATTAGAGCCACGCTTCTCTGTTGGTGGAGCCTGCTTCCATGTGAACCAGGCTTCTGAGAATGGAGGCCACATTCCAAATGCTGCCCTCCTGAGAACAATGATTCCAAAGACCAGCAAAGGGACTGCTTCCCTCCGACATGGTGTATGGCCCAGTGGTGCCATGACCCCGAGTGGGGGAATACAACAGCCAGCTTCTTCTTCCTCTGAACACCTCTTTCCTGTCACCCTCCTCTAACCTAGAGCCTGTTCTCTATCCCTTCTGGGTTGGATGTGGGGATCTCTGCTATGAATTTCTTAGGCTACCAAGGCCCCAGACAGACTTCCTCTTCCATAGACTCTACTAACCTAACAGAAGGTTAAGATAGGAGACAAGTGATCCTAGAACTCATTGGGATGGTGGTCTTCAGCGTACATAGGTAATGGCTGCTGAGGTGTTTGGCTCATAAAATCCAACCAACCAACCAACCAATGAAAAAGCGCTGACATTATTATCAGATGAGCTCTGTGGCTACGTGCTCAGGAAGCCCTCATCTGACTCTAGTTAGGGATCATAACCTGGCTATTGGGATCACTCCTTGGCTAGTGGACTCAGGTGCGGAAGACCATGGAATTGATGCAAAAACAGATGATTCAAGCTGTCTCCCAGGCTGTGTTTTCTTCCCAATTTCATCCTGTTACTGCTTGCTAGAATCTTGGCAATGCTCTGCCCAGGCAGTGGTTTTCTGGTCACACAGAAGGCTTTTAATCCTACTGCTTCAGTCCACAAAATGCCAGTTCCATCTTTAGCCCATGCATTCCCATGTTCCTCTGAAACAACTCCTATCTCAGACCACAGAACCATACTGCTCCTGGAAAGAGGCTTTCCTCCTCACTCCTCAATGATGTCAGCTTTGCATGCGTCTTCATGTCCTGGGCAGGGCACCTGGTGGGGAGCCGCACTAGCCACTGGGGTATACCAAAACACCTGGAGAGCTTACACCAGCAGAAGTGCAGTTGGCTTTGTGCACGAGCCCAACACACCCTGTTAGAGTGTTCTTGGGGGTCAGAGAATGCTCTTTGGTGCTAAGAGTTGACCTGAGTCCACATCCTGACCCTTGCTCTCTGTCATCTGATTGTCCCACTTACTCTGACGGTGAGAGATGATTTGGCCCAGCTCATATTCCTCCGGCTTCTCCTGAGTAAGCAAGTGTAGCTCGAGGGCCCTGCGGATGACGACAGGAGCCCGATCGTGGCAGGTCACCTGGAGCAGCATGGGAGACAGGCCTTCAGGAAATGGGCCTTGAAGTGACTACTCAAGGACAGTGGGCAGGGGCATTCTGGAGGCACCTCCACTCTAAATACAAGGGCAACATCCATGACCCTACTACCTGAGGCTGACCTCCTGCTCATCGCGTGGGCTCTTCCCATAGGCTACTAGCCCAATCCTTGTACATAGGACTTCCTGGACCTGCCATTGCTCTTTGTGGAGCTGCACTCCTCTCCAAGTGAAAGGACCCCACTACCTGCATACAGATGCAATCTCATCCCACAAGTTGGGAGGAATGGGACAATAGCCTCCAAGATCCTAGGTCTGCCCGAGGATGCAGGCGGCATTGGGAATGGCCTAGGCACAAAACCTAGAGGCTTTGGTCTGGATTGCCAGGGCCCAAATCAGACCCAGGAACATGACCACACACAGGAGTGACGAAAGAGAGCCATGAGAGCTCCTGGCCTCCAGAGGCTCAGTGCTGGCTGGGGTGTACGAGGGCACCTGTTCCGCCAAGGGTAAACATTGGGTTACCTGGACATTTAGTGTGCTTGCTCCACATCCATACTGACTCTGCAGAGAGACCCTCTCAGCTCCTTGTTCAAGGAACATGCAGAACCTCATACTGGTGTCCTGCTCCATAGAGGCCAGCATCCCATACAGAGGAACCTGCAACCTAGGTCCTGGCCTGTTCTCATCTGTCACCCATACCTGCCTCTGCCCTTCTGGACTGCATGCTGCCACCTGACACACAGACTCCCTCAGACATGGCGGTGGACAAGCTGCTGCTCTCCCTCATCTCAGCTCCAGCCCTTCACACTGACCTCTTCCTTCTTGATTCCCATCTATCCTCCTGATCATCCAGAAGCTCCAAATTCAAGAGGGCATGAGTAGTTCATGGTATTGGACCAGTGTCTGCTCCCCACCCAGGTGTAAGCACCAGGGGGCACCCCTGTTCCCAGGCTTACCAAAACAGTCTTGGCCATCTTTGGACTTTGTGTTTCTAAGTGGACACGAATTAAGCAGGTGTCTCCCACCTGCTTGTGGGAAAGCGGCCTGGAGGACTTGCAGGTTGATTCTGAGAACTGTGGGGGATGGAACATCAGCAAACCCAGAAACAGAAAGCCACCCCAGCCTGTCAGTTGGCTCTATGGGCTTCTAGCACATATGTCCAGGTGCTCAGGCTTCTCATTTCCCCAGGTGGGAGTGGAATGGCAGCACAAGTACAGCTTGAATAAGGTAGGTGTTTACCTCCTTTCCCTTGACCTCGCGGCGTTTCCTCACGATGAAATAATATTTGATTTGTGGATTCATGGACAGATACATCAGTGAGTGGTCAGGGACCTTGATTTCTGCAGAGCAAAGTGGAGAGAATTGTTAGGTGGCACTCAAGGATTAGACCACAAAACACCCACAACCCCTGAGAGTCTCCGCCAGGGCGAGCCTGCACCAGAATTGAGAGCCCTCCTATCCAGCTACAGTGCCACCAAAGACTCCCTCAGTGATTCTTCCCTGGAGAAGATGATGTACAGGATTCTAAACCAAAAGAGCACCTGGCAATGGAAACAGCACCTTGGGCCCAGAACTTCTCAGTGCAGGTTGGATCTGCCAAAGGGACACTGCCAGGATCTGCATCAGGATTGGCAAAGGCTCCTGTGCTTAGGCCTTTCTCCCCAGGGCAGCCATGCTCACACATGGGCATTCAGGGAAGCGTTGGATGGTGGGGGAATTCATCCCCTTGCCCTGGATGAATCCACTCATGGATGAATACACGGAGGGGAGGTGGTATCCATCAGAGGTGTGTTGGGCATGGACATGGGAGGACTTGAGCAGGGTGGTGCCCTGGAGAACTCTATTGTTTTCTAGGATCGCTCTCCTTCCCCTTGTTTCTCATCAGGAGCTGTCTGCTTGGTACTTTTATTCTGGTTCTTGTTCTACTTCTGGCTCTTCTTTCTGTCCTGCATCTTCTTGTAGTTCTTTCTGGGTCTTTTTCCTGTTCTTACATGATTCCTTCTTGTTCTTCTTCTTGTGTATCTCCCTCCACCCTTCCTTCTGTTCACCTCCTTCTTTTTCTTCTTCTGCCTCCTGCTCTTTATCGTGTGATCCTCTCCCCACTCAGGAGTGTCTCTTTCTCCTCCTCCTCCTTCTCCTTCTTTCTCTGGCAATGGTGGGGCGTCCTGAGGAGTTCAAATCTATCACACTCTTCTGCCCAGATGCAGCCTCTGTTCAGTAGTCCAAGATGAAATCAGTTCTCAATCAATGGCCAGGAGTGAAACCAAGACCAAAGACAAGTGACTTCCTTTCTTGGTCATTGTCACAGTCAGGAAAGACTGAATAACAGACACCGCATTCTGGATAGGCTTCTACCTGTGGTAGTCAGCACCTCATCTGGACCAGGATTGCTAAAATAGATTCCACCTCCATAAAGCTTCCCCAATGAAAACAAGGTTTCCAAAATCTAGGAGAGGGCCAGCATCACTGCCACCCTCCTGCCATAAGGCATAGATGCCATCACACCTAGTGGGTTCCAGGCCCCCCGTAGTCCTCCCTTTTGACGTCTTTTACACACAAACCTCCCCTGGTCTGGAGCCTGCTCTCAACTGATGCTTGGGTTGAAAGTCTGTTTCTGAAATCACCTTTGTAGATTCTCGGTTTGGTAATTCCTTTTGACTGGCTTATTTTTTTACTAGGGATAAAGCCAGAGGCACTTAAGCACTGAGACCATTCCCAGGCCTTTTGACTTGGGTACAGGGTCTCCCTAAGTTTCTGAGGCTGTTTGGAAATCCCCTTCCCCCTGCACTGCCTCCCAAGTCCCTGAGATTCGCAGACACTGCCCCTTGCCCAGCTCCTTGCACCTCAGTCTTCCTCATGTGTGAGACAGAGCCAACTCAAATGAGGCAGTGTGTGAAAATGGGAAAACTCACTTACGTGCTCGACAGATGGTGGGTTCTACTGTGGACAGGCTGGGATGGTGGAGGCTAGGAGTGTCGGGCTCACAAGAAAGGAAAGAGCACTGGCATTGTGGACAGCTCAGCATTGTGGCCTCTGTTCTTCAGATGCCCTTCTTTGTTGCTGGAAGGAATAATAACCTGGCCATTCTGATATCTTCAGGAGATGGGCACCCAGGCACAGAGGACTTGGAATTGTTCCAAAAAGAACCCAAACAGGCTGTCCCCTGGCCTTGACTTCCTCTTCACTGAGTCCTGTTCCCAGTTGCTGCAATCCTGACATTCTTGAGTAGGCAGGACTTCTCATATCCTGGCCATGGATTGGGACCTGTGCGGCTTCCGGCCATAGCAATGCTGATCCAATCAGGACCCATGCTCTGCTCCTCTTCATTTGAAGGCATCCTTATCAGTGAGCCATAAACCAAACTGATGATAGATTGAGCCTCTCCCTGCCTTGCCCTCATCGATATTAGCTTTGCATTGCCAGACCAGGTCCAGGGGAGAACACATTTAGAGAGGTCCAGCAGCCACCTGGGGCCTCATTGAACTCGTCCACACTGGACACGCCCATCACTGCACTTGGTTTCCTGCACCAGGCCCACCACACTCTGGCTATTTTAGGGCCAAGGCCCACTTTCTCTTGGCTGTGAGTTATCCTGAGCCCACTGTGGATCATGTCTCCCCACTGTCTGATTGTCCTACTTACTGTCATGCAGAGACATCATTCTCAGCAACTCAAAGTTGTCCACATCCTCATGCTGCAACAAATTTTGGTCCAAGGCCCTGCGGATGAGGCTTGTCACCCTCTCCTGACACGTCACCTAGATCAGGGTGGGACAAATGTCATCAGAGAATGGCTTTTAGAGGAGCTACCCAGAAGACTGTGGTCAAACATTCAGGAGAAATGTTAGCTACATATACAAGGGCACAATCTTGTTATCCTGCTACCTGAGTGTGGCCTCCATATACCGCCTGGGTTCTTGCAACGTGCTACTAGAACAATCCTGGTACAAATATCTGCCTGTACCTGCCATCTCCCCTCCCCCTGGGAAGCCACATTCCACTCAGGTCAAAGGACCAAACTGCCTATGCACAGACACACTCTCATCTCACTGAGATGACAGCAATGGGCCAGGGATCTGCGCACCAAGTGTGCTCCGGGATGCAGGCTGCCTTTGTGGGTGGAAGAGGCAGAGGCACTGAAAATTTTGGTCCTGACTGCCACTACACAAAACAGACTCAGATACAAGAGTGTGCACTTGAGTGCTTCATGATAGCCTGGAGAGGCCCTGGGCTCTGGAAGCTCGGTGCGGGTCTGGTTCTAATGATGTACTTGACTCAGCACTGGCAGTCACTGAACATGTCTCCTCTGCAGCTGGACACCTGCAGCATTAGCGTGTCTACTGCACATCCATAGAAATTCTGCCAAGAACCCCTTTAGCTCCGTATTTACATACATGCAAAGACTGACATTCCGAAGTTTGGCATGACCCCCCAGGTGATCCCGACCCCAAATTTTCACACCTAGTCATGCTAAGGAGGTTCTCTTCCCTGCCACCAGGAACACACCCCCTCCTACACATGTGACAAGTCACTGCCAGCTCCGCTGCTCCAACCTCACTCATTGAGAATACCAAGTTCTAGGCACTGCAGCCTGCACCCTGGACATATCTCTGCCTTCATCTGTCCACAGCACTTCCGTCTGCACTTCTGGCCTGCCAAACCCACAATACACAGGCCCACTCACCACTGCAGCTGGGCATGCTGAGGCTCTCCCCACTCAGGTCAAGCCCTTAAGACTGACCTCTCTCTTCTTAATTTCCCACCACAGCCCCAGGGTTAGCTGTGTCTCCTGCCTTCCACTGTGGGGACACCCAGGAGGCAGCCCTGCTGTCGGGCTTACCAGGATGCGCTTTGTCTCCCTCAGGCTCTGTCCCTCTAGGAGGACGTGGACAAAGCGGCTGTCTTCCACCTGGTCGCTGGAGTGAAGCAGTGAGGAGCTGCTACTGGTGACTTTTCTCACGCACCACTCATTGGTTTGGGTGGCCTGGGGCAATGGTCCTGCAGCCACCGCAGAGCTGCTGCTCACAGCTGCTGGGATCCTGGATGCCACTGCCACAGAAGGCTCCAAGAACTGTGGGGGATGACAACATCAGCAAAGCCCAGCACCTGCACCCCACCCAGCCTGGCATTGGCTCTGTGGGCATTCTAAAACATCCATCCAGAACCTGAGGTTCTTGTCCCCTTGGAGGATGTGGAGTGGCACCAGGAGTAAAGACTGAAGAAGGTGGCTGTTTACCTCGTTTGGCTTGACTTTAAACAACTTGCTGGCAGCTGTTTCCCGAAGAAGAAAGTTATAATCCACTCTGCCATCCAGGGCGTAATATACATTTCCATCAGCAGGGATCCTCAGCTCTGGAGAGGCAGGGGCAGAGGCGTGGTAGGTGACACTCAAGTAATACACTACCCAACATCCCCCACAACTGAGAGCCTCTGCCAGCTCAGGTCTCACACACAGACCTGAGAGCCCCCGAATCCAGCTACTGTTGCACCAAAGACTCCCCACTGATTCCTCCCTGAGGACCCTCTATGCACAGGAGGTCCCCTACAGGAACACCTTTCAAGGAAATAGCCCCTTGTACCCCAGACCTTCTTAGTTCACGTTGGACCCACCAAAGACAAACAGCTAGAGTTTGTATCTGGATTGGTCCCCAAAGACTCATGTGTTCAAATTTTTCTCCCCACTGCAGCAATGATCACAGGTCGGTTTATGGAAAAGCATTTGATGGTGGGTGCCTCCACCTTGCCAGTGGATTCATCCACTCATACAGGGCTACACTAATTGGAGGGGTATGGTTTGGAGGTGTGTTGAGCGTAGGTGGAGGATGTCCACAGCAGGGCTGTGCCATCCAGAGATATATATTTCTCTTGAGTTCCCCACTTCTGCATTTTCTCCTCATGAGTCTAATTCTCATTCACATTTTTAATCAATTTATTGTTATACTTCTTGTTCGGCTTGTGTTTCTCCTTCTTGTTCTTGTTCTTCTTCATCTTCTCCTCATGCTTCTTCTTAAAGTCATCTTGACCTTCTTATTCATGGTCTCCTCCTTCAACTTATTTTCATTTTTCTACTTCTCCTTCTCCTCCTCCATGTCCTCCTTCTCCTCGTCCTCCTCATCCTTGTCCTCCTCCTCCTCGTCCTCCTCCTCCTCGTCCTCCTCCTCCTCTTTCTTCTTCTTCTTTCTCTCTCTCTCTCTCTCTCTCTCTCTCTCTCTCTCCAAGAAGAGTTTACAAGCTGTGAAGGGTTCTATTCTACCACACTCTTCTCTCTAGAAATGGCCTCTGGTCCTAAGTAAACTCAGTTTGCAATGAATAGAAAGATTGGAAGCCAGAAATGATTCTTCATTGAACTGCTTTTCTCATGTACTCATCTAGGTCAGGAAAGGCCACCAAAGTAGGCACCCTGTGGTTGTCTGTCTTCTTTGACACAAGACAAAGAAGCCTCTCTTCTTGGCCCCTTGTGGATAATAGCTTTGCAATGCCTCCTCAGGCCAAGGAAAGAACACATGATAGGCAGGTCCACAGCCCCTGGGGAACATGAAGAACCTGCAGATTTATGCCCCATCATTACACTTTGTTTTATGCACAAGTCCCACCATACTCATCCTGGGCACTGGGTCAATGCACACTGTGTTCTGGCTCCCAGTTATCGTGAGCCCACTGTGACTCACTGCTCCCTACCCTCTGATGGTTCCACTTACTCTGATGGTTCGAGAGAATTTGCAGAAGCTCGTAGTTTTCTGGGTCCTCCTGCTGGAGCAAGTGTGCATCTAAGGCCCTGCGGATGATGACTGGAGCCCTGTCCTGGCAGGTCACCTGAGCAGGGTTGGAGAAAGCTCATCAGAGAGGGAATTTGGGAGGAGCTACCCAGAGGACAGTGCTCAAGGACAATCAGAGACAAGTGAGCTCTCAACACAAGGGCACCATCTTGATACCCTGCTACCTGAGGCCTTCATGTGATCATGTGGGGGTCTTCCTATGAGCCTCTAGTCCAATCTTGGTACAAGAGTTTGCTTCAACCTGCTATGCCCTACAGGGACAAGGGAATAAGGACCAAAAGACTTTGTACAGACACACTCTAGTCCCATCAAGATGGGAGGAATGGTCCAGTGCACTTCCATATCCCTGCTCTGGTCTGGGATGCAGCTGCATTTTTGTGTGGACCAGGCACAAACCCTAGGTGCTTTGGTCCTGACAGCCAGGGCACAACACACACTAGGACTCTTTAATGATAGGCATGGAAGCTGCTGGGCTCGAGAGTGTCAGTGCTTGCTAGGGTGTCAGGAGGTTCGGACCCAGCAGGTGCAGTGGTTCAACATAGCTCCCCTGGAGGTGGACACCAGAGTCTCATGATGGATACTCCACACCCAGGAAAATTCTGCAGAGAGAGCCGCTAAATCTCTATTCACATACATGCAAACTAGGACACTAATGGGGCCCTCCAAGGCCCCCAGTTCTCTGTGACCCACACCTACCCACCCTAATCATTCTACAATGGCTCCCTTCCCTTCAACCAGCAACATATCCCCTCCCACACACAAGAAAATGACTGCCAACTCCTGTGCTTCAACCTCCACGGTTCAATATACTCCTCCTCAATACCAAGGTCAGTAGAGGATGGCCTGTACCCTCGATATTTCTCTGACCTCCTCTGAACCCAGCACTCACTCCTGCACTTCTGACCTGCACATCCCAAAACACGCAGGCCCACTCGCACCCAGACCTGGCATGCTGCTGCTCTCCCGCCTCTCTCTTGCTCACTTTCTGCTCTCCTTCCTGACCTTCCAGAAGCTCCAGTTCAAGAAGACAGGCCTAGTCCAAAGTGTTTCCTGTGGACTCCGTCTTCCCCACTGTGGGCTCCCAGGAGACTCCCCTGCTCGAAGACTCACCAGGATGCTCCTATACTGTGTTGTCCTTTCCTTTTCCAGGTAGACGTGAATGAGGCACCTGCCTCTCATCCGCTTGTTATATTGGGGCCTTGGGGAGGACCGAGTAGAGACCCCTGATGTCCTGGACTCCGGCTCTGCCCCTTCCCTGGGAGAAGGCTCTGGCTCTGGGGTTGGCTGAGGAGCCGTGACAGGAACTGAGCTTGTAGCTAGAGGAGAAAAGATGCCAACATGACTGCCTTGCCCTGACCTTCCCACAGACAGACAATACCTCTGCTGCCAGGAAGAACTCAGGCCCTTGGCCCACACAGGACCTCTTTGCAGACTGGGGTCACTTCCTGAATGGACAAAGGCTTGTCCTAATTTCCAGCCCAACACCAGGCATACAGACTCCCTGCAGTGGGACAACAGTCGGACCTTTCCTCATATACCCTTAGGTACTCACCACAGTCCGCCTGGCTCTCAGGCTTTGCCTGGCTTGATTTGCCATCTTCAATTGCGGCCAGGAGGTGGTGTGCTTGGTGTTCCAGGTTCAAGCCTCCCAGCAGGAGCCACATGGATAGCAGCTGCTGCAGACTCAGAAAGCCTGGAGGCTGATGGGAAGCCTCGGAGTAGAGGTTCACCCAGGTCCCCAGGAAGGAAGGTGAGGCACTGTGGGGAGGAAGGTGTGGAGTCAGCAAAACCCTGGCCTTGCCTTCACCACGGCCTCCAGAGAAAACCTCTGACCCTACACTGGGGAGAGCAGTCTTTCCTCAGCCTTCCCAAGTCAAATCACCTTGCAGGTCCCTATTCTGGAAACAGGAGCCCACCCTCTTGACCCCAAGCCCATTCCATGTTGAAGTTGGTCCAGGGGTCCACCATAGTCACTGAAGAGGACAACGTGCACTTATGCCCCATGGAGTCAGGGATGCAGTCACATGTAGGATATGTACTCATGGCACCTGCGGTTTGAGGCTGACCCCCATGAAAAGGGACACAATGGCAGTCATTTGCACCCTATTTTTCAATGAATTATGAAATGTGACTGGAAACGTGTCTTCACACAGTGGGTGCTTTCTCCATGTTCATCAGTGAATGAGCCCAAACTGCTGATTCCCACATATCTCTGGGTGTGGGAGCCGCCATGTCCAAAGCCCCTGTCCAGCTATGTCCCAGCTAGGATGCTCTGTCCCACTATGGAAATTAACATGTCTTTATTAACCCAAAAGTGCTTTTCCCAAGGCCTGAGTTTTGAGACGCCTCTGGCACAGATCTACGTTCTTCACAAAGCCAATATCACACCAGAAAGACCACCTGGCCTCGCTGAGTCCACCTGGGAATGAGCTCAGTGCACACCATTGAGCTGTGGTGCCCAGTGTGTGGGGACTGCTCCACGGACCTCTGTGGATCAGCTGGAGTCAGGATGGTTTCTCTGCCTGAGAGCGGAGTTCACTCCCCTTGCAAGGCTGTGGCAGGCACCTCCAGGACTCGTCCCATTCGGGACTGACATTCCACTATGAGTGTGGTCCTCTATCTCATTAGGTATCACAAAACTTTGGGTCCCTGAGAGGTACATGGCAGCCCCAAGACCCAGGCATGAGGGGGCTACACACTTGGGCTTGGTGGTCTGGTGCTTACCTTGGGAACAAGAGATCCAGCACCTGATGGGTGGGGATGGAATCCCAGGAGATTAACCCCATGTTGCCGCTGAAATGTAGGTTCCTCCCACAAATGACAGGCAGGAGCTCATTCCTAAGCTGGTCCTGCCTGTAAGGTTCAAGGCTCTGTACCCTGAAGGGCTCCTCCGTGTTCTCATCATTTTCACCCTGTGTTGGGACCAAGAATGTTGGTTTAAAATGGAAATGGTGACAAACAGAAAAATGACTTGTGCCAATACACTAGAGTCAAAGCACAATGGGACAGTTCCCATCAGTACAAACACACACCCACACACACACACACACACACAGTCAGAATAGGAGTCCTGGGCCATTCATCAGGGATCAGACTAGAGGGCCTGCTGGGCTCACCTGCCCTGTGCTACTCACTGTTACTCTTGAGCTCCTCTGCGACAATCGCCAGAGGCTCTGGCGTCTAAGATGAAGCCTCACCCAGTGCATCCACAAAAGGGCTAGTTGGCCCCCCTGAGATTCCTGGGAGCCTGAGGCTCGGCATTGTTTGCAACCACAGGAGAACATCCTTCTCCCTCCAGTTTCTCCAACCAAATGAGCTCGGATGGCTTGGTCAGTTAAGTGGGTGCCTGGATACCAGGGTTCCATGTTCTGTTTGATCCATTGTCAAGGCAATGATGTCATTTCCTGTGCCCATACCTGAGCCTCTTTTCACATAAGACCACTTTCAAAAGCCCTATGAGCTGCTGATTTTTCCTCCATGCCTAAACATCTCAGGTGCGCAGGTGTTCACCAACAACTACCCAAACATCCCCACCAGCATCTGCCCTGCTTGGTGCCACTAGAGTTCCAGCTTGGAGCCTTCAAAAATGCATTCACAACGAGTCCTTCCCTCTCAGCAGCTTTTGGACCCTGGTCCCATCATTGTGCAACTCATGGTGTGCCCAGTCTTTTCTGGAAAGTAGGGTAGCATCTAATCTCTAGGGTTTATTGTGTCTATTGGCCCATAACACCCTCTATTCTCTCTGAAACCAGAGATGGGACTCACAGGTGGCTAAAGCACAAATGTAGAGATGGGACAATCACAAGAAGGGCAGAGACAAAGAATGCACCCCAACTCAATCAGGCCTGTGTCCCACACAGGGACGTGGCCAATGTCCGTCCCATCGTGGCTGCAGTTCCCTCTCTACACCATGGCAAGTTGGAGGGGACTGAGATGCAGAGGCTGCTCCCCTCTGCCATACAACTTCCCAAGGCTTCTCCTAAGATTTCAAAAGGGCCAAGTGTGTCTAGTGTTGGGGTCTCACAGAGACTCCGAGGTACCACAGCATCCTGCTGCCCAGAACCGGTTCACCCCTCACCTCAAGGGGGCTCAGCCTCTGCATTCATGGGAATTGAAGTGGGTACAGGTGATGGGATATCACCTCCAAGACTGAGTTATGCCAAGTCTATGACCCCTGTCTGCATCCCTGTCTCCAGCACCACTCCCTTCTCTCTCTTTCCTCCCCAGAGCAAACAAATCCATTTAGCAAGTGTGTCCTGTGATAAAGACATGACAGTCACCCATCCTCTCATTGCAAAAACACTGAGGCTCAGCCAACATGGATCCTACCAGGAACACAGGCATAAACTCAGAGTCCGATCCTCCCAGCCCAGCCTCAGTGGAGCCTGGACTCCCAGCCTCCTGAGTCAAGGAAACAGAGGTGCCTAGCCGAGCCACCTTGGATGCAGCCACACACAAACTGAACTCATCAATGCCCCTTGCTCTCAGTTGTGAGTAAGAGGGGAGGTGGTGTTTCACAACCCTGGACATCAAGTGCAGTCTCCAGGCTTTGGGGTGTGCCCTGGCCTCTCTCTATCTGCCCAGGCCCTCCAACTCACACTGGCCTTTTACCCAACCTCCTCCTAGGGCCAAACTCAATCCTGCCTCTCAATTTCTTCTGCCTTCCCCAACACACTGCTCCGCAAAATGAGCAGGGCTGGCTCTCTGTTATCATGCTGGTGTCAGCAGCAATGCCACCCCACTGACCTAATTCAGAGTCCCAACCTAGGCACTCCAGCTGTCCTTGCCACATGTGGCCCTGTTTGGGCTCTGGCTCTTGCTCTTTTCTTTCATGTGCATGTGTTTTGAGGTTTTGAGTTTCTCCCACTGCAGAACTGCAGCTGTGGCAGGGTAGAGCTCATGAAGGTGACATTCTGAGCCACATCCAATCCCATCAGGACTGTGAACTGGGGTGATGCTGGAACACAGTGATGAGTGAACACATGGGAGGTGGTTGGACCCACCTTGCCTCTGAGTGGTTTCCTTTCAGGACAGGAATGTAGGGATGGGAGCCCCTGGCGTGGGGTGCTTTGCACAAGGCGTGACCACGGGCTCTTTCCTGGCAAAAACTGGCTCCACTCAGCATGGAGAGCACTGTCATTCCTGGTGGCTAACAACAGCCCTGGACCCCAGAAAGGAACCCACACTCAAGATTAACGTCTGAGTGTGCGTGTCCTCGAGGAAATGAGGTCTCCTGATCCCAGGTGCAAAGGGGTAAGTCCTCTAACTCCAGGGGCCATGAAGGGACATCTGAGATTCCCTTGTCCTTCTTTCCCTCTCTGAACCCATGGTGTCCTCACACTAACCACAGTTAGGACCCTGGCCTCATTCCCCAGTTGGGATCATTAGGCTCCATAAAGGACAGTCTCTAAGATGCTCAGTAAACCACCACCCTCTGCACAACCCATAACCCTATTCACCCAAGAGGCAAGAGGATTTCTATTCAGGAAAACCAGGACAGGGAGAGCCTTTCTCAAGGACACAAGGACATTAGTGAGTGAGGGAGTGATTAATGGATGGAGAACTATTTCCACCACCAACTTCCAGGAGCATATATGGCCCTTTGGGCACAGGTACGGACCCTTTTTTTCCAATCAACTTTTTCAGAGAAGTGAGGCTGCCTTCTAGATGGCACCTCCACACTAAGGGGGTCTCCTACTTCTTCCACATGTACATATTGCAACGGGCCTCCCACTGTGCATCTGAGAACACTCTGTGGGCATCTGTAGCCTTTCAAGACCCCAGAAACCATGCGGGCACCCCAGCACCAGCAGAGCATTTGTGCACATCACAACAATCACCCCGGGTGAGAACTCTCCGTTCCACTCTGTACTAGGCCCTGCCATCTGTACTGATCAGTCCAACCCCTCTCCTTCCTGTTTCTTGATTATACTACCATGGTTCCCACACATGGATGCCAGGGTGCTTGTGGCCCCCCCAAACATTTGAGTTCCAGGAACAGTGGAATGTGTTTGGGAACTTCTGGATGACGGGAAGTCCCACCCTCCAGGGTTTCATCTTCAATGTAATGAGTGCAGAGGGAGCCAGGAGGGCTCTGTCAGGTAGAGAGAGGTGGGAGCTGATGGAGCCTCAACTAAGTGCCCAGGACTCTGGGTTCAGAGCTGGTGTTATGTGGAATTGTTGAGGGACGTGAAGAAAACCCAGCTCACTGTACGCAGAGACAGCAGATGCCCTCACGTGGTCAGGCTGCTGTGCTAATCAGAGCCCCGAGATGTTCCACAGGTGTGCAGGTGGGGAACCCACGTGCCAGCCCAGGCTGTTCCTGAGCACCTCTACCTGGATTCGGAGCACGTGACTCTGCATCAGCGTCCTCACATCAATGTATCCCGGCCCCCCACCCCAAAAGTTCTCTCAGAGACAGTGAGGTTCCACTGCTCTGGACTTGCCCTTTTCTCTGGGATTCTGGGGTTCCATTAATTAGGAGGTCACAATTCTCAGCACACAGGCTGAGCCTACTGAGATCCCAGGAGTATCCAGGCATTGCTTCTATTTATAGTCCATCATGTCCCACGACACTGTGGACACGTATTGCACTCACCTAAAGAAACCACCAGGCCCAGGGCCTTCGTGCCACTGGCCTGCAGACACCTGGAGGAACAGGCAACCTATAGGCTGCGTGGAACCAAAGACCCTAGATCCTGGGATCCCAGCTGGAAACACAGCTCATGTGCACACAGTCACCACTGTCACCGAGAGTGCAATTGAAACACCCGCAGAGTTAGCAGTGGACCTGATATGCCCACGAGTGGGGGTGAACTGCATCCCTTGAAAATGATCGTGTCCAGAGAAAGGCAAATTTTGTAGGATTTCACTTATCTCAGATTCTCAATTATCAGGTTCATAAAAAGATAAAGTACAATGTTCTTTTCCTGGGCCTCAAGGGCACTAGAATTCTGCATTGATGGCAAGAGTATGTCCACGTGACTTCTGGAGATGCATGGTGGTGACGCCTATACACCAACATGAACATGCTTAATGCCACTCAACTGTGTCCTCCAAAATGGTTTAATTACAAAACAGATGTTCGGTGTCAATTACCACAATGTAAACCCTTGGGAGACTGCTGATTGACTCATCTTAGCGTAAGTCAATGAATAAAGGTCCTAAGGTGCGAAGCTACAAAATGAGGGATGAGCATGGATGAGGATGGGCGGGAGAATCCTCCCCCTCTAACACAATTAGGGAAGGATGTGCTGCCCTCAAGTGGCTTGGGGGCCTGGGATCCTGCCACAGAGGGGGATTCCAAACCTCACATCCCCTGACCCAGGCCAGAAGACCAGGTAGAGTCCAAGGACCCTGGGGTGGCCCAATGGCAATAAAGGTCAAAAGGAACTGGGATCTGCCTGGACCCTCAATCCCCTACTCTGAGCAGGGCTGCATGATGAGGCCAGAGGCCATCCACAGCAATCTGCCTTTACAGGAAAACAGGGACTGCAGGCTGCCTCTGGCTCACTGACTCAGGATGGTGTTTTCATAAAGCAATACCACTTCCTCACATTTGACCAGCAGCTCATGCGCTGACAGCACAATGGCTGGCTTGACTCAGGCCCTGAGAAATGAAATAGAAAATTCATAGCAAACCCATCTTCAGCTCTTCCACATCATCAGGGGGTGTGATTCATTTCCATCAACAAAGATGTCTGAAATGATGTCTAAACATGCTGGGGACTCACCTCCGTGTGGAACTTTTCAGGAAAAAGGGGATCAAATCTCATGAAGCAACTCTTCTCTCCTCTAGCCCATGGGCAATGCAAGGAACCTGCATGTTACCAGAGGCTCACTCTCTCTTCTCATGTCTTCTGGAAAGGATTCATGAATGCTTCCTTCAAGGTGAAGCAGAAGCCTGCATTCCCAGCTGCACAGAAGTGTTTGAGGGCAGTGTCTCCCTTAAAACCCAAGAAGAAAAACAGGTCATTAAACAGGCACATGGATTAGAGTACATGATCAATGATCCCTCCTCCCTGAAGCCTTCCACATGCCCACCTTCCACATTCACAGAGAAATGCTTGGCCATTCTCAAGACCAGGAGACCATGATGCTCATCACCAGGAAGTCAATAGGAACATGAACAGAGCAGCATGGATTGCACAAGGTGGCACACCAAGGATCTGCAGCACAGCTGCTAGAACACCAGAGCTGAACTTCAGTATTGACTTTCTGCCACCTGCCGAGTACGATGGTAATGTCAAGCACAACATGCAGATATGCAAGTAGTGGGTGACACGGTGCATCCATTCACAGAAGTGGGCAACATCTTCATTGGAACAAGGAAGTATCTTATCCTTACTCATCAAAATCATCACAAAGAATAAAATGGATGCAAGACTTCTCATTTCACTATCATGTAGCTGTTGGATTTCCCTATTAAATAATACCTCCTCCAAAATAAAAAATATCTCAGATATGTGTCAACTATTCGATGGATGACATTTTAAAAACTAGGCCTTTCCTTCATATTTATGTATGCTATAGCCCTGCCTAAGGCTCTTTGAGAAAGGAGCACATAGAATTGGATCTTTGAAAATCTCACATTTGCCGATAAATATTACCGACAATGTCAGGCATGGCGAAGTGAAAAGTGGGACTTTGGATACTCAAAGAATGCTATGTTGTGAGATTGGTGTCTCTGACTCATAGACAGCATGTGGTTTCTATGAAAGCTGGTGAGGGAGCAGGAGTAACGAAGCTCATGGAACAGATGACCTCAGGGAATACTGACAGATAGGCCAAACTGGAGAACATGTTCCAGCTAACATTGGTATTTGGGCTCCTGAGCCCAGTCCTGTTTTAAAAAAAGTTGCAGACAGGCAGTGTTCATGTACAAAATGTCTACCATGTAAAAGTGGGTAATTGAAATGTCATCTAGGTACACATCTGATAGAATGGTCTGCCAACCTATGGATTTCATTCTAACAAATAAAAAGAAAAACACAGACATGAGACAAAAAGATAAAACCTTGTCTTCACCAGGATGCCTAAAAATAAGTTTTATTTGCCTCATGCAAAGAGCTTTCAATAGAACTTCTGATTTCTGAATGAACCCATTCAATTTTATAATGCACAGATCATAAGGTTTTCTTTACAGAATATTCTCTTCTTCTTCTTCTTCAAGCCTCACATAGAAAATGTCTCACAGGACATAGGAGGGGAATGACCCAAAGGATGAGAGAATGGCTGGCACCGTTCTCAAATGTGCCCATGTAGCCTAAAGTTTGAAGGCACCTAATTGTACTCTAAAACAATGATGAACCTATTTGATCCATTAATTAATAAATAGCACCGCTTTACCACTTGAACCAAATCACAGAAAAATGGAAACAGATGATCGAATTCCTCTTCTCCCATCACCTCCTGGCCCAGACTCTCCCCAGAGGTGGCTCTGGTCATCTGTCTATTAGGGAGTCACCCGTGGTCCCCTATCTCTCAGAAAAGAAAATCACCTCAGCTACTGTCCCTAAAGCCAAGTGATGGCTGCGGTTTCCACACCGTGTGGATCTGGAGAGATGCACAGTGCCGCTGGACCAGCCTATGTTCAGGGCTGTGTCTGTGTCCCACAGCTGAAACATGTGGTCCAGGGTCTTCTTTCCACCCACAGGTCCTAAGAACTTGCAGTCAGCACGTGCCTCCTTATTCACTGTGGCCACAGACTTCCTGCCAATGGCCATTGCATTGTACACGTCTTATAATTTAACACGGCATTGAAATGAACTTCCTTCTGGGAGCTTCCCAGGGCACGTCCCAAGACCTGAATTTCTGTGTTGTAGGGAGCATAGCATTCGTGCATTTTTTAAGTTTTATGGATAATGTTAAATGTGCCTCCAAAGTGTATGAAAAAAGCTTATCTTCCTATCCCCTCCCAGCACATATTATCAACATCCTTAATTTGGGTAAAAAATAAATAAATAAAACACATCATTTGAGCCTGTGTTCATCTTCTTGCCAGCTGTGTTCCAGTGACCTCCTCCCGTGCATAGTGCTCATCTGTGTTTCTCCTCGTGCCTCCTGTTCTACTGGGTTGCCATTTCCTCCCAATCGGTCCCTCAGTTTTGACAATGTTTGGGGCATATTTCGTTGGAGAGTAGTTTCTAACGTGGATGGTCAATTGAACCATCTTGACAGCTTTGGGTTTTGAGGATTGAAGCCAACCCTCCCCATTTCTAGGCCACAGCCTCTTCTCCTAGATTTCTACCAGTATTCCAGTAAATATTTCATTGAATTTGGTTGGTCTCTGTGTCTGGGTTCAAGACTTAGGTCCTGCACTTGCTAGCAGGGACATTGTGCTTTCTGGTTTGTTGTGTTGGCTTCTTGGGGACACTGTGAGGATCAGGTAGGCAAGGCAGGTAGAGTGGCTGGCCTAGAGCATGGCCCAGAGGGAGCGTTTGATCAACATTATTTGTAAAATGACAGCTGTCAATTATCACAACCAACATGAAAGGCCATCCTAATAATCATCATTATGAAAATATTGGTCACAATAATGTTTTCTACTTCTATGGTACATCTGTATTATACTCTCCATGAGTGAGGTCACAGGCCATGTGTCATTGTGTGCCTGCTTCTGTCATTTAGCCTGGAGGCCCCTGGCATAGTTTGCGCTTCAGGACTGGAAGCTCTTTTACGATACAGTTTTCAAGTGGCCATTGGTCGCCTGATGGTACTCCATGGGGTCATCTGAGCCTGGCTTGCATCTGGCTCCTGCAACCAACATCCTGTTTTGCTAGAAACTCCATCGAAAGAGGCTTGGAACTCCTGCTCTCTTGTTCATCTCTGAAGTTCTGCCATTTCTTCTCAGATGGCTCCACAAACCTTTCAAAACCCTCCCCTGCTCCAGGGCTTTGAAGCGGTTTCTTTGGAAGCTTCTGCACAGGGTTAAGGACAAGCCATTCCTCACATGCTCCTTCCACAGGAGGAAGAGAGGGGCCAGAGGGGCCACAGGGAGCAACCTCCTGCTCTGTTCCAGGCAGCCACTTCCAGGCTGGGGCTGCAGCCTGGGGCTCTCAGGACGGCTCTGGCTAAGGGGGAAGCCCTACCCAAGCCTGGGTCACAGCCTCCCATGCCCCAGGGCAGCTGGTGAGCACTGGTAAAGGGTGGAGGGGAAGGCTTGCACCCCAGGAGTCAGGTCTGGACAGCATTCAGGTGGAAAGAGACCACTGGTCACCAAGGGGATGTGAAGCAGGGGGTGACCCAGGGCAGCCATGAGATCTCCTCTAAAGACCACTGTGGTCCCAGCACTACAAAGGGACTGAGTGACATTATTACTCTTCCCTGTTTTAAGGACAGAGGTGTGGAAGGGATTCCTGAGAGTCACAGAAAACGTGGCTCACAGGTTTCATTTTGCCATCTAGGAGTGACCTTGGCCGCACTGGTGGCAATTCCCCGGACCTTTGATGAGCCCCCTGGCATCCTCCCAGTGAGTCCTCCCAGGCCCAGTCTCAGGGGCAGACAGCTGCTCTGACTGCTCTCCCTGGACCTGAGGATCACATGGGGTTTTGAAATTCTTTTTGTTGCCGCACTGGGCATTGAACCCAGGGCCTTGCACATGCTAGGCAAGTGCTCTACCGCGGAGCTCACCCAGCCCTGAGGGTGACAGGTTTGGAGAGCATTTGCTACCTGAGTCTTGGTGAGGTGAATCCTCATAGCCCTGAAGTCAACACGTTTCTCTACCAGCTGCGTTTGCAGGGTTAAGATCTTAGCTTGAGTTTTGTTTTCCCTTATTTCTTCACTTCTCTCTCTCTCTCTCTTTTGGTACCAGGGGTTGAACCAAGGGGTGCTTTACCACTGAGCCACATCCCCAGCCCTTTTTAAAATACTTCATTACAGACAGAGTTTCACTGAGTTGCTCAGAGCCTCACTAAATGGCTAAGGTTGGCTTCAAACATGCCATCCTCCAGCCTCAGCCTCCAGAGTGTCTGGGATTACAGGCATGTACCACTGCCCCCCAGCTCTGCACTATTCTTAATCAGAGAACCTGTGGGGCTATGTTTACTAGGTATGAATTGAGTTGCCCTCCAGAGAAAAGAAAAAGTAACAAAGCACTGCTGTGTGGGCAAATCAGAAATGACCCCAGGACAGGGTCAGCTTTCTCTCCAAGGAAACCCCACTGCCCAAAAGGAGCCCCTTGGCCAACGCAGTGGTGCACTCCTGGAATCCCTGCACCTCGGGAGGCTGAGGCAGGAGGATCAAAAATTTCAAAATCAGCCTTAGCAATGGCAAGGCACTAAGCAAATCAGTGAGACCCTGAGCCTAAATCAAATTCAAAATTGGGCTGGGGATGGGGTTCAGTGGTCAAGAATCCCTGAGATCAATCACTGGTACCACCCCCCGTGAAATAAAAGAGCCTCTGCTAAGGACTTCCATGTTGGCTGAGGCAGCTGCCTACAGTGGGTGTCCTGCAGAATGCAGTCAATCTCCCCAGGCCTGGCCTGTGGGGAGGGGTTGGCCCGGAGACCGGGGGTTAGCCCCCAGCTAATGATCACTTGGTATTGTGGTTTGGATGTCAAATGTCCCCATTACCCATGTGCTAAAGGCTTGGTCACCAGCCTGTGGCCCTTGGGACATAATGGAAACTTTAGTAGGTGGGGCCTCCTGGAAGGAATGAGATCATTAGGGGTGTGACCTTGAGGGGGATATTGGGACCCAGCCCAGTCCTACCCACCCTCTTCCCAGTTACCCAGAGATGAGCAGCCTCCTCTGTCATGTGCTCCAGCTGCCAGGATGTCCTACTGTGCTGTCACAGGCCCAAAGCAACAGGGCTAAGGTGCCATGGACTGAGACCTATGCAGCCATGAGGCAAAAGAAACCCTGTTTCCTTTTAAGGGGATTCTCTCAGATGCTTTGTCACAGCAACAGAAAGCTGACAGCACCCTTGGTCTGTGCCCCTGCTTTATACATAGGGATGCTGAGGGCCCACAGGAAGCCGAGCAGCCCCAGGTCACATGGTCCCATAAAAACAATTATTATCTATTCATTCACTGACTACATGGCAGGAGCTGGACTCCAGATCTCAGTGTTTGAAAAAGTTGTGTTTCCTTCCTGCCCCTTAGTCCCTCGCTCTCTCTTTTTGTATGAATCCAAGAAGGACCTTCAGGAGATTGCAATGCCATCCAGTCATCCTAGCCAGATTTGTACTTGAACATGAAATTCATGGGATGTTTCTGCTTCACATTGTGTTAGTCACTAGTCATCAGAGAGCTCTGTGCTTTCACCTACAGAGTGCCACCCCACTTCCCTGCTGCAAGGGCTCTTCCTGCCAGGTCACCTGCTGGATGGAGGGCACTGCCCAGTGCCCTAGATCTCTCCTGAATGTCCTGTGACCAACCCACTGCAGGCCAGGCAGACATCCACAGAAAAAAACAGCGAGAGGGTCTGGCGCCCCCTTCAGGTACTGTTATATAGATGCCCACAGAACATTCCTCAAACCTGCAGCAGCTTGGACTGCATCCAAATGCAACCACAGGCCGAGCACAGTGCCACCCACCTGTGATAGAGTGACTCAGGAGGCTGAGGCAGGAGGATTGTGGGTTTGAGGCCAGGTTTAGCAACTTATTGAGGCACTGTCTTAAGATAAAGAATTAAAAGGGCTGAGGATGTAGCTCAGTGGCAGAGCCCCTGGTCCAATCCCCAGTACCAAGAGGAGGTGGAGATACCAGAGATGGGAACTTATGAGTTGGGTCAATGGTAACTCCAAGCCCAATGAGACTGAATGCACAGGGGAAGCTTTAACCCGCAAAAGAAAAGGAGGCAGGGAGCTTCAGCTCCAGGTAAAGGACTAGGAATTGAACCCGGGTGCCTTACCACTGAGTACACCCCAATCCTTTTTATTCTTGTTTTGAGAAGGGGTCTTGCTACGTTGCTGAGGGTCTCACAAAATCACCAAGGTTGACCTCAAGTGATCCTCCTGCCTCAGCCTCCCGAGAATCTCTGGGATTACAGGCATGCACCACCATGCCCAGCAAGAAAGGAACTTTTATCAGTGCAGCCACACGGGGAAGGCCGGGGACCCACATCTTAGCCTGTCTTCAGGGGGTGACAATGACTTGGAGCTTTTATAGAGAGGGGAATGAGGGCAAGGGCTTGGGCTTTGCACAGCTGCCAAAGCAGGTGGTCCTGACCAGTTGAGGTCTGTCCATCTTCCCTGGATTGGCCAGGTGGTGCCTTGTCAGGAGAGCTGTGTCACCTGCTTTGGCTCTCAGATGCACATCAATCAGACCTTGTTCCTGGGACATGAAACAGACTGCATGGGGGTGGGGGTCTGGATTCTGAATTAAGAGCAACTTTCTTCTGCTGAAAATAGAGACGGGCTGCAACCCCACGCCCACCTCAGGAGCCAGGAAAGCTAAGATGGGTCCCGCCCTTCCTCAAGCCTGGGCACAGGCCATCTGCCTAGGCATTTTCTGTGTTTTTCCCATTTTTGCTTTTCTTCAGGCCAAGGAAATTCACGGATGTAGATCACTTGGGTTTTGTTTCTATAAACTGTAACCACTTCTGTGGGTCAGGGGCTTCTTCCAAGCCTTCTGGCTGCTTCTCCCCAGTTTGATCAAAGTTCTTCATTTTTTCCTTTTTATTTCTTTTTTTTGCCTGTTCCTTGTGCTGGTGGGCACTGATGCAGCCAGCAGGGTCCAGTAACAAATCCAAGGTGACTCAGGCAAAGGGGATGGATGGGCCATATATTGAGGCAGAGATGCTGCCCTTCTAATTCTGCCTTTAGCCATCCATTGGATGTCTGCGGGTAGAGGTGGAGGGCTGGAGTCCTCCTTACAAAATCCTTACAACTCAAGTCAGCAAACACTGAAAGCCCTGTCGCCCTCAGGGACAGGGCACCAGACAGTTCCTCGGTGCCTCCCAAAGGCTGCCAAGGGAGAAGTCACTTGGGGCCCGACTCCAGGAGGATCATCAAGGGGCGGGACAGGGGGACTTCAGGTAAAAAGCCGCAGCCAGCTCGCCCTAGGACCCCAGCCCTCACCAGCCCCACCGCTTTCCTGGACAGAAAGGTTTCCTCGAGCATCCTCACTGGGTGTCCCTGCAGCAGGGCCCCAAGATTGTTCTGGAAAGGGATCTGTCAGGTGGGAGCGACAGAATCTCATGAAATTTTAAGTACAACAGAATGCCAAATGACTACTCATTCCAGTGAAGACATGCTGCAAATAAGACTTAGAACACGTGCTGCAAACAAGACTTAGAAAAGTGTCCTCAGAGAAGATTCTGTCATTCTGCATTTGTTTCTGAAAGTTGAAGCACACAGTTCTAATGAGCCCAGGAAGAGGTTGATACCCAGTTGAGTTGGCATATGATGTGCCAGAGGTCAGGACTTCAGGGCTGCTGTCAGGTGGTTCCCGGGCTCTTCTGGTCCTCACCTTCACTCAGGGACTTTTTGTTAGTGATGGAGTTCAGCAATGGATTACTGGCCCAGAGACTTGTTCAGTATTGCTCCGTAGGAGCAAAACACTGTCACCAGTTGTAGGTAGCCAACTCCAGGTGAGAAACTTGATAGATGTTAATGCTCACGGCTTCACACCAGCAACCTGCCCCTCAGTGATCATGCTCTCTAAAATATACACCATGCTAAATTGTGTGGAAGCATTCTAGGTCTAGCCAAACCACACGATCTTTCAAAAACAGCCCAATAACATTTAGAGGATTCACTCTCCAAAGCAAGCTTGCCAATGCCTGAGCGCCCACACACTCTATTGGCGCCAACCTCACCTCCTTTTAGAATGCACACATCCACCAAGATACCACTGCCTGTGGTGGTTGAGCAGCCTTTCCAATGGACGAGGTGGATGTGAATGTAACACGTGAAGGAATTAGCATTTACCAACAACTGGAAGAAAAAAATCCATTCTCTAAGATATGATGACGGAGCGGCTCTGTGATCTAGACCATCCCCCTCTCCTGCATCCTCTCTCTTTTCCTCTGCCTCGATGGACCTCCAACTGAGCCCAGAAAGATGTGTCCTTTCTAGTCAGAAGCCCTGTCATGGCTTCCATTTCCAGGCCCTGATTCCTGGTTAACTGCAGCCAGAGCTCGCTTTCAAGGTACTCTCTTCAGATCCCTTCCCTACCCTAACCACAGTGTGGGCTCTGGCCCCACCCTTACTCTCTACACCACCATTCCACATTAGGGTCTTCCTGTCCCTCTCTGTGACCCAGGACTGCCCATGACCGACCCCACCCAACAACAAGCTGTTGAACCAGGTGCCATCAAATGGAAGAAATGACCAGAGATGGCTAACTTGAAGATTTCACAGAATAGTCCATGAGACAAGGAATATCCTGAACCAGTGAAATGACATAAGAGGAAGTCAATGAATTCTAACCTCAAGGGCAAATCCTACAGTACACTGGCTCTCAAATTCAGCTACACACTGGAGCCACCTGGGAGCTGTGCATAGTACTGACCGCTGGACCACCCACTGGCCCTGGGCTGATGGAATGGCTCTGGGCTAAGATGGGACACTGGGGTTTGTAAATTACCAGTTGAGTATAATATAAAGCAAACTTTGAGAACATTGCTTTTTTCCCCACATGAAGAACTGTGTGCATACAGATGCAGAAGTACACAAATCTGCAGCATAAACCTCCTTGAGGGCCATAGATTAAATGCACTGCAATCACCAGCATCCTGGCTAGGAACACCACCAGCCTCCTATTTCCACCTTCCAGGTGATTGCAGCCCCGCCATCCAAGCATGGAGGAGTCCTCCCTGCTGAGAAATTTCAGTGTGCAGAATGGAGAGCCCTCTCTCCTGGGAATCCCTGCTTAGACAATAAGTGCACTGGAGAAGTTGAAATCAAGTGGGAGGCACATGGGGAGGCTTCTTGGATGAGGCCCTATTGAAAGGAGGATGGGATCTGAGGAGTGGACCAGAGAGAGGAAAGATGGGAAGTACAGCAAGTACATTCAGAGCCGAGGTCAGGCCCAAAATACAATGTTGGCTGACAAGAGAGCCCTTGCACCAGGATCAACAATTTTGAGAAGGCAATGAGGACTGCCTGAAAAGATCAATTCCACAAAATTCCATGGAAACCCACTCATCACACCTTTCTGAAAACACTGGAAATGTAGGTTTCATGCAAGGAACTCTGGGTGACAGATGGCAAAGTTTGCCAAATGCAAACATGCCTACCAGCTCTGAGAAGCCATTCTCATTCACACTGCTTCAACCAGGGAAAATCCCCATGTGCTCACTGAGAACAAGTTAGCTTGTGCCACTTGAAGCTGCTTCAACAAACAGCTTCACTTCTGCACTTCTAAGCTGTTCTCCTCAAGAACTTTCAGAGCACAGTTCAGGCATGAAACACAAAGGGTGCCAGAAAGAGATCTCTTGAATCTAGCATCACCAACGTGCAGTGAAAAAGAGGACCAGCTGAGAAGATCAGTTCTCCAAAGTCTCACTGACATCCATTTGTCACACTCATTTACAACATTCACTTGAAGTGCAGGTGCCCACATGAGTGAACTGTTTTTTTTTATCAATGGCACAGAGGCTTCAATGTGTAAGCATGCCTGTCACCTGTAAGAAGCAGTTTTGAATTCTTCTAGGTCCACAGGAAAAAAAAATAGCATGTGCTCACTTACAACAAAGTTAATCAACAAAGCAAATTGAAACTGCTTGCAGCAAACAGCTTCCATTCTCCCATTCCCCAGCTATTTTCAGCAATCGCATCCAGAGTCCAATTCCAGCTCAATATAAAATGTGTGCTCCCAAGGAAGCCTGTATAATTGACATCACCCAACTTGGGGAGGCAAGGGGAATGCTGAGAAGATCAGTTCTTCAAAACTCCTACTTTTTCAGAAAACTCATTGAAAGGCAGGGTACCCACTTGCAGCCATCAGTGGTTGACAGATGGCACAGAGGCTTCAATGTGAAACCGTGAATGCCAATCATTACAAGTGCTTCTGACACACTCTAGTGCAACCTGGGACACCCCAAAGTGCTCAACGAGAACACACTTTGTTCCTGCAAGTGGAAGCAGCTTGCATGAACTGTTTCAATCAGGAAATTCCAAGCTCTTCTCAGCAATCACATTCAGAGCACAGTTTTGGCCCAATAGAAAAAGGGTCCTAGCAAGAGGGTCCCACACCTACGATCACCTTCATAAGGTAGCTTCCCATCTTCTGTGTGGAAGTGGGTTTCTCCTTGGCCCTTATGCTGTAGAGGAGACCACTAGGAGCTAAGCTTCATGCAGGACCATCTGACCCGGACTTTTTGCAAGCCCTATGAAGCCCTCACACAAGCTTAAATGCTACAGGACTCTGCAGACCAGTCCATGCAACAGTAGACATTCATTCATTGTCTAGAGTCTACAGGTTCCTAAATGCATGGCATTCATTATCATCAAATGCACAATTTTGATCAAAAACCATCACAGTAGATCAGGTGACAAATCATCACAATAGATCAGGTAACAAAAACATATATATTTTCAAATAATAATATATTAATGGGAACAACAAATACAGGATAGAGTAACAACTGTGTTACTAAACAAGGTCAAAGACAATGGCAAACTATAGATTCAAACTTTGAAGCAGATAGTAATCAATGTAAATATTCCTGGGCTGCCTCAGCCCCGCCCAGGCACACAGCAGCAGAATGGTTTTGCAAGCATCCTCAGGAGGGCTGCAGCCTTCTTCTTTGCAGGACGAGAGGGAGGTTGAGGCTGGATCCACTCATCATTCTTTTGGGAGAGGCTCCTTTTCCTCAGCACGAAGTTGGGTTTCGTGTGAGGGTTCTTTGCGTAAAATACGTTGGCCTGCGCTGGAATCCTCAGCTCTGGGGAGAGAGGGGTGTACAAAATAAGGTGGCTCAGGAGGTGCTCCCTGGGACACCCCAACATCTGAGAGCCTGTGCCAGAAACGAACTGAGCCACACACCTGAGAGCTCTCCAATTCAGCACCAATACCAACAAGACAGCCTCCACAGTCCTCCCTGAGGAAGAACTAGGCAGAGCACTTCAACAGACCTAATGTCTGTTCCTACCAAAGGCTTTGGACTCCAAAACATCCCAGGTCCTCTTGCGTCTGCCAAAGCACACCACTAGGGTTTGCATCTGAAATCTCCCACAAAAGTGCCGAAGATTCAGACCCCACATGAGCCATCTTCACAGGTGGGTTTGGAAGGAAGCATTGGATGGTGAGTGCTCTGATGTCAACATGCAATTCTCATTCAAGATAAATACACTACTGGGGGGTGGGAGGAACTGGAAGAAAGGTTGAGCATGCTTGGAGGAAGACCTAAACAGGAGTGCGCCCTGGGCACCAGTACCTTGTCCCTGTTGGCTCCACTGAATCCTCATTCTCCAAGTAGAGGTCCTCCTTCTCCTCTCCGTCTTTCTCTCTCTCCCTCTCTCCCAGCCTTGTTCTCTCTCTCCCAGTCTATGCCTTTGTGGCAAGGGCTGAGAAGCTCTCCACTGCCACACACTAGAGCTTTATGGACAGCCTCAGTGCACAACCAAAGAGAAAGTTGTGAAACCCAGAGAAAAGGCCTAGGATTCCTCAAGTATGGCCACGGTGAGGACAGGCTGACCTGCACGGATACCACATTAGAGCCACGCTTCTGCGTTGGTGGAGCCTGCTTCCATGTGAACCAGGCTTCTGAGAATGGAGGCCACATTCCAAATGCTGCCCTCCTGATAACAATGATTCCAAAGACCAGCAAAGGGCCTGCTTCCCTCCAACATGGTGTATGGCCCAGTGGTGCCATGACCCCGAGTGGGGGAATACAACAGCCAGCTTCTCCTTCCTCTGAACACCTCTTTCCTGTTGCCCTCCTCTAACCTAGAGCCTGTTCTCCATCCCTTCTGGGTTGGATGTGGGGATCTCTGCTATGAATTTCTTAGGCTACCAAGGCCCCAGACAGACTTCCTCTTCCATAGACTCTACTAACCTAACAGAAGGTTAAGATAGGAGACAAGTGATCCTAGAACTCATTGGGATGGTGGTCTTCAGCGTACATAGGCTGGGATAATGGCTGCTGAGGTGTTTGGCTCACAAAAGCCAACCAACCAACCAATGAAAAAGCGCTGACATTATTATCAGATGAGCTCTGTGGCTACGTGCTCAGGAAGCCCTCATCTGACTCTAGTTAGGGATCATAACCTGGCTATTGGGATCACTCCTTGGCTAGTGGACTCAGGTGCGGAAGACCATGGAATTGATGCAAAAACAGATGATTCAAGCTGTCTCCCAGGCTGTGTTTTCTTCCCAATTTCATCCTGTTACTGCTTGCTAGAATCTTGGCAATGCTCTGCCCAGGCAGTGGTTTTCTGGTCACACAGAAGGCTTTTAATCCTACTGCTTCAGCCCACAAAATGCCAGTTCCATCTTTAGCCCATGCATTCCCATGTTCCTCTGAAACCACTCCTATCTCAGACCACAGAACCATACTGCTCCTGGAAAGAGGCTTTCCTCCTCACTCCTCAATGATGTCAGCTTTGCATGCGTCTTCATGTCCTGGGCAGGGCACCTGGTGGGGAGCCGCACTAGCCACTGGGGTATACCAAAACACCTGGAGAGCTTACACCAGCAGAAGTGCAGTTGGCTTTGTGCACGAGCCCAACACACCCTGTTAGAGTGTTCTTGGGGGTCAGAGAATGCTCTTTGGTGCTAAGAGTTGACCTGAGTCCACATCCTGACCCTTGCTCTCTGTCATCTGATTGTCCCACTTACTCTGACGGTGAGAGATGATTTGGCCCAGCTCATATTCCTCCGGCTTCTCCTGAGTAAGCAAGTGTAGCTCGAGGGCCCTGCGGATGACGACAGGAGCCCGATCGTGGCAGGTCACCTGGAGCAGCATGGAAGACAGGCCTTCAGGAAATGGGCCTTGAAGTGACTACTCAAGGACAGTGGGCAGGGGCATTCTGGAGGCACCTCCACTCTAAATACAAGGGCAACATCCATGACCCTACTACCTGAGGCTGACCTCCTGCTCATCGCGTGGGCTCTTCCCATAGGCTACTAGCCCAATCCTTGTACATAGGACTTCCTGGACCTGCCATTGCTCTTTGTGGAGCTGCACTCCTCTCCAAGTGAAAGGACCCCACTACCTGCATACAGATGCAATCTCATCCCACAAGTTGGGAGGAATGGGACAATAGCCTCCAAGATCCTAGGTCTGCCCGAGGATGCAGGCGGCATTGGGAATGGCCTAGGCACAAAACCTAGAGGCTTTGGTCTGGATTGCCAGGGCCCAAATCAGACCCAGGAACGTGACCACACACAGGAGTGACGAAAGAGAGCCATGAGAGCTCCTGGCCTCCAGAGGCTCAGTGCTGGCTGGGGTGTACGAGGGCACCTGTTCCGCCAAGGGTAAACATTGGGTTACCTGGACATTTAGTGTGCTTGCTCCACATCCATACTGACTCTGCAGAGAGACCCTCTCAGCTCCTTGTTCAAGGAACATGCAGAACCTCATACTGGTGTCCTGCTCCATAGAGGCCAGCATCCCATACAGAGGAACCTGCAACCTAGGTCCTGGCCTGTTCTCATCTGTCACCCATACCTGCCTCTGCCCTTCTGGACTGCATGCTGCCACCTGACACACAGACTCCCTCAGACATGGCGGTGGACAAGCTGCTGCTCTCCCTCATCTCAGCTCCAGCCCTTCACACTGACCTCTTCCTTCTTGATTCCCATCTATCCTCCTGATCATCCAGAAGCTCCAAATTCAAGAGGGCATGAGTAGTTCATGGTATTGGACCAGTGTCTGCTCCCCACCCAGGTGTAAGCACCAGGGGACACCCCTGCTCCCAGGCTTACCAAAACAGTCTTGGCCATCTTTGGACTTTGTGTTTCTAAGTGGACACGAATTAAGCAGGTGTCTCCCACCTGCTTGTGGGAAAGCGGCCTGGAGGACTTGCAGGTTGATTCTGAGAACTGTGGGGGATGGAACATCAGCAAACCCAGAAACAGAAAGCCACCCCAGCCTGTCAGTTGGCTCTATGGGCTTCTAGCACATATGTCCAGGTGCTCAGGCTTCTCATTTCCCCAGGTGGGAGTGGAATGGCAGCACAAGTACAGCTTGAATAAGGTAGGTGTTTACCTCCTTTCCCTTGACCTCGCGGCGTTTCCTCACGATGAAATAATATTTGATTTGTGGATTCATGGACAGATACATCAGTGAGTGGTCAGGGACCTTGATTTCTGCAGAGCAAAGTGGAGAGAATTGTTAGGTGGCACTCAAGGATTAGACCACAAAACACCCACAACCCCTGAGAGTCTCCGCCAGGGCGAGCCTGCACCAGAATTGAGAGCCCTCCTATCCAGCTACAGTGCCACCAAAGACTCCCTCAGTGATTCTTCCCTGGAGAAGATGATGTACAGGATTCTAAACCAAAAGAGCACCTGGCAATGGAAACAGCACCTTGGGCCCAGAACTTCTCAGTGCAGGTTGGATCTGCCAAAGGGACACTGCCAGGATCTGCATCAGGATTGGCAAAGGCTCCTGTGCTTAGGCCTTTCTCCCCAGGGCAGCCATGCTCACACATGGGCATTCAGGGAAGCGTTGGATGGTGGGGGAATTCATCCCCTTGCCCTGGATGAATCCACTCATGGATGAATACACGGAGGGGAGGTGGTATCCATCAGAGGTGTGTTGGGCATGGACATGGGAGGACTTGAGCAGGGTGGTGCCCTGGAGAACTCTATTGTTTTCTAGGATCGCTCTCCTTCCCCTTGTTTCTCATCAGGAGCTGTCTGCTTGGTACTTTTATTCTGGTTCTTGTTCTACTTCTGGCTCTTCTTTCTGTCCTGCATCTTCTTGTAGTTCTTTCTGGGTCTTTTTCCTGTTCTTACATGATTCCTTCTTGTTCTTCTTCTTGTGTATCTCCCTCCACCCTTCCTTCTGTTCACCTCCTTCTTTTTCTTCTTCTGCCTCCTGCTCTTTATCGTGTGATCCTCTCCCCACTCAGGAGTGTCTCTTTCTCCTCCTCCTCCTTCTCCTTCTTTCTCTGGCAATGGTGGGGCGTCCTGAGGAGTTCAAATCTATCACACTCTTCTGCCCAGATGCAGCCTCTGTTCAGTAGTCCAAGATGAAATCAGTTCTCAATCAATGGCCAGGAGTGAAACCAAGACCAAAGACAAGTGACTTCCTTTCTTTGTCATTGTCACAGTCAGGAAAGACTGAATAACAGACACCGCATTCTGGATAGGCTTCTACCTGTGGTAGTCAGCACCTCATCTGGACCAGGATTGCTAAAATAGATTCCACCTCCATAAAGCTTCCCCAATGAAAACAAGGTCTCCAAAATCTAGGAGAGGGCCGGCATCACTGCCACCCTCCTGCCATAAGGCATAGATGCCATCACACCTAGTGGGTTCCAGGCCCCCCGTAGTCCTCCCTTTTGACGTCTTTTACACACAAACCTCCCCTGGTCTGGAGCCTGCTCTCAACTGATGCTTGGGTTGAAAGTCTGTTTCTGAAATCACCTTTGTAGATTCTCGGTTTGGTAATTCCTTTTGACTGGCTTATTTTTTTACTAGGGATAAAGCCAGAGGCACTTAAGCACTGAGACCATTCCCAGGCCTTTTGACTTGGGTACAGGGTCTCCCTAAGTTTCTGAGGCTGTTTGGAAATCCCCTTCCCCCTGCACTGCCTCCCAAGTCCCTGAGATTCGCAGACACTGCCCCTTGCCCAGCTCCTTGCACCTCAGTCTTCCTCATGTGTGAGACAGAGCCAACTCAAATGAGGCGGTGTGTGAAAATGGGAAAACTCACTTACGTGCTCGACAGATGGTGGGTTCTACTGTGGACAGGCTGGGATGGTGGAGGCTAGGAGTGTCGGGCTCACAAGAAAGGAAAGAGCACTGGCATTGTGGACAGCTCAGCATTGTGGCCTCTGTTCTTCAGATGCCCTTCTTTGTTGCTGGAAGGAATAATAACCTGGCCATTCTGATATCTTCAGGAGATGGGCACCCAGGCACAGAGGACTTGGAATTGTTCCAAAAAGAACCCAAACAGGCTGTCCCCTGGCCTTGACTTCCTCTTCACTGAGTCCTGTTCCCAGTTGCTGCAATCCTGACATTCTTGAGTAGGCAGGACTTCTCATATCCTGGCCATGGATTGGGACCTGTGCGGCTTCCGTCCATAGCAATGCTGATCCAATCAGGACCCATGCTCTGCTCCTCTTCATTTGAAGGCATCCTTATCAGTGAGCCATAAACCAAACTGATGATAGATTGAGCCTCTCTCTGCCTTGCCCTCATCGATATTAGCTTTGCATTGCCAGACCAGGTCCAGGGGAGAACACATTTAGAGAGGTCCAGCAGCCGCCTGGGGCCTCATTGAACTCGTCCACACTGGACACGCCCATCACTGCACTTGGTTTCCTGCACCAGGCCCACCACACTCTGGCTATTTTAGGGCCAAGGCCCACTTTCTCTTGGCTGTGAGTTATCCTGAGCCCACTGTGGATCATGTCTCCCCACTGTCTGATTGTCCTACTTACTGTCATGCAGAGACATCATTCTCAGCAGCTCAAAGTTGTCCACATCCTCATGCTGCAACAAATTTTGGTCCAAGGCCCTGCGGATGAGGCTTGTCACCCTCTCCTGACACGTCACCTAGATCAGGGTGGGACAAATGTCATCAGAGAATGGCTTTTAGAGGAGCTACCCAGAAGACTGTGGTCAAACATTCAGGAGAAATGTTAGCTACATATACAAGGGCACAATCTTGTTATCCTGCTACCTGAGTGTGGCCTCCATATACCGCCTGGGTTCTTGCAACGTGCTACTAGAACAATCCTGGTACAAATATCTGCCTGTACCTGCCATCTCCCCTCCCCCTGGGGAGCCACATTCCACTCAGGTCAAAGGACCAAACTGCCTATGCACAGACACACTCTCATCTCACTGAGATGACAGCAATGGGCCAGGGATCTGCGCACCAAGTGTGCTCTGGGATGCAGGCTGCCTTTGTGGGTGGAAGAGGCAGATGCACTGAAAATTTTGGTCCTGACTGCCACTACACAAAACAGACTCAGATACAAGAGTGTGCACTTGAGTGCTTCATGATAGCCTGGAGAGGCCCTGGGCTCTGGAAGCTCGGTGCGGGTCTGGTTCTAATGATGTACTTGACTCAGCACTGGCAGTCACTGAACATGTCTCCTCTGCAGCTGGACACCTGCAGCATTAGCGTGTCTACTGCACATCCATAGAAATTCTGCCAAGAACCCCTTTAGCTCCGTATTTACATACATGCAAAGACTGACATTCCGAAGTTTGGCATGACCCCCCAGGTGATCCCGACCCCAAATTTTCACACCTAGTCATGCTAAGGAGGTTCTCTTCCCTGCCACCAGGAACACACCCCCTCCTACACATGTGACAAGTCACTGCCAGCTCCGCTGCTCCAACCTCACTCATTGAGAATACCAAGTTCTAGGCACTGCAGCCTGCACCCTGGACATATCTCTGCCTTCATCTGTCCACAGCACTTCCGTCTGCACTTCTGGCCTGCCAAACCCACAATACACAGGCCCACTCACCGCTGCAGCTGGGCATGCTGAGGCTCTCCCCACTCAGGTCAAGCCCTTAAGACTGACCTCTCTCTTCTTAATTTCCCACCACAGCCCCAGGGTTAGCTGTGTCTCCTGCCTTCCACTGTGGGGACACCCAGGAGGCAGCCCTGCTGTCGGGCTTACCAGGATGCGCTTTGTCTCCCTCAGGCTCTGTCCCTCTAGGAGGACGTGGACAAAGCGGCTGTCTTCCACCTGGTCGCTGGAGTGAAGCAGTGAGGAGCTGCTACTGGTGACTTTTCTCACGCACCACTCATTGGTTTGGGTGGCCTGGGGCAATGGTCCTGCAGCCACCGCAGAGCTGCTGCTCACAGCTGCTGGGATCCTGGATGCCACTGCCACAGAAGGCTCCAAGAACTGTGGGGGATGACAACATCAGCAAAGCCCAGCACCTGCACCCCACCCAGCCTGGCAGTTGGCTCTGTGGGCATTCTAAAACATCCATCCAGAACCTGAGGTTCTTGTCCCCTTGGAGGATGTGGAGTGGCACCAGGAGTAAAGACTGAAGAAGGTGGCTGTTTACCTCCTTTGGCTTGACTTTAAACAACTTGCTGGCAGCTGTTTCCTGAAGAAGAAAGTTATAATCCACTCTGCCATCCAGGGCGTAATATACGTTTCCATCAGCAGGGATCCTCAGCTCTGGAGAGGCAGGGGCAGAGGCGTGGTAGGTGACACTCAAGTAATACACTACCCAACATCCCCCACAACTGAGAGCCTCTGCCAGCTCAGGTCTCACACACAGACCTGAGAGCCCCCGAATCCAGCTACTGTTGCACCAAAGACTCACCAAAGACTGATTCCTCCCTGAGGACCCTCTATGCACAGGAGGTCCCCTACAGGAACACCTTTCAAGGAAATAGCCCCTTGTACCCCAGACCTTCTTAGTTCACGTTGGACCCACCAAAGACAAACAGCTAGAGTTTGTATCTGGATTGGTCCCCAAAGACTCATGTGTTCAAATTTTTCTCCCCACTGCAGCAATGATCACAGGTCGGTTTATGGAAAAGCACTTGATGGTGGGTGCCTCCACCTTGCCAGTGGATTCATCCACTCATACAGGGCTACACTAATTGGAGGGGTATGGTTTGGAGGTGTGTTGAGCGTAGGTGGAGGATGTCCACAGCAGGGCTGTGCCATCCAGAGATATATATTTCTCTTGAGTTCCCCACTTCTGCATTTTCTCCTCATGAGTCTAATTCTCATTCACATTTTTAATCAATTTATTGTTATACTTCTTGTTCGGCTTGTGTTTCTCCTTCTTGTTCTTGTTCTTCTTCATCTTCTCCTCATGCTTCTTCTTAAAGTCATCTTGACCTTCTTATTCATGGTCTCCTCCTTCAACTTATTTTCATTTTTCTACTTCTCCTTCTCCTCCTCCATGTCCTCCTTCTCCTCGTCCTCCTCATCCTTGTCCTCCTCCTCCTCGTCCTCCTCCTCCTCGTCCTCCTCCTCCTCTTTCTTCTTCTTCTTTCTCTCTCTCTCTCTCTCTCTCTCTCTCTTCTCTCTCTCTCTCTCTCTCTCTCTCTCTCTCTCTCTCTCTCTCTCCAAGAAGAGTTTACAAGCTGTGAAGGGTTCTATTCTACCACACTCTTCTCTCTAGAAATGGCCTCTGGTCCTAAGTAAACTCAGTTTGCAATGAATAGAAAGATTGGAAGCCAGAAATGATTCTTCATTGAACTGCTTTTCTCATGTACTCATCTAGGTCAGGAAAGGCCACCAAAGTAGGCACCCTGTGGTTGTCTGTCTTCTTTGACACAAGACAAAGAAGCCTCTCTTCTTGGCCCCTTGTGGATAATAGCTTTGCAATGCCTCCTCAGGCCAAGGAAAGAACACATGATAGGCAGGTCCACAGCCCCTGGGGAACATGAAGAACCTGCAGATTTATGCCCCATCATTACACTTTGTTTTATGCACAAGTCCCACCATACTCATCCTGGGCACTGGGTCAATGCACACTGTGTTCTGGCTCCCAGTTATCGTGAGCCCACTGTGACTCACTGCTCCCTACCCTCTGATGGTTCCACTTACTCTGATGGTTCGAGAGAATTTGCAGAAGCTCGTAGTTTTCTGGGTCCTCCTGCTGGAGCAAGTGTGCATCTAAGGCCCTGCGGATGATGACTGGAGCCCTGTCCTGGCAGGTCACCTGAGCAGGGTTGGAGAAAGCTCATCAGAGAGGGAATTTGGGAGTAGCTACCCAGAGGACAGTGCTCAAGGACAATCAGAGACAAGTGAGCTCTCAACACAAGGGCACCATCTTGATACCCTGCTACCTGAGGCCTTCATGTGATCATGTGGGGGTCTTCCTATGAGCCTCTAGTCCAATCTTAGTACAAGAGTTTGCTTCAACCTGCTATGCCCTACAGGGACAAGGGAATAAGGACCAAAAGACTTTGTACAGACACACTCTAGTCCCATCAAGATGGGAGGAATGGTCCAGTGCACTTCCATATCCCTGCTCTGGTCTGGGATGCAGCTGCATTTTTGTATGGACCAGGCACAAACCCTAGGTGCTTTGGTCCTGACAGCCAGGGCACAACACACACTAGGACTCTTTAATGATAGGCATGGAAGCTGCTGGGCTCGAGAGTGTCAGTGCTTGCTAGGGTGTCAGGAGGTTCGGACCCAGCAGGTACAGTGGTTCAACATAGCTCCCCTGGAGGTGGACACCAGAGTCTCATGATGGATACTCCACACCCAGGAAAATTCTGCAGAGAGAGCCGCTAAATCTCTATTCACATACATGCAAACTAGGACACTAATGGGGCCCTCCAAGGCCCCCAGTTCTCTGTGACCCACACCTACCCACCCTAATCATTCTACAATGGCTCCCTTCCCTTCAACCAGCAACATATCCCCTCCCACACACAAGAAAATGACTGCCAACTCCTGTGCTTCAACCTCCACGGTTCAATATACTCCTCCTCAATACCAAGGTCAGTAGAGGATGGCCTGTACCCTCGATATTTCTCTGACCTCCTCTGAACCCAGCACTCACTCCTGCACTTCTGACCTGCACATCCCAAAACACGCAGGCCCACTCGCACCCAGACCTGGCATGCTGCTGCTCTCCCGCCTCTCTCTTGCTCACTTTCTGCTCTCCTTCCTGACCTTCCAGAAGCTCCAGTTCAAGAAGACAGGCCTAGTCCAAAGTGTTTCCTGTGGACTCCGTCTTCCCCACTGTGGGCTCCCAGGAGACTCCCCTGCTCGAAGACTCACCAGGATGCTCCTATACTGTGTTGTCCTTTCCTTTTCCAGGTAGACGTGAATGAGGCACCTGCCTCTCATCCGCTTGTTATATTGGGGCCTTGGGGAGGACCGAGTAGAGACCCCTGATGTCCTGGACTCCGGCTCTGCCCCTTCCCTGGGAGAAGGCTCTGGCTCTGGGGTTGGCTGAGGAGCCGTGACAGGAACTGAGCTTGTAGCTAGAGGAGAAAAGATGCCAACATGACTGCCTTGCCCTGACCTTCCCACAGACAGACAATACCTCTGCTGCCAGGAAGAACTCAGGCCCTTGGCCCACACAGGACCTCTTTGCAGACTGGGGTCACTTCCTGAATGGACAAAGGCTTGTCCTAATTTCCAGCCCAACACCAGGCATACAGACTCCCTGCAGTGGGACAACAGTCGGACCTTTCCTCATATACCCTTAGGTACTCACCACAGTCCGCCTGGCTCTCAGGCTTTGCCTGGCTTGATTTGCCATCTTCAATTGCGGCCAGGAGGTGGTGTGCTTGGTGTTCCAGGTTCAAGCCTCCCAGCAGGAGCCACATGGATAGCAGCTGCTGCAGACTCAGAAAGCCTGGAGGCTGATGGGAAGCCTCGGAGTAGAGGTTCACCCAGGTCCCCAGGAAGGAAGGTGAGGCACTGTGGGGAGGAAGGTGTGGAGTCAGCAAAACCCTGGCCTTGCCTTCACCACGGCCTCCAGAGAAAACCTCTGACCCTACACTGGGGAGAGCAGTCTTTCCTCAGCCTTCCCAAGTCAAATCACCTTGCAGGTCCCTATTCTGGAAACAGGAGCCCACCCTCTTGACCCCAAGCCCATTCCATGTTGAAGTTGGTCCAGGGGTCCACCATAGTCACTGAAGAGGACAACGTGCACTTATGCCCCATGGAGTCAGGGATGCAGTCACATGTAGGATATGTACTCATGGCACCTGCGGTTTGAGGCTGACCCCCATGAAAAGGGACACAATGGCAGTCATTTGCACCCTATTTTTCAATGAATTATGAAATGTGACTGGAAACGTGTCTTCACACAGTGGGTGCTTTCTCCATGTTCATCAGTGAATGAGCCCAAACTGCTGATTCCCACATATCTCTGGGTGTGGGAGCCGCCATGTCCAAAGCCCCTGTCCAGCTATGTCCCAGCTAGGATGCTCTGTCCCACTATGGAAATTAACATGTCTTTATTAACCCAAAAGTGCTTTTCCCAAGGCCTGAGTTTTGAGACGCCTCTGGCACAGATCTACGTTCTTCACAAAGCCAATATCACACCAGAAAGACCACCTGGCCTCGCTGAGTCCACCTGGGAATGAGCTCAGTGCACACCATTGAGCTGTGGTGCCCAGTGTGTGGGGACTGCTCCACGGACCTCTGTGGATCAGCTGGAGTCAGGATGGTTTCTCTGCCTGAGAGCGGAGTTCACTCCCCTTGCAAGGCTGTGGCAGGCACCTCCAGGACTCGTCCCATTCGGGACTGACATTCCACTATGAGTGTGGTCCTCTATCTCATTAGGTATCACAAACCTTTGGGTCCCTGAGAGGTACATGGCAGCCCCAAGACCCAGGCATGAGGGGGCTACACACTTGGGCTTGGTGGTCTGGTGCTTACCTTGGGAACAAGAGATCCAGCACCTGATGGGTGGGGATGGAATCCCAGGAGATTAACCCCATGTTGCCGCTGCAATGTAGGTTCCTCCCACAAATGACAGGCAGGAGCTCATTCCTAAGCTGGTCCTGCCTGTAAGGTTCAAGGCTCTGTACCCTGAAGGGCTCCTCCGTGTTCTCATCATTTTCACCCTGTGTTGGGACCAAGAATGTTGGTTTAAAATGGAAATGGTGACAAACAGAAAAATGACTTGTGCCAATACACTAGAGTCAAAGCACAATGGGACAGTTCCCATCAGTACAAACACACACCCACACACACACACACACACACACACACACACACACAGTCAGAATAGGAGTCCTGGGCCATTCATCAGGGATCAGACTAGAGGGCCTGCTGGGTTCACCTGCCCTGTGCTACTCACTGTTACTCTTGAGCTCCTCTGCGACAATCGCCAGAGGCTCTGGCGTCTAAGATGAAGCCTCACCCAGTGCATCCACAAAAGGGCTAGTTGGCCCCCCTGAGGTTCCTGGGAGCCTGAGGCTCGGCATTGTTTGCAACCACAGGAGAACATCCTTCTCCCTCCAGTTTCTCCAACCAAATGAGCTCGGATGGCTTGGTCAGTTAAGTGGGTGCCTGGATACCAGGGTTCCATGTTCTGTTTGATCCATTGTCAAGGCAATGATGTCATTTCCTGTGCCCATACCTGAGCCTCTTTTCACATAAGACCACTTTCAAAAGCCCTATGAGCTGCTGATTTCTCCTCCATGCCTAAACATCTCAGGTGCGCAGGTGTTCACCAACAACTACCCAAACATCCCCACCAGCATCTGCCCTGCTTGGTGCCACTAGAGTTCCAGCTTGGAGCCTTCAAAAATGCATTCACAACCAGTCCTTCCATCTCAGCAGCTTTTGGACCCTGGTCCCATCATTGTGCAACTCATGGTGTGCCCAGTCTTTTCTGGAAAGTAGGGTAGCATCTAATCTCTAGGGTTTATTGTGTCTATTGGCCCATAACACCCTCTATTCTCTCTGAAACCAGAGATGGGACTCACAGGTGGCTAAAGCACAAATGTAGAGATGGGACAATCACAAGAAGGGCAGAGACAAAGAATGCACCCCAACTCAATCAGGCCTGTGTCCCACACAGGGACGTGGCCAATGTCCGTCCCATCGTGGCTGCAGTTCCCTCTCTACACCATGGCAAGTTGGAGGGGACTGAGATGCAGAGGCTGCTCCCCTCTGCCATACAACTTCCCAAGGCTTCTCCTAAGATTTCAAAAGGGCCAAGTGTGTCTAGTGTTGGGGTCTCACAGAGACTCCGAGGTACCACAGCATCCTGCTGCCCAGAACCGGTTCACCCCTCACCTCAAGGGGGCTCAGCCTCTGCATTCATGGGAATTGAAGTGGGTACAGGTGATGGGATATCACCTCCAAGACTGAGTTATGCCAAGTCTATGACCCCTGTCTGCATCCCTGTCTCCAGCACCACTCCCTTCTCTCTCTTTCCTCCCCAGAGCAAACAAATCCATTTAGCAAGTGTGTCCTGTGATAAAGACATGACAGTCACCCATCCTCTCATTGCAAAAACACTGAGGCTCAGCCAACATGGATCCTACCAGGAACACAGGCATAAACTCAGAGTCCGATCCTCCCAGCCCAGCCTCAGTGGAGCCTGGACTCCCAGCCTCCTGAGTCAAGGAAACAGAGGTGCCTAGCCGAGCCACCTTGGATGCAGCCACACACAAACTGAACTCATCAATGCCCCTTGCTCTCAGTTGTGAGTAAGAGGGGAGGTGGTGTTTCACAACCCTGGACATCAAGTGCAGTCTCCAGGCTTTGGGGTGTGCCCTGGCCTCTCTCTATCTGCCCAGGCCCTCCAACTCACACTGGCCTTTTACCCAACCTCCTCCTAGGGCCAAACTCAATCCTGCCTCTCAATTTCTTCTGCCTTCCCCAACACACTGCTCCGCAAAATGAGCAGGGCTGGCTCTCTGTTATCACACTGGTGTCAGCAGCAATGCCACCCCACTGACATAATTCTGAGTCCCAACCTAGGCACTCCAGCTGTCCTTGCCACATGTGGCCCTGTTTGGGCTCTGGCTCTTGCTCTTTTCTTTCATGTGCATGTGTTTTGAGGTTTTGAGTTTCTCCCACTGCAGAACTGCAGCTGTGGCAGGGTAGAGCTCATGAAGGTGACATTCTGAGCCACATCCAATCCCATCAGGACTGTGAACTGGGGTGATGCTGGAACACAGTGATGAGTGAACACATGGGAGGTGGTTGGACCCACCTTGCCTCTGAGTGGTTTCCTTTCAGGACAGGAATGTAGGGATGGGAGCCCCTGGCGTGGGGTGCTTTGCACAAGGCGTGACCACGGGCTCTTTCCTGGCAAAAACTGGCTCCACTCAGCATGGAGAGCACTGTCATTCCTGGTGGCTAACAACAGCCCTGGACCCCAGAAAGGAACCCACACTCAAGATTAACGTCTGAGTGTGCGTGTCCTCGAGGAAATGAGGTCTCCTGATCCCAGGTGCAAAGGGGTAAGTCCTCTAACTCCAGGGGCCATGAAGGGACATCTGAGATTCCCTTGTCCTTCTTTCCCTCTCTGAACCCATGGTGTCCTCACACTAACCACAGTTAGGACCCTGGCCTCATTCCCCAGTTGGGATCATTAGGCTCCATAAAGGACAGTCTCTAAGATGCTCAGTAAACCACCACCCTCTGCACAACCCATAACCCTATTCACCCAAGAGGCAAGAGGATTTCTATTCAGGAAAACCAGGACAGGGAGAGCCTTTCTCAAGGACACAAGGACATTAGTGAGTGAGGGAGTGATTAATGGATGGAGAACTATTTCCACCACCAACTTCCAGGAGCATATATGGCCCTTTGGGCACAGGTACGGACCCTTTTTTTCCAATCAACTTTTTCAGAGAAGTGAGGCTGCCTTCTAGATGGCACCTCCACACTAAGGGGGTCTCCTACTTCTTCCACATGTACATATTGCAACGGGCCTCCCACTGTGCATCTGAGAACACTCTGTGGGCATCTGTAGCCTTTCAAGACCCCAGAAACCATGCGGGCACCCCAGCACCAGCAGAGCATTTGTGCACATCACAACAATCACCCCGGGTGAGAACTCTCCGTTCCACTCTGTACTAGGCCCTGCCATCTGTACTGATCAGTCCAACCCCTCTCCTTCCTGTTTCTTGATTATACTACCATGGTTCCCACACATGGATTCCAGGGTGCTTGTGGCCCCCCCAACCATTTGAGTTCCAGGAACAGTGGAATGTGTTTGGGAACTTCTGGATGACGGGAAGTCCCACCCTCCAGGGTTTCATCTTCAATGTAATGAGTGCAGAGGGAGCCAGGAGGGCTCTGTCAGGTAGAGAGAGGTGGGAGCTGATGGAGCCTCAACTAAGTGCCCAGGACTCTGGGTTCAGAGCTGGTGTTATGTGGAATTGTTGAGGGACGTGAAGAAAACCCAGCTCACTGTACGCAGAGACAGCAGATGCCCTCACGTGGTCAGGCTGCTGTGCTAATCAGAGCCCCGAGATGTTCCACAGGTGTGCAGGTGGGGAACCCACGTGCCAGCCCAGGCTGTTCCTGAGCACCTCTACCTGGATTCGGAGCACGTGACTCTGCATCAGCGTCCTCACATCAATGTATCCCGGCCCCCCACCCCAAAAGTTCTCTCAGAGACAGTGAGGTTCCACTGCTCTGGACTTGCCCTTTTCTCTGGGATTCTGGGGTTCCATTAATTAGGAGGTCACAACAATTCTCAGCACACAGGCTGAGCCTACTGAGATCCCAGGAGTATCCAGGCATTGCTTCTATTTATAGTCCATCATGTCCCACCACACTGTGGACACGTATTGCACTCACCTAAAGAAACCACCAGGCCCAGGGCCTTCATGCCACTGGCCTGCAGACACCTGGAGGAACAGGCAACCTATAGGCTGCGTGGAACCAAAGACCCTAGATCCTGGGATCTGAGCTGGACACACAGCTCATGTGCACACAGTCACCACCGTCACCGAGAGTGCAATTGAAACACCCGCCGAGTTAGCAGTGGACCTGATATGCCCACGAGTGGGGGTGAACTGCATCCCTTGAAAATGATCGTGTCCAGAGAAAGGCAAATTTTGTAGGATTTCACTTATCTCAGATTCTCAATTATCAGGTTCATAAAAAGATAAAGTACAATGTTCTTTTCCTGGGCCTCAAGGGCACTAGAATTCTGCATTGATGGCAAGAGTATGTCCACGTGACTTCTGGAGATGCATGGTGGTGACGCCTATACACCAACATGAACATGCTTAATGCCACTCAACTGTGTCCTCCAAAATGGTTTAATTACAAAACAGATGTTCGGTGTCAATTACCACAATGTAAACCCTTGGGAGACTGCTGATTGACTCATCTTAGCGTAAGTCAATGAATAAAGGTCCTAAGGTGCGAAGCTACAAAATGAGGGATGAGCATGGATGAGGATGGGCGGGAGAATCCTCCCCCTCTAACACAATTAGGGAAGGATGTGCTGCCCTCAAGTGGCTGGGGGGCCTGGGATCCTGCCACAGAGGGGGATTCCAAACCTCACATGCCCTGACCCAGGCCAGAAGACCAGGTAGAGTCCAAGGACCCTGGGGTGGCCCAATGGCAATAAAGGTCAAAAGGAACTGGGATCTGCCTGGACCCTCAATCCCCTACTCTGAGCAGGGCTGCATGATGAGGCCAGAGGCCATCCACAGCAATCTGCCTTTACAGGAAAACAGGGACTGCAGGCTGCCTCTGGCTCACTGACTCAGGATGGTGTTTTCATAAAGCAAGACCACTTCCTCACATTTGACCAGCAGCTCATGCGCTGACAGCACAATGGCTGGCTTGACTCAGGCCCTGAGAAATGAAATAGAAAATTCATAGCAAACCCATCTTCAGCTCTTCCACATCATCAGGGGGTGTGATTCATTTCCATCAACAAAGATGTCTGAAATGATGTCTAAACATGCTGGGGACTCACCTCCGTGTGGAACTTTTCAGGAAAAAGGGGATCAAATCTCATGAAGCAACTCTTCTCTCCTCTAGCCCATGGGCAATGCAAGGAACCTGCATGTTACCAGAGGCTCACTCTCTCTTCTCATGTCTTCTGGAAAGGATTCATGAATGCTTCCTTCAAGGTGAAGCAGAAGCCTGCATTCCCAGCTGCACAGAAGTGTTTGAGGGCAGTGTCTCCCTTAAAACCCAAGAAGAAAAACAGGTCATTAAACAGGCACATGGATTAGAGTACATGATCAATGATCCCTCCTCCCTGAAGCCTTCCACATGCCCACCTTCCACATTCACAGAGAAATGCTTGGCCATTCTCAAGACCAGGAGACCATGATGCTCATCACCAGGAAGTCAATAGGAACATGAACAGAGCAGCATGGATTGCACAAGGTGGCACACCAAGGATCTGCAGCACAGCTGCTAGAACACCAGAGCTGAACTTCAGTATTGACTTTCTGCCACCTGCCGAGTACGATGGTAATGTCAAGCACAACATGCAGATATGCAAGTAGTGGGTGACACGGTGCATCCATTCACAGAAGTGGGCAACATCTTCATTGGAACAAGGAAGTATCTTATCCTTACTCATCAAAATCATCACAAAGAATAAAATGGATGCAAGACTTCTCATTTCACTATCATGTAGCTGTTGGATTTCCCTATTAAATAATACCTCCTCCAAAATAAAAAAATATCTCAGATATGTGTCAACTATTCGATGGATGACATTTTAAAAACTAGGCCTTTCCTTCATATTTATGTATGCTATAGCCCTGCCTAAGGCTCTTTGAGAAAGGAGCACATAGAATTGGATCTTTGAAAATCTCACATTTGCCGGTAAATATTACCGACAATGTCAGGCATGGCGAAGTGAAAAGTGGGACTTTGGATACTCAAAGAATGCTATGTTGTGAGATTGGTGTCTCTGACTCATAGACAGCATGTGGTTTCTATGAAAGCTGGTGAGGGAGCAGGAGTAACGAAGCTCATGGAACAGATGACCTCAGGGAATACTGACAGATAGGCCAAACTGGAGAACATGTTCCAGCTAACATTGGTATTTGGGCTCCTGAGCCCAGTCCTGTTTTAAAAAAAGTTGCAGACAGGCAGTGTTCATGTACAAAATGTCTACCATGTAAAAGTGGGTAATTGAAATGTCATCTAGGTACACATCTGATAGAATGGTCTGCCAACCTATGGATTTCATTCTAACAAATAAAAAGAAAAACACAGACATGAGACAAAAAGATAAAACCTTGTCTTCACCAGGATGCCTAAAAATAAGTTTTATTTGCCTCATGCAAAGAGCTTTCAATAGAACTTCTGATTTCTGAATGAACCCATTCAATTTTATAATGCACAGATCATAAGGTTTTCTTTACAGAATATTCTCTTCTTCTTCTTCTTCAAGCCTCACATAGAAAATGTCTCACAGGACATAGGAGGGGAATGACCCAAAGGATGAGAGAATGGCTGGAACCGTTCTCAAATGTGCCCATGTAGCCTAAAGTTTGAAGGCACCTAATTGTACTCTAAAACAATGATGAACCTATTTGATCCATTAATTAATAAATAGCAGGGCTTTACCACTTGAACCAAATCACAGAAAAATGGAAACAGATGATCGAATTCCTCTTCTCCCATCACCTCCTGGCCCAGACTCTCCCCAGAGGTGGCTCTGGTCATCTGTCTATTAGGGAGTCACCCGTGGTCCCCTATCTCTCAGAAAAGAAAATCACCTCAGCTACTGTCCCTAAAGCCAAGTGATGGCTGCGGTTTCCACACCGTGTGGATCTGGAGAGATGCACAGTGCCGCTGGACCAGCCTATGTTCAGGGCTGTGTCTGTGTCCCACAGCTGAAACATGTGGTCCAGGGTCTTCTTTCCACCCACAGGTCCTAAGAACTTGCAGTCAGCACGTGCCTCCTTATTCACTGTGGCCACAGACTTCCTGCCAATGGCCATTGCATTGTACACGTCTTATAATTTAACACGGCATTGAAATGAACTTCCTTCTGGGAGCTTCCCAGGGCACGTCCCAAGACCTGAATTTCTGTGTTGTAGGGAGCATAGCATTCGTGCATTTTTTAAGTTTCATGGATAATGTTAAATGTGCCTCCAAAGTGTATGAAAAAAGCTTATCTTCCTATCCCCTCCCAGCACATATTATCAACATCCTTAATTTGGGTAAAAAATAAATAAATAAAACACATCATTTGAGCCTGTGTTCATCTTCTTGCCAGCTGTGTTCCAGTGACCTCCTCCCGTGCATAGTGCTCATCTGTGTTTCTCCTCGTGCCTCCTATTCTACTGGGTTGCCATTTCCTCCCAATCGGTCCCTCTGTTTTGACAATGTTTGGGGCATATTTCGTTGGAGAGTAGTTTCTAACGTGGATGGTCAATTGAACCATCTTGACAGCTTTGGGTTTTGAGGATTGAAGCCAACCCTCCCCATTTCTAGGCCACAGCCTCTTCTCCTAGATTTCTACCAGTATTCCAGTAAATATTTCATTGAATTTGGTTGGTCTCTGTGTCTGGGTTCAAGACTTAGGTCCTGCACTTGCTAGCAGGGACATTGTGCTTTCTGGTTTGTTGTGTTGGCTTCTTGGGGACACTGTGAGGATCAGGTAGGCAAGGCAGGTAGAGTGGCTGGCCTAGAGCATGGCCCAGAGGGAGCGTTTGATCAACATTATTTGTAAAATGACAGCTGTCAATTATCACAACCAACATGAAAGGCCATCCTAACAATCATCATTATGAAAATATTGGTCACAATAATGTTTTCTACTTCTATGGTACATCTGTATTATACTCTCCATGAGTGAGGTCACAGGCCATGTGTCATTGTGGGCCTGCTTCTGTCATTTAGCCTGGAGGCCCCTGGCATAGTTTGCGCTTCAGGACTGGAAGCTCTTTTACGATACAGTTTTCAAGTGGCCATTGGTCGCCTGATGGTACTCCATGGGGTCATCTGAGCCTGGCTTGCATCTGGCTCCTGCAACCAACATCCTGTTTTGCTAGAAACTCCATCGAAAGAGGCTTGGAACTCCTGCTCTCTTGTTCATCTCTGAAGTTCTGCCATTTCTTCTCAGATGGCTCCACAAACCTTTCAAAACCCTCCCCTGCTCCAGGGCTTTGAAGCGGTTTCTTTGGAAGCTTCTGCACAGGGTTAAGGACAAGCCATTCCTCACATGCTCCTTCCACAGGAGGAAGAGAGGGGCCAGAGGGGCCACAGGGAGCAACCTCCTGCTCTGTTCCAGGCAGCCACTTCCAGGCTGGGGCTGCAGCCTGGGGCTCTCAGGACGGCTCTGGCTAAGGGGGAAGCCCTACCCAAGCCTGGGTCACAGCCTCCCATGCCCCAGGGCAGCTGGTGAGCACTGGTAAAGGGTGGAGGGGAAGGCTTGCACCCCAGGAGTCGGGTCTGGACAGCATTCAGGTGGGAAGAGACCACTGGTCACCAAGGGGATGTGAAGCAGGGGGTGACCCAGGGCAGCCATGAGATCTCCTCTAAAGACCACTGTGGTCCCAGCACTACAAAGGGACTGAGTGACATTATTACTCTTCCCTGTTTTAAGGACAGAGGTGTGGAAGGGATTCCTGAGAGTCACAGAAAACGTGGCTCACAGGTTTCATTTTGCCATCTAGGAGTGACCTTGGCCGCACTGGTGGCAATTCCCCGGACCTTTGATGAGCCCCCTGGCATCCTCCCAGTGAGTCCTCCCAGGCCCAGTCTCAGGGGCAGACAGCTGCTCTGACTGCTCTCCCTGGACCTGAGGATCACATGGGGTTTTGAAATTCTTTTTGTTGCCGCACTGGGCATTGAACCCAGGGCCTTGCACATGCTAGGCAAGTGCTCTACCGCGGAGCTCACCCAGCCCTGAGGGTGACAGGTTTGGAGAGCATTTGCTACCTGAGTCTTGGTGAGGTGAATCCTCATAGCCCTGAAGTCAGCACGTTTCTCTACCAGCTGCGTTTGCAGGGTTAAGATCTTAGCTTGAGTTTTGTTTTCCCTTATTTCTTCACTTCTCTCTCTCTCTCTCTTTTGGTACCAGGGGTTGAACCAAGGGGTGCTTTACCACTGAGCCACATCCCCAGCCCTTTTTAAAATACTTCATTACAGACAGAGTCTCACTGAGTTGCTCAGAGCCTCACTAAATGGCTAAGGTTGGCTTCAAACATGCCATCCTCCAGCCTCAGCCTCCAGAGTGTCTGGGATTACAGGCATGTACCACTGCCCCCCAGCTCTGCACTATTCTTAATCAGAGAACCTGTGGGGCTATGTTTACTAGGTATGAATTGAGTTGCCCTCCAGAGAAAAGAAAAAGTAACAAAGCACTGCTGTGTGGGCAAATCAGGGATGACCCCAGGACAGGGTCAGCTTTCTCTCCAAGGAAACCCCACTGCCCAAAAGGAGCCCCTTGGCCAACGCAGTAGTGCACTCCTGGAATCCCTGCACCTCGGGAGGCTGAGGCAGGAGGATCAAAAATTTCAAAATCAGCCTTAGCAATGGCAAGGCACTAAGCAAATCAGTGAGACCCTGAGCCTAAATCAAATTCAAAATTGGGCTGGGGATGGGGTTCAGTGGTCAAGAATCCCTGAGATCAATCACTGGTACCACCCCCTGTGAAATAAAAGAGCCTCTGCTAAGGACTTCCATGTTGGCTGAGGCAGCTGCCTACAGTGGGTGTCCTGCAGAATGCAGTCAATCTCCCCAGGCCTGGCCTGTGGGGAGGGGTTGGCCCGGAGACCGGGGGTTAGCCCCCAGCTAATGATCACTTGGTATTGTGGTTTGGATGTCAAATGTCCCCATTGCCCATGTGCTAAAGGCTTGGTCACCAGCCTGTGGCCCTTGGGACATAATGGAAACTTTAGTAGGTGGGGCCTCCTGGAAGGAATGAGATCATTAGGGGTGTGACCTTGAGGGGGATATTGGGACCCAGCCCAGTCCTACCCACCCTCTTCCCAGTTACCCAGAGATGAGCAGCCTCCTCTGTCATGTGCTCCAGCTGCCAGGATGTCCTACTGTGCTGTCACAGGCCCAAAGCAACAGGGCTAAGGTGCCATGGACTGAGACCTATGCAGCCATGAGCCAAAAGAAACCCTGTTTCCTTTTAAGGGGATTCTCTCAGATGCTTTGTCACAGCAACAGAAAGCTGACAGCACCCTTGGTCTGTGCCCCTGCTTTATACATAGGGATGCTGAGGGCCCACAGGAAGCCGAGCAGCCCCAGGTCACATGGTCCCATAAAAACAATTATTATCTATTCATTCACTGACTACATGGCAGGAGCTGGACTCCAGATCTCAGTGTTTGAAAAAGTTGTGTTTCCTTCCTGCCCCTTAGTCCCTCGCTCTCTCTTTTTGTATGAATCCAAGAAGGACCTTCAGGAGATTGCAATGCCATCCAGTCATCCTAGCCAGATTTGTACTTGAACATGAAATTCATGGGATGTTTCTGCTTCACATTGTGTTAGTCACTAGTCATCAGAGAGCTCTGTGCTTTCACCTACAGAGTGCCACCCCACTTCCCTGCTGCAAGGGCTCTTCCTGCCAGGTCACCTGCTGGATGGAGGGCACTGCCCAGTGCCCTAGATCTCTCCTGAATGTCCTGTGACCAACCCACTGCAGGCCAGGCAGACATCCACAGAAAAAAACAGCGAGAGGGTCTGGCGCCCCCTTCAGGTACTGTTATATAGATGCCCACAGAACATTCCTCAAACCTGCAGCAGCTTGGACTGCATCCAAATGCAACCACAGGCCGAGCACAGTGCCACCCACCTGTGATAGAGTGACTCAGGAGGCTGAGGCAGGAGGATTGTGGGTTTGAGGCCAGGTTTAGCAACTTATTGAGGCACTGTCTTAAGATAAAGAATTAAAAGGGCTGAGGATGTAGCTCAGTGGCAGAGCCCCTGGTCCAATCCCCAGTACCAAGAGGAGGTGGAGATACCAGAGATGGGAACTTATGAGTTGGGTCAATGGTAACTCCAAGCCCAATGAGACTGAATGCACAGGGGAAGCTTTAACCCGCAAAAGAAAAGGAGGCAGGGAGCTTCAGCTCCAGGTAAAGGACTAGGAATTGAACCCGGGTGCCTTACCACTGAGTACACCCCAATCCTTTTTATTCTTGTTTTGAGAAGGGGTCTTGCTACGTTGCTGAGGGTCTCACAAAATCACCAAGGTTGACCTCAAGTGATCCTCCTGCCTCAGCCTCCCGAGAATCTCTGGGATTACAGGCATGCACCACCATGCCCAGCAAGAAAGGAACTTTTATCAGTGCAGCCACACGGGGAAGGCAGGGGACCCACATCTTAGCCTGTCTTCAGGGGGTGACAATGACTTGGAGCTTTTATAGAGAGGGGAATGAGGGCAAGGGCTTGGGCTTTGCACAGCTGCCAAAGCAGGTGGTCCTGACCAGTTGAGGTCTGTCCATCTTCCCTGGATTGGCCAGGTGGTGCCTTGTCAGGAGAGCTGTGTCACCTGCTTTGGCTCTCAGATGCACATCAATCAGACCTTGTTCCTGGGACATGAAACAGACTGCATGGGGGTGGGGGTCTGGATTCTGAATTAAGAGCAACTTTCTTCTGCTGAAAATAGAGACGGGCTGCAACCCCACGCCCACCTCAGGAGCCAGGAAAGCTAAGATGGGTCCCGCCCTTCCTCAAGCCTGGGCACAGGCCATCTGCCTAGGCATTTTCTGTGTTTTTCCCATTTTTGCTTTTCTTCAGGCCAAGGAAATTCACGGATGTAGATCACTTGGGTTTTGTTTCTATAAACTGTAACCACTTCTGTGGGTCAGGGGCTTCTTCCAAGCCTTCTGGCTGCTTCTCCCCAGTTTGATCAAAGTTCTTTATTTTTTTTTCTTTCTTTTTTTTTGCCTGTTCCTTGTGCTGGTGGGCACTGATGCAGCCAGCAGGGTCCAGTAACAAATCCAAGGTGACTCAGGCAAAGGGGATGGATGGGCCATATATTGAGGCAGAGATGCTGCCCTTCTAATTCTGCCTTTAGCCATCCATTGGATGTCTGCGGGTAGAGGTGGAGGGCTGGAGTCCTCCTTACAAAATCCTTACAACTCAAGTCAGCAAACACTGAAAGCCCTGTTGCCCTCAGGGACAGGGCCCCAGACAGTTCCTCGGTGCCTCCCAAAGGCTGCCAAGGGAGAAGTCACTTGGGGCCCGACTCCAGGAGGATCATCAAGGGGCGGGACAGGGGGACTTCAGGTAAAAAGCCGCAGCCAGCTCGCCCTAGGACCCCAGCCCTCACCAGCCCCACCGCGTTCCTGGACAGAAAGGTTTCCTCGAGCATCCTCACTGGGTGTCCCTGCAGCAGGGCCCCAAGATTGTTCTAGAAAGGGATCTGTCAGGTGGGAGCGACAGAATCTCATGAAATTTTAAGTACAACAGAATGCCAAATGACTACTCATTCCAGTGAAGACATGCTGCAAATAATACTTAGAACACGTGCTGCAAACCAGACTTAGAAAAGTGTCCTCACAGAAGATTCTGTCATTCTGCATTTGTTTCTGAAAGTTGAAGCACACAGTTCTAATGAGCCCAGGAAGAGGTTGATACCCAGTTGAGTTGGCATATGATGTGCCAGAGCTCAGGACTTCAGGGCTGCTGTCAGGTGGTTCCCGGGCTCTTCTGGTCCTCACCTTCACTCAGGGTCTTTTTGTTGGTGATGGAGTTCAGCAATAGATTACTGGCCCAGAGACTTGTTCAGTATTGCTCCGTAGGAGCAAAACTGTCACCAGTTGTAGGTAGCCAACTCCAGGTGAGAAACTTGATAGATGTTAATGCTCACGGCTTCACACCAGCAACCTGCCCCTCAGTGATCATGCTCTCTAAAATATACACCATGCTAAATTGTGTGGAAGCATTCTAGGTCTAGCCAAACCACACGATCTTTCAAAAACAGCCCAATAACATTTAGAGGATTCACTCTCCAAAGCAAGCTTGCCAATGCCTGAGCGCCCACACACTCTATTGGCGCCAACCTCACCTCCTTTTAGAATGCACACATCCACCAAGATACCACTGCCTGTGGTGGTTGAGCAGCCTTTCCAATGGACGAGGTGGATGTGAATGTAACACGTGAAGGAATTAGCATTTACCAACAACTAGAAGAAAAAAATCCATTCTCTAAGATACGATGACGGAGCTGCTCTGTGATCTAGACCATCCCCCTCTCCTGCATCCTCTCTCTTTTCCTCTGCCTCGATGGACCTCCAACTGAGCCCAGAAAGATGTGTCCTTTCTAGTCAGAAGCCCTGTCATGGCTTCCATTTCCAGGCCCTGATTCCTGGTTAACTGCAGCCAGAGCTCGCTTTCAAGGTAGTCTCTTCAGATCCCTTCCCTACCCTAACCACAGTGTGGGCTCTGGCCCCACCCTTACTCTCTACACCACCATTCCACATTAGGGTCTTCCTGTCCCTCTCTGTGACCCAGGACTGCCCATAACTGACCCCACCCAAAAACAAGCTGTTGAACCAGGTGCCATCAAAGGGAAGAAATGACCAGAGATGGCTAACTTGAAGATTTCACAGAATAGTCCATGAGACAAGGAATATCCTGAACCAGTGAAATGACATAAGAGGAAGTCAATGAATTCTAACCTCAAGGGCAAATCCTACAGTACACTGGCTCTCAAATTCAGCTACACACTGGAGCCACCTGGGAGCTGTGCATAGTACTGACCGCTGGACCACCCACTGGCCCTGGGCTGATGGAATGGCTCTGGGCTAAGATGGGACACTGGGGTTTGTAAATTACCAGTTGAGTATAATATAAAGCAAACATTGAGAACATTGCTTTTTTCCCCACATGAAGAACTGTGTGCATACAGATGCAGAAGTACACAAATCTGCAGCATAAACCTCCTTGAGGGCCATAGATTAAATGCACTGCAGTCACCAGCATCCTGGCTAGGAACACCACCAGCCTCCTATTTCCACCTTCCAGGTGATTGCAGCCCCGCCATCCAAGCATGGAGGAGTCCTCCCTGCTGAGAAATTTCAGTGTGCAGAATGGAGAGCCCTCTCTCCTGGGAGTCTCTGCTTTGACAATAAGTGCACTGGAGAAGTTGAAATCAAGTGGGAGGCACATGGGCAGGCTTCCTGGATGAGGCCCTATTGAAAGAAGGATGGGATCTGAGGAGTGGACCAGAGAGAGGAAAGATGGGAAGTACAGCAAGTACATTCAGAGCCGAGGTCAGGCCCAAAATACAATGTTGGCTGACAAGAGAGCCCTTGCACCAGGATCAACAATTTTGAGAAGGCAATGAGGACTGCCTGAAAAGATCAATTCCACAAAATTCCATGGAAACCCACTCATCACACCTTTCTGAAAACACTGGAAATGTAGGTTTCATGCAAGGAACTCTGGGTGACAGATGGCAAAGTTTGCCAAATGCAAGCATGCCTACCAGCTCTGAGAAGCCATTCTCATTCACACTGCTTCAACCAGGGAAAATCCCCATGTGCTCACTGAGAACAAGTTAGCTTGTGCCACTTGAAGCTGCTTCAACAAACAGCTTCACTTCTGCACTTCTAAGCTGTTCTCCTCAAGAACTTTCAGAGCACAGTTCAGGCATGAAACACAAAGGGTTCCAGAAAGAGATCTCTTGAATCTAGCATCACCAACGTGCAGTGAAAAAGAGGACCAGCTGAGAAGATCAGTTCTCCAAAGTCTCACTGACATCCATTTGTCACACTCATTTACAACATTCACTTGAAGTGCAGGTGCCCACATGAGTGAATTGTTTTTTTTTATCAATGGCACAGAGGCTTCAATGTGTAAGCATGCCTGTCACCTGTAAGAAGCAGTTTTGAATTCTTCTAGGTCCACAGGAAAAAAAAATAGCATGTGCTCACTTACAACAAAGTTAATCAACAAAGCAAATTGAAACTGCTTGCAGCAAACAGCTTCCATTCTCCCATTCCCCAGCTATTTTCAGCAATCGCATCCAGAGTCCAATTCCAGCTCAATATAAAATGTGTGCTCCCAAGGAAGCCTGTATAATTGACATCACCCAACTTGGGGAGGCAAGGGGAATGCTGAGAAGATCAGTTCTTCAAAACTCCTACTTTTTCAGAAAACTCATTGAAAGGCAGGGTACCCACTTGCAGCCATCAGTGGTTGACAGATGGCACAGAGGCTTCAATGTGAAACCGTGAATGCCAATCATTACAAGTGCTTCTGACACACTCTAGTGCAACCTGGGACACCCCAAAGTGCTCAACGAGAACACACTTTGTTCCTGCAAGTGGAAGCAGCTTGCATGAACTGTTTCAATCAGGAAATTCCAAGCTCTTCTCAGCAATCACATTCAGAGCACAGTTTTGGCCCAATAGAAAAAGGGTCCTAGCAAGAGGGTCCCACACCTACGATCACCTTCATAAGGTAGCTTCCCATCTTCTGTGTGGAAGTGGGTTTCTCCTTGGCCCTTATGCTGTGGAGGAGACCACTAGGAGCTAAGCTTCATGCAGGACCATCTGACCCGGACTTTTTGCAAGCCCTATGAAGCCCTCACACAAGCTCAAATGCTACAGGACTCTGCAGACCAGTCCATGCAACAGTAGACATTCATTCATTGTCTAGAGTCTACAGGTTCCTAAATGCATGGCATTCATTATCATCAAATGCACAATTTTGATCAAAAACCATCACAGTAGATCAGGTAACAAATCATCACAGTAGATCAGGTAACAAAAACATATATATTTTAAAATAATAATATATTAATGGGAACAACAAATATAGGATAGAGTAACAACTGTGTTACTAAACAAGGTCAAAGACAATGGCAAACTATAGATTCAAACTTTGAAGCAAATAGTAATCAATGTAAATATTCCTGGGCTGCCTCAGCCCCGCCCAGGCACACAGCAGCAGAATGGTTTTGCAAGCATCCTCAGGAGGGCTGGAGCCTTCTTTGCAGGATGAGAGGGAGGTTGAGGCTGGATCCACTCATCATTCTTTTGGGAGAGGCTCCTTTTCCTCAGCACGAAGTTGGGTTTCGTGTGAGGGTTCTTTGCGTAAAATACGTTGGCCTGCGCTGGAATCCTCAGCTCTGGGGAGAGAGGGGTGTACAAAATAAGGTGGCTCAGGAGGTGCTCCCTGGGACACCCCAACATCTGAGAGCCTGTGCCAGAAACGAACTGAGCCACACACCTGAGAGCTCTCCAATTCAGCACCAATACCAACAAGACAGCCTCCACAGTCCTCCCTGAGGAAGAATTAGGCAGAGCACTTCAACAGACCTAATGTCTGTTCCTACCAAAGGCTTTGGACTCCAAAACATCCCAGGTCCTCTTGTGTCTGCCAAAGCACACCACTAGGGTTTGCATCTGAAATCTCCCACAAAAGTGCCGAAGATTCAGACCCCACATGAGCCATCTTCACAGGTGGGTTTGGAAGGAAGCATTGGATGGTGAGTGCTCTGATGTCAACATGAAATTCTCATTCAAGATGAATACACTACTGGGAGGTGGGAGGGACTGGAAGAAAGGTGGAGCATGCTTGGAGGAAGACCTAAACAGGAGTGCGCCCTGGGCACCAGTACCTTGTCCCTGTTGGCTCCACTGAATCCTCAATTCTCCAAGTAGAGGTCCTCCTTCTCCTCTCCGTCTTTCTCTCTCTCCCTCTCTCCCAGCCTTGTTCTCTCTCTCCCAGTCTATGCCTTTGTGGCAAGGGCTGAGGAGCTCTCCACTGCCACACACTAGAGCTTTATGGACAGCCTCAGTGCACAACCAAAGAGAAAGTTGTGAAACCCAGAGAAAAGGCCTAGGATTCTCAAGTATGGCCACGGTGAGGACAGGCTGACCAGCACGGATACCACATTAGAGCCACGCTTCTGCGTTGGTGGAGCCTGCTTCCATGTGAACCAGGCTTCTGAGAATGGAGGCCACATTCCAAATGCTGCCCTCCTGAGAACAATGATTCCAAAGACCAGCAAAGGGACTGCTTCCCTCCGACATGGTGTATGGCCCAGTGGTGCCATGACCCCGAGTGGGGGAATACAACAGCCAGCTTCTCCTTCCTCTGAACACCTCTTTCCTGTCGCCCTCCTCTAACCTAGAGCCTGTTCTCCATCCCTTCTGGGTTGGATGTGGGGATCTCTGCTATGAATTTCTTAGGCTACCAAGGCTCCAGACAGACTTCCTCTTCCATAGACTCTACTAACCTAACAGAAGGTTAAGATAGGAGACAAGTGATCCTAGAACTCATTGGGATGGTGGTCTTCAGCGTACATAGGCTGGGATAATGGCTGCTGAGGTGTTTGGCTCACAAAAGCCAACCAACCAACCAATGAAAAAGCGCTGACATTATTATCAGATGAGCTCTGTGGCTACGTGCTCAGGAAGCCCTCATCTGACTCTAGTTAGGGATCATAACCTGGCTATTGGGATCACTCCTTGGCTAGTGGACTCAGGTGCGGAAGACCATGGAATTGATGCAAAAACAGATGATTCAAGCTGTCTCCCAGGCTGTGTTTTCTTCCCAATTTCATCCTGTTACTGCTTGCTAGAATCTTGGCAATGCTCTGCCCAGGAAGTGGTTTTCTGGTCACACAGAAGGCTTTCAATCCTACTGCTTCAGTCCACAAAATGCCCGTTCCATCTTTAGCCCATGCATTCCCATGTTCCTCTGAAACCATTCCTATCTCAGACCACAGAACCATACTGCTCCTGGAAAGAGGCTTTCCTCCTCACTCCTCAATGATGTCAGCTTTGCACGCGTCTTCATGTCCTGGGCAGGGCACCTGGTGGGGAGCCGCACTAGCCACTGGGGTATACCAAAACACCTGGAGAGCTTACACCAGCAGAAGTGCAGTTGGCTTTGTGCACGAGCCCAACACACCCTGTTGGAGTGTTCTTGGGGGTCAGAGACTGCTCTTTGGTGCTAAGAGTCGACCTGAGTCCACATCCTGACCCTTGCTCTCTGTCATCTGATTGTCCCACTTACTCTGACGGTGAGAGATGATTTGGCCCAGCTCATATTCCTCCGGCTTCTCCTGAGTAAGCAAGTGTAGCTCGAGGGCCCTGCGGATGACGACAGGAGCCCGATCGTGGCAGGTCACCTGGAGCAGCATGGAAGACAGGCCTTCAGGAAATGGGCCTTGAAGTGACTACTCAAGGACAGTGGGCAGGGGCATTCTGGAGGCACCTCCACTCTAAATACAAGGGCAACATCCATGACCCTACTACCTGAGGCTGACCTCCTGCTCATCGCGTGGGCTCTTCCCATAGGCTACTAGCCCAATCCTTGTACATAGGACTTCCTGGACCTGCCATTGCTCTTTGTGGAGCTGCACTTCTCTCCAAGTGAAAGGACCCCACTACCTGCATACAGATGCAATCTCATCCCACAAGTTGGGAGGAATGGGACAATAGCCTCCAAGATCCTAGGTCTGCCCGAGGATGCAGGCGGCATTGGGAATGGCCTAGGCACAAAACCTAGAGGCTTTGGTCTGGATTGCCAGGGCCCAAATCAGACCCAGGAACATGACCACACACAGGAGTGACGAAAGATAGCCATGAGAGCTCCTGGCTTCCAGAGGCTCAGTGCTGGCTGGGGTGTACGAGGGCACCTGTTCCGCCAAGGGTGGTCATTGGGTTACCTGGACATTTAGTGTGCTTGCTCCACATCCATACTGACTCTGCAGAGAGACCCTCTCAGCTCCTTGTTCAAGGAACATGCAGAACCTCATACTGGTGTCCTGCTCCATAGAGGCCAGCATCCCATACAGAGGAAGCTGCAACCTAGGTCCTGGCCTGTTCTCATCTGTCACCCATACCTGCCTCTGCCCTTCTGGACTGCATGCTGCCACCTGACACACAGACTCCCTCAGACATGGCGGTGGACAAGCTGCTGTTCTCCCTCATCTGAGCTCCAGCCCTTCACACTGACCTCTTCCTTCTTGATTCCCATCTATCCTCCTGATCATCCAGAAGCTCCAAATCAAGAGGGCATGAGTAGTCCATGGTATTGGACCAGTGTCTGCTCCCCACCCAGGTGTAAGCACCAGGGGACATTCCTGCTCCCAGGCTTACCAAAACAGTCTTGGCCATCTTTGGACTTTGTGTTTCTAAGTGGACACGAATTAAGCAGGTGTCTCCCACCTGCCTGTGGGAAAGCGGCCTGGAGGACTTGCAGGTTGATTCTGAGAACTGTGGGGGATGGAACATCAGCAAACCCAGAAACAGAAAGCCACCCCAGCCTGTCAGTTGGCTCTATGGGCTTCTAGCACATATGTCCAGGTGCTCAGGCTTCTCATTTCCCCAGGTGGGAGTGGAATGGCAGCACAAGTACAGCTTGAATAAGGTAGGTGTTTACCTCCTTTCCCTTGACCTCGCGGCGTTTCCTCACGATGAAATAATATTTGATTTGTGGATTCATGGACAGATACATCAGTGAGTGGTCAGGGACCTTGATTTCTGCAGAGCAAAGTGGAGAGAATTGTTAGGTGGCACTCAAGGATTAGACCACAAAACACCCACAACCCCTGAGAGTCTCCGCCAGGGCGAGCCTGCACCAGAATTGAGAGCCCTCCTATCCAGCTACAGTGCCACCAAAGACTCCCTCAGTGATTCTTCCCTGGAGAAGATGATGTACAGGATTCTAAACCAAAAGAGCACCTGGCAATGGAAACAGCACCTTGGGCCCAGAACTTCTCAGTGCAGGTTGGATCTGCCAAAGGGACACTGCTAGGATCTGCATCAGGATTGGCAAAGGCTCCTGTGCTTAGGCCTTTCTCCCCAGGGCAGCCATGCTCACACATGGGCATTCAGGGAAGCGTTGGATGGTGGGGGAATTCATCCCCTTGCCCTGGATGAATCCACTCATGGATGAATACACGGAGGGGAGGTGTGTTGGGCATGGACATGGGAGGACTTGAGCAGGGTGGTGCCCTGGAGAACTCTATTGTTTTCTAGGATCGCTCTCCTTCCCCTTGTTTCTCATCAGGAGCTGTCTGCTTGGTACTTTTATTCTGGTTCTTGTTCTACTTCTGGCTCTTCTTTCTGTCCTGCATCTTCTTGTAGTTCTTTCTGGGTCTTTTTCCTGTTCTTACATGATTCCTTCTTGTTCTTCTTCTTGTGTATCTCCCTCCACCCTTCCTTCTGTTCACCTCCTTCTTTTTCTTCTTCTGCCTCCTGCTCTTTATCGTGTGATCCTCTCCCCACTCAGGAGTGTCTCTTTCTCCTCCTCCTCCTTCTCCTTCTTTCTCTGGCAATGGTGGGGCGTCCTGAGGAGTTCAAATCTATCACACTCTTCTGCCCAGATGCAGCCTCTGTTCAGTAGTCCAAGATGAAATCAGTTCTCAATCAATGGCCAGGAGTGAAACCAAGACCAAAGACAAGTGACTTCCTTTCTTTGTCATTGTCACAGTCAGGAAAGACTGAATAACAGACACCGCATTCTGGATAGGCTTCTACCTGTGGTAGTCAGCACCTCATCTGGACCAGGATTGCTAAAATAGATTCCACCTCCATAAAGCTTCCCCAATGAAAACAAGGTCTCCAAAATCTAGGAGAGGGCCAGCATCACTGCCACCCTCCTGCCATAAGGCATAGATGCCATCACACCTAGTGGGTTCCAGGCCCCCCGTAGTCCTCCCTTTTGACGTCTTTTACACACAAACCTCCCCTGGTCTGGAGCCTGCTCTCAACTGATGCTTGGGTTGAAAGTCTGTTTCTGAAATCACCTTTGTAGATTCTCGGTTTGGTAATTCCTTTTGACTGGCTTATTTTTTTACTAGGGATAAAGCCAGAGGCACTTAAGCACTGAGACCATTCCCAGGCCTTTTGACTTGGGTACAGGGTCTCCCTAAGTTTCTGAGGCTGTTTGGAAATCCCCTTCCCCCTGCACTGCCTCCCAAGTCCCTGAGATTCGCAGACACTGCCCCTTGCCCAGCTCCTTGCACCTCAGTCTTCCTCATGTGTGAGACAGAGCCAACTCAAATGAGGCAGTGTGTGAAAATGGGAAAACTCACTTACGTGCTCGACAGATGGTGGGTTCTACTGTGGACAGGCTGGGATGGTGGAGGCTAGGAGTGTCGGGCTCACAAGAAAGGAAAGAGCACTGGCATTGTGGACAGCTCAGCATTGTGGCCTCTGTTCTTCAGATGCCCTTCTTTGTTGCTGGAAGGAATAATAACCTGGCCATTCTGATATCTTCAGGAGATGGGCACCCAGGCACAGAGGACTTGGAATTGTTCCAAAAAGAACCCAAACAGGCTGTCCCCTGGCCTTGACTTCCTCTTCACTGAGTCCTGTTCCCAGTTGCTGCAATCCTGACATTCTTGAGTAGGCAGGACTTCTCATATCCTGGCCATGGATTGGGACCTGTGCGGCTTCCGTCCATAGCAATGCTGATCCAATCAGGACCCATGCTCTGCTCCTCTTCATTTGAAGGCATCCTTATCAGTGAGCCATAAACCAAACTGATGATAGATTGAGCCTCTCTCTGCCTTGCCCTCATCGATATTAGCTTTGCATTGCCAGACCAGGTCCAGGGGAGAACACATTTAGAGAGGTCCAGCAGCCGCCTGGGGCCTCATTGAACTCGTCCACACTGGACACGCCCATCACTGCACTTGGTTTCCTGCACCAGGCCCACCACACTCTGGCTATTTTAGGGCCAAGGCCCACTTTCTCTTGGCTGTGAGTTATCCTGAGCCCACTGTGGATCATGTCTCCCCACTGTCTGATTGTCCTACTTACTGTCATGCAGAGACATCATTCTCAGCAGCTCAAAGTTGTCCACATCCTCATGCTGCAACAAATTTTGGTCCAAGGCCCTGCGGATGAGGCTTGTCACCCTCTCCTGACACGTCACCTAGATCAGGGTGGGACAAATGTCATCAGAGAATGGCTTTTAGAGGAGCTACCCAGAAGACTGTGGTCAAACATTCAGGAGAAATGTTAGCTACATATACAAGGGCACAATCTTGTTATCCTGCTACCTGAGTGTGGCCTCCATATACCGCCTGGGTTCTTGCAACGTGCTACTAGAACAATCCTGGTACAAATATCTGCCTGTACCTGCCATCTCCCCTCCCCCTGGGGAGCCACATTCCACTCAGGTCAAAGGACCAAACTGCCTATGCACAGACACACTCTCATCTCACTGAGATGACAGCAATGGGCCAGGGATCTGCGCACCAAGTGTGCTCTGGGATGCAGGCTGCCTTTGTGGGTGGAAGAGGCAGATGCACTGAAAATTTTGGTCCTGACTGCCACTACACAAAACAGACTCAGATACAAGAGTGTGCACTTGAGTGCTTCATGATAGCCTGGAGAGGCCCTGGGCTCTGGAAGCTCGGTGCGGGTCTGGTTCTAATGATGTACTTGACTCAGCACTGGCAGTCACTGAACATGTCTCCTCTGCAGCTGGACACCTGCAGCATTAGCGTGTCTACTGCACATCCATAGAAATTCTGCCAAGAACCCCTTTAGCTCCGTATTTACATACATGCAAAGACTGACATTCCGAAGTTTGGCATGACCCCCCAGGTGATCCCGACCCCAAATTTTCACACCTAGTCATGCTAAGGAGGTTCTCTTCCCTGCCACCAGGAACACACCCCCTCCTACACATGTGACAAGTCACTGCCAGCTCCGCTGCTCCAACCTCACTCATTGAGAATACCAAGTTCTAGGCACTGCAGCCTGCACCCTGGACATATCTCTGCCTTCATCTGTCCACAGCACTTCCGTCTGCACTTCTGGCCTGCCAAACCCACAATACACAGGCCCACTCACCGCTGCAGCTGGGCATGCTGAGGCTCTCCCCACTCAGGTCAAGCCCTTAAGACTGACCTCTCTCTTCTTAATTTCCCACCACAGCCCCAGGGTTAGCTGTGTCTCCTGCCTTCCACTGTGGGGACACCCAGGAGGCAGCCCTGCTGTCGGGCTTACCAGGATGCGCTTTGTCTCCCTCAGGCTCTGTCCCTCTAGGAGGACGTGGACAAAGCGGCTGTCTTCCACCTGGTCGCTGGAGTGAAGCAGTGAGGAGCTGCTACTGGTGACTTTTCTCACGCACCACTCATTGGTTTGGGTGGCCTGGGGCAATGGTCCTGCAGCCACCGCAGAGCTGCTGCTCACAGCTGCTGGGATCCTGGATGCCACTGCCACAGAAGGCTCCAAGAACTGTGGGGGATGACAACATCAGCAAAGCCCAGCACCTGCACCCCACCCAGCCTGGCAGTTGGCTCTGTGGGCATTCTAAAACATCCATCCAGAACCTGAGGTTCTTGTCCCCTTGGAGGATGTGGAGTGGCACCAGGAGTAAAGACTGAAGAAGGTGGCTGTTTACCTCCTTTGGCTTGACTTTAAACAACTTGCTGGCAGCTGTTTCCTGAAGAAGAAAGTTATAATCCACTCTGCCATCCAGGGCGTAATATACGTTTCCATCAGCAGGGATCCTCAGCTCTGGAGAGGCAGGGGCAGAGGCGTGGTAGGTGACACTCAAGTAATACACTACCCAACATCCCCCACAACTGAGAGCCTCTGCCAGCTCAGGTCTCACACACAGACCTGAGAGCCCCCGAATCCAGCTACTGTTGCACCAAAGACTCACCAAAGACTGATTCCTCCCTGAGGACCCTCTATGCACAGGAGGTCCCCTACAGGAACACCTTTCAAGGAAATAGCCCCTTGTACCCCAGACCTTCTTAGTTCACGTTGGACCCACCAAAGACAAACAGCTAGAGTTTGTATCTGGATTGGTCCCCAAAGACTCATGTGTTCAAATTTTTCTCCCCACTGCAGCAATGATCACAGGTCGGTTTATGGAAAAGCACTTGATGGTGGGTGCCTCCACCTTGCCAGTGGATTCATCCACTCATACAGGGCTACACTAATTGGAGGGGTATGGTTTGGAGGTGTGTTGAGCGTAGGTGGAGGATGTCCACAGCAGGGCTGTGCCATCCAGAGATATATATTTCTCTTGAGTTCCCCACTTCTGCATTTTCTCCTCATGAGTCTAATTCTCATTCACATTTTTAATCAATTTATTGTTATACTTCTTGTTCGGCTTGTGTTTCTCCTTCTTGTTCTTGTTCTTCTTCATCTTCTCCTCATGCTTCTTCTTAAAGTCATCTTGACCTTCTTATTCATGGTCTCCTCCTTCAACTTATTTTCATTTTTCTACTTCTCCTTCTCCTCCTCCATGTCCTCCTTCTCCTCGTCCTCCTCATCCTTGTCCTCCTCCTCCTCGTCCTCCTCCTCCTCGTCCTCCTCCTCCTCTTTCTTCTTCTTCTTCTCTCTCTCTCTCTCTCTCTCTCTCTCTCTCTCTCTCTCTCTCTCTCTCTCTCTCTCTCTCTCTCTCTCCAAGAAGAGTTTACAAGCTGTGAAGGGTTCTATTCTACCACACTCTTCTCTCTAGAAATGGCCTCTGGTCCTAAGTAAACTCAGTTTGCAATGAATAGAAAGATTGGAAGCCAGAAATGATTCTTCATTGAACTGCTTTTCTCATGTACTCATCTAGGTCAGGAAAGGCCACCAAAGTAGGCACCCTGTGGTTGTCTGTCTTCTTTGACACAAGACAAAGAAGCCTCTCTTCTTGGCCCCTTGTGGATAATAGCTTTGCAATGCCTCCTCAGGCCAAGGAAAGAACACATGATAGGCAGGTCCACAGCCCCTGGGGAACATGAAGAACCTGCAGATTTATGCCCCATCATTACACTTTGTTTTATGCACAAGTCCCACCATACTCATCCTGGGCACTGGGTCAATGCACACTGTGTTCTGGCTCCCAGTTATCGTGAGCCCACTGTGACTCACTGCTCCCTACCCTCTGATGGTTCCACTTACTCTGATGGTTCGAGAGAATTTGCAGAAGCTCGTAGTTTTCTGGGTCCTCCTGCTGGAGCAAGTGTGCATCTAAGGCCCTGCGGATGATGACTGGAGCCCTGTCCTGGCAGGTCACCTGAGCAGGGTTGGAGAAAGCTCATCAGAGAGGGAATTTGGGAGTAGCTACCCAGAGGACAGTGCTCAAGGACAATCAGAGACAAGTGAGCTCTCAACACAAGGGCACCATCTTGATACCCTGCTACCTGAGGCCTTCATGTGATCATGTGGGGGTCTTCCTATGAGCCTCTAGTCCAATCTTGGTACAAGAGTTTGCTTCAACCTGCTATGCCCTACAGGGACAAGGGAATAAGGACCAAAAGACTTTGTACAGACACACTCTAGTCCCATCAAGATGGGAGGAATGGTCCAGTGCACTTCCATATCCCTGCTCTGGTCTGGGATGCAGCTGCATTTTTGTGTGGACCAGGCACAAACCCTAGGTGCTTTGGTCCTGACAGCCAGGGCACAACACACACTAGGACTCTTTAATGATAGGCATGGAAGCTGCTGGGCTCGAGAGTGTCAGTGCTTGCTAGGGTGTCAGGAGGTTCGGACCCAGCAGGTGCAGTGGTTCAACATAGCTCCCCTGGAGGTGGACACCAGAGTCTCATGATGGATACTCCACACCCAGGAAAATTCTGCAGAGAGAGCCGCTAAATCTCTATTCACATACATGCAAACTAGGACACTAATGGGGCCCTCCAAGGCCCCCAGTTCTCTGTGACCCACACCTACCCACCCTAATCATTCTACAATGGCTCCCTTCCCTTCAACCAGCAACATATCCCCTCCCACACACAAGAAAATGACTGCCAACTCCTGTGCTTCAACCTCCACGGTTCAATATACTCCTCCTCAATACCAAGGTCAGTAGAGGATGGCCTGTACCCTCGATATTTCTCTGACCTCCTCTGAACCCAGCACTCACTCCTGCACTTCTGACCTGCACATCCCAAAACACGCAGGCCCACTCGCACCCAGACCTGGCATGCTGCTGCTCTCCCGCCTCTCTCTTGCTCACTTTCTGCTCTCCTTCCTGACCTTCCAGAAGCTCCAGTTCAAGAAGACAGGCCTAGTCCAAAGTGTTTCCTGTGGACTCCGTCTTCCCCACTGTGGGCTCCCAGGAGACTCCCCTGCTCGAAGACTCACCAGGATGCTCCTATACTGTGTTGTCCTTTCCTTTTCCAGGTAGACGTGAATGAGGCACCTGCCTCTCATCCGCTTGTTATATTGGGGCCTTGGGGAGGACCGAGTAGAGACCCCTGATGTCCTGGACTCCGGCTCTGCCCCTTCCCTGGGAGAAGGCTCTGGCTCTGGGGTTGGCTGAGGAGCCGTGACAGGAACTGAGCTTGTAGCTAGAGGAGAAAAGATGCCAACATGACTGCCTTGCCCTGACCTTCCCACAGACAGACAATACCTCTGCTGCCAGGAAGAACTCAGGCCCTTGGCCCACACAGGACCTCTTTGCAGACTGGGGTCACTTCCTGAATGGACAAAGGCTTGTCCTAATTTCCAGCCCAACACCAGGCATACAGACTCCCTGCAGTGGGACAACAGTCGGACCTTTCCTCATATACCCTTAGGTACTCACCACAGTCCGCCTGGCTCTCAGGCTTTGCCTGGCTTGATTTGCCATCTTCAATTGCGGCCAGGAGGTGGTGTGCTTGGTGTTCCAGGTTCAAGCCTCCCAGCAGGAGCCACATGGATAGCAGCTGCTGCAGACTCAGAAAGCCTGGAGGCTGATGGGAAGCCTCGGAGTAGAGGTTCACCCAGGTCCCCAGGAAGGAAGGTGAGGCACTGTGGGGAGGAAGGTGTGGAGTCAGCAAAACCCTGGCCTTGCCTTCACCACGGCCTCCAGAGAAAACCTCTGACCCTACACTGGGGAGAGCAGTCTTTCCTCAGCCTTCCCAAGTCAAATCACCTTGCAGGTCCCTATTCTGGAAACAGGAGCCCACCCTCTTGACCCCAAGCCCATTCCATGTTGAAGTTGGTCCAGGGGTCCACCATAGTCACTGAAGAGGACAACGTGCACTTATGCCCCATGGAGTCAGGGATGCAGTCACATGTAGGATATGTACTCATGGCACCTGCGGTTTGAGGCTGACCCCCATGAAAAGGGACACAATGGCAGTCATTTGCACCCTATTTTTCAATGAATTATGAAATGTGACTGGAAACGTGTCTTCACACAGTGGGTGCTTTCTCCATGTTCATCAGTGAATGAGCCCAAACTGCTGATTCCCACATATCTCTGGGTGTGGGAGCCGCCATGTCCAAAGCCCCTGTCCAGCTATGTCCCAGCTAGGATGCTCTGTCCCACTATGGAAATTAACATGTCTTTATTAACCCAAAAGTGCTTTTCCCAAGGCCTGAGTTTTGAGACGCCTCTGGCACAGATCTACGTTCTTCACAAAGCCAATATCACACCAGAAAGACCACCTGGCCTCGCTGAGTCCACCTGGGAATGAGCTCAGTGCACACCATTGAGCTGTGGTGCCCAGTGTGTGGGGACTGCTCCACGGACCTCTGTGGATCAGCTGGAGTCAGGATGGTTTCTCTGCCTGAGAGCGGAGTTCACTCCCCTTGCAAGGCTGTGGCAGGCACCTCCAGGACTCGTCCCATTCGGGACTGACATTCCACTATGAGTGTGGTCCTCTATCTCATTAGGTATCACAAACCTTTGGGTCCCTGAGAGGTACATGGCAGCCCCAAGACCCAGGCATGAGGGGGCTACACACTTGGGCTTGGTGGTCTGGTGCTTACCTTGGGAACAAGAGATCCAGCACCTGATGGGTGGGGATGGAATCCCAGGAGATTAACCCCATGTTGCCGCTGCAATGTAGGTTCCTCCCACAAATGACAGGCAGGAGCTCATTCCTAAGCTGGTCCTGCCTGTAAGGTTCAAGGCTCTGTACCCTGAAGGGCTCCTCCGTGTTCTCATCATTTTCACCCTGTGTTGGGACCAAGAATGTTGGTTTAAAATGGAAATGGTGACAAACAGAAAAATGACTTGTGCCAATACACTAGAGTCAAAGCACAATGGGACAGTTCCCATCAGTACAAACACACACCCACACACACACACACACACACAGTCAGAATAGGAGTCCTGGGCCATTCATCAGGGATCAGACTAGAGGGCCTGCTGGGCTCACCTGCCCTGTGCTACTCACTGTTACTCTTGAGCTCCTCTGCGACAATCGCCAGAGGCTCTGGCGTCTAAGATGAAGCCTCACCCAGTGCATCCACAAAAGGGCTAGTTGGCCCCCCTGAGATTCCTGGGAGCCTGAGGCTCGGCATTGTTTGCAACCACAGGAGAACATCCTTCTCCCTCCAGTTTCTCCAACCAAATGAGCTCGGATGGCTTGGTCAGTTAAGTGGGTGCCTGGATACCAGGGTTCCATGTTCTGTTTGATCCATTGTCAAGGCAATGATGTCATTTCCTGTGCCCATACCTGAGCCTCTTTTCACATAAGACCACTTTCAAAAGCCCTATGAGCTGCTGATTTCTCCTCCATGCCTAAACATCTCAGGTGCGCAGGTGTTCACCAACAACTACCCAAACATCCCCACCAGCATCTGCCCTGCTTGGTGCCACTAGAGTTCCAGCTTGGAGCCTTCAAAAATGCATTCACAACCAGTCCTTCCCTCTCAGCAGCTTTTGGACCCTGGTCCCATCATTGTGCAACTCATGGTGTGCCCAGTCTTTTCTGGAAAGTAGGGTAGCATCTAATCTCTAGGGTTTATTGTGTCTATTGGCCCATAACACCCTCTATTCTCTCTGAAACCAGAGATGGGACTCACAGGTGGCTAAAGCACAAATGTAGAGATGGGACAATCACAAGAAGGGCAGAGACAAAGAATGCACCCCAACTCAATCAGGCCTGTGTCCCACACAGGGACGTGGCCAATGTCCGTCCCATCGTGGCTGCAGTTCCCTCTCTACACCATGGCAAGTTGGAGGGGACTGAGATGCAGAGGCTGCTCCCCTCTGCCATACAACTTCCCAAGGCTTCTCCTAAGATTTCAAAAGGGCCAAGTGTGTCTAGTGTTGGGGTCTCACAGAGACTCCGAGGTACCACAGCATCCTGCTGCCCAGAACCGGTTCACCCCTCACCTCAAGGGGGCTCAGCCTCTGCATTCATGGGAATTGAAGTGGGTACAGGTGATGGGATATCACCTCCAAGACTGAGTTATGCCAAGTCTATGACCCCTGTCTGCATCCCTGTCTCCAGCACCACTCCCTTCTCTCTCTTTCCTCCCCAGAGCAAACAAATCCATTTAGCAAGTGTGTCCTGTGATAAAGACATGACAGTCACCCATCCTCTCATTGCAAAAACACTGAGGCTCAGCCAACATGGATCCTACCAGGAACACAGGCATAAACTCAGAGTCCGATCCTCCCAGCCCAGCCTCAGTGGAGCCTGGACTCCCAGCCTCCTGAGTCAAGGAAACAGAGGTGCCTAGCCGAGCCACCTTGGATGCAGCCACACACAAACTGAACTCATCAATGCCCCTTGCTCTCAGTTGTGAGTAAGAGGGGAGGTGGTGTTTCACAACCCTGGACATCAAGTGCAGTCTCCAGGCTTTGGGGTGTGCCCTGGCCTCTCTCTATCTGCCCAGGCCCTCCAACTCACACTGGCCTTTTACCCAACCTCCTCCTAGGGCCAAACTCAATCCTGCCTCTCAATTTCTTCTGCCTTCCCCAACACACTGCTCCGCAAAATGAGCAGGGCTGGCTCTCTGTTATCATGCTGGTGTCAGCAGCAATGCCACCCCACTGACATAATTCTGAGTCCCAACCTAGGCACTCCAGCTGTCCTTGCCACATGTGGCCCTGTTTGGGCTCTGGCTCTTGCTCTTTTCTTTCATGTGCATGTGTTTTGAGGTTTTGAGTTTCTCCCACTGCAGAACTGCAGCTGTGGCAGGGTAGAGCTCATGAAGGTGACATTCTGAGCCACATCCAATCCCATCAGGACTGTGAACTGGGGTGATGCTGGAACACAGTGATGAGTGAACACATGGGAGGTGGTTGGACCCACCTTGCCTCTGAGTGGTTTCCTTTCAGGACAGGAATGTAGGGATGGGAGCCCCTGGCGTGGGGTGCTTTGCACAAGGCGTGACCACGGGCTCTTTCCTGGCAAAAACTGGCTCCACTCAGCATGGAGAGCACTGTCATTCCTGGTGGCTAACAACAGCCCTGGACCCCAGAAAGGAACCCACACTCAAGATTAACGTCTGAGTGTGCGTGTCCTGGAGGAAATGAGGTCTCCTGATCCCAGGTGCAAAGGGGTAAGTCCTCTAACTCCAGGGGCCATGAAGGGACATCTGAGATTCCCTTGTCCTTCTTTCCCTCTCTGAACCCATGGTGTCCTCACACTAACCACAGTTAGGACCCTGGCCTCATTCTCCAGTTGGGATCATTAGGCTCCATAAAGGACAGTCTCTAAGATGCTCAGTAAACCACCACCCTCTGCACAACCCATAACCCTATTCACCCAAGAGGCAAGAGGATTTCTATTCAGGAAAACCAGGACAGGGAGAGCCTTTCTCAAGGACACAAGGACATTAGTGAGTGAGGGAGTGATTAATGGATGGAGAACTATTTCCACCACCAACTTCCAGGAGCATATATGGCCCTTTGGGCACAGGTACGGACCCTTTTTTTCCAATCAACTTTTTCAGAGAAGTGAGGCTGCCTTCTAGATGGCACCTCCACACTAAGGGGGTCTCCTACTTCTTCCACATGTACATATTGCAACGGGCCTCCCACTGTGCATCTGAGAACACTCTGTGGGCATCTGTAGCCTTTCAAGACCCCAGAAACCATGCGGGCACCCCAGCACCAGCAGAGCATTTGTGCACATCACAACAATCACCCCGGGTGAGAACTCTCCGTTCCACTCTGTACTAGGCCCTGCCATCTGTACTGATCAGTCCAACCCCTCTCCTTCCTGTTTCTTGATTATACTACCATGGTTCCCACACATGGATGCCAGGGTGCTTGTGGCCCCCCCAACCATTTGAGTTCCAGGCACAGTGGAATGTGTTTGGGAACTTCTGGATGACGGGAAGTCCCACCCTCCAGGGTTTCATCTTCAATGTAATGAGTGCAGAGGGAGCCAGGAGGGCTCTGTCAGGTAGAGAGAGGTGGGAGCTGATGGAGCCTCAACTAAGTGCCCAGGACTCTGGGTTCAGAGCTGGTGTTATGTGGAATTGTTGAGGGACGTGAAGAAAACCCAGCTCACTGTACGCAGAGACAGCAGATGCCCTCACGTGGTCAGGCTGCTGTGCTAATCAGAGCCCCGAGATGTTCCACAGGTGTGCAGGTGGGGAACCCACGTGCCAGCCCAGGCTGTTCCTGAGCACCTCTACCTGGATTCGGAGCACGTGACTCTGCATCAGCGTCCTCACATCAATGTATCCCTGCCCCCCACCCCAAAAGTTCTCTCAGAGACAGTGAGGTTCCACTGCTCTGGACTTGCCCTTTTCTCTGGGATTCTGGGGTTCCATTAATTAGGAGGTCACAACAATTCTCAGCACACAGGCTGAGCCTACTGAGATCCCAGGAGTATCCAGGCATTGCTTCTATTTATAGTCCATCATGTCCCACGACACTGTGGACACGTATTGCACTCACCTAAAGAAACCACCAGGCCCAGGGCCTTCGTGCCACTGGCCTGCAGACACCTGGAGGAACAGGCAACCTATAGGCTGCGTGGAACCAAAGACCCTAGATCCTGGGATCTGAGCTGGACACACAGCTCATGTGCACACAGTCACCACCGTCACCGAGAGTGCAATTGAAACACCCGCCGAGTTAGCAGTGGACCTGATATGCCCACGAGTGGGGGTGAACTGCATCCCTTGAAAATGATCGTGTCCAGAGAAAGGCAAATTTTGTAGGATTTCACTTATCTCAGATTCTCAATTATCAGGTTCATAAAAAGATAAAGTACAATGTTCTTTTCCTGGGCCTCAAGGGCACTAGAATTCTGCATTGATGGCAAGAGTATGTCCACGTGACTTCTGGAGATGCATGGTGGTGACGCCTATACACCAACATGAACATGCTTAATGCCACTCAACTGTGTCCTCCAAAATGGTTTAATTACAAAACAGATGTTCGGTGTCAATTACCACAATGTAAACCCTTGGGAGACTGCTGATTGACTCATCTTAGCGTAAGTCAATGAATAAAGGTCCTAAGGTGCGAAGCTACAAAATGAGGGATGAGCATGGATGAGGATGGGCGGGAGAATCCTCCCCCTCTAACACAATTAGGGAAGGATGTGCTGCCCTCAAGTGGCTGGGGGGCCTGGGATCCTGCCACAGAGGGGGATTCCAAACCTCACATGCCCTGACCCAGGCCAGAAGACCAGGTAGAGTCCAAGGACCCTGGGGTGGCCCAATGGCAATAAAGGTCAAAAGGAACTGGGATCTGCCTGGACCCTCAATCCCCTACTCTGAGCAGGGCTGCATTATGAGGCCAGAGGCCATCCACAGCAATCTGCCTTTACAGGAAAACAGGGACTGCAGGCTGCCTCTGGCTCACTGACTCAGGATGGTGTTTTCATAAAGCAAGACCACTTCCTCACATTTGACCAGCAGCTCATGCGCTGACAGCACAATGGCTGGCTTGACTCAGGCCCTGAGAAATGAAATAGAAAATTCATAGCAAACCCATCTTCAGCTCTTCCACATCATCAGGGGGTGTGATTCATTTCCATCAACAAAGATGTCTGAAATGATGTCTAAACATGCTGGGGACTCACCTCCGTGTGGAACTTTTCAGGAAAAAGGGGATCAAATCTCATGAAGCAACTCTTCTCTCCTCTAGCCCATGGGCAATGCAAGGAACCTGCATGTTACCAGAGGCTCACTCTCTCTTCTCATGTCTTCTGGAAAGGATTCATGAATGCTTCCTTCAAGGTGAAGCAGAAGCCTGCATTCCCAGCTGCACAGAAGTGTTTGAGGGCAGTGTCTCCCTTAAAACCCAAGAAGAAAAACAGGTCATTAAACAGGCACATGGATTAGAGTACATGATCAATGATCCCTCCTCCCTGAAGCCTTCCACATGCCCACCTTCCACATTCACAGAGAAATGCTTGGCCATTCTCAAGACCAGGAGACCATGATGCTCATCACCAGGAAGTCAATAGGAACATGAACAGAGCAGCATGGATTGCACAAGGTGGCACACCAAGGATCTGCAGCACAGCTGCTAGAACACCAGAGCTGAACTTCAGTATTGACTTTCTGCCACCTGCCGAGTACGATGGTAATGTCAAGCACAACATGCAGATATGCAAGTAGTGGGTGACACGGTGCATCCATTCACAGAAGTGGGCAACATCTTCATTGGAACAAGGAAGTATCTTATCCTTACTCATCAAAATCATCACAAAGAATAAAATGGATGCAAGACTTCTCATTTCACTATCATGTAGCTGTTGGATTTCCCTATTAAATAATACCTCCTCCAAAATAAAAAAATATCTCAGATATGTGTCAACTATTCGATGGATGACATTTTAAAAACTAGGCCTTTCCTTCATATTTATGTATGCTATAGCCCTGCCTAAGGCTCTTTGAGAAAGGAGCACATAGAATTGGATCTTTGAAAATCTCACATTTGCCGGTAAATATTACCGACAATGTCAGGCATGGCGAAGTGAAAAGTGGGACTTTGGATACTCAAAGAATGCTATGTTGTGAGATTGGTGTCTCTGACTCATAGACAGCATGTGGTTTCTATGAAAGCTGGTGAGGGAGCAGGAGTAACGAAGCTCATGGAACAGATGACCTCAGGGAATACTGACAGATAGGCCAAACTGGAGAACATGTTCCAGCTAACATTGGTATTTGGGCTCCTGAGCCCAGTCCTGTTTTAAAAAAAGTTGCAGACAGGCAGTGTTCATGTACAAAATGTCTACCATGTAAAAGTGGGTAATTGAAATGTCATCTAGGTACACATCTGATAGAATGGTCTGCCAACCTATGGATTTCATTCTAACAAATAAAAAGAAAAACACAGACATGAGACAAAAAGATAAAACCTTGTCTTCACCAGGATGCCTAAAAATAAGTTTTATTTGCCTCATGCAAAGAGCTTTCAATAGAACTTCTGATTTCTGAATGAACCCATTCAATTTTATAATGCACAGATCATAAGGTTTTCTTTACAGAATATTCTCTTCTTCTTCTTCTTCAAGCCTCACATAGAAAATGTCTCACAGGACATAGGAGGGGAATGACCCAAAGGATGAGAGAATGGCTGGAACCGTTCTCAAATGTGCCCATGTAGCCTAAAGTTTGAAGGCACCTAATTGTACTCTAAAACAATGATGAACCTATTTGATCCATTAATTAATAAATAGCAGGGCTTTACCACTTGAACCAAATCACAGAAAAATGGAAACAGATGATCGAATTCCTCTTCTCCCATCACCTCCTGGCCCAGACTCTCCCCAGAGGTGGCTCTGGTCATCTGTCTATTAGGGAGTCACCCGTGGTCCCCTATCTCTCAGAAAAGAAAATCACCTCAGCTACTGTCCCTAAAGCCAAGTGATGGCTGCGGTTTCCACACCGTGTGGATCTGGAGAGATGCACAGTGCCGCTGGACCAGCCTATGTTCAGGGCTGTGTCTGTGTCCCACAGCTGAAACATGTGGTCCAGGGTCTTCTTTCCACCCACAGGTCCTAAGAACTTGCAGTCAGCACGTGCCTCCTTATTCACTGTGGCCACAGACTTCCTGCCAATGGCCATTGCATTGTACACGTCTTATAATTTAACACGGCATTGAAATGAACTTCCTTCTGGGAGCTTCCCAGGGCACGTCCCAAGACCTGAATTTCTGTGTTGTAGGGAGCATAGCATTCGTGCATTTTTTAAGTTTCATGGATAATGTTAAATGTGCCTCCAAAGTGTATGAAAAAAGCTTATCTTCCTATCCCCTCCCAGCACATATTATCAACATCCTTAATTTGGGTAAAAAATAAATAAATAAAACACATCATTTGAGCCTGTGTTCATCTTCTTGCCAGCTGTGTTCCAGTGACCTCCTCCCGTGCATAGTGCTCATCTGTGTTTCTCCTCGTGCCTCCTATTCTACTGGGTTGCCATTTCCTCCCAATCGGTCCCTCTGTTTTGACAATGTTTGGGGCATATTTCGTTGGAGAGTAGTTTCTAACGTGGATGGTCAATTGAACCATCTTGACAGCTTTGGGTTTTGAGGATTGAAGCCAACCCTCCCCATTTCTAGGCCACAGCCTCTTCTCCTAGATTTCTACCAGTATTCCAGTAAATATTTCATTGAATTTGGTTGGTCTCTGTGTCTGGGTTCAAGACTTAGGTCCTGCACTTGCTAGCAGGGACATTGTGCTTTCTGGTTTGTTGTGTTGGCTTCTTGGGGACACTGTGAGGATCAGGTAGGCAAGGCAGGTAGAGTGGCTGGCCTAGAGCATGGCCCAGAGGGAGCGTTTGATCAACATTATTTGTAAAATGACAGCTGTCAATTATCACAACCAACATGAAAGGCCATCCTAACAATCATCATTATGAAAATATTGGTCACAATAATGTTTTCTACTTCTATGGTACATCTGTATTATACTCTCCATGAGTGAGGTCACAGGCCATGTGTCATTGTGGGCCTGCTTCTGTCATTTAGCCTGGAGGCCCCTGGCATAGTTTGCGCTTCAGGACTGGAAGCTCTTTTACGATACAGTTTTCAAGTGGCCATTGGTCGCCTGATGGTACTCCATGGGGTCATCTGAGCCTGGCTTGCATCTGGCTCCTGCAACCAACATCCTGTTTTGCTAGAAACTCCATCGAAAGAGGCTTGGAACTCCTGCTCTCTTGTTCATCTCTGAAGTTCTGCCATTTCTTCTCAGATGGCTCCACAAACCTTTCAAAACCCTCCCCTGCTCCAGGGCTTTGAAGCGGTTTCTTTGGAAGCTTCTGCACAGGGTTAAGGACAAGCCATTCCTCACATGCTCCTTCCACAGGAGGAAGAGAGGGGCCAGAGGGGCCACAGGGAGCAACCTCCTGCTCTGTTCCAGGCAGCCACTTCCAGGCTGGGGCTGCAGCCTGGGGCTCTCAGGACGGCTCTGGCTAAGGGGGAAGCCCTACCCAAGCCTGGGTCACAGCCTCCCATGCCCCAGGGCAGCTGGTGAGCACTGGTAAAGGGTGGAGGGGAAGGCTTGCACCCCAGGAGTCGGGTCTGGACAGCATTCAGGTGGGAAGAGACCACTGGTCACCAAGGGGATGTGAAGCAGGGGGTGACCCAGGGCAGCCATGAGATCTCCTCTAAAGACCACTGTGGTCCCAGCACTACAAAGGGACTGAGTGACATTATTACTCTTCCCTGTTTTAAGGACAGAGGTGTGGAAGGGATTCCTGAGAGTCACAGAAAACGTGGCTCACAGGTTTCATTTTGCCATCTAGGAGTGACCTTGGCCGCACTGGTGGCAATTCCCCGGACCTTTGATGAGCCCCCTGGCATCCTCCCAGTGAGTCCTCCCAGGCCCAGTCTCAGGGGCAGACAGCTGCTCTGACTGCTCTCCCTGGACCTGAGGATCACATGGGGTTTTGAAATTCTTTTTGTTGCCGCACTGGGCATTGAACCCAGGGCCTTGCACATGCTAGGCAAGTGCTCTACCGCGGAGCTCACCCAGCCCTGAGGGTGACAGGTTTGGAGAGCATTTGCTACCTGAGTCTTGGTGAGGTGAATCCTCATAGCCCTGAAGTCAGCACGTTTCTCTACCAGCTGCGTTTGCAGGGTTAAGATCTTAGCTTGAGTTTTGTTTTCCCTTATTTCTTCACTTCTCTCTCTCTCTCTCTTTTGGTACCAGGGGTTGAACCAAGGGGTGCTTTACCACTGAGCCACATCCCCAGCCCTTTTTAAAATACTTCATTACAGACAGAGTCTCACTGAGTTGCTCAGAGCCTCACTAAATGGCTAAGGTTGGCTTCAAACATGCCATCCTCCAGCCTCAGCCTCCAGAGTGTCTGGGATTACAGGCATGTACCACTGCCCCCCAGCTCTGCACTATTCTTAATCAGAGAACCTGTGGGGCTATGTTTACTAGGTATGAATTGAGTTGCCCTCCAGAGAAAAGAAAAAGTAACAAAGCACTGCTGTGTGGGCAAATCAGGGATGACCCCAGGACAGGGTCAGCTTTCTCTCCAAGGAAACCCCACTGCCCAAAAGGAGCCCCTTGGCCAACGCAGTGGTGCACTCCTGGAATCCCTGCACCTCGGGAGGCTGAGGCAGGAGGATCAAAAATTTCAAAATCAGCCTTAGCAATGGCAAGGCACTAAGCAAATCAGTGAGACCCTGAGCCTAAATCAAATTCAAAATTGGGCTGGGGATGGGGTTCAGTGGTCAAGAATCCCTGAGATCAATCACTGGTACCACCCCCCGTGAAATAAAAGAGCCTCTGCTAAGGACTTCCATGTTGGCTGAGGCAGCTGCCTACAGTGGGTGTCCTGCAGAATGCAGTCAATCTCCCCAGGCCTGGCCTGTGGGGAGGGGTTGGCCCGGAGACCGGGGGTTAGCCCCCAGCTAATGATCACTTGGTATTGTGGTTTGGATGTCAAATGTCCCCATTGCCCATGTGCTAAAGGCTTGGTCACCAGCCTGTGGCCCTTGGGACATAATGGAAACTTTAGTAGGTGGGGCCTCCTGGAAGGAATGAGATCATTAGGGGTGTGACCTTGAGGGGGATATTGGGACCCAGCCCAGTCCTACCCACCCTCTTCCCAGTTACCCAGAGATGAGCAGCCTCCTCTGTCATGTGCTCCAGCTGCCAGGATGTCCTACTGTGCTGTCACAGGCCCAAAGCAACAGGGCTAAGGTGCCATGGACTGAGACCTATGCAGCCATGAGCCAAAAGAAACCCTGTTTCCTTTTAAGGGGATTCTCTCAGATGCTTTGTCACAGCAACAGAAAGCTGACAGCACCCTTGGTCTGTGCCCCTGCTTTATACATAGGGATGCTGAGGGCCCACAGGAAGCCGAGCAGCCCCAGGTCACATGGTCCCATAAAAACAATTATTATCTATTCATTCACTGACTACATGGCAGGAGCTGGACTCCAGATCTCAGTGTTTGAAAAAGTTGTGTTTCCTTCCTGCCCCTTAGTCCCTCGCTCTCTCTTTTTGTATGAATCCAAGAAGGACCTTCAGGAGATTGCAATGCCATCCAGTCATCCTAGCCAGATTTGTACTTGAACATGAAATTCATGGGATGTTTCTGCTTCACATTGTGTTAGTCACTAGTCATCAGAGAGCTCTGTGCTTTCACCTACAGAGTGCCACCCCACTTCCCTGCTGCAAGGGCTCTTCCTGCCAGGTCACCTGCTGGATGGAGGGCACTGCCCAGTGCCCTAGATCTCTCCTGAATGTCCTGTGACCAACCCACTGCAGGCCAGGCAGACATCCACAGAAAAAAACAGCGAGAGGGTCTGGCGCCCCCTTCAGGTACTGTTATATAGATGCCCACAGAACATTCCTCAAACCTGCAGCAGCTTGGACTGCATCCAAATGCAACCACAGGCCGAGCACAGTGCCACCCACCTGTGATAGAGTGACTCAGGAGGCTGAGGCAGGAGGATTGTGGGTTTGAGGCCAGGTTTAGCAACTTATTGAGGCACTGTCTTAAGATAAAGAATTAAAAGGGCTGAGGATGTAGCTCAGTGGCAGAGCCCCTGGTCCAATCCCCAGTACCAAGAGGAGGTGGAGATACCAGAGATGGGAACTTATGAGTTGGGTCAATGGTAACTCCAAGCCCAATGAGACTGAATGCACAGGGGAAGCTTTAACCCGCAAAAGAAAAGGAGGCAGGGAGCTTCAGCTCCAGGTAAAGGACTAGGAATTGAACCCGGGTGCCTTACCACTGAGTACACCCCAATCCTTTTTATTCTTGTTTTGAGAAGGGGTCTTGCTACGTTGCTGAGGGTCTCACAAAATCACCAAGGTTGACCTCAAGTGATCCTCCTGCCTCAGCCTCCCGAGAATCTCTGGGATTACAGGCATGCACCACCATGCCCAGCAAGAAAGGAACTTTTATCAGTGCAGCCACACGGGGAAGGCCGGGGACCCACATCTTAGCCTGTCTTCAGGGGGTGACAATGACTTGGAGCTTTTATAGAGAGGGGAATGAGGGCAAGGGCTTGGGCTTTGCACAGCTGCCAAAGCAGGTGGTCCTGACCAGTTGAGGTCTGTCCATCTTCCCTGGATTGGCCAGGTGGTGCCTTGTCAGGAGAGCTGTGTCACCTGCTTTGGCTCTCAGATGCACATCAATCAGACCTTGTTCCTGGGACATGAAACAGACTGCATGGGGGTGGGGGTCTGGATTCTGAATTAAGAGCAACTTTCTTCTGCTGAAAATAGAGACGGGCTGCAACCCCACGCCCACCTCAGGAGCCAGGAAAGCTAAGATGGGTCCCGCCCTTCCTCAAGCCTGGGCACAGGCCATCTGCCTAGGCATTTTCTGTGTTTTTCCCATTTTTGCTTTTCTTCAGGCCAAGGAAATTCACGGATGTAGATCACTTGGGTTTTGTTTCTATAAACTGTAACCACTTCTGTGGGTCAGGGGCTTCTTCCAAGCCTTCTGGCTGCTTCTCCCCAGTTTGATCAAAGTTCTTCATTTTTTCCTTTTTATTTCTTTTTTTTGCCTGTTCCTTGTGCTGGTGGGCACTGATGCAGCCAGCAGGGTCCAGTAACAAATCCAAGGTGACTCAGGCAAAGGGGATGGATGGGCCATATATTGAGGCAGAGATGCTGCCCTTCTAATTCTGCCTTTAGCCATCCATTGGATGTCTGCGGGTAGAGGTGGAGGGCTGGAGTCCTCCTTACAAAATCCTTACAACTCAAGTCAGCAAACACTGAAAGCCCTGTCGCCCTCAGGGACAGGGCACCAGACAGTTCCTCGGTGCCTCCCAAAGGCTGCCAAGGGAGAAGTCACTTGGGGCCCGACTCCAGGAGGATCATCAAGGGGCGGGACAGGGGGACTTCAGGTAAAAAGCCGCAGCCAGCTCGCCCTAGGACCCCAGCCCTCACCAGCCCCACCGCTTTCCTGGACAGAAAGGTTTCCTCGAGCATCCTCACTGGGTGTCCCTGCAGCAGGGCCCCAAGATTGTTCTGGAAAGGGATCTGTCAGGTGGGAGCGACAGAATCTCATGAAATTTTAAGTACAACAGAATGCCAAATGACTACTCATTCCAGTGAAGACATGCTGCAAATAAGACTTAGAACACGTGCTGCAAACAAGACTTAGAAAAGTGTCCTCAGAGAAGATTCTGTCATTCTGCATTTGTTTCTGAAAGTTGAAGCACACAGTTCTAATGAGCCCAGGAAGAGGTTGATACCCAGTTGAGTTGGCATATGATGTGCCAGAGGTCAGGACTTCAGGGCTGCTGTCAGGTGGTTCCCGGGCTCTTCTGGTCCTCACCTTCACTCAGGGACTTTTTGTTAGTGATGGAGTTCAGCAATGGATTACTGGCCCAGAGACTTGTTCAGTATTGCTCCGTAGGAGCAAAACACTGTCACCAGTTGTAGGTAGCCAACTCCAGGTGAGAAACTTGATAGATGTTAATGCTCACGGCTTCACACCAGCAACCTGCCCCTCAGTGATCATGCTCTCTAAAATATACACCATGCTAAATTGTGTGGAAGCATTCTAGGTCTAGCCAAACCACACGATCTTTCAAAAACAGCCCAATAACATTTAGAGGATTCACTCTCCAAAGCAAGCTTGCCAATGCCTGAGCGCCCACACACTCTATTGGCGCCAACCTCACCTCCTTTTAGAATGCACACATCCACCAAGATACCACTGCCTGTGGTGGTTGAGCAGCCTTTCCAATGGACGAGGTGGATGTGAATGTAACACGTGAAGGAATTAGCATTTACCAACAACTGGAAGAAAAAAATCCATTCTCTAAGATATGATGACGGAGCGGCTCTGTGATCTAGACCATCCCCCTCTCCTGCATCCTCTCTCTTTTCCTCTGCCTCGATGGACCTCCAACTGAGCCCAGAAAGATGTGTCCTTTCTAGTCAGAAGCCCTGTCATGGCTTCCATTTCCAGGCCCTGATTCCTGGTTAACTGCAGCCAGAGCTCGCTTTCAAGGTACTCTCTTCAGATCCCTTCCCTACCCTAACCACAGTGTGGGCTCTGGCCCCACCCTTACTCTCTACACCACCATTCCACATTAGGGTCTTCCTGTCCCTCTCTGTGACCCAGGACTGCCCATGACCGACCCCACCCAACAACAAGCTGTTGAACCAGGTGCCATCAAATGGAAGAAATGACCAGAGATGGCTAACTTGAAGATTTCACAGAATAGTCCATGAGACAAGGAATATCCTGAACCAGTGAAATGACATAAGAGGAAGTCAATGAATTCTAACCTCAAGAGCAAATCCTACAGTACACTGGCTCTCAAATTCAGCTACACACTGGAGCCACCTGGGAGCTGTGCATAGTACTGACCGCTGGACCACCCACTGGCCCTGGGCTGATGGAATGGCTCTGGGCTAAGATGGGACACTGGGGTTTGTAAATTACCAGTTGAGTATAATATAAAGCAAACTTTGAGAACATTGCTTTTTTCCCCACATGAAGAACTGTGTGCATACAGATGCAGAAGTACACAAATCTGCAGCATAAACCTCCTTGAGGGCCATAGATTAAATGCACTGCAATCACCAGCATCCTGGCTAGGAACACCACCAGCCTCCTATTTCCACCTTCCAGGTGATTGCAGCCCCGCCATCCAAGCATGGAGGAGTCCTCCCTGCTGAGAAATTTCAGTGTGCAGAATGGAGAGCCCTCTCTCCTGGGAATCCCTGCTTAGACAATAAGTGCACTGGAGAAGTTGAAATCAAGTGGGAGGCACATGGGGAGGCTTCTTGGATGAGGCCCTATTGAAAGGAGGATGGGATCTGAGGAGTGGACCAGAGAGAGGAAAGATGGGAAGTACAGCAAGTACATTCAGAGCCGAGGTCAGGCCCAAAATACAATGTTGGCTGACAAGAGAGCCCTTGCACCAGGATCAACAATTTTGAGAAGGCAATGAGGACTGCCTGAAAAGATCAATTCCACAAAATTCCATGGAAACCCACTCATCACACCTTTCTGAAAACACTGGAAATGTAGGTTTCATGCAAGGAACTCTGGGTGACAGATGGCAAAGTTTGCCAAATGCAAACATGCCTACCAGCTCTGAGAAGCCATTCTCATTCACACTGCTTCAACCAGGGAAAATCCCCATGTGCTCACTGAGAACAAGTTAGCTTGTGCCACTTGAAGCTGCTTCAACAAACAGCTTCACTTCTGCACTTCTAAGCTGTTCTCCTCAAGAACTTTCAGAGCACAGTTCAGGCATGAAACACAAAGGGTGCCAGAAAGAGATCTCTTGAATCTAGCATCACCAACGTGCAGTGAAAAAGAGGACCAGCTGAGAAGATCAGTTCTCCAAAGTCTCACTGACATCCATTTGTCACACTCATTTACAACATTCACTTGAAGTGCAGGTGCCCACATGAGTGAACTGTTTTTTTTTTTTATCAATGGCACAGAGGCTTCAATGTGTAAGCATGCCTGTCACCTGTAAGAAGCAGTTTTGAATTCTTCTAGGTCCACAGGAAAAAAAAAATAGCATGTGCTCACTTACAACAAAGTTAATCAACAAAGCAAATTGAAACTGCTTGCAGCAAACAGCTTCCATTCTCCCATTCCCCAGCTATTTTCAGCAATCGCATCCAGAGTCCAATTCCAGCTCAATATAAAATGTGTGCTCCCAAGGAAGCCTGTATAATTGACATCACCCAACTTGGGGAGGCAAGGGGAATGCTGAGAAGATCAGTTCTTCAAAACTCCTACTTTTTCAGAAAACTCATTGAAAGGCAGGGTACCCACTTGCAGCCATCAGTGGTTGACAGATGGCACAGAGGCTTCAATGTGAAACCGTGAATGCCAATCATTACAAGTGCTTCTGACACACTCTAGTGCAACCTGGGACACCCCAAAGTGCTCAACGAGAACACACTTTGTTCCTGCAAGTGGAAGCAGCTTGCATGAACTGTTTCAATCAGGAAATTCCAAGCTCTTCTCAGCAATCACATTCAGAGCACAGTTTTGGCCCAATAGAAAAAGGGTCCTAGCAAGAGGGTCCCACACCTACGATCACCTTCATAAGGTAGCTTCCCATCTTCTGTGTGGAAGTGGGTTTCTCCTTGGCCCTTATGCTGTGGAGGAGACCACTAGGAGCTAAGCTTCATGCAGGACCATCTGACCTGGACTTTTTGCAAGCCCTATGAAGCCCTCACACAAGCTCAAATGCTACAGGACTCTGCAGACCAGTCCATGCAACAGTAGACATTCATTCATTGTCTAGAGTCTACAGGTTCCTAAATGCATGGCATTCATTATCATCAAATGCACAATTTGGATCAAAAACCATCACAGTAGATCAGGTAACAAATCATCACAGTAGATCAGGTAACAAAAACATATATATTTTAAAATAATAATATATTAATGGGAACAACAAATACAGGATAGAGTAACAACTGTGTTACTAAACAAGGTCAAAGACAATGGCAAACTATAGATTCAAACTTTGAAGCAAATAGTAATCAATGTAAATATTCCTGGGCTGCCTCAGCCCCGCCCAGGCACACAGCAGCAGAATGGTTTTGCAAGCATCCTCAGGAGGGCTGGAGCCTTCTTTGCAGGACGAGAGGGAGGTTGAGGCTGGATCCACTCATCATTCTTTTGGGAGAGGCTCCTTTTCCTCAGCACGAATTTGGGTTTCGTGTGAGGGTTCTTTGCGTAAAATACGTTGGCCTGCGCTGGAATCCTCAGCTCTGGGGAGAGAGGGGTGTACAAAATAAGGTGGCTCAGGAGGTGCTCCCTGGGACACCCCAACATCTGAGAGCCTGTGCCAGAAACGAACTGAGCCACACACCTGAGAGCTCTCCAATTCAGCACCAATACCAACAAGACAGCCTCCACAGTCCTCCCTGAGGAAGAACTAGGCAGAGCACTTCAACAGACCTAATGTCTGTTCCTACCAAAGGCTTTGGACTCCAAAACATCCCAGGTCCTCTTGCGTCTGCCAAAGCACACCACTAGGGTTTGCATCTGAAATCTCCCACAAAAGTGCCGAAGATTCAGACCCCACATGAGCCATCTTCACAGGTGGGTTTGGAAGGAAGCATTGGATGGTGAGTGCTCTGATGTCAACATGAAATTCTCATTCAAGATGAATACACTACTGGGAGGTGGGAGGGACTGGAAGAAAGGTGGAGCATGCTTGGAGGAAGACCTAAACAGGAGTGCGCCCTGGGCAACAGTACCTTGTCCCTGTTGGCTCCACTGAATCCTCATTCTCCAAGTAGAGGTCTTCCTTCTCCTCTCCGTCTTTCTATCTCTCCCTCTCTCCCAGCCTTGTTCTCTCTCTCCCAGTCTATGCCTTTGTGGCAAGGGCTGAGGAGCTCTCCACTGCCACACACTAGAGCTTTATGGACAGCCTCAGTGCACAACCAAAGAGAAAGTTGTGAAACCCAGAGAAAAGGCCTAGGATTCTCAAGTATGGCCACGGTGAGGACAGGCTGACCAGCACGGATACCACATTAGAGCCACGCTTCTGCGTTGGTGGAGCCTGCTTCCATGTGAACCAGGCTTCTGAGAATGGAGACCACATTCCAAATGCTGCCCTCCTGAGAACAATGATTCCAAAGACCAGCAAAGGGACTGCTTCCCTCCGACATGGTGTATGGCCCAGTGGTGCCATGACCCCGAGTGGGGGAATACAACAGCCAGCTTCTCCTTCCTCTGAACACCTCTTTCCTCTCGCCCTCCTCTAACCTAGAGCCTGTTCTCTATCCCTTCTGGGTTGGATGTGGGGATCTCTGCTATGAATTTCTTAGGCTACCAAGGCCCCAGACAGACTTCCTCTTCCATAGACTCTACTAACCTAACAGAAGGTTAAGATAGGAGACAAGTGATCCTAGAACTCATTGGGATGGTGGTCTTCAGCGTACATAGGCTGGGATAATGGCTGCTGAGGTGTTTGGCTCACAAAAGCCAACCAACCAACCAATGAAAAAGCGCTGACATTATTATCAGATGAGCTCTGTGGCTACGTGCTCAGGAAGCCCTCATCTGACTCTAGTTAGGGATCATAACCTGGCTATTGGGATCACTCCTTGGCTAGTGGACTCAGGTGCGGAAGACCATGGAATTGATGCAAAAACAGATGATTCAAGCTGTCTCCCAGGCTGTGTTTTCTTCCCAATTTCATCCTGTTACTGCTTGCTAGAATCTTGGCAATGCTCTGCCCAGGCAGTGGTTTTCTGGTCACACAGAAGGCTTTTAATCCTACTGCTTCAGTCCACAAAATGCCAGTTCCATCTTTAGCCCATGCATTCCCATGTTCCTCTGAAACCACTCCTATCTCAGACCACAGAACCATACTGCTCCTGGAAAGAGGCTTTCCTCCTCACTCCTCAATGATGTCAGCTTTGCACGCGTCTTCATGTCCTGGGCAGGGCACCTGGTGGGGAGCCGCACTAGCCACTGGGGTATACCAAAACACCTGGAGAGCTTACACCAGCAGAAGTGCAGTTGGCTTTGTGCACGAGCCCAACACACCCTGTTAGAGTGTTCTTGGGGGTCAGAGAATGCTCTTTGGTGCTAAGAGTTGACCTGAGTCCACATCCTGACCCTTGCTCTCTGTCATCTGATTGTCCCACTTACTCTGACGGTGAGAGATGATTTGGCCCAGCTCATATTCCTCCGGCTTCTCCTGAGTAAGCAAGTGTAGCTCCAGGGCCCTGCGGATGACGACAGGAGCCCGATCGTGGCAGGTCACCTGGAGCAGCATGGGAGACAGGCCTTCAGGAAATGGGCCTTGAAGTGACTACTCAAGGACAGTGGGCAGGGGCATTCTGGAGGCACCTCCACTCTAAATACAAGGGCAACATCCATGACCCTACTACCTGAGGCTGACCTCCTGCTCATCGCGTGGGCTCTTCCCATAGGCTACTAGCCCAATCCTTGTACATAGGACTTCCTGGACCTGCCATTGCTCTTTGTGGAGCTGCACTTCTCTCCAAGTGAAAGGACCCCACTACCTGCATACAGATGCAATCTCATCCCACAAGTTGGGAGGAATGGGACAATAGCCTCCAAGATCCTAGGTCTGCCCGAGGATGCAGGCGGCATTGGGAATGGCCTAGGCACAAAACCTAGAGGCTTTGGTCTGGATTGCCAGGGCCCAAATCAGACCCAGGAACGTGACCACACACAGGAGTGACGAAAGAGAGCCATGAGAGCTCCTGGCCTCCAGAGGCTCAGTGCTGGCTGGGGTGTACGAGGGCACCTGTTCCGCCAAGGGTAAACATTGGGTTACCTGGACATTTAGTGTGCTTGCTCCACATCCATACTGACTCTGCAGAGAGACCCTCTCAGCTCCTTGTTCAAGGAACATGCAGAACCTCATACTGGTGTCCTGCTCCATAGAGGCCAGCATCCCATACAGAGGAACCTGCAACCTAGGTCCTGGCCTGTTCTCATCTGTCACTCATACCTGCCTCTGCCCTTCTGGACTGCATGCTGCCACCTGACACACAGACTCCCTCAGACATGGCGGTGGACAAGCTGCTGCTCTCCCTCATCTCAGCTCCAGCCCTTCACACTGACCTCTTCCTTCTTGATTCCCATCTATCCTCCTGATCATCCAGAAGCTCCAAATTCAAGAGGTCATGAGTAGTTCATGGTATTGGACCAGTGTCTGCTCCCCACCCAGGTGTAAGCACCAGGGGACACCCCTGCTCCCAGGCTTACCAAAACAGTCTTGGCCATCTTTGGACTTTGTGTTTCTAAGTGGACACGAATTAAGCAGGTGTCTCCCACCTGCTTGTGGGAAAGCGGCCTGGAGGACTTGCAGGTTGATTCTGAGAACTGTGGGGGATGGAACATCAGCAAACCCAGAAACAGAAAGCCACCCCAGCCTGTCAGTTGGCTCTATGGGCTTCTAGCACATATGTCCAGGTGCTCAGGCTTCTCATTTCCCCAGGTGGGAGTGGAATGGCAGCACAAGTACAGCTTGAATAAGGTAGGTGTTTACCTCCTTTCCCTTGACCTCGCGGCGTTTCCTCACGATGAAATAATATTTGATTTGTGGATTCATGGACAGATACATCAGTGAGTGGTCAGGGACCTTGATTTCTGCAGAGCAAAGTGGAGAGAATTGTTAGGTGGCACTCAAGGATTAGACCACAAAACACCCACAACCCCTGAGAGTCTCCGCCAGGGCGAGCCTGCACCAGAATTGAGAGCCCTCCTATCCAGCTACAGTGCCACCAAAGACTCCCTCAGTGATTCTTCCCTGGAGAAGATGATGTACAGGATTCTAAACCAAAAGAGCACCTGGCAATGGAAACAGCACCTTGGGCCCAGAACTTCTCAGTGCAGGTTGGATCTGCCAAAGGGACACTGCCAGGATCTGCATCAGGATTGGCAAAGGCTCCTGTGCTTAGGCCTTTCTCCCCAAGGCAGCCATGCTCACACATGGGCATTCAGGGAAGCGTTGGATGGTGGGGGAATTCATCCCCTTGCCCTGGATGAATCCACTCATGGATGAATACACGGAGGGGAGGTGGTATCCATCAGAGGTGTGTTGGGCATGGACATGGGAGGACTTGAGCAGGGTGGTGCCCTGAAGAACTCTATTGTTTTCTAGGATCGCTCTCCTTCCCCTTGTTTCTCATCAGGAGCTGTCTGCTTGGTACTTCTATTCTGGTTCTTGTTCTACTTCTGGCTCTTCTTTCTGTCCTGCATCTTCTTGTAGTTCTTTCTGGGTCTTTTTCCTGTTCTTACATGATTCCTTCTTGTTCTTCTTCTTGTGTATCTCCCTCCACCCTTCCTTCTGTTCACCTCCTTCTTTTTCTTCTTCTGCCTCCTGCTCTTTATCGTGTGATCCTCTCCCCACTCAGGAGTGTCTCTTTCTCCTCCTCCTCCTTCTCCTTCTTTCTCTGGCAATGGCGGGTCGTCCTGAGGAGTTCAAATCTATCACACTCTTCTGCCCAGATGCAGCCTCTGTTCAGTAGTCCAAGATGAAATCAGTTCTCAATCAATGGCCAGGAGTGAAACCAAGACCAAAGACAAGTGACTTCCTTTCTTGGTCATTGTCACTGTCAGGAAAGACTGAATAACAGACACCGCATTCTGGATAGGCTTCTACCTGTGGTAGTCAGCACCTCATCTGGACCAGGATTGCTAAAATAGATTCCACCTCCATAAAGCTTCCCCAATGAAAACAAGGTTTCCAAAATCTAGGAGAGGGCCAGCATCACTGCCACCCTCCTGCCATAAGGCATAGATGCCATCACACCTAGTGGGTTCCAGGCCCCCCGTAGTCCTCCCTTTTGACGTCTGTTACACACAAACCTCCCCTGGTCTGGAGCCTGCTCTCAACTGATGCTTGGGTTGAAAGTCTGTTTCTGAAATCACCTTTGTAGATTCTCGGTTTGGTAATTCCTTTTGACTGGCTTATTTTTTTACTAGGGATAAAGCCAGAGGCACTTAAGCACTGAGACCATTCCCAGGCCTTTTGACTTGGGTACAGGGTCTCCCTAAGTTTCTGAGGCTGTTTGGAAATCCCCTTCCCCCTGCACTGCCTCCCAAGTCCCTGAGATTCGCAGACACTGCCCCTTGCCCAGCTCCTTGCACCTCAGTCTTCCTCATGTGTGAGACAGAGCCAACTCAAATGAGGCAGTGTGTGAAAATGGGAAAACTCACTTACGTGCTCGACAGATGGTGTGTTCTACTGTGGACAGGCTGGGATGGTGGAGGCTAGGAGTGTCGGGCTCACAAGAAAGGAAAGAGCACTGGCATTGTGGACAGCTCAGCATTGTGGCCTCTGTTCTTCAGATGCCCTTCTTTGTTGCTGGAAGGAATAATAACCTGGCCATTCTGATATCTTCAGGAGATGGGCACCCAGGCAGAGAGGACTTGGAATTGTTCCAAAAAGAACCCAAACAGGCTGTCCCCTGGCCTTGACTTCCTCTTCACTGAGTCCTGTTCCCAGTTGCTGCAATCCTGACATTCTTGAGTAGGCAGGACTTCTCATATCCTGGCCATGGATTGGGACCTGTGCGGCTTCCGTCCATAGCAATGCTGATCCAATCAGGACCCATGCTCTGCTCCTCTTCATTTGAAGGCATCCTTATCAGTGAGCCATAAACCAAACTGATGATAGATTGAGCCTCTCTCTGCCTTGCCCTCATCGATATTAGCTTTGCATTGCCAGACCAGGTCCAGGGGAGAACACATTTAGAGAGGTCCAGCAGCCGCCTGGGGCCTCATTGAACTCGTCCACACTGGACACGCCCATCACTGCACTTGGTTTCCTGCACCAGGCCCACCACACTCTGGCTATTTTAGGGCCAAGGCCCACTTTCTCTTGGCTGTGAGTTATCCTGAGCCCACTGTGGATCATGTCTCCCCACTGTCTGATTGTCCTACTTACTGTCATGCAGAGACATCATTCTCAGCAGCTCAAAGTTGTCCACATCCTCATGCTGCAACAAATTTTGGTCCAAGGCCCTGCGGATGAGGCTTGTCACCCTCTCCTGACACGTCACCTAGATCAGGGTGGGACAAATGTCATCAGAGAATGGCTTTTAGAGGAGCTACCCAGAAGACTGTGGTCAAACATTCAGGAGAAATCTCAGCTACATATACAAGGGCACAATCTTGTTATCCTGCTACCTGAGTGTGGCCTCCATATACCCCCTGGGTTCTTGCAACGTGCTACTAGAACAATCCTGGTACAAATATCTGCCTGTACCTGCCATCTCCCCTCCCCCTGGGGAGCCACATTCCACTCAGGTCAAAGGACCAAACTGCCTATGCACAGACACACTCTCATCTCACTGAGATGACAGCAATGGGCCAGGGATCTGCGCACCAAGTGTGCTCTGGGATGCAGGCTGCCTTTGTGGGTGGAAGAGGCAGATGCACTGAAAATTTTGGTCCTGACTGCCACTACACAAAACAGACTCAGATGCAAGAGTGTGCACTTGAGTGCTTCATGATAGCCTGGAGAGGCCCTGGGCTCTGGAAGCTCGGTGTGGGTCTGGTTCTAATGATGTACTTGACTCAGCACTGGCAGTCACTGAACATGTCTCCTCTGCAGCTGGACACCTGCAGCATTAGCGTGTCTACTGCACATCCATAGAAATTCTGCCAAGAACCCCTTTAGCTCCGTATTTACATACATGCAAAGACTGACATTCCGAAGTTTGGCATGACCCCCCAGGTGATCCCGACCCCAAATTTTCACACCTAGTCATGCTAAGGAGGTTCTCTTCCCTGCCACCAGGAACACACCCCCTCCTACACATGTGACAAGTCACTGCCAGCTCCTCTGCTCCAACCTCACTCATTGAGAATACCAAGTTCTAGGCACTGCAGCCTGCACCCTGGACATATCTCTGCCTTCATCTGTCCACAGCACTTTCGTCTGCACTTCTGGCCTGCCAAACCCACAATACACAGGCCCACTCACCGCTGCAGCTGGGCATGCTGAGGCTCTCCCCACTCAGGTCAAGCCCTTAAGACTGACCTCTCTCTTCTTAATTTCCCACCACAGCCCCAGGGTTAGCTGTGTCTCCTGCCTTCCACTGTGGGGACACCCAGGAGGCAGCCCTGCTGTCGGGCTTACCAGGATGCGCTTTGTCTCCCTCAGGCTCTGTCCCTCTAGGAGGACGTGGACAAAGCGGCTGTCTTCCACCTGCTCGCTGGAGTGAAGCAGTGAGGAGCTGCTACTGGTGACTTTTCTCACGCACCACTCATTGGTTTGGGTGGCCTGGGGCAATGGTCCTGCAGCCACCGCAGAGCTGCTGCTCACAGCTGCTGGGATCCTGGATGCCACTGCCACAGAAGGCTCCAAGAACTGTGGGGGATGACAACATCAGCAAAGCCCAGCACCTGCACCCCACCCAGCCTGGCAGTTGGCTCTGTGGGCATTCTACAACATCCATCCAGAACCTGAGGTTCTTGTCCCCTTGGAGGATGTGGAGTGGCACCAGGAGTAAAGACTGAAGAAGGTGGCTGTTTACCTCCTTTGGCTTGACTTTAAACAACTTGCTGGCAGCTGTTTCCCGAAGAAGAAAGTTATAATCCACTCTGCCATCCAGGGCGTAATATACGTTTCCATCAGCAGGGATCCTCAGCTCTGGAGAGGCAGGGGCAGAGGCGTGGTAGGTGACACTCAAGTAATACACTACCCAACATCCCCCACAACTGAGAGCCTCTGCCAGCTCAGGTCTCACACACAGACCTGAGAGCCCCCGAATCCAGCTACTGTTGCACCAAAGACTCCCCACTGATTCCTCCCTGAGGACCCTCTATGCACAGGAGGTCCCCTACAGGAACACCTTTCAAGGAAATAGCCCCTTGTACCCCAGACCTTCTTAGTTCACGTTGGACCCACCAAAGACAAACAGCTAGAGTTTGTATCTGGATTGGTCCCCAAAGACTCATGTGTTCAAATTTTTCTCCCCACTGCAGCAATGATCACAGGTCGGTTTATGGAAAAGCACTTGATGGTGGGTGCCTCCACCTTGCCAGTGGATTCATCCACTCATACAGGGCTACACTAATTGGAGGGGTATGGTTTGGAGGTGTGTTGAGCGTAGGTGGAGGATGTCCACAGCAGGGCTGTGCCATCCAGAGATATATATTTCTCTTGAGTTCCCCACTTCTGCATTTTCTCCTCATGAGTCTAATTCTCATTCACATTTTTAATCAATTTATTGTTATACTTCTTGTTCGGCTTGTGTTTCTCCTTCTTGTTCTTGTTCTTCTTCATCTTCTCCTCATGCTTCTTCTTAAAGTCATCTTGACCTTCTTATTCATGGTCTCCTCCTTCAACTTATTTTCATTTTTCTACTTCTCCTTCTCCTCCTCCATGTCCTCCTTCTCCTCGTCCTCCTCATCCTTGTCCTCCTCCTCCTCGTCCTCCTCCTCCTCTTTCTTCTTCTTCTTTCTCTCTCTCTCTCTTTCTCTCTCTCTCTCTCTCTCTCTCTCTCTCTCTCTCTCTCTCTCTCTCTCTCTCTCTCTCTCTCTCTCTCCAAGAAGAGTTTACAAGCTGTGAAGGGTTCTATTCTACCACACTCTTCTCTCTAGAAATGGCCTCTGGTCCTAAGTAAACTCAGTTTGCAATGAATAGAAAGATTGGAAGCCAGAAATGATTCTTCATTGAACTGCTTTTCTCATGTACTCATCTAGGTCAGGAAAGGCCACCAAAGTAGGCACCCTGTGGTTGTCTGTCTTCTTTGACACAAGACAAAGAAGCCTCTCTTCTTGGCCCCTTGTGGATAATAGCTTTGCAATGCCTCCTCAGGCCAAGGAAAGAACACATGATAGGCAGGTCCACAGCCCCTGGGGAACATGAAGAACCTGCAGATTTATGCCCCATCATTACACTTTGTTTTATGCACAAGTCCCACCATACTCATCCTGGGCACTGGGTCAATGCACACTGTGTTCTGGCTCCCAGTTATCGTGAGCCCACTGTGACTCACTGCTCCCTACCCTCTGATGGTTCCACTTACTCTGATGGTTCGAGAGAATTTGCAGAAGCTCGTAGTTTTCTGGGTCCTCCTGCTGGAGCAAGTGTGCATCTAAGGCCCTGCGGATGATGACTGGAGCCCTGTCCTGGCAGGTCACCTGAGCAGGGTTGGAGAAAGCTCATCAGAGAGGGAATTTGGGAGTAGCTACCCAGAGGACAGTGCTCAAGGACAATCAGAGACAAGTGAGCTCTCAACACAAGGGCACCATCTTGATACCCTGCTACCTGAGGCCTTCATGTGATCATGTGGGGGTCTTCCTATGAGCCTCTAGTCCAATCTTGGTACAAGAGTTTGCTTCAACCTGCTATGCCCTACAGGGACAAGGGAATAAGGACCAAAAGACTTTGTACAGACACACTCTAGTCCCATCAAGATGGGAGGAATGGTCCAGTGCACTTCCATATCCCTGCTCTGGTCTGGGATGCAGCTGCATTTTTGTGTGGACCAGGCACAAACCCTAGGTGCTTTGGTCCTGACAGCCAGGGCACAACACACACTAGGACTCTTTAATGATAGGCATGGAAGCTGCTGGGCTCGAGAGTGTCAGTGCTTGCTAGGGTGTCAGGAGGTTCGGACCCAGCAGGTGCAGTGGTTCAACATAGCTCCCCTGGAGGTGGACACCAGAGTCTCATGATGGATACTCCACACCCAGGAAAATTCTGCAGAGAGAGCCGCTAAATCTCTATTCACATACATGCAAACTAGGACACTAATGGGCCCCTCCAAGGCCCCCAGTTCTCTGTGACCCACACCTACCCACCCTAATCATTCTACAATGGCTCCCTTCCCTTCAACCAGCAACATATCCCCTCCCACACACAAGAAAATGACTGCCAACTCCTGTGCTTCAACCTCCACGGTTCAATATACTCCTCCTCAATACCAAGGTCAGTAGAGGATGGCCTGTACCCTCGATATTTCTCTGACCTCCTCTGAACCCAGCACTCACTCCTGCACTTCTGACCTGCACATCCCAAAACACGCAGGCCCACTCGCACCCAGACCTGGCATGCTGCTGCTCTCCCGCCTCTCTCTTGCTCACTTTCTGCTCTCCTTCCTGACCTTCCAGAAGCTCCAGTTCAAGAAGACAGGCCTAGTCCAAAGTGTTTGCTGTGGACTCGGTCTTCCCCACTGTGGGCTCCCAGGAGACTCCCCTGCTCGAGGACTCACCAGGATGCTCCTATACTGTGTTGTCCTTTCCTTTTCCAGGTAGACGTGAATGAGGCACCTGCCTCTCATCCGCTTGTTATATTGGGGCCTTGGGGAGGACCGAGTAGAGACCCCTGATGTCCTGGACTCCGGCTCTGCCCCTTCCCTGGGAGAAGGCTCTGGCTCTGGGGTTGGCTGAGGAGCCGTGACAGGAACTGAGCTTGTAGCTAGAGGAGAAAAGATGCCAACATGACTGCCTTGCCCTGACCTTCCCACAGACAGACAATACCTCTGCTGCCAGGAAGAACTCAGGCCCTTGGCCCACACAGGACCTCTTTGCAGACTGGGGTCACTTCCTGAATGGACAAAGGCTTGTCCTAATTTCCAGCCCAACACCAGGCATACAGACTCCCTGCAGTGGGACAACAGTTGGACCTTTCCTCATATACCCTTAGGTACTCACCACAGTCCGCCTGGCTCTCAGGCTTTGCCTGGCTTGATTTGCCATCTTCAATTGCGGCCAGGAGGTGGTGTGCTTGGTGTTCCAGGTTCAAGCCTCCCAGCAGGAGCCACATGGATAGCAGCTGCTGCAGACTCAGAAAGCCTGGAGGCTGATGGGAAGCCTCGGAGTAGAGGTTCACCCAGGTCCCCAGGAAGGAAGGTGAGGCACTGTGGGGAGGAAGGTGTGGAGTCAGCAAAACCCTGGCCTTGCCTTCACCACGGCCTCCAGAGAAAACCTCTGACCCTACACTGGGGAGAGCAGTCTTTCCTCAGCCTTCCCAAGTCAAATCACCTTGCAGGTCCCTATTCTGGAAACAGGAGCCCACCCTCTTGACCCCAAGCCCATTCCATGTTGAAGTTGGTCCAGGGGTCCACCATAGTCACTGAAGAGGACAACGTGCACTTATGCCCCATGGAGTCAGGGATGCAGTCACATGTAGGATATGTACTCATGGCACCTGCGGTTTGAGGCTGACCCCCATGAAAAGGGACACAATGGCAGTCATTTGCACCCTATTTTTCAATGAATTATGAAATGTGACTGGAAACGTGTCTTCACACAGTGGGTGCTTTCTCCATGTTCATCAGTGAATGAGCCCAAACTGCTGATTCCCACATATCTCTGGGTGTGGGAGCCGCCATGTCCAAAGCCCCTGTCCAGCTATGTCCCAGCTAGGATGCTCTGTCCCACTATGGAAATTAACATGTCTTTATTAACCCAAAAGTGCTTTTCCCAAGGCCTGAGTTTTGAGACGCCTCTGGCACAGATCTACGTTCTTCACAAAGCCAATATCACACCAGAAAGACCACCTGGCCTCGCTGAGTCCACCTGGGAATGAGCTCAGTGCACACCATTGAGCTGTGGTGCCCAGTGTGTGGGGACTGCTCCACGGACCTCTGTGGATCAGCTGGAGTCAGGATGGTTTCTCTGCCTGAGAGCGGAGTTCACTCCCCTTGCAAGGCTGTGGCAGGCACCTCCAGGACTCGTCCCATTCGGGACTGACATTCCACTATGAGTGTGGTCCTCTATCTCATTAGGTATCACAAACCTTTGGGTCCCTGAGAGGTACATGGCAGCCCCAAGACCCAGGCATGAGGGGGCTACACACTTGGGCTTGGTGGTCTGGTGCTTACCTTGGGAACAAGAGATCCAGCACCTGATGGGTGGGGATGGAATCCCAGGAGATTAACCCCATGTTGCCACTGAAATGTAGGTTCCTCCCACAAATGACAGGCAGGAGCTCATTCCTAAGCTGGTCCTGCCTGTAAGGTTCAAGGCTCTGTACCCTGAAGGGCTCCTCCGTGTTCTCATCATTTTCACCCTGTGTTGGGACCAAGAATGTTGGTTTAAAATGGAAATGGTGACAAACAGAAAAATGACTTGTGCCAATACACTAGAGTCAAAGCACAATGGGACAGTTCCCATCAGTACAAACACACACCCACCCACACACACACACACACAGTCAGAATAGGAGTCCTGGGCCATTCATCAGGGATCAGACTAGAGGGCCTGCTGGGCTCACCTGCCCTGTGCTACTCACTGTTACTCTTGAGCTCCTCTGCGACAATCGCCAGAGGCTCTGGCGTCTAAGATGAAGCCTCACCCAGTGCATCCACAAAAGGGCTAGTTGGCCCCCCTGAGATTCCTGGGAGCCTGAGGCTCGGCATTGTTTGCAACCACAGGAGAACATCCTTCTCCCTCCAGTTTCTCCAACCAAATGAGCTCGGATGGCTTGGTCAGTTAAGTGGGTGCCTGGATACCAGGGTTCCATGTTCTGTTTGATCCATTGTCAAGGCAATGATGTCATTTCCTGTGCCCATACCTGAGCCTCTTTTCACATAAGACCACTTTCAAAAGCCCTATGAGCTGCTGATTTCTCCTCCATGCCTAAACATCTCAGGTGCGCAGGTGTTCACCAACAACTACCCAAACATCCCCACCAGCATCTGCCCTGCTTGGTGCCACTAGAGTTCCAGCTTGGAGCCTTCAAAAATGCATTCACAACCAGTCCTTCCCTCTCAGCAGCTTTTGGACCCTGGTCCCATCATTGTGCAACTCATGGTGTGCCCAGTCTTTTCTGGAAAGTAGGGTAGCATCTAATCTCTAGGGTTTATTGTGTCTATTGGCCCATAACACCCTCTATTCTCTCTGAAACCAGAGATGGGACTCACAGGTGGCTAAAGCACAAATGTAGAGATGGGACAATCACAAGAAGGGCAGAGACAAAGAATGCACCCCAACTCAATCAGGCCTGTGTCCCACACAGGGACGTGGCCAATGTCCGTCCCATCGTGGCTGCAGTTCCCTCTCTACACCATGGCAAGTTGGAGGGGACTGAGATGCAGAGGCTGCTCCCCTCTGCCATACAACTTCCCAAGGCTTCTCCTAAGATTTCAAAAGGGCCAAGTGTGTCTAGTGTTGGGGTCTCACAGAGACTCCGAGGTACCACAGCATCCTGCTGCCCAGAACCGGTTCACCCCTCACCTCAAGGGGGCTCAGCCTCTGCATTCATGGGAATTGAAGTGGGTACAGGTGATGGGATATCACCTCCAAGACTGAGTTATGCCAAGTCCATGACCCCTGTCTGCATCCCTGTCTCCAGCACCACTCCCCTTTCTCTCTTTCCTCCCCAGAGCAAACAAATCCATTTAGCAAGTGTGTCCTGTGATAAAGACATGACAGTCACCCATCCTCTCATTGCAAAAACACTGAGGCTCAGCCAACATGGATCCTACCAGGAACACAGGCATAAACTCAGAGTCCGATCCTCCCAGCCCAGCCTCAGTGGAGCCTGGACTCCCAGCCTCCTGAGTCAAGGAAACAGAGGTGCCTAGCCGAGCCACCTTGGATGCAGCCACACACAAACGGAACTCATCAATGCCCGTTTCTCTCAGTTGTGAGTAAGAGGGGAGGTGGTGTTTCACAACCCTGGACATCAAGTGCAGTCTCCAGGCTTTGGGGTGTGCCCTGGCCTCTCTCTATCTGCCCAGGCCCTCCAACTCACACTGGCCTTTTACCCAACCTCCTCCTAGGGCCAAACTCAATCCTGCCTCTCAATTTCTTCTGCCTTCCCCAACACACTGCTCCGCAAAATGAGCAGGGCTGGCTCTCTGTTATCATGCTGGTGTCAGCAGCAATGCCACCCCACTGACATAATTCTGAGTCCCAACCTAGGCACTCCAGCTGTCCTTGCCACATGTGGCCCTGTTTGGGCTCTGGCTCTTGCTCTTTTCTTTCATGTGCATGTGTTTTGAGGTTTTGAGTTTCTCCCACTGCAGAACTGCAGCCGTGGCAGGGTAGAGCTCATGAAGGTGACATTCTGAGCCACATCCAATCCCATCAGGACTGTGAACTGGGGTGATGCTGGAACACAGTGAAGAGTGAACACATGGGAGGTGGTTGGACCCACCTTGCCTCTGAGTGGTTTCCTTTCAGGACAGGAATGTAGGGATGGGAGCCCCTGGCGTGGGATGCTTTGCACAAGGCGTGACCACGGGCTCTTTCCTGGCAAAAACTGGCTCCACTCAGCATGGAGAGCACTGTCATTCCTGGTGGCTAACAACAGCCCTGGACCCCAGAAAGGAACCCACACTCAAGATTAACGTCTGAGTGTGCGTGTCCTGGAGGAAATGAGGTCTCCTGATCCCAGGTGCAAAGGGGTAAGTCCTCTAACTCCAGGGGCCATGAAGGGACATCTGAGTTTCCCTTGTCCTTCTTTCCCTCTCTGAACCCATGGTGTCCTCACACTAACCACAGTTAGGACCCTGGCCTCATTCCCCAGTTGGGATCATTAGGCTCCATAAAGGACAGTCTCTAAGATGCTCAGTAAACCACCACCCTCTGCACAAGCCATAACCCTATTCACCCAAGAGGCAAGAGGATTTCTATTCAGGAAAACCAGGAAAGGGAGAGCCTTTCTCAAGGACACAAGGACATTAGTGAGTGAGGGAGTGATTAATGGATGGAGAACTATTTCCACCACCAACTTCCAGGAGCATATATGGCCCTTTGGGCACAGGTACGGACCCTTTTTTTCCAATCAACTTTTTCAGAGAAGTGAGGCTGCCTTCTAGATGGCACCTCCACACTAAGGGGGTCTCCTACTTCTTCCACATGTACATATTGCAACGGGCCTCCCACTGTGCATCTGAGAACACTCTGTGGGCATCTGTAGCCTTTCAAGACCCCAGAAACCATGCGGGCACCCCAGCACCAGCAGAGCATTTGTGCACATCACAACAATCACCCCGGGTGAGAACTCTCCGTTCCACTCTGTACTAGGCCCTGCCATCTGTACTGATCAGTCCAACCCCTCTCCTTCCTGTTTCTTGATTATACTACCATGGTTCCCACACATGGATGCCAGGGTGCTTGTGGCCCCCCCAACCATTTGAGTTCCAGGAACAGTGGAATGTGTTTGGGAACTTCTGGATGACGGGAAGTCCCACCCTCCAGGGTTTCATCTTCAATGTAATGAGTGCAGAGGGAGCCAGGAGGGCTCTGTCAGGTAGAGAGAGGTGGGAGCTGATGGAGCCTCAACTAAGTGCCCAGGACTCTGGGTTCAGAGCTGGTGTTATGTGGAATTGTTGAGGGACGTGAAGAAAACCCAGCTCACTGTACACAGAGACAGCAGATGCCCTCACGTGGTCAGGCTGCTGTGCTAATCAGAGCCCCATGATGTTCCACAGGTGTGCAGGTGGGGAACCCACGTGCCAGCCCAGGCTGTTCCTGAGCACCTCTACCTGGATTCGGAGCATGTGACTCTGCATCAGAGTCCTCACATTAATGTATCCCGGCCCCCCACCCCAAAAGTTCTCTCAGAGACAGTGAGGTTCCACTGCTCTGGACTTGCCCTTTTCTCTGGGATTCTGGGGCCCCATTAATTAGGAGGTCACAACAATTCTCAGCACACAGGCTGAGCCTACTGAGATCCCAGGAGTATCCAGGCATTGCTTCTATTTATAGTCCATCATGTCCCACGACACTGTGGACACGTATTGCACTCACCTAAAGAAACCACCAGGCCCAGGGCCTTCGTGCCACTGGCCTGCAGACACCTGGAGGAACAGGCAACCTATAGGCTGCGTGGAACCAAAGACCCTAGATCCTGGGATCTGAGCTGGACACACAGCTCATGTGCACACAGTCACCACCGTCACCGAGAGTGCAATTGAAACACCCGCAGAGTTAGCAGTGGACCTGATATGCCCACGAGTGGGGGTGAACTGCATCCCTTGAAAATGATCGTGTCCAGAGAAAGGCAAATTTTGTAGGATTTCACTTATCTCAGATTCTCAATTATCAGGTTCATAAAAAGATAAAGTACAATGTTCTTTTCCTGGGCCTCAAGGGCACTAGAATTCCGCATTGATGGCAAGAGTACGTCCACGTGAGTTCTGGAGATGCATGGTGGTGACGCCTATACACCAACATGAATATGCTTAATGCCACTCAACTGTGTCCTCCAAAATGGTTTAATTACAAAACAGATGTTCGGTGTCAATTACCACAATGTAAACCCTTGGGAGACTGCTGATTGACTCATCTTAGCCTAAGTCAATGAATAAAGGTCCTAAGGTGCGAAGCTACAAAATGAGGGATGAGCATGGATGAGGATGGGCGGGAGAATCCTCCCCCTCTAACACAATTAGGGAAGGATGTGCTGCCCTCAAGTGGCTGGGGGGCCTGGGATCCTGCCACAGAGGGGGATTCCAAACCTCACATCCCCTGACCCAGGCCAGAAGACCAGGTAGAGTCCAAGGACCCTGGGGTGGCCCAATGGCAATAAAGGTCAAAAGGAACTGGGATCTGCCTGGACCCTCAATCCCCTACTCTGAGTAGGGCTGCATGATGAGGCCAGAGGCCATCCACAGCAATCTGCCTTTACAGGAAAAGAGGGACTGCAGGCTGCCTCTGGCTCACTGACTCAGGATGGTGTTTTCATAAAGCAAGACCACTTCCTCACATTTGACCAGCAGCTCATGCGCTGACAGCACAATGGCTGGCTTGACTCAGGCCCTGAGAAATGAAATAGAAAATTCATAGCAAACCCATCTTCAGCTCTTCCACATCATCAGGGGGTGTGATTCATTTCCATCAACAAAGATGTCTGAAATGATGTCTAAACATGCTGGGGACTCACCTCCGTGTGGAACTTTTCAGGAAAAAGGGGATCAAATCTCATGAAGCAACTCTTCTCTCCTCTAGCCCATGGGCAATGCAAGAAACCTGCATGTTACCAGAGGCTCACTCTCTCTTCTCATGTCTTCTGGAAAGGATTCATGAATGCTTCCTTCAAGGTGAAGCAGAAGCCTGCATTCCCAGCTGCACAGAAGTGTTTGAGGGCAGTGTCTCCCTTAAAACCCAAGAAGAAAAACAGGTCATTAAACAGGCACATGGATTAGAGTACATGATCAATGATCCCTCCTCCCTGAAGCCTTCCACATGCCCACCTTCCACATTCACAGAGAAATGCTTGGCCATTCTCAAGACCAGGAGACCATGATGCTCATCACCAGGAAGTCAATAGGAACATGAACAGAGCAGCATGGATTGCACAAGGTGGCACACCAAGGATCTGCAGCACAGCTGCTATAACACCAGAGCTGAACTTCAGTATTGACTTTCTGCCACCTGCCGAGTACGATGGTAATGTCAAGCACAACATGCAGATATGCAAGTAGTGGGTGACACGGTGCATCCATTCACAGAAGTGGGCAACATCTTCATTGGAACAAGGAAGTATCTTATCCTTACTCATCAAAATCATCACAAAGAATAAAATGGATGCAAGACTTCTCATTTCACTATCATGTAGCTGTTGGAATTCCCTATTAAATAATACCTCCTCCAAAATAAAAAATATCTCAGACATGTGTCAACTATTCGATGGATGACATTTTAAAAACTAGGCCTTTCCTTCATATTTATGTATGCTATAGCCCTGCCTAAGGCTCTTTGAGAAAGGAGCACATAGAATTGGATCTTTGAAAATCTCACATTTGCCGATAAATATTACCGACAATGTCAGGCATGGCGAAGTGAAAAGTGGGACTTTGGATACTCAAAGAATGCTATGTTGTGAGATTGGTGTCTCTGACTCATAGACAGCATGTGGTTTCTATGAAAGCTGGTGAGGGAGCAGGAGTAACGAAGCTCATGGAACAGATGACCTCAGGGAATACTGACAGATAGGCCAAACTGGAGAACATGTTCCAGCTAACATTGGTATTTGGGCTCCTGAGCCCAGTCCTGTTTTAAAAAAAGTTGCAGACAGGCAGTGTT